>NC_135236.1:5886361-6570736 GCF_051348905.1 Ranitomeya variabilis | reverse complement strand
GCCGGTGTGTAGGGTAAGACCCCCATGTGGTGCTCATGACTGGGCTGGTGTGTAGGGTAAGTCCCACACATGGTGCTCATGGTCGGGCCTTTATGTAGAGTAAGACTCTGACATGGTGCTCACTGCTGGTGTGTAGGGTAAGACTCCCATGTGGTGCTCACGGCCAGGCCGGTGGATTCTTTGGCGGACGGCACATGAGGTCCCAGGGCCGCTGCTCGCCATCTGGCCGTGGAGTTTCTCGGGCCGGGGGTAATTAGCAGAGTTTGTTTAGAGCCGTCTGCTGCTCTTGGATGTGGCTTTTGAGGAACACTCAGGAAATGGGAGCAGACATGTTTACTCTGGGGTAATGAGGGTAATTATTATAAATGGAGGGGCTGTTAATGACTCATCATCCTCTGCACCGGTTTGTGTGTGTTCTCTTGTGATACGGTTATTATTCTCTGCAGGCCGATGATCCCCTCTCTGTTGGGCCCCTTCACCCCTGATATCTTCCCTGCCTGTCACGGTGGGGCCACTTTCTGTGGCGGGGGATCATATGTTCTGAGGGGCTATGCGGGACCCCTGGTTGTGATGGCACCGAGAGGTGCGAACCTCTCCATGGAGTGCGACAAACACTAAATGACATCATAGACCACTGGCAAAAGTATGTGACCCCTCAGGCCGTTTCCCCCACATCTATTGCTAACAGGTGCAATCAATAAAGAGCACAGAAGATGAAGACTGGAGCCCTGACCCCCCGTCCCACCTGGGTGCCCCCCAACCTCTACCGCTCCTGCAGACTCCATGGTCACCCCCTTGGTTGATGTCCTGGGGGGGGGGGGGGAAGATCCTATTAACTCTTTACTGGAGGTCTGCAGATGACTGCTGTCTGCTCTGTCCTGACGTGAAGGCGCAGGTCGCCATTTTCATGTGTAATGGCATTACTGGCAGCAATGAGAGAGGCCCCACGAACATCTGAAAGCCTAAGTGGGCAGCACAATAGTGGGCCCTGCGGCTCTTCTCTCGGCCCGCGCCGCCCCCCTTGCTCACCTGTCTGGTATGTTAATTATAGTTTTAACATTCCACCCAAATCCTTCCTTAATCCCACAGGTCTCAGATGCCTCCTCCCCATCTCTGCTCCAGCCTGCGGGGCAGCTACACTGAGAGGATAGCATTGATGACAATGTGGGGTGGAAAGCGTTAATGGCAGGGTCCTCTACAGTCAGTGGCAGGTTGTCAGCATATGAAGAGTTAAAAGTGCCTCTGTCCAAGACTCAGGAGTCTATGCTATAAGTAAGCTCTGTAGAGTCATTCCTGCTTTCAGTTACTAAGCCTTTACACCACCCTCCTGGCGCTGAGCGCCAATCCTACATCCAACATCACGGAGATCTGCTAAATCCTCCATCACGGTCATCCCTGATTATATCCCACTTAGGTCATAAGTAATATAATTACCTGGGCGATACGGAGACTTAACCTCGCATCAATCTACACGGACTATAATCTGCACTTTCCACGTTCAGCATTTCAATATCTTCAAATCTTTCCCTTGAGAGAAATTTTCTGCATCCGGAAGAATTTACCATATTCTGCACAACAAAGCCCTAACGTGTCACATAGGTTTTGTCGCATAACTTTTGTTTTTGTACCAAGAACTAAAAGGACAAAACTGAACTTGGCTTACCTAATGCACAAGGGTGAAAGTCCATTGTCATCCCCTTAATGACGTTTACTTTAAGTTTTTAATAACATTTCTTCATTAATTTATATGTTGTAACCAATTAAAACCGATAAATATTACAGATATGCAATCAATCACAAGTGGTGTTAGGTTCCCTAATAAATGAGGGTGAAAGTCAGAATTCATCTTGAAATTGTTTTGCATCATGTATGAGTTAGGGGCATGGAGAGATAATATAACATTCTTATTACATGTCAACATAACTATTCATATATTCTTCTTTTGTAAACAATAGGATATAAACAGAACTAGATTTAATCCCTACGTCATGTGGATGAAATAAAAAATTCATCCTGAAATTGCTCTACATATTGTGCTGTTGGCTACAGGCATGGTCAGATAATATATCTTACTACTTATTACATGTGAACATAACTATTTATATAGTGCCGTGAACTGAACTACATTTAGCTCCCTAAGTCATGTGGATGAAATTAAAAATTCATCCTGAAATTGTTCTACATATTGTGCTGTGTTGGCTACAGGCATGGTCAGATAATATATCTTACTACTTATTACATGTGAACATAACTATTCATATAGTGCCGTGAACTGAACTACATTTAGCTCCCTAAGTCATGTGGATGAAATTAAAAATTCATCCTGAAATTGTTCTACATATTGTGCTGTGTTGGCTACAGGCATGGTCAGATAATATCTTACTACTTATTATTACATTACTATTCATACAGTGACATGAAGTGAACTAGATTTAGCTCCCTAAGGCCTGTGGGTGAAAGTACTTATTCATCTGGTGGAGATGCTATTTCATTGTGTTTTCTTTTCGGGTTAGGACCTGATGATGTAGCAGAAGGTCCACCATGCTGTCATCCCTCTCCTGCCAGTCTCCGTTTTGAGATTCTTCATACATACTGTATAGCAGATGTACTTGACATATGTTCAGGGTCTTTCTTTCTTGCGCTGGTTCAGCCTCTGATCCCTGCGAGGACTTTTTTCAGCTTTTCACATATTTTGATGCATTCCTTACATTTATGCAATGACCTTGCAGTCCCTGAAGCCTTAGTAATGAATGGAGGGTGTTGGGCTCAGTGACCGGACTCCTCAGTGATTGGAGGCCTTCCAGGAAAGTTTTGGAGAATTGGAGGTTAGAGGTTAATGTGCTTTGTATGGAGGCTGCTCTGGGATAATGTGCTGCAGGCTGTCCGCTGATGGTGCGATGTGCAGCAGAGCTCCAGTCATGTACTAACAAGTCGCCTGACATCAGAGGTCTGGAGGATTAGATTGTCAGCTCTGCGGACGGAACACGTCATGAGGAACGGCCTCCTTCTCATACTGAAATATTCTGTGCTGCTGGAAAACCTTGCTCCTTTCCTTCTCAACACACAAAGGCCCCCCAAAAAAATAAGACAGGCCACAAAATGTTTAAGTTCAAAAACATATAATTTTATTTATATCAAATGGATAAAAACCTCAAGCAATATACATAATCAAAGAAGATGTAAAGGTACCTCCGATCTAAAACCAGATCTCGTGTAAAATATACTAATGCCGATATGTTGCCACCTATACAGTGAATGTGCCACAAGTGGCTTTATGCCACATATATCAACATGAAGGTCATAAATAATGTCTGATGTAAAGCGTAAGAGGGAGACCCCATATAAAAGTGCACAACCTCCCATACAAATCAATATGGCCTAATATTCAATGGCTAAAAGGGTATTACCCTAACGTTGGTAATTATTGTCCTGGTTGAAACACCTAAGGAAAGAGCCAAATCCAAAGTGCCTACAGGGATTGCGGGTTCCTTTACTAATCATGGAAAAAACGTCATACGCCCACGGAAGAATTCATCGAAACGCGCGTAGGGGTTTACACAGGTCTCGTGTGATCCCACTGTGGTAAATATGCTCTGATGTTTTTTCCATGTATACGGCGGGTATACGGCACAACAGAAAGCATGCTGTGGCTGGTATATGGCACGGCAGAATGTATGGTGTGGCGGGTATACGGCACAACAGAAAGCATGGTGTGGTGGGTATACGGCACAACAAAAAGCATGCTGTGGCTGGTGTATGGCACGGCAGAATGCATGGTGTGGCGGGTATACGGCACAACAGAAAGCATGCTGTAGCTGGTATATGGCACGGCAGAATGTATGGTGTGGCAGGTATACGGCACAACAGAAAGCATGCTGTGGCTGGTGTATGGCACGGCAGAATGCATGGTGTGGCGGGTATACGGCACAACAGAAAGCATGGTGTGGCGGGTATACGGCATGGCAGAATGCATGGTGTGGCGGATATACGGCACAACAGAAAGCATGCTGTGGCTGGTATATGGCACGGCAGAATGTATGGTGTGGCGGGTATACGGCACAACAGAAAGCATGGTGTGGTGGGTATACGGCACAACAAAAAGCATGCTGTGGCTGGTGTATGGCACGGCAGAATGCATGGTGTGGCGGGTATACGGCACAACAGAAAGCATGCTGTAGCTGGTATATGGCACGGCAGAATGTATGGTGTGGCGGGTATACGGCACAACAGAAAGCATGCTGTGGCTGGTGTATGGCACGGCAGAATGCATGGTGTGGCAGGTATACGGCACAACAGAAAGCATGGTGTGGCGGGTATACGGCATGGCAGAATGCATGGTGTGGCGGGTATACGGCACAACAGAAAGCATGGTGTGGTGGGTATACGGCACAACAAAAAGCATGCTGTGGCTGGTGTATGGCACGGCAGAATGCATGGTGTGGCGGATATACGGCACAACAGAAAGCATGCTGTGGCTGGTATATGGCACGGCAGAATGTATGGTGTGGCAGGTATACGGCACAACAGAAAGCATGCTGTGGCTGGTATATGGCATGGCAGAATGTATGGTGTGGCAGGTATACAGCACAACAGAAAGCATGGTGTGGCGGGTATACGGCATGGCAGAATGCATGGTGTGGCGGATATACGGCACAACAGAAAGCATGCTGTGGCTGGTGTACGGCACGGCAGAATGCATGGTGTGGCGGGTATACGGCACAACAGAAAGCATGGTGTGGCGGGTATACGGCATGGCAGAATGCATGGTGTGGCGGATATACGGCACAACAGAAAGCATGCTGTGGCTGGTGTATGGCACGGCAGAATACATGGTGTGGCGGGTATACGGCACAACAGAAAGCATGCTGTGGCTGGTGTATGGCACGGCAGAATGCATGGTGTGGCGGGTATACGGCACAACAGAAAGCATGCTGTGGCTGGTATATGGCATGGCAGAATGTATGGTGTGGCAGGTATACGGCACAACAGAACGCATGGTGTGGCGGGTATACGGCATGGCAGAATGCATGGTGTGGCGGATATACGGCACAACAGAAAGCATGCTGTGGCTGGTGTACGGCACGGCAGAATGCATGGTGTGGCGGGTATACGGCACAACAGAAAGCATGGTGTGGCGGGTATACGGCATGGCAGAATGCATGGTGTGGCGGGTATACGGCACAACAGAAAGCATGGTGTGGCGGGTATACGGCATGGCAGAATGCATGGTGTGGCGGATATACGGCACAACAGAAAGCATGCTGTGGCTGGTGTACGGCACGGCAGAATGCATGGTGTGGCGGGTATACGGTACGGCAGAATGCACAGTGTGGGTATACGGCACGGCAGAATGCATGTTGCTACGAGTATGCGGCACAATGCACAGTGCGATGGGTATGTGGTATGGCAGAATACCCGGTGTGGTGGGATGTGAGTTACGGCATGGTGTAGGATATGTTAGGGAACAGTATGGCGGTGTCACGGGTGTGTCAGAGGCTGAAGACCGTCACCTTGCATCGGACTGCAGAAGGTCTCTGCGGTTAGCTTTGCAGACTCCTTCCTAGTCCTGACTTTCTGCTGGAAGTTGTCGGTGATATTTCCATTTCCCTGTTGAGGCTTGGAGCTATAGCAGTCGGCTATCTTCCTCTTTTGTATTTGGAGGACGTCTGTGTTTCTCTGAGTCTACTCAAGCTAAGTGTTCCGCTTATTTGTATATCCCATTTGTATTTAGTGGAAGTGGGGATTGACTAGTGCATATCCTTTCCGGTGTAGGGCTTATCACCTTCTCGGCGATAGGTGCGGAACCTATGTAGGGACGATAGGGCAGACAGGGTGATGTTAGGTATGCCTAGGAGTCTCCACTTCCCCCTTCACTAGTGTTTGGTTCCCTTTCCCTTATCCCTTCGTGTTGCACTCAGCCTTTCCTACACGTTGCGTGACAGGCGAGATGTAAGTTATCCTAGAATGCAAGGCATGGTGAGGAGCATGGTATGTTGGGTGTGAAGTATGGACAAATACATGGGATTGCTAGAGTGGAGGGTATGGCGGGTGATAGTGTGTTACGGGATGCAGGGTACGGCGGGTGATAATAGGTGACAGAATGCAGGGAGTGGTGAATGGTAGGGGAATTGTGTAGTGGGTTATGGTGAGTGTCACGGATCACAGGGGGATATCTTTATCATCCCCACCGCTCACACCAACATATCATGAACCGGGGTTTTTGGTTGCCCCAGTTCTTTTCTGAAGGGGATTTATCTATATCCCAGTTCCGGTTTGGAACTTGCAGCTCTCTGGCGCCCCCATACCCTCAGGTCAGACAGGGTACTGCACCTAGGATAATTAGTCGCCAGAAAGGCTGCCTTGCCTTACTTTGTACTGGCTAATGGGCACACTGCAGCGAGGGCGATATAACTACTCCCTCTCAGGCAGGAGCAATAATTATCAACGCCATCCGTCGCTACAAAGCCTCCCAAACGCACAGGACAAATCCGCTGCCACCAGCTCCGATTTCTTTAATAATGGGTCCGGAGCCAACCCAATTAGTGTAATTCACTTCAGAGGATGAGACAGTACATTATATCTATATATATAATTGTCTAAGGGTTTTTCCGTCTGTCTGTCTGTCTTTCTGTCTGTCTGTCTGTCTTTCTGTCTGTCTGTCTGTCTGTCCTGGAAATCCCGCCTCTCTGATTGGTCGAGGCCGCCAGGCCTCAACCAATCAGAGACGGGCACAGCATGGCGACGATGATGTCATAATGGAAATCCGCCAGGCCGCCAGGCCTCGACCAATCAGCGATGGGCACAGTATCGACGTAGATGTCATAATGGTTGCCATGGCGACGATGATGTCATAAAGGTTGCCTCGACCAATCAGCGACGGGCACAGTCTGCCGTGAATTCTGGAATCATCATTGTCCATATACTACGGGGACATACATATTCTAGAATACCCGATGCGTTAGAATCGGGCCACAGTCTAGTATATATATATATTCGCGCGCGCACACACACACACACACACACACACACACACACTACAGACCAGAAGTTTGGACACACCTCATTTAAAGATTTTTCTGTATTTTCATGACTATGAAAATTGTACGTTCACACTGAAGGCATCAAAACTATGAATTAACACGTGGAATTATATACTTAATTTCAGTTGTTTCACACTTTTTTGTTACGTCTTATATTCTAGGTTCTTCAAAGTAGCCACGTTTTGCTTTGATGACTGCTTTGCACTCTTGGCATTCTCTTGATGAGCTTCAAGAGGTAGTCACCGGGAATGGTCTTCCAACAATCTTGAAGGAGTTCCCAGAGATGCTTAGTTCTTGGCCCTTTTGCCTTCACTCTGCGGTCCAGCTCACCCCAAACCATCTCGATTGGGTTCAGGTCTGGTGACTGTGGAGGCCAGGTCATCTGGCGTAGCACCCCATCACTCTCCTTCTTGGTCAAATAGCCCTTGCACAGCCTGGAGGTGAGTTTGGGGGCATTGTCCTGTAGAAAAATAAATGATGGTCCAACTAAACGCAAACCGGATGGAATAGCATGCCGCTGCAAGGTGTTGTGGTAGCCATGCTGTTTCAGTATGCCTTCAATTTTGAATAAATCCCCAACAGTGTCACCAGCAAAGCACCCCCACACCATCACACCTCCTCCTCCATGCTTCACGGTGGGAACCAGGCATGTACAGTCCATCCGTTCACCTTTTCTGTGTCGGACAAAGACACGGTGGTTGGAACCAAAGATCTCAAATTTGGACTCATCAGACCAAAGCACAGATTTCCACTGGTCCAATGTCCATTCCTTGTGTTCTTCAGCCCAAACAAGTCTCTTCTGCTTGTTACCTGTCCTTAGCAGTGGTTTCCTAGCAGCTATTTTACCATGAAGGCCTGCTGCACAAAGTCTCCTCTTAAGGGCGCCTACTCACTTGCGTGAAATACGGCCGAGTCTTGCATGTTAAAACCCGGCTCTGCCACCGGCACTCCAGAGAGGAGAGTGCGGCCGCATAGCAATACATTGAGCTGCCTGCTCCGCTCCCAAGTGTCGGCGGCAGAGCTGGGTGTTACCATGCGAGACTCGGCCGTATTTCACGCAAGTGAGTATGAGCCCTAACAGTTGTTGTAGGGATGTGTCTGCTGCTAGAACTCTGTGTGGCATTGACCTGGTCTCTAATCTGAGCTGCTGTTAACCTGCGATTTCTGAGGCTGGTGACTCGGATAAACATCCTCAGAAGCAGAGGTGACTCTTGGTCTTCCTTTCCTGGGTTGGTCCTCATGTGAGCCAGATTCTTTGTAGCTCTTGATGGTTTTTGCCACTGCACTTGGGGACACTTTCAAAGTTTGCCCAATTTTTCGGACTGACTGACCTTCATTTCTTAAAGTAATGATGGCCACTCGTTTTTCTTTACTTAGCTGCTTTTTTCTTGCCATAATACAAATTCTAACAGTCTATTCAGTAGGACTATCAGCTGTGTATCCACCAGACTTCTGCACAACACAACTGATGGTCCCAACCCCATTTATAAGGCCAGAAATCCCACTTATTAAACCTGACAGGGCACACCTGTGAAGTGAAAACCATTCCCGGTAACTACCTCTTGAAGCTCATCAAGAGAACGCCAAGAGTGTGCAAAGCAGTCATCAAAGCAAAAGGTGGCTACTGTGAAGAACCTAGAACATAAGATATAATTTCAGTTGTTTCACACTTTTTTGTTAAGTAAATAATTCCACATGTGTTAATTCATAGTTTTGATGCCTTCAATGTGAATGTACAATTTTCATAGTCATGAAAATACAGAAAAATCTTTACATGAGGTGTGTCCAAACTTTCGGTCTGTACTGTGTGTGTGTGTGTATATGTATATATATAATATATATGTGTGTGTGTGTGTGTGTATGTATGTATGTATGTATGTATGTATGTATGTATATATATATATATATATATATATATATATATATATATATATATATATATATATATATATATATATATATATATATAGATCTCTCTACTATATAATTGTCTAAGGGGTACTTCCTTCTGTCTGTCAGTCACGGATATTCATTGGTCGCGGCCTCTGTCTGTCATGGAAATCCAAGTTGCTGATTGGTCGTGGCAAAACGCCCACGACCATTGCCATGACCAATCAGCGACGGCCATAGTCTGGCAGCGAAATGGCCGCTGCTTTACTGCCCTGCAGTCAGCGCTGAGCGCTCACACAGGGTTAATGCCAGCGTTAACGGACCGCGGTGTAATGTACTCCGTTAACGCAGCTATTAACCATGTGTGACCAACTTTTTACTATTGATGCTGCATATGGAGCATCAATAGTAAAAATATCTAATGCTACAAATAATAATGAAAAAAAAAGGTTATTCTCACCATCCGACATTGCACGCTGTCCTCGGCAGTGCAAGCATCAGGTTCCGGTGCCAAGGATGCTATGCGAGAAGGACCTGCCATGACGTCACGGTCATGTGACTGCGACGTCATCACAGGTCCTGCTCTCATACCAACCCTGGGACCGGAAGCTGCCGCGTGCACCACACACAGGCGCCAGGACTTCAAGGGGCCTTCAGAAGGTGAGTATATGTTTATTTTTTATTTTAAGTCTTTATTTAACCACGCATATAGTGCCCACATTGCTATGTACTACGTGGGCTGTGTTACATACTGCGTGGGCTCTGTTATATACTACATCTCTGTGCTATATACTATGTAGCTGGGCAATATACAACGTGACTGCAATTTACTACATGGCTGTGCAATATACTACGTGCTCTGTGTTATATACTATGTAGCTGTGCAATATACTATGTGGCTGTGCCGGTTCTGTTATATACTACGTTGACTGCAATATGCTATGTGGCTCTGTTATATACTACATGGCTGTGCAATATACTACTTAGCTATGCAGTATACTACGTGCCTCTACAATATACTACGTGGCTATGTTATATACTATGTCGCTCTGCTATATACTACGTCGCTGACCAATATACTGCATAGCTGTGCAATACACTACGTAGCTGTGCAATACACTACGTGACTGTGTTACATACTACTTGGCTGTGCAAATACTACGTGCCTGTGCCATATACTACGTGGCTCTACAATACACTACGTGCCTATGTTATATACTACTTGGCTCTGCTATATACTACGTGGCTGACCAATATACTACGTGCCTGTGCAATACACTACGTGGTTATGTTATATACTACATAGCTATGTTATATACTACGTCGGTTATGTTATATACTACGTCACTGTGCAATATAGTACGTAGCCTTTGCTATATACTACCTACATATTCTAGAATACCCAATACGTTAGAATCGGGCCACCATCTACTATATATATATATATATATATATATATGTGTATATATATATATATATATATATATATATATATATATATATATATATACGATTACTAATAAAATTCATTTCATATCATGGCTGATCATGTGGCTCGGGGGAAGGGCGTCACATCAAGATGCATTACAGATGTGTCTCGCAGCTAGACCCTGGACAAAAGATTAGTGAAGACTGATGCCTCACTCACTTATCCCTGTGCCCAAAACCCAGGCACTCCCCCTGTGATGACCTCACTCAGAGGCTGAATACTCCCCTTTCTTAAAATTATGAAAAGCCATTTTTACACATATCTTGGAGTAGGAACCTCATAGAAGAAAGACAAAGTTATCACTATGTTCAGCGATACCTGGAGGTTAATTTAAGTATAAACACGTCTTGGCTATGAGCCCCAGTTAAGCAGTGATGCATTTCTCAATTTCTGGTGAGCGCTGACCTCCCAAAACCCACCAATTGGGAGCTCTGTCCCTGCGGTTTCCGGAAATATGAACTGCCTATTCTGTGAATATCCTGTTTTGATATATTTGGTCTTAAAGGATCACTGTAGCTACACAAAGGGATTGCCATGCATTACTACTCTGTACTTTCAGTTTTACAGCTGCAAACAATGACATTCCTGAGGGAGGGGGGAAAGAGTGGCTTAGAACTTCACTGTGCTGGCAGTCAGAAAGAAGAGGGGGGGGGGGGTCAGAGAGCCCACAGCGTGTGTCTGCCACCATGGTACCTTCTAAAAAATTGCTCATCACATGGCATTTTTACATTATCGTGACAGTGAGGTGCAGCTATAGTGAGTATAGGATATGGAGTGCGGTAGATTATGGTGGGGGGCAGGGTATGGAGTGCGGTAGGTTATGGTGGGGGGCAGGGTATGGAGTGCGGTAGGTTATGGAGGGGGCAGGGTATGGAGTGTGGCAGATAATGATGGATGCAGGGTATGGAGTCCTGTAGGTTATGGTGGGTGGCAGGGTATGTAGTGCTGTAGATTATGATGGGGCAGGGTATGGAGTGCGGTAGATTATGATGGGGCAGGGTATGGAGTGTGGTAGGTTATGGTGGGGGGCAGGGTATGGAGTCCTGTAGGTTATGGTGGGTGGCAGGGTATGTAGTGCGGTAGGTTATGGTGGGGGGCAGGGTATGGAGTGCGGTAGATTATGATGGGGGCAGGGTATGGAGTGCGGTAGGTTATGGTGGGGGACCGGGTATAGAGTGTGGTAGGTTATGGTGGGGGACAGGATATGGAGTGTGGCAGATTATGATGGATGCAGGGTATGGAGTCCTGTAGGTTATGGTGGGTGGCAGGGTATGGAGTGCAGTAGATTATGATGGGGACAGGGTATGGAGTGCGGTAGGTTATGGTGGGGGGCAGGGTATGGAGTGCGGTAGGTTATGGTGGGGGACAGGATATGGAGTGTGGCAGATTGATGGATGCAGGGTATGGAGTGCGGTAGATTATGATGGGGGACAGGGTATGGAGTGCAGTAGGTTATGGTTGGGGGCAGGGTATGGAGTGCGGTAGGTTATGGTTGGTGGCAGGTTATGTAGTGCGGTAGGTTATGGTGGGGGGCAGGGTATGGAGTGTGGTAGGTTATGGTGGGGGGCAGGGTATGGAGTGTGGTAGGTTATGGTGGGGGACAGGATATGGAGTGCGGTAGTTTATGGTGGGGGGCTGGTTTGGTGGGTTATGATGGGAGGCAGGACATGTGTTTGTTATGGTGGGGTTCAGGTGTGGTGGGTTATGGTGGGGTGCAGGGTATGGTGTGTGGTTTGTTATGGCGGGGGGCAGGTTTGGTGGGTTATAGTGGGGGCTGGTTTGGTGGGTTATGGCGGGGGGAAGTGTGATTGGTTATGGCGGGGGGGGGTGGGGCAGGTGTGGTGGGCTATGGCAGGGGCAGAGATTGTGCCCAGCTTTTACTCTCCATATTTTCACCTCTCCTCACAGTGACGCGGCCACGTGTGATGACGTTTTTCTGCTGTGTTACAATGGAGGTCAGAAGCCACATTGTTCCGAGTGTGATTTCTAATGCTCTTTTCCATTTGCATTCTCCGATTTGGGGCGCAGGGTGCCGTCACACCTGGAGCCCCATAGCTGGGGAACATGACCTCTCCGGCACGTAAGGCCGTGTGTACACACAGGGGGTTCACATTGTAGAACGCTCCAGCTTTGAGAGTTTTTGGAGCAGTTCTTTGATTTCTGAAGCAGTTTCGAGGATTTTTTTTCTTAAGGCATCTTTCCAGCCTTGTGATTGGTCAGTGCCCAGTTTGGAGCAAATTTCATCACACATTTTCCTTTTTTTCTACCAATTTTCAAAACCTGAAGTAGTAAAAATGCTCAAAAACCTGAACATGGGAGCGGTGTCACCCCAGGAGGGGATCGGAGGAGCCTTTTCAAGAAGTCAGTCCTCACGTTCCCAAAACCTAATGAAAAACCAAGGTGTGCACATACACCAAGAGGACAAGGGCCAGGACAAGATATTACGCCAGGGCGCAGGAGTCTTGTACACAATGTGCAGGGTCCAGTTAGGGCAGGCACTGTGGATTCAGCGGGATCCTGATGGCCCCTCTCAAATGCAGCTGTTGTGGAAGCATAGAATGCCTTATGCCCCCTCTGCAGGGCAGGCACTGTAGAGCTGGTGGGACTTTTGTGCCCCCTCTACAGGGCAGCTGATCAGGAAACGCTGGGAGCCTTGTGGGTCCTCTACAGGCAAGCGCTGTAGAGGTGAAGATAGCCATGTGCCCCCTCTCCAGGTCAGGCGCTGTGGATTCGGCGGGACCCTGGTGGCCACTCTCAAAGGCAGCAGCTGTGGAAGCATAGAGAGCCTTGTGCCCTGTCTGCAGGACAGGCACTGTGGAGGTGGTGGGACTCTTGTGCTCCCTCTCCAGGGCAGCTGATGTGTAGGCACTGGGAGCCTTGTGGGCCCTCTACAGGCAAGTGCTGTAGAAGTGAAGATATC
Organism: Ranitomeya variabilis; assembly: GCF_051348905.1. Taxonomy (NCBI): domain Eukaryota; kingdom Metazoa; phylum Chordata; class Amphibia; order Anura; family Dendrobatidae; genus Ranitomeya; species Ranitomeya variabilis. The sequence continues at coordinate 6,557,397 of NC_135236.1, read as the reverse complement.
CATATGCCCCCTCTCCAGGGCAGGCGGTGTGGAGGCGCTGGGAGCCTCATGCCCCCTCTCCAGGGCAGGCGCTGGGAGCCTCGTGCCCCCTCTCTAGGGCAGGCGCTGGGAGCCTCGTGCCCCCTCTCCAGGGCAGGCGCTGTGGAGGCGCTGGGAGCCTCATGCCCCCTCTCCAGGGCAGGTGCTGTGGAGGCGCTGGGAGCCTCGTGCCCCCTCTCCAGGGCAGGCGCTGTGGAGGCGCTGGGAGCCTCATGCCCCCTCTCCAGGGCAGGTGCTGTGGAGGCGCTGGGAGCCTCGTGCCCCCTCTCCAGGGCAGGCGCTGTGGAGGCGCTGGGAGCCTCGTGCCCCCTCTCCAGGGCAGGCGCTGTGGAGGCGCTGGGAGCCTCGTGCCCCTTCTCCAGGGCAGGCGCTGGGAGCCTCGTGCCCCCTCTTTAGGGCAGGCGCTGTGGAGGCGCTGGGAGCCTGGTGCCCCCTCTCCAGGGCAGGCGCTGTGGAGGCGCTGGGAGCCTCATGCCCCCTCTCCAGGGCAGGCGCTGTGGAGGCGCTTTGAGCCTGGTGCCCCCTCTCCAGGGCAGGCGCTGTGGAGGCGCTGGGAGCCTGGTGCCCCCTCTCCAGGGCAGGCGCTGTGGAGGCGCTGGGAGCCTCGTGCCCCCTCTCTAGGGTAGGCGCTGGGAGCCTCGTGCCCCCTCTCCAGGGTAGGCGCTGTGGAGGCGCTGGGAGCCTCGTGCCCCCTCTCCAGGGCAGGCGCTGTGGAGGCACGGGGAGCCTCGTGCCCCCTCTCTAGGGCAGGCGCTGTGGAGGCGCTGGGAGCCTCGTGCCCCCTCTCCAGGGCAGGCGCTGTGGAGGCGCTGGGAGCCTCGTGCCCCCTCTCTAGGGTAGGCGCTGGGAGCCTCGTGCCCCCTCTCCAGGGCAGGTGCTGTGGAGGTGCTGGGAGCCTCGTGCCCCCTCTCCAGGGCAGGCGCTGTGGAGGCGCTGGGAGCCTGGTGCCCCCTCTCCAGGGCAGGCACTGTGGAGGCGGTGGGAGCCTGGTGCCCCCTCTCCAGGGCAGGCGGTGGGAGCCTGGTGCCCCCTCTCCAGGGCAGGCGCTGTGGAGGTGCTGGGAGCCTGGTGCCCCCTCTCCAAGGCAGGTGCTGTGGAGGCGCTGGGAGCCTCGTGCCCCCTCTCCAGGGCAGGCGCTGTGGAGGCGCTGGGAGCCTCGTGCCCCCTCTCCAGGGCAGGCGCTGTGGAGGCAGTGGGAGCCTGGTGCGCCCTCTCCAGGGCAGGCGCTGTGGAGGCGCTGGGAGCCTGGTGCGCCCTCTCCAGGGCAGGCGCTGTGGAGGCGCTGGGAGCCTGGTGCCCCCTCTCCAAGGCAGGCGCTGAGCAATGTGCAAGCAGTTAGTTATCAGCCTCGCGACATGTGGGACTCGTTAGTGGCGGGAGAGGACGAGCGCTAGGAAATGAGTCATTGTGAGTAATTAGAGCATCCACTGTGCTGGTGTTTATATCATTTGTCTGTATATCGCCACCCCTCCCCTGGCACGCTGTGCACAAGAGCTGACACTCAATCTGGAAATTTCCGGACATCACTGCGCATATTGTATCCCTGCACGGACGCACAGAGTCAGGTCACGTGGCTGAGAACAGCAATTCAGTGGATGAAAAATGGAAAATAAGTCATGGGTAACAAAATAGTATTCAGAATTGGACGAACTGCAGGGGCAGGAAATCGCCAGCTAGTGGCGACTGCATGAAAAACGCAGTTTGCAACACGTACTAAGACTATGTGCACACGTTGCTGATTTGCCTGTGGAATTTTCTGTGCAGATTCTGCATTTCTTGGCAAAAAACGCAGGTCAGAATCTGCGCCTTTTTTTGGTATGTGCACACGTTGCAGATTTTTGTGCAGATTTCTTCCTTTTTTTACCCTTGCAGATTTCTATTATGGAATAGGTGCAGAAACACAGCAGAACTGCACAAAGAATTGACATGGTCCTTTTTTAAATCTGCTGCGTTTTCTGTGCAATTTTTTCTGCACCATTAGCACGGCATTTTTTTTTTTTTGCCATTGATTTACATTGTACTGTAAATCACTTGCGGATCTGCAGTGTTTTTGCGCGGAAAAAAGCTGCAGATCTGCAGGAAATCTGCAACATGTGCACATACCCTTAAGGCAGAAAAGTGGCACCCACCACAAATAAAACCCTGTGCCTGGCATTGCCCAGACATGAGAGACTAAGGCCCTGTCACATGGTAACGTGGTCAGCACCAATGTATCATACAGCGAAAAATCAGCGCTCCTTACATGGTCCTACATAGGACTGCTGCACACATTATGTCCTACATGACGATCGAACACCGGAAAATGTGATCAGTGCCCAAACTCCCATCATCCTCTACGCAACACATCCCCCAATCAATAAATAATACAATATTCATGGCACCGTAATAGTAAGTCCTAAAACTTCCACGAAAACCTACCACAAAAAAATTCCCAAAGATTGATGTCAGCAACTGAAAAGAATCGCCCCCAAGGACACAGGAAGCTGGCAGGTGTCTGATTACCCCTCTCTCCTGCACAATGGGGTAATTAGGAGATAATAACCCTCTGACCTGTGTATATTGTGCCCAAACCCCAAGGGCAACCAAGCCCAAGAACAGACCAACGAGCAACACGGTGAAAAATATATAACTACACCCATCAGAGAGCAAGCTAAAGAACAGGACCAAGATATAGAACAGGATGGAGGAGCAGGGTAAAGCTGTGCTTATGGAGCGCCCCCATGGGGCCGTGGGGTACTCGGTAAGGGTCCTTCAGTTCACAGGGTGGATGTCACGGTGGCTGACTTGGCCCGTGGCACTGGGATGTCCGTGTAAAATGGGAAGGTCTTTAAGGGGAATGTTCGTGACGCCACCTGTGGTATTCGGTCAGGGTGACCGACGCTGCTTTAAGGGGTCCACTGGGGTGATGATATGGCAGCTAGATGGTATACCTTCCCACAGGTGAAGTGTCACGATTCACTTCGTGACTGTCACCAATTGTCAAGATCCCTTAGCCGCTGCCCACAATATGTCACGGATTGGGGTGACTTTAGACCAGCAGACGGCTATCACATGTGCAGGGGCTTATCCTAGTTATCCCTCCACTGCCACAATGTGATGAGAAGAACACACACAAGTTTATTGACCTCTTAGTTTACAGCAGGGGCTTATTTTAGGTATCCCACTGCTCTTCAGTATACCATGAACTGCAGGGATTTGTGTCTATCCCGCTTACAGTTCCACTTAACACTTGCAGCTCTCTGGCGCCCCCCTTACTCTCAGGTCAGATTAGGTACTGCACCTGGGGTAATTAGTCGCCAGAAAGGCTGCCTGCTATGTACTGGCTATTGGGCGCACTGCAGCAACGCGATAACTACTCCCACTCAGGCAGGAACAATAATTATCAAGCCGCAGTCGCTACAGTGACCCCCCCAAAAAGCCGGCACACGGTAAGCTGCCACCAGCTCCGATCAAACAGGTCCGGAGCTAACCCCCAAAATAGTAGCGTAATTCCCTTCAGAGACAGGGTACGGTTTAGGGCAGGAAGAACGAACTAGTATTAAATATTATACTCCATAAATGATTTTTAGGCAGTGTTTATAAAATATTTTACAAAGATGTTACAAATGAGACAATTGCAAATATGTACAAGGTAATTATGAAAATAAAAGGATTAAATGAAGAAAAGATAACACTCACATTTCTCAGATCATTGCATGGCAGGCAACCATACGTCCCAGCTCATTGGGCGTGCTCAGGTCTGTCCAGGAAGAACTCAAAATCTGCTCTCTTGGATGCCTGCCAGCACTTAAAACCTACAGTCTGTGACCTCACAGAAAGGGCTTGGTTTTCCAACTCCTCCTACCTCTTCGGTTTCACTAACTGGGCATTAAATATATCTGATGCCCGTAACTTCGCTCCAGAACCTGTCATAGTCATAACAAACCCAGCATTCATCTCAGATTACCGTGAGCTTTCTAAGGAGATCAAATATGTCCTATTTGGGATGTATATTCACCGAGTAATCCCTATTTCTTTACCTGATGGAGTTAAGAGCTGAGGCTTAGAGTGATGGGTAGGTCTACCGAGTGAGATTCCAAATATGTATTTTCGTGTCCATAACTTAAACAGTTTGCATAATATCTTACCAAAATGGAACAAAGGACTTCCAGGGGTTCTAGAAGTTTCTCTATCAGTTCCTGCTAACACAAATTCCCTTGCAGCTATGCCAGTCGTAAATACCTTCCGTCAATAAAACTCCCCCACAAGGCAAGCTCTGCTACACAGACAGTTAGAACCACAGGGAAGGAAAGAGAACCAGAGAGAGGGCGGGTTTAGCCCCCGCATGCTAGCAAGAAAACTAACTTATGATATTTCATACCATATCGTGACACCTCCCCCTTTTGGCGTGCGCTACGGTGGCAGAACCTCTCGGTATGCCTCCATGCGCACCTCCGTGGGTTCACCCTGGCGGGAGAGTCCATCTGCATTCCCATGCTCTCTGCCCGCTTTGTGTTTAATGGTGAAGTCAAATTGCTGAAGGGCAAGGCTCCAGCGCAGCAACCTGCCATTGGTTCCACACATGGTGCTTAGCCAGCGCAGAGGGTTGTGGTCGGTCACCACGGTGAAGGTGCGACCGTACAAGTAGGGCTGCAAGCGCTGCAGGGCCCAGACTATGGCCAGGCACTCCTTCTCAATGGTGGAGTAGGCCACTTCCCTCGGCAAAAGTTTCCGGCTCAGGTACAACACGGGGTGCTCTTGGTCCTCCGAGTCCACCTGGCTGAGCACAGCACCAAGGCCAAACTCGCTGGCGTCGGTCTGTACCAAGAACGGTCGACTGCTGTCGACTGCTTTCAACACAGGGGCGTTGCACAGTGCTGTTTTCAACGCCTGGAAGGCCCCCTCACAGCCATCTGTCCAGTTGACGATGTGGGGTAGCTTCTTCCTGGTGAGGTCCGTCAAAGGTTTTGCCAGGCTACTATAGTGCTGCACGAAGCGCCTATAGTACCCTGCAGTGCCCAGGAAGGACATCACATGTTTCTTGGTCCTGGGAGTGGGCCAGTTCACGATCACGCCCACTTTGTCAGGCTCTGGTTTTAGGGTGTTTCCGCCTACCCGGTGCCCCAGGTAGTGAACCTCCCTCATGCCCATCTGGCACTTTCCCGGCTTGATAGTCAGTCCTGCTCGGTGAATTCGCCCGAGCACCTCCTCGAGATGCTGCAGGTGTTCATCCCAGGAGGGACTGAAGATGGCAATGTCATCTAAGTACGCCACGGCGTACTTCTCCAGTCCCTGAAGCAGGAGATTGACCATCCGCTGGAAAGTGGCAGGGGCATTCTTCATGCCGAAGGGCATGACCGTGGACTCGTACAGTCCAAAGGGCGTGATAAAGGCGGACTTCTCCTGCGCCTCGGGGCTCAGGGGAATCTGCCAGTATCCGCGACTCAGATCCATTATTGTCAGGTATTTTGCGCCCGCTAGCTTCTCAAGCAGCTCTTCGATGCGCGGCATTGGGTGCGCGTCAGAGGCTGTAATGGCGTTGAGCCCCCTGTAGTCCACGCAGAACCGGGTGGTCCGGTCCTTCTTTGGCACGAGAACTACAGGTGAGGCCCACGCGCTCTTTGACCGTCGAATCACCCCCAGCTGTAACATCTCATCGATCTCCTGGCGCATAATCTGCTGCACCTGGTCAGAGATTCGATAGGGTGTTCGCCGTAGTGGGGCGTGATTCCCGGTGTCCACCTCGTGGACGGCTAACTCAGTCCTTCCAGGCCGGTTGGAGAACACGACCCGGAAGGGTTCCAGCATGGTTTGCAACTGCAACCGCTGTGGTTCATCTAGCGAGGCGCTTACCTCCACGTCCTCAATGGACCCACGGGCCTTGGCTTGGGCCAGCATGTCCAGGAGGGTGTCTTCCTCCCCTTCTTCAGGTGCGCTGCAGACCGGTAGGACGAAAGGTTCACGTTCGTGATGAGCTTTCATCATGTTGACGTGAAAGGCCTTTCGCCTACCCCGAGTGTGGTCAAGCGTGACCACATAGGTGACCGGGTTGAGCTGTTGGTGGACGACGTACGGGCCCTCCCAGGCTGCCTGAAGCTTATCCGTTGGTACAGGAACCAGCACCCACACCTTTTGACCCACGTGGTAGGTCCGCTCCCGGGCGTTCTGGTCGTACCAGTGCTTCTGATCAGCCTGAGCCTGCGTCATGTTGTCATGCACCAACTGCGTCAAGGTCTGCATCTTGTCACGGAAGCGCATGACATACTCCACTATGGACACTTCAGAAGGGTTCGGCTCCTCTTCCCAGGATTCTCTTACCAACCCAAGGGGTCCCCGGACTCGCCTGCCGTACAGGAGCTCGAAGGGGGAGAACCCCGTCGAGGCCTGCGGAACCTCTCTGTAAGCGAATAGCAGGTGTGGGAGGTACCGCTCCCAGTCGCACCCTTGTGTCTCAACCAGCATGCGTAGCATCTGTTTGAGGGTACCATTGAAACGTTCACACAAGCCATTGGTCTGTGGGTGATACGCACTCGATACCAGGTGCTTCACCTGCATTTTCTTACAGAGAGCCTCCATTAGGTGAGACATAAATTGGGTCCCTCGATCAGTAAGCATTTCCCTGGGAAATCCTACCCGTGAAAAGATGGCCAACAGGGCATCCGCCACCTTATCTGCCCTAGTTGACGACAGAGCTACTGCCTCTGGGTACCGGGTAGCGTAGTCTACCGCAGTAAGAATAAATCGCTTTCCAAAGCTGCTGGAGACGGCCAGCGGGCCCACAATGTCCACCGCAATCCTCTGGAAAGGCTCCTCTATCACTGGCAAAGGGATCAGGGGAGCCTTAAGAGCAGGCCCCGCCTTCCTCACTCTTTGACAGGTGACACAGGAGCGGCAGTAGTTTGACACATCTGTCCCCATCTTAGGCCAATAGAAGTGTTGAGACAGCCGGGCCTTAGTTTTGCTGATCCCCAAGTGTCCAGCTAGCGGGATCTCATGGGCAATCCGCAACAACTCACCCCGGAATTGCTGTGGGACGACCAGCTGTCTTTCCCTCAACCACTCCTTTTGTGATTCTCCGGGTACTGTCTCCCGGTACAACCTTCCTTCTTCCCAGAACACCTTCTCCTTATCCGTTTCAGAGAATGACGTCCCGGCGAGTTGTCTCAAACTCTCTAGGCTCGCATCTGTGTGCAGAGCGGCCTTAAACTCCTGGCTAGGGGAAGCCAGAAGTGACGTTAGGGTCCCTTCCCCACGGGAGCCCTCTGGGACCTGTTCTGGGTCCACCTCTGGTTCAATCATACTGATGACTGAGGAGGGTCCGGGAGGCAGACAGTTATCTGCGTTCCGGGCACTCTGACTGCGGGTGACAGCAGCTATGTAGGCTGTCTCCCCGGGGGTTTCTACAGACCCATCAGCCGATGCTGCTATGGGCTCTACCTCCCCATCCACCCCCATTACCTCAGGAGCATTGCTACTTATGGGCCAGTTACCTTCCTCGGTGGCACTGGTCAATTGCATGGCATCACCTTCCTCACGGTTCCCATGTATTTCCCCATTTCCGGTAGCACCGACACTTGCCCCTGCTAGGGGTTCCTCAGCCGTCTCACTCCGCAGAGCGACGTGGCTGAGCACTCCTGTACCTACGGACACATCAACTTTCATAGAAACAGCGTTATCAGGTACAGTTGGCACAGGTACAACATTTTCACCATCAATCCTAGGGAAAAAATGGTTAACAGATGCATCATTACAAGATAAAGCATGGTCAGGTAACACATGCGATTTCCCATCATCATCATCATCATCATCAGGGTTAACGTTACCCTTATTAGCAGATTGGGGAGGGGTGTCAGGGACGTAGTATGCAAACAACCTCCCCAAATCAGTCCCCAACAAAACATCAGTGGGCAAATTATCAGACAGCCCCACTTCTTTCACCCCGCTCCCGGCACCCCAATCAATAAAAACCCGGGCCATCGGTAAGGGACAGCTGATGCCCCCAATCCCAGTGACAGTTAGGGTTTTCCCCGGAATGATTTCTTCAGGGGCCGCCAGTTCGGGTCGGATGAGGGTTCGTTCAGCCCCGGTGTCCTTGAGGCCGGTAGCAACACGACCTCCCACAGTGACGGGCTGTACGTTGTCACACACCCTCCCAACCACACCACCCACCAAAAGAACAGCTGCATTAGGCCCTGGGGCCTGGGATGAGGGGTTCTTCTGCTTGGCTGGACATTGGTGACTGAGGTGTCCAGTCTGCCTGCAGTGGTAACACTGGCGAAGTTCGGTGGTAGGTCTGGTGCTGTTGGCCACGGGGACAGGACCTCTGGTGTGTTGGCTGGCCGGGGTACTGGCGTTGGCTGCAGGCTTACCCCCTCTCCAGCTGGTGGTGACTGGCTTCCGCACTTCCAATCTACGGTTGGCCTCATAGGCATCGGCAATCTGCGCTGCTTTCGTCACATCTTTGGGTTCTCTGTCCATCACGAACTGTCGCACCTCAGTTGGGCAAAGACGGAAGAACTGGTCTTTGATCATCAGGTCTCGCAGCTGTGCAAAGGTGGTCACTGACAGTCCTTGGGTCCACTGGTCAAAGTGGGTCCCCAGTCCATGCACCACATCACTGTAACTGTCGTGTGGGCCACGTTGGAGGGTCCAAAACTTTTTACGGTACACCTCGGGTGTAAGCTGGTACTTGGCTATCAGAACCTGCTTGATGGCCTCATAGTCACCATCTTGTTCTTGAGGGAGTGCAGCAAACGCTTCCAGAGCTTTTCCTCTCAGCCCTGGTGTCAGATACCGTGCCCATTCTTGTGTAGGCAGCTGGTACTGCCTGCAGGCTTTCTCAAAGGCCCGCAGAAAAGTGTCCAAGTCCCCATCCTTTTCCATAACCGGAAAGTGGTCGGGCCGGGGCTTTGGTGTCTGAGCGCTGCTGGGCTCACGGCTCTGAGGCGACCCCTGCATTTGCAGTTGGGCCATCTGCAGCTGGTACTCCCGCTGCGCTTGGGCCTCTCGCTCGGCTCGCTGGGCCTCTCGCTCTGCTCGGGCCTCTCGCTCGGCTCGCTGGGCCTCTCGCTCTGCTCGGGCCTCTCGCTCGGCTCGCTCTTGGTATTGCTGGATCAGCTGCAGACGTCTCTCTAGGTCATCTGCGGGGCATTGTTGCAGAGCCAGCTGCAGGAGGAGGTCTGCGCCCCCTTGGTTGCCAGTAGGGCCCGTATTCTGTGGTTGGACCTCTGCGGCAGCACCATGTTCGCTTGTGCCGGCTTCTGCGGCCTCTGGGCTCTGTGAGTGGTCTAGAGCGGCTTCCCATTGCATCAGGGCTGCGACCAGTTCGCTTTTGCTTTTGCTTGCATAGTCAATGTGCTGTGACTTGCATAAGGCAACAAGGGTGTCTCTGGTCTGCTGTTCATAGAAGGCTTCTCCTAGCCCAACCATGGTTGCCAAATAAAAGAGAGAATAGAAAAACAAAGAGAAAGGGAGGGGATAATTACCAGTACACAATTGTCTCACAACTAATAAACACTGAGTTCGTTCTCCAAACTTATTTGCGCAGAGTTCTCGCAAGAACTTTCTGCAAGTTTTTAGTGAGAGGAATGATTGCTCAAACCAAATCACTAATGCTCTAATATCCCACCGCGCTGCCACCAATATGTCACGATTCACTTCGTGACTGTCACCAATTGTCAAGATCCCTTAGCCGCTGCCCACAATATGTCACGGATTGGGGTGACTTTAGACCAGCAGACGGCTATCACATGTGCAGGGGGGCTTATCCTAGTTATCCCTCCACTGCCACAATGTGATGAAAAAAAAACACACACGAGGCTATTGACCTCTTAGTTTACAGCAGGGGCTTATTTTAGGTATCCCACTGCTCTTCAGTATACCATGAACTGCAGGGATTTGTGTCTATCCCGCTTACAGTTCCACTTAACACTTGCAGCTCTCTGGCGCCCCCCTTACTCTCAGGTCAGATTAGGTACTGCACCTGGGGTAATTAGTCGCCAGAAAGGCTGCCTGCTATGTACTGGCTATTGGGCGCACTGCAGCAACGCGATAACTACTCCCACTCAGGCAGGAACAATAATTATCAAGCCGCAGTCGCTACAGTGACCCCCCCAAAAAGCCGGCACACGGTAAGCTGCCACCAGCTCCGATCAAACAGGTCCGGAGCTAACCCCCAAAATAGTAGCGTAATTCCCTTCAGAGACAGGGTACGGTTTAGGGCAGGAAGAACGAACTAGTATTAAATATTATACTCCATAAATGATTTTTAGGCAGTGTTTATAAAATATTTTACAAAGATGTTACAAATGAGACAATTGCAAATATGTACAAGGTAATTATGAAAATAAAAGGATTAAATGAAGAAAAGATAACACTCACATTTCTCAGATCATTGCATGGCAGGCAACCATACGTCCCAGCTCATTGGGCGTGCTCAGGTCTGTCCAGGAAGAACTCAAAATCTGCTCTCTTGGATGCCTGCCAGCACTTAAAACCTACAGTCTGTGACCTCACAGAAAGGGCTTGGTTTTCCAACTCCTCCTACCTCTTCGGTTTCACTAACTGGGCATTAAATATATCTGATGCCCGTAACTTCGCTCCAGAACCTGTCATAGTCATAACAAACCCAGCATTCATCTCAGATTACCGTGAGCTTTCTAAGGAGATCAAATATGTCCTATTTGGGATGTATATTCACCGAGTAATCCCTATTTCTTTACCTGATGGAGTTAAGAGCTGAGGCTTAGAGTGATGGGTAGGTCTACCGAGTGAGATTCCAAATATGTATTTTCGTGTCCATAACTTAAACGGTTTGCATAATATCTTACCAAAATGGAACAAAGGACTTCCAGGGGTTCTAGAAGTTTCTCTATCAGTTCCTGCTAACACAAATTCCCTTGCAGCTATGCCAGTCGTAAATACCTTCCGTCAATAAAACTCCCCCACAAGGCAAGCTCTGCTACACAGACAGTTAGAACCACAGGGAAGGAAAGAGAACCAGAGAGAGGGGGGGTTTAGCCCCCGCATGCTAGCAAGAAAACTAACTTATGATATTTCATACCATATCGTGACAGAAGTAAGGTCCTCACAACTGTTGTAGATGTTCTGTCTTTCTCTGTCCCCCAAATAGGATAGGACAAACCCGTATGACTGGTGGCTTGAGGCGGTTTATAGGGACTCTAGCATGCCCCAGCCTCTAAGGCTACTTTCACACTAGCGTCGGGCCGAGGTTACCGATGCTAGCGTCCTCTGCGCCGCACAACGGGGGCAGCGGATGCATTTTTCCAGCGCATCCGCTGCCCCATTGTGAGGTGCGGGGAGGTGGGGGCGGAGTTCCGGACGCGCATGCGCTGTCGGAAAAAGCGGACAGACACAACACGGCGCAACCGTCGCACAACGGTTGCGACGTGTGTCAAATCGTCGCAATGCGTCGTTAATGTTAGTCTATGGACAAAAAACGCATCCTGCAAGCACTTTTGCAGGATGCGTTTTTTGACCAAAATGACGCATTGTGACGGAGGACAAAAACGCTAGTGTGAAAGTAGCCTTAGGGGTGCCACCGTGCCTTCTGGGTGTAGGGGCGGACAGGTAACTTGCAATTAGCTGTCCTGACGGTCTCTGGAGCAAAGCATAAAGGTCCTTACTCCCTCGGTGTTCCGGCTACCGGGATCCTGCACCTCAAAAGGAGGCAGCCTGTGCAGGACTGGTCCCCTTCTGGTTTCCTCTCCTTTGCTATGACTTCCTTCACGCTCACTGCAATACAGTTCTGCCTTTGATGTCTCTTCCCAGGAGCTGTAGCACTTCAGGCTACATGGCTCCTTGTCCTTTCTCCTTCAATCTCTGACAAGATCCCACCCCTGTCAGGGACCAACTAACTGAGCTGAGCTCAGCCAGCAACTAACTAACTTTCCTTACAGGCGACCAGTTTTACCTATGTGGAGAGTGACCTAATAAATAGGAGCAGAAGCTCCCGTTGATAGCCTGGAGTGTGAAATGTGTTGCATGTTTGTGATACCTGGATGCAGTTATCCTTCTTTGCCTCCAAACGTAGCATCACTCTCCCCGAGAGGAAAGCAATACCACTGCGACGACCAGGACCCAAGGGAGCCGCACGTACAGTACAGGAACAATATATACAGAATGGAGGTGTAGTGTAGAGCTGTGTGTACAGTACAGGAATAGTAGATACGGGACAGGATGGAGGTGTAGTGTAGAGCTGTGTACAGTACAGGAATAGTAGATACAGGACAGGATGGAGGTGTAGTGTAGAGCTGTGTGTACAGTACAGGAATAGTAGATACAGGACAGGATGGAGGTGTAGTGTAGAGCTGTGTGTACAGTACAGGAATAGTAGATACAGGACAGGATGGAGGTGTAGTGTAGAGCTGTGTACAGTACAGGAATAGTAGATACAGGACAGGATGGAGGTGTGTAGAGCTGTGTGTACAGTACAGGAATAGTAGATACAGGACAGGATGGAGATGTAGTGTAGAGCTGTGTGTACAGTACAGGAATAGTAGATACAGGACAGGATGGAGGTGTAGTGTAGAGCTGTGTGTACAGTACAGGAATAGTAGATACAGGACAGGATGGAGGTGTAGTGTAGAGCTGTGTACAGTACAGGAATAGTAGATACAGGACAGGATGGAGGTGTAGTGTAGAGCTGTGTACAGTACAGGAATAGTAGATACAGGACAGGATGGAGGTGTAGTGTAGAGCTGTGTGTACAGTACAGGAATAGTAGATACAGGACAGGATGGAGGTGTAGTGTAGAGCTGTGTATAGGACAGGAATAGTAGATACAGGACAGGATGGAGGTGTAGTGTAGAGCTGTGTGTACAGTACAGGAATAGTAGATACAGGACAGGATGGAGGTGTAGTGTAGAGCTGTGTACAGTACAGGAATAGTAGATACAGGACAGGATGGAGGTGTAGTGTAGAGCTGTGTACAGTACAGGAATAGTAGATACAGGACAGGATGGAGGTGTAGTGTAGAGCTGTGTACAGTACAGGAATAGTAGATACAGGACAGGATGGAGGTGTAGTGTAGAGCTGTGTGTACAGTACAGGAATAGTAGATACAGGACAGGATGGAGGTGTAGTGTTGTCACGATTCACTCCGTGACTGTCAGGATCCCTTAGCCGCTGCCCACAATCTGTCACGGACGGGGGTGACCTTAGACCAGCAGACGGCTATCACATGTGCAGGGGGCTTATCCTAGTTATCCCTCCACTGCCACAATGTGATGAAAAAAAAAACACACACGAGGCTATTGACCTCTTAGTTTACAGCAGGGGCTTATTTTAGGTATCCCACTGCTCTTCAATATACCATGAACTGCAGGGATTTGTGTATCCCGCTTACAGTTCCACTTAAACCTTGCAGCTCTCTGGCGCCCCCCTTTCTGTCAGGTCAGATTAGGTACTGCACCTGGGGTAATTAGTCGCCAGAAACGCTGCCTGCTATGTACTGGCTATTGGGTGTACTGCAGCGATGCGATAACTACTCCCGCTCAGGCAGGAACAATAATTATCAAGCCGCAGTCGCTACAGTGACCCCCCAAAAGCCGGCACACGGTTGCTGCCACCAGCTCCAGTTGAACGGGTCTGGAGCAAACCCCAAAAAACAGTAGCGTAATTCCCTTCAGAGACAGGGTACGGTTTAGGGCAGGAAGAACGAACTAGTATTAAATAGGATACCCCATAAATGATTTTAGGCAGTGTTTATAAAATATTTTACAAAGATGTTACAAATGAGACAATTGCAAATATGTACAAGGTAATTATAAAAATAAAAGGATTAAAGGAAGAAAAGATAACTCACATGTTCTTAGATCATTGCATTGCAGGCAACAGGCTAGGAGCTTTCCATCTATCCCAGTGCATTGGGCACTCTGACTGCGGGTGACAGCAGCTACGTAGGCTGTCTCCCCGGGGGTTTCTACAGACCCATCAGCTGATGCTGCTATGGGCTCTACCTCCCCATCCTCCCCCATTACCTCAGGAGCATTGCTACTTATGGGCCAGTTACCTTCCTCGGTGGCACTGGTCAATTTCATGGCGTCACCTGTCTCACGGTTCCCATGTATCTCCCCATTTCTTGTAGCACCGACACTTGCCCCTGCTAGGGGTTCCTCAGCCGTCTCACTCCGCAGAGGGACTTGGCTGAGCACTCCTGTACCTATGGACACATCAACTTTCACAGAAACATCATTATCAGATACAGTTGGCACAGGTACAACATTTCCCCCATCAATCCTAGGGAAAAAATGGTTAACAGATGCATCATTACAAGATAAAGCATGGTCAGGTAACACATGCGATTTCCCATCATCATCATCATCATCATCAGGGTTAACGTTACGCTTATTAGCAGATTGGGGAGGGGTGTCAGGGACGTAGTATGCAAACAACCTCCCCAAATCAGTCCCCAACAAAACATCAGTGGGCAAATTATCAGACAGCCCCACTTCTTTCACCCCGCTCCCGGCACCCCAATCAATAAAAACCCGGGCCATCGGTAAGGGACAGCTGATGCCCCCAATCCCAGTGACAGTTAGGGTTTTCCCCGGAATGATTTCTTCAGGGGCCGCCAGTTCGGGTCGGATGAGGGTTCGTTCAGCCCCGGTGTCCTTGAGGCCTGTAGCAACACGACCTCCCACAGTGACGGGCTGTACGTTGTCACACACCCTCCCAACCACACCACCCACCAAAAGAACTGCTGCATTAGGCCCTGGGGCCTGGGATGAGGGGTTCTTCTGCCTGGCTGGACATCGGTGACTGAGGTGTCCAGTCTGCCTGCAGTGGTAACACTGGCGAAGTTCGGTGGTGGGTCTGGTGCTGTTGGCCACGGGGACAGGACCTCTGGTGTGTTGGCTGGCAGGGGTACTGGCGTTGGCTGCAGGCTTACCCCCTCTCCAGCTGGTGGTGACTGGCTTCCGCACTTCCGATCTACGGTTGGCCTCATAGGCATCGGCAATCTGCGCTGCTTTCGTCACATCGTTGGGTTCTCTGTCCATCACGAACTGTCGCACTTCAGTTGGGCAAAGACGGAAGAACTGGTCTTTGATCATCAGGTCTCGCAGCTGTGTAAAGGTGGTCACTGACAGTCCTTGGGTCCACTGGTCAAAGTGGGTCCCCAGTCTATGCACCACATCACTGTAACTGTCGTGTGGGCCACGTAGGAGGGTCCGAAACTTTTTACGGTACACCTCGGGTGTAAGCTGGTACTTGGCTATCAGAGCCTGCTTGATGGCCTCATAGTCACCATCTTGTTCTTGAGGGAGTGCAGCAAACGCCTCCAGAGCTTTTCCTCTCAGCCCTGGTGTCAGGTACCGTGCCCATTCTTGTGTAGGCAGCTGGTACTGTCTGCAGGCTTTCTCAAAGGCCCGCAGAAAAGTGTCCAAGTCCCCATCCTTTTCCATAACAGGAAAGTGGTCGGGCCGGGGCTTTGGTATCTGAGCGCTGCTGGGCTCACGACTGGACTGGGACGACCCCTGCATTTGCAGTCGGGCCATCTGCAGCTGGTACTCCCGCTGCGCTTGGGCCTCTCGCTCGGCTCGCTGGGCCTCTCGCTCAGCTCGGGCCTCAGCCTCCTGCCGGTATTGCTGAATCAGCTGCCGACGTCCCTCATGGTCATCAGTGGGGAATTCTTTCAAGGCCGCCTGCAGGTGGGGGTCCAATTCGCCCGGATTGCTAACGGGGCGAGCATTCAGTGGTTAGACCTCTGCTGCAGCACCATGTTCGCTGGTGCTGGCATCTGCGGCTTCTGGGCTCTGTGAGTGGTCTAGAGCGGCTTCCCATTGCATCAGGACTGCGACCAGTTGGCTTTTGTTTTTGTTTGCATAGTCAATGTGCTGTGACTTGCACAAGGCCACAAGGGTGTCTTTGGTCTGCTGCTCATAAAAGGTTTCTCCCAGCACAACCATGGTTGCCAAATAAAAGATAGGATAGAAAAACGAAGAAAAAGGGAAGGGATAATTAACAGTACACAATTGTCTCACAACTAATAAACACTGAGTTCGTTCTCCAAACTTATTTGCGCAGAGTTCTCGCAAGAACTTTCTGCAAGTTTTTAGTGAGAGGAATGATTGCTCAAACCAAATCACTAATGCTCTAATATCCCACCGCTGCCACCAATATGTCACGATTCACTCCGTGACTGTCAGGATCCCTTAACCGCTGCCACCAATTTGTCACGATTCACTCCGTGACTGTCAGGATCCCTTAGCCGCTGCCCACAATCTGTCACGGACGGGGGTGACTTTAGACCAGCAGACGGCTATCACATGTGCAGGGGGCTTATCCTAGTTATCCCTCCACTGCCACAATGTGATGAAAAAAAACACACACGAGGCTATTGACCTCTTAGTTTACAGCAGGGGCTTATTTTAGGTATCCCACTGCTCTTCAATATACCATGAACTGCAGGGATTTGTGTCTATCCCGCTTACAGTTCCACTTAACACTTGCAGCTCTCTGGCGCCCCCCTTACTCTCAGGTCAGATTAGGTACTGCACCTGGGGTAATTAGTCGCCAGAAAGGCTGCCTGCTATGTACTGGCTATTGGGCGCACTACAGCAACGCGATAACTACTCCCACTCAGGCAGGAACAATAATTATCAAGCCGCAGTCGCTACAGTGACCCCCCAACAGCCGGCACACGGTAAGCTGCCACCAGCGCCGATTAAACGGGTTCGGCTGCTAACCCCCAAAATAGTAGCGTAAATTCCCTTCAAAGACAGGGTACGTTTTTAGAGCATGGAGAACGAACTAGTAATAAATATGATACCCCATAAATGATTTTTAGGCAGTGTTTATAAAATATTTAACAAAGATGTTACAAATGAGACAATTGCAAATATGTACAAGGTAATTATAAAAATAAAAGGATTAAAGGAAGAAAAGATAACTCACAGGTTCTTAGATCATTGCATTGCAGGCAACAGGCTAGGAGCTTTCCATCTATCCCAGTGCATTGGGCACTCGCAGTCTGGTCGCTTCAGGTAAAAACTCACAACTCTGCTCTCTTGGATGCCTGCCAGCACTTAAAACCTACAGTCTGTGACCTCACAGAAAGGGCTTGGTTTTCCAACTCCTCCTACCTCTTCGGTTTCACTAACTGGGCATTAAATATATCTGATGCCCGTATCTTCGCTACAGAACATAAAATAATCGCACCATACCCATCGTTCATCTCATAGTATCGTGGGCATTCCGATGAGATCAAATATGCCCTGTCTGGGATACATATTTACAGAGAAATCCCTACTTCTTCACCAGATGGAGTTAGACGCCCGTATTTAGAGTGATGCGTAGATCCTCCGAGTGTGATTATGACGATATATTTTGGTGTTCGTAACTTAAACGGTTTGCATAATATCTTCCAAAAACAGAACAAAGAAATCCCATGCATTCCAGAAGTTTCTCTAACAGTTCCTGCTAACACAAATTTCTCTTGCAGCTATGCCCGTCGTAAATACCTTTCGTCAATAAAACTCCCCCACAAGGCAAGCTCTTCTACACAGACAGCTAGAAACACAGGGAAAGAAAGAGAACCAGAGAGAAGGGGGGTTTAGCCCCCGCATGCTAGCAGGAAAACTAACTTATGATATTTCATACCATATCGTGACAAGTGTAGACCTGTGTACAGTACAGGAATAGTAGATACAGGACAGGATGGAGGTGTAGTGTAGAGCTGTGTGTACAGTACAGGAATAGTAGATACAGGACAGGATGGAGGTGTAGTGTAGAGCTGTGTACAGTACAGGAATAGTAGATACAGGACAGGATGGAGGTGTAGTGTAGAGCTGTGTGTACAGTACAGGAATAGTAGATACATGACAGGATGGAGGTGTAGTGTAGAGCAGTATACAGTACAGGAATAGTAGATACGGGACAGGATGAGGTGTAGTGTAGAGCTGTGTACAGTACAGGAATAGTAGATACAGGACAGGATGGAGGTGTAGTGTAGAGCTGTGTACAGTACAGGAATAGTAGATACAGGACAGGATGGAGGTGTAGTGTAGAGCTGTGTACAGTACAGGAATAGTAGATACAGGACAGGATGGAGGTGTAGTGTAGAGCTGTGTACAGTACAGGAATAGTAGATACAGGACAGGATGGAGGTGTAGTGTAGAGCTGTGTACAGTACAGGAATAGTAGATACAGGACAGGATGGAGGTGTAGTGTAGAGCTGTGTGTACAGTACAGGAATAGTAGATACAGGACAGGATGGAGGTGTAGTGTAGAGCTGTGTACAGTACAGGAATAGTAGATACAGGACAGGATGGAGGTGTAGTGTAGAGCTGTGTACAGTACAGGAATAGTAGATACAGGACATGATGGAGGTGTAGTGTAGAGCTGTGTGTAAAGTACAGGAATAGTAGATACAGGACAGGATGGAGGTGTAGTGTAGAGCTGTATACTGTACAGGAATGGTAGATACAGGACAGGATGGAGGTGTAGTGTAGAGCTGTGTACAGTACAGGAATAGTAGATACAGGACAGGATGGAGGTGTAGTGTAGAGCTGTGTACAGTACAGGAATAGTAGATATAGGACAGGATGGAGGTGTAGTGTAGAGCTGTGTGTACAGTACAGGAATAGTAGGTACAGGACAGGATGGAGGTGTAGTGTAGAGCTGTGTACAGTACAGGAATAGTAGATACAGGACAGGATGGAGGTGTAGTGTAGAGCTGTGTGTACAGTACAGGAATAGTAGATACGGGACAGGATGGAGGTGTAGTGTAGAGCTGTGTGTACAGTACAGGAATAGTAGATACGGGACAGGATGGAGGTGTAGTGTAGAGCTGTGTGTACAGTACAGGAATAGTAGATACGGGACAGGATGGAGGTGTAGTGTAGAGCTGTGTACAGTACAGAAATAGTAGATACAGGACAGGATGGAGGTGTAGTGTAGAGCTGTGTACAGTACAGGAATAGTAGATACAGGACAGGATGGAGGTGTAGTGTAAAGCTGTGTACAGTACAGGAATAGTAGATACGGGACAGGATGGAGGTGTAGTGTAGAGCTGTGTGTACAGTACAGGAATAGTAGATACGGGACAGGATGGAGGTGTAGTGTAGAGCTGTGTACAGTACAGGAATAGTAGATACAGGACAGGATGGAGGTGTAGTGTAGAGCTGTGTGTACAGTACAGGAATAGTAGATACGGGACAGGATGGAGGTGTAGTGTAAAGCTGTGTACAGTACAGGAATAGTAGATACGGGACAGGATGGAGGTGTAGTGTAGAGCTGTGTACAGTACAGGAATAGTAGATACGGGACAGGATGGAGGTGTAGTGTAGAGCTGTGTACAGTACAGGAATAGTAGATACGGGACAGGATGGAGGTGTAGTGTAGAGCTGTGTATACAGTACAGGAATAGTAGATACAGGACAGGATGGAGGTGTAGTGTAGAGCTGTGTACAGTACAGGAATAGTAGATACAGGACAGGATGGAGGTGTAGTGTAGAGCTGTGTACAGTACAGGAATAGTAGATACAGGACAGGATGGAGGTGTAGTGTAGAGCTGTGTGTACAGTGCAGGAATAGTAGATACAGGACAGGATGGAGGTGTAGTGTAGAGCTGTGTACAGTACAGGAATAGTAGATACGGGACAGGATGGAGGTGTAGTGTAGAGCTGTGTACAGTACAGGAATAGTAGATACGGGACAGGATGGAGGTGTAGTGTAGAGCTGTGTGTACAGTACAGGAATAGTAGATACGGGACAGGATGAAGGTGTAGCGTAGAGCTGTGTGTACAGTACAGGAATAGTAGATACGGGACAGGATGGAGGTGTAGCGTAGAGCTGTGTGTACAGTACAGGAATAGTAGATACGGGACAGGATGGAGGTGTAGCGTAGAGCTGTGTACAGTACAGGAATAGTAGATACGGGACAGGATGGAGGTGTAGCGTAGAGCTGTGTACAGTACAGGAATAGTAGATACGGGACAGGATGGAG
This sequence comes from Ranitomeya variabilis, assembly GCF_051348905.1. Taxonomy (NCBI): domain Eukaryota; kingdom Metazoa; phylum Chordata; class Amphibia; order Anura; family Dendrobatidae; genus Ranitomeya; species Ranitomeya variabilis. Next base: position 6,537,410 of record NC_135236.1, on the reverse strand, counting down.
GTGTAGCGTAGAGCTGTGTGTACAGTACAGAAGTAGTAGATACGGGACAGGATGGAGGTGTAGCGTAGAGCTGTGTACAGTACAGGAATAGTAGATACGGGACAGGATGGAGGTGTAGCGTAGAGCTGTGTACAGTACAGGAATAGTAGATACGGGACAGGATGGAGGTGTAGCGTAGAGCTGTGTACAGTACAGGAATAGTAGATACGGGACAGGATGGAGGTGTAGCGTAGAGCTGTGTACAGTACAGGAATAGTAGATACGGGACAGGATGGAGGTGTAGCGTAGAGCTGTGTACAGTACAGGAATAGTAGATACGGGACAGGATGGAGGTGTAGCGTAGAGCTGTGTACAGTACAGGAATAGTAGATACGGGACAGGATGGAGGTGTAGCGTAGAGCTGTGTGTACAGTACAGGAATAGTAGATACGGGACAGGATGGAAGTGTAGCGTAGAGCTGTGTGTACAGTACAGGAATAGTAGATACGGGACAGGATGGAGGTGTAGCGTAGAGCTGTGTGTACAGTACAGGAATAGTAGATACGGGACAGGATGGAGGTGTAGAGTAGAGCTGTGTACAGTACAGGAATAGTAGATACGGGACAGAATGGAGGTGTAGTGTAGAGCTGTGTGTACAGTACAGGAATAGTAGATACGGGACAGGATGGAGGTGTAGTGTAGAGCTGTGTGTACAGTACTGGAATAGTAGATACGGGACAGGATGGAGGTGTAGTGTAGAGCTGTGTACAGTACAGGAATAGTAGATACGGGACAGGATGGAGGTGTAGCGTAGAGCAGTGTACAGTACAGGAATAGTAGATACGGGACAGGATGGAGGTGTAGTGTAGAGCTGTGTATACAGTACAGGAATAGTAGATACGGGACAGGATGGAGGTGTAGTGTAGAGCTGTGTACAGTACAGGAATAGTAGATACGGGACAGGATGGAGGTGTAGTGTAGAGCTGTGTACAGTACAGGAATAGTAGATACGGGACAGGATGGAGGTGTAGTGTAGAGCTGTGTGTACAGTGCAGGAATAGTAGATACGGGACAGGATGGAGGTGTAGTGTAGAGCTGTGTACAGTACAGGAATAGTAGATACGGGACAGGATGGAGGTGTAGTGTAGAGCTGTGTACAGTACAGGAATAGTAGATACGGGACAGGATGGAGGTGTAGTGTAGAGCTGTGTGTACAGTACAGGAATAGTAGATACGGGACAGGATGGAGGTGTAGTGTAGAGCTGTGTGTACAGTACAGGAATAGTAGATACGGGACAGGATGGAGGTGTAGTGTAGAGCTGTGTACAGTACAGGAATAGTAGATACATCAGAGACAGTTTTGGTCAACAAGCCCCAGAGCCCTTCCTCCCAACTTCCCTACCCTCCACCTCCAAAACCAACTACTCCACCATTACAGAAGATCAACTCGCCACTCTACTCTCAAGATCGCATCTCACCACCTGTGCACTTGACCCGCTCCCAACCCACCTCATCCCAAACCTCACCACAATCTTCATCCCAACCCTAACCCATCTCTTCAACCTATCACTAACAAATGGTGTTTTCCCCTCAAGCTTTAAACATGCCTCCATCACACCTATCCTCAAAAAGCCCTCTCTTGACCCATCCTCTGTATCTAGCTATCGCCCTATATCACTTCTCCCCTATGCCTCAAAACTACTGGAACAACACGTCTACCTTGAACTGTCCTCCCATCTCTCTTCTTGCTCCCTCTTTGACCGCTTACAATCTGGCTTCCGGCCACACCATTCCACTGAAACTGCCCTAACTAAGGTCACCACTGACCTTTTAACCGCCAAGAGCAAGCGACACTACTCTGTTCTCCTCCTCCTCGACCTGTCGGCTGCCTTTGACACAGTGGACCATTCCCTATTATTACAGACCCTCTCATCCCTTGGCATCACAGACTTGGCCCTATCCTGGATCTCATCATACCTAACAGACCGGACATTCAGCGTCTCCCACTCACACACCACCTCCTCACCTCGCCCCCTATCTGTCGGAGTCCCACAAGGTTCAGTCCTTGGGCCCCTGCTCTTCTCCATTTACACCTTTGGCCTGGGACAGCTCATAGAATCTCATGGCTTTCAGTATCACCTCTATGCTGATGACACACAGATCTACATCTCTGGACCAGATATCACCTCCCTACTAACCAGAATCCCTCAATGTCTGTCCACTATTTCATCCTTCTTCTCCGCTAAATTTCTGAAACTTAACATGGACAAAACAGAATTCATCATCTTTCCCCCATCTCACGTGACCCCCCCAACGAACCTATCCATTACAGTAAATGGCTGCCCACTCTCCCCAGTCCCACAAGCTCGCTGCCTCGGGGTTATCCTTGACGCTGATCTCTCCTTCAAACCACACATCCAAGCCCTTTCCACTTCCTGCCGACTTCAACTCAAAAATATTTCACGAATCCGTTCATTCCTCAACCAAGAATCTGCAAAAACCCTAGTCCATGCCCTCATCATCTCTCGTCTTGACTACTGCAACCTCCTGCTCTGTGGCCTCCCCTCAAACACTCTCGCACCCCTCCAATCTATTCTAAACTCTGCTGCCCGACTAATCCACCTGTCCCCCCGCTATTCTCCGGCCTCTCCCCTCTGTCAATCCCTTCACTGGCTCCCCATTGCCCAGAGACTCCAGTACAAAACCCTAACCATGACGTACAAAGCCATCCACAACCTGTCTCCTCCTTACATCTGTGACCTCATCTCCCGGTACTTTCCTACACGCAACCTCCGATCCTCACAAGATCTCCTTCTCTACTCCCCTCTTATCTCCTCTTCCCACAATCGTATACAAGATTTCTCTCGCGTATCACCCCTACTCTGGAACCCTCTACCACAACACATCAGACTCTCGCCCACCATCGAAACCTTCAAAAAGAATCTGAAGACCCACCTCTTCCGACAAGCCTACAACCTGCAGTAACCACCGATCAACCAACCGCTGCACGATCAGCTCTATCCTCACCTACTGTATTCTCACCCATCCCTTGTAGATTGTGAGCCCTCGCGGGCAGGGTCCTCACTCCTCCTGTACCAGTTATGACTTGTATTGTTCAAGATTATTGTACTTGTTTTTATTATGTATACCCCTCCTCACTTGTAAAGCGCCATGGAATAAATGGCGCTATAACAATAAATAATAATAATAATAATAATACAGGACAGGATGGAGGTGTAGTGTAGAGCTGTGTACAGTACAGGAATAGTAGATACAGGACAGGATGGAGGTGTAGTGTAGAGCTGTATACAGTACAGGAATAGTAGATACGGGAAAGGATGGAGGTGTAGTGTAGAGCTGTGTGTACAGTACAGGAATAGTAGATACGGGACAGGATGGAGGTGTAGTGTAGAGCTGTGTACAGTACAGGAATAGTAGATAGGGACAGGATGGAGGTGTAGTGTAGAGCTGTGTACAGTACAGGAATAGAAGATACGGGACAGGATGGAGGTGTAGTGTAGAGCTGTGTACAGTACAGGAATAGTAGATACAGGACAGGATGGAGGTGTAGTGTAGAGCTGTGTACAGTACAGGAATAGTAGATACAGGACAGGATGGAGGTGTAGTGTAGAGCTGTGTACAGTACAGGAATAGTAGATACCGGACAGGATGGAGGTGTAGTGTAGAGCTGTGTACAGTACAGGAATAATAGATACAGGACAGGATGGAGGTGCAGTGTAGAGCTGTGTACAGTACAGGAATAGTAGATACAGGACAGGATGGAGGTGCAGTGTAGAGCTGTGTACAGTACAGGAATAGTAGGTACAGGACAGGATGGAGGTGCAGTGTAGAGCTGTGTACAGTACAGGAATAGTAGGTACAGGACAGGATGGAGGTGTAGTGTAGAGCTGTGTACAGTACAGGAATAGTAGATACAGGACAGGATGGAGGTGTAGTGTAGAGCTGTATACAGTACAGGAATAGTAGATACGGGACAGGATGGAGGTGTAGTGTAGAGCTGTGTGTACAGTACAGGAATAGTAGATACGGGACAGGATGGAGGTGTAGTGTAAAGCTGTGTACAGTACAGGAATAGTAGATACGGGACAGGATGGAGGTGTAGTGTAGAGCTGTGTACAGTACAGGAATAGTAGATACGGGACAGGATGGAGGTGTAGTGTAGAGCTGTGTACAGTACAGGAATAGTAGATACGGGACAGGATGGAGGTGTAGTGTAGAGCTGTGTATACAGTACAGGAATAGTAGATACAGGACAGGATGGAGGTGTAGTGTAGAGCTGTGTACAGTACAGGAATAGTAGATACAGGACAGGATGGAGGTGTAGTGTAGAGCTGTGTACAGTACAGGAATAGTAGATACAGGACAGGATGGAGGTGTAGTGTAGAGCTGTGTACAGTACAGGAATAGTAGATACAGGACAGGATGGAGGTGTAGTGTAGAGCTGTGTGTACAGTGCAGGAATAGTAGATACAGGACAGGATGGAGGTGTAGTGTAGAGCTGTGTACAGTACAGGAATAGTAGATACGGGACAGGATGGAGGTGTAGTGTAGAGCTGTGTACAGTACAGGAATAGTAGATACGGGACAGGATGGAGGTGTAGTGTAGAGCTGTGTGTACAGTACAGGAATAGTAGATACGGGACAGGATGAAGGTGTAGTGTAGAGCTGTGTACAGTACAGGAATAGTAGATACGGGACAGGATGGAGGTGTAGTGTAGAGCTGTGTACAGTACAGGAATAGTAGATACGGGACAGGATGGAGGTGTAGTGTAGAGCTGTGTGTACAGTACAGGAATAGTAGATACGGGACAGGATGAAGGTGTAGCGTAGAGCTGTGTGTACAGTACAGGAATAGTAGATACGGGACAGGATGGAGGTGTAGCGTAGAGCTGTGTGTACAGTACAGGAATAGTAGATACGGGACAGGATGGAGGTGTAGCGTAGAGCTGTGTACAGTACAGGAATAGTAGATACGGGACAGGATGGAGGTGTAGCGTAGAGCTGTGTACAGTACAGGAATAGTAGATACGGGACAGGATGGAGGTGTAGCGTAGAGCTGTGTGTACAGTACAGAAGTAGTAGATACGGGACAGGATGGAGGTGTAGCGTAGAGCTGTGTACAGTACAGGAATAGTAGATACGGGACAGGATGGAGGTGTAGCGTAGAGCTGTGTACAGTACAGGAATAGTAGATACGGGACAGGATGGAGGTGTAGCGTAGAGCTGTGTACAGTACAGGAATAGTAGATACGGGACAGGATGGAGGTGTAGCGTAGAGCTGTGTACAGTACAGGAATAGTAGATACGGGACAGGATGGAGGTGTAGCGTAGAGCTGTGTACAGTACAGGAATAGTAGATACAGGACAGGATGGAGGTGTAGCGTAGAGCTGTGTACAGTACAGGAATAGTAGATACGGGACAGGATGGAGGTGTAGCGTAGAGCTGTGTGTACAGTACAGGAATAGTAGATACGGGACAGGATGGAAGTGTAGCGTAGAGCTGTGTGTACAGTACAGGAATAGTAGATACGGGACAGGATGGAGGTGTAGCGTAGAGCTGTGTGTACAGTACAGGAATAGTAGATACGGGACAGGATGGAGGTGTAGAGTAGAGCTGTGTACAGTACAGGAATAGTAGATACGGGACAGGATGGAGGTGTAGTGTAGAGCTGTGTGTACAGTACAGGAATAGTAGATACGGGACAGGATGGAGGTGTAGTGTAGAGCTGTGTGTACAGTACTGGAATAGTAGATACGGGACAGGATGGAGGTGTAGTGTAGAGCTGTGTACAGTACAGGAATAGTAGATACGGGACAGGATGGAGGTGTAGCGTAGAGCAGTGTACAGTACAGGAATAGTAGATACGGGACAGGATGGAGGTGTAGTGTAGAGCTGTGTATACAGTACAGGAATAGTAGATACGGGACAGGATGGAGGTGTAGTGTAGAGCTGTGTACAGTACAGGAATAGTAGATACGGGACAGGATGGAGGTGTAGTGTAGAGCTGTGTACAGTACAGGAATAGTAGATACGGGACAGGATGGAGGTGTAGTGTAGAGCTGTGTGTACAGTGCAGGAATAGTAGATACGGGACAGGATGGAGGTGTAGTGTAGAGCTGTGTACAGTACAGGAATAGTAGATACGGGACAGGATGGAGGTGTAGTGTAGAGCTGTGTACAGTACAGGAATAGTAGATACGGGACAGGATGGAGGTGTAGTGTAGAGCTGTGTGTACAGTACAGGAATAGTAGATACGGGACAGGATGGAGGTGTAGTGTAGAGCTGTGTGTACAGTACACGAATAGTAGATACGGGACAGGATGGAGGTGTAGTGTAGAGCTGTGTACAGTACAGGAATAGTAGATACAGGACAGGATGGAGGTGTAGTGTAGAGCTGTGTACAGTACAGGAATAGTAGATACAGGACAGGATGGAGGTGTAGTGTAGAGCTGTATACAGTACAGGAATAGTAGATACGGGAAAGGATGGAGGTGTAGTGTAGAGCTGTGTGTACAGTACAGGAATAGTAGATACGGGACAGGATGGAGGTGTAGTGTAGAGCTGTGTACACGATTCACACCGTGACTGTCAAGATCCCTCAGCCGCTGCCTACAATATGTCACGGATTGGGGTGACCTTAGACCAGCAGACGGCTATCACATGTGCAGGGGGGGCTTATCCTAGTTATCCCTCCACTGCCACAATGTGATGAAAAAAACACACACGAGGCTATTGACCTCTTGTTTACAGCAGGGGCTTATTTTAGGTATCCCACTGCTCTTCAATATACCATGAACTGCAGGGATTTGTGTCTATCCCGCTTACAGTTCCACTTAACACTTGCAGCTCTCTGGCGCCCCCCTTACTCTCAGGTCAGATTAGGTACTGCACCTGGGGTAATTAGTCGCCAGAAAGGCTGCCTGCTATGTACTGGCTATTGGGCGCACTACAGCAACGCGATAACTACTCCCACTCAGGCAGGAACAATAATTATCAAGCCGCAGTCGCTACAGTGACCCCCCAACAGCCGGCACACGGTAAGCTGCCACCAGCGCCGATTAAACGGGTTCGGCTGCTAACCCCCAAAATAGTAGCGTAAATTCCCTTCAAAGACAGGGTACGTTTTTAGAGCATGGAGAACGAACTAGTAATAAATATGATACCCCATAAATGATTTTTAGGCAGTGTTTATAAAATATTTAACAAAGATGTTACAAATGAGACAATTGCAAATATGTACAAGGTAATTATAAAAATAAAAGGATTAAAGGAAGAAAAGATAACTCACATGTTCTTAGATCATTGCATTGCAGGCAACAGGCTAGGAGCTTTCCATCTATCCCAGTGCATTGGGCACTCGCAGTCTGGTCGCTTCAGGTAAAAACTCACAACTCTGCTCTCTTGGATGCCTGCCAGCACTTAAAACCTACAGTCTGTGACCTCACAGAAAGGGCTTGGTTTTCCAACTCCTCCTACCTCTTCGGTTTCACTAACTGGGCATTAAATATATCTGATGCCCGTATCTTCGCTACAGAACATAAAATAATCGCACCATACCCATCGTTCATCTCATAGTATCGTGGGCATTCCGATGAGATCAAATATGCCCTGTCTGGGATACATATTTACAGAGAAATCCCTACTTCTTCACCAGATGGAGTTAGACGCCCGTATTTAGAGTGATGCGTAGATCCTCCGAGTGTGATTATGACGATATATTTTGGTGTTCGTAACTTAAACGGTTTGCATAATATCTTCCAAAAACAGAACAAAGAAATCCCATGCATTCTAGAAGTTTCTCTAACAGTTCCTGCTAACACAAATTTCTCTTGCAGCTATGCCCGTCGTAAATACCTTTCGTCAATAAAACTCCCCCACAAGGCAAGCTCTTCTACACAGACAGCTAGAAACACAGGGAAAGAAAGAGAACCAGAGAGAAGGGGGGTTTAGCCCCCGCATGCTAGCAGGAAAACTAACTTATGATATTTCATACCATATCGTGACAAGTACAGGAATAGTAGATAGGGACAGGATGGAGGTGTAGTGTAGAGCTGTGTACAGTACAGGAATAGAAGATACGGGACAGGATGGAGGTGTAGTGTAGAGCTGTGTACAGTACAGGAATAGTAGATACAGGACAGGATGGAGGTGTAGTGTAGAGCTGTGTACAGTACAGGAATAGTAGATACAGGACAGGATGGAGGTGTAGTGCAGAGCTGTGTACAGTACAGGAATAGTAGATACCGGACAGGATGGAGGTGTAGTGTAGAGCTGTGTACAGTACAGGAATAATAGATACAGGACAGGATGGAGGTGCAGTGTAGAGCTGTGTACAGTACAGGAATAGTAGATACAGGACAGGATGGAGGTGCAGTGTAGAGCTGTGTACAGTACAGGAATAGTAGGTACAGGACAGGATGGAGGTGCAGTGTAGAGCTGTGTACAGTACAGGAATAGTAGGTACAGGACAGGATGGAGGTGTAGTGTAGAGCTGTGTACAGTACAGGAATAGTAGATACAGGACAGGATGGAGGTGTAGTGTAGAGCTGTGTACAGTACAGGAATAGTAGATACAGGACAGGATGGAGGTCTAGTGTAGAGCTGTGTACAGTACAGGAATAGTAGATACCGGACAGGATGGAGGTGTAGTGTAGAGCTGTGTACAGTACAGGAATAGTAGATACCGGACAGGATGGAGGTGTAGTGTAGAGCTGTGTACAGTACAGGAATAGTAGATACGGGACAGGATGGAGGTGTAGCGTAGAGCTGTGTGTACAGTACAGAAATAGTAGACACGGGACAGGATGGAGGTGTAGCGTAGGGCTGTGTACAGTACAGGAATAGTAGACACGGGACAGGATGGAGGTGTAGCGTAGAGCTGTGTGTACAGTACAGGAATAGTAGATACGGGACAGGATGAAGGTGTAGCGTAGAGCTGTGTGTACAGTACAGGAATAGTAGATACGGGACAGGATGAAGGTGTAGCGTAGAGCTGTGTGTACAGTACAGGAATAGTAGATACGGGACAGGATGGAGGTGTAGCGTAGAGCTGTGTGTACAGTACAGGAATAGTAGATACGGGACAGGATGGAGGTGTAGCGTAGAGCTGTGTACAGTACAGGAATAGTAGATACGGGACAGGATGGAGGTGTAGCGTAGAGCTGTGTACAGTACAGGAATAGTAGATACGGGACAGGATGGAGGTGTAGCGTAGAGCTGTGTGTACAGTACAGAAGTAGTAGATACGGGACAGGATGGAGGTGTAGCGTAGAGCTGTGTACAGTACAGGAATAGTAGATACGGGACAGGATGGAGGTGTAGCGTAGAGCTGTGTACAGTACAGGAATAGTAGATACGGGACAGGATGGAGGTGTAGCGTAGAGCTGTGTACAGTACAGGAATAGTAGATACGGGACAGGATGGAGGTGTAGCGTAGAGCTGTGTGTACAGTACAGAAGTAGTAGATACGGGACAGGATGGAGGTGTAGCGTAGAGCTGTGTACAGTACAGGAATAGTAGATACGGGACAGGATGGAGGTGTAGCGTAGAGCTGTGTACAGTACAGGAATAGTAGATACGGGACAGGATGGAGGTGTAGCGTAGAGCTGTGTACAGTACAGGAATAGTAGATACGGGACAGGATGGAGGTGTAGCGTAGAGCTGTGTACAGTACAGGAATAGTAGATACGGGACAGGATGGAGGTGTAGCGTAGAGCTGTGTACAGTACAGGAATAGTAGATACGGGACAGGATGGAGGTGTAGCGCAGAGCTGTGTACAGTACAGGAATAGTAGATACGGGACAGGATGGAGGTGTAGCGTAGAGCTGTGTGTACAGTACAGGAATAGTAGATACGGGACAGGATGGAAGTGTAGCGTAGAGCTGTGTGTACAGTACAGGAATAGTAGATACGGGACAGGATGGAGGTGTAGCGTAGAGCTGTGTGTACAGTACAGGAATAGTAGATACGGGACAGGATGGAGGTGTAGAGTAGAGCTGTGTACAGTACAGGAATAGTAGATACGGGACAGGATGGAGGTGTAGTGTAGAGCTGTGTGTACAGTACAGGAATAGTAGATACGGGACAGGATGGAGGTGTAGTGTAGAGCTGTGTGTACAGTACTGGAATAGTAGATACGGGACAGGATGGAGGTGTAGTGTAGAGCTGTGTACAGTACAGGAATAGTAGATACGGGACAGGATGGAGGTGTAGCGTAGAGCAGTGTACAGTACAGAAATAGTAGATACGGGACAGGATGGAGGTGTAGCGTAGAGCTGTGTACTGTACAGGAATAGTAGATACGGGACAGGATGGAGGTGTAGCGTAGAGCTGTGTGTACAGTACAGGAATAGTAGATACGGGACAGGATGGAGGTGTAGCGTAGAGCTGTGTACAGTACAGGAATAGTAGATACGGGACAGGATGGAGGTGTAGCGTAGAGCTGTGTACAGTACAGGAATAGTAGATACGGGACAGGATGGAGGTGTAGCGTAGAGCTGTGTGTACAGTGCAGAAGTAGTAGATACGGGACAGGATAGAGGTGTAGCGTAGAGCTGTGTACAGTACAGGAATAGTAGATACGGGACAGGATGGAGGTGTAGCGTAGAGCTGTGTACAGTACAGGAATAGTAGATACAGGACAGGATGGAGGTGTAGCGTAGAGCTGTGTACAGTACAGGAATAGTAGATACGGGACAGGATGGAGGTGTAGCGTAGAGCTGTGTACTGTACAGGAATAGTAGATACGGGACAGGATGGAGGTGTAGCGTAGAGCTGTGTGTACAGTACAGGAATAGTAGATACGGGACAGGATGGAAGTTTAGCGTAGAGCTGTGTGTACAGTACAGGAATAGTAGATACGGGACAGGATGGAGGTGTAGCGTAGAGCTGTGTGTACAGTACAGGAATAGTAGATACGGGACAGGATGGAGGTGTAGAGTAGAGCTGTGTACAGTACAGGAATAGTAGATACGGGACAGGATGGAGGTGTAGTGTAGAGCTGTGTGTACAGTACAGGAATAGTAGATACGGGACAGGATGGAGGTGTAGTGTAGAGCTGTGTGTACAGTACTGGAATAGTAGATACGGGACAGGATGGAGGTGTAGTGTAGAGCTGTGTACAGTACAGGAATAGTAGATACGGGACAGGATGGGGGTGTAGTGTAGAGCAGTGTACAGTACAGGAATAGTAGATACGGGACAGGATGGAGGTGTAGTGTAGAGCTGTGTGTCCAGTACAGGAATAGTAGACACAGGACAGGATGGAGGTGTAGTGTAGAGCAGTGTACAGTACAGGAATAGTAGATACAGGACAGGATGGAGGTGTAGTGTAGAGCTGTGTACAGTACAGGAATAGTAGATACAGGACAGGATGGAGGTGTAGTGTAGAGCTGTGTACAGTACAGGAATAGTAGATACAGGACAGGATGGAGGTGTAGTGTAGAGCTGTGTGTACAGTACAGGAATAGTAGATACAGGACAGGATGGAGGTGTAGTGTAGAGCTGTGTACAGTACAGGAATAGTAGATACAGGACAGGATGGAGGTGTAGTGTAGAGCTCTGTACAGTACAGGAATAGTAGATACAGGACAGGATGGAGGCGTAGCGTAGAGCTGTGTACAGTACAGGAATAGTAGATACAGGACAGGATGGAGGCGTAGCGTAGAGCTGTGTGTACAGTACAGGAATAGTAGATACAGGACAGGATGGAGGTGTAGCGTAGAGCTGTGTGTACAGTACAGGAATAGATACAGGACAGGATGGAGGTGTAGTGTAGAGCTGTGTACAGTACAGGAATAGTAGATACGGGACAGGATGGAGGTGTAGTGTAGAGCTGTGTGTACAGTACAGGAATAGTAGATACGGGACAGGATGGAGGTGTAGTGTTGAGCTGTGTGTACAGTACAGGAATAGTAGATACGGGACAGGATGGAGGTGTAGTGTAGAGCTGTGTGTACAGTACAGGAATAGTAGATACGGGACAGGATGGAGGTGTAGTGTAGAGCTGTGTGTACAGTACAGGAATAGTAGATACGGGACAGGATGGAGGTGTAGTGTAGAGCTGTGTACAGTACAGGAATAGTAGATACGGGACAGGATGGAGGTGTAGTGTAAAGCTGTGTGTACAGTACAGGAATAGTAGATACGGGACAGGATGGAGGTGTAGTGTAGAGCTGTGTGTACAGTACAGGAATAGTAGATACGGGACAGGATGGAGGTGTAGTGTTAAGCTGTGTGTACAGTACAAGAATAGTAGATACGGGACAGGATGGAGGTGTAGTGTAGAGCAGTGTACAGTACAGGAATAGTAGATACGGGACAGGATGGAGGTGTAGTGTAGAGCTGTGTACAGTACAGGAATAGTAGATACAGGACAGGATGGAGGTGTAGTGTAGAGCTGTGTGTACAGTACAGGAATAGTAGGTACAGGACAGGATGGAGGTGTAGTGTAGAGCTGTGTGTACAGTACAGGAATAGTAGGTACAGGACAGGATGGAGGTGTAGTGTAGAGCTGTGTACAGTGCAGGAATAGTAGATATGGGACAGGATGGAGGTGTAGTGTAGAACTGTGTACAGTACAGGAATAGTAGGTACAGGACAGGATGGAGGTGTAGTGTAGAGCTGTGTGTACAGTACAGGAATAGTAGGTACAGGACAGGATGGAGGTGTAGTGTAGAGCTGTGTACAGTGCAGGAATAGTAGATATGGGACAGGATGGAGGTGTAGTGTAGAACTGTGTACAGTACAGGAATAGTAGATACAGGACAGGATGGAGGTGTAGTGTAGAGCTGTGTACAGGAATAGTAGATACAGGACAGGATGGAGGTGTAGTGTAGAGCTGTGTACAGTACAGGAATAGAAGATACGGGACAGGATGGAGGTGTAGTGTAGAGCTGTGTACAGTACAGGAATAGTAGATACGGGACAGGATGGAGGTGTAGTGTAGGGCTGTGTGTACAGTACAGGAATAGTAGATACAGGACAGGATGGAGGTGTAGTGTAGAGCTGTGTGTACAGTACAGGAATAGTAGATACAGGACAGGATGGAGGTGTAGTGTAGAGCTGTGTACAGTACAGGAATAGTGGATACAGGACAGGATGGAGGTGTAGTGTAGAGCTGTGTACAGTACAGGAATAGTAGATACAGGACAGGATGGAGGTGTAGTGTAGAGCTGTGTGTACAGTACAGGAATAGTAGATACAGGACAGGATGGAGGTGTAGTGTAGAGCTGTGTACAGTACAGGAATAGTAGATACGGGACAGGATGGAGGTGTAGTGTAGAGCTGTGTACAGTACAGGAATAGTAGATACGGGACAGGATGGAGGTGTAGTGTAGAGCTGTGTACAATACAGGAATAGTAGATACGGGACAGGATGGAGGTGTAGTGTAGAGCTGTGTACAGTACAGGAATAGTAGATACGGGACAGGATGGAGGTGTAGTGTAGAGCTGTGTACAGTACAGGAATAGTAGATACGGGACAGGATGGAGGTGTAGTGTAGAGCTGTGTACAGTACAGGAATAATAGATACGGGACAGGATGGAGGTGTAGTGTAGAGCTGTGTGTACAGTACAGGAATAGTAGATACGGGACAGGATGGAGGTGTAGTGTAGAGCTGTGTGTACAGTACAGGAATAGTAGATACGGGACAGGATGGAGGTGTAGTGTAGAGCTGTGTAAAGTACAGGAATAGTAGATACGGGACAGGATGGAGGTGTAGTGTAGAGCTGTGTACAGTACAGGAATAGTAGATACGGGACAGGATGGAGGTGTAGTGTAGAGCTGTGTACAGTACAGGAATAGTAGATACGGGACAGGATGGAGGTGTAGTGTAGAGCTGTGTACAGTACAGGAATAGTAGATACGGGACAGGATGGAGGTGTAGTGTAGAGCTGTGTACAGTACAGGAATAGTAGATACGGGACAGGATGGAGGTGTAGTGTAGAGCTGTGTACAGTACAGGAATAGTAGATACGGGACAGGATGGAGGTGTAGTGTAGAGCTGTGTACAGTACAGGAATAGTAGATACGGGTGTCACGATATGGTATGAAATATCATAAGTTAGTTTTCCTGCTAGCATGCGGGGGCTAAACCCCCCTTCTCTCTGGTTCTCTTTCTTTCCCTGTGTTTCTAGCTGTCTGTGTAGAAGAGCTTGCCTTGTGGGGGAGTTTTATTGACGAAAGGTATTTACGACGGGCATAGCTGCAAGAGAAATTTGTGTTAGCAGGAACTGTTAGAGAAACTTCTAGAATGCATGGGATTTCTTTGTTCTGTTTTTGGAAGATATTATGCAAACCGTTTAAGTTACGAACACCAAAATATATCGTCATAATCACACTCGGAGGATCTACGCATCACTCTAAATACGGGCGTCTAACTCCATCTGGTGAAGAAGTAGGGATTTCTCTGTAAATATGTATCCCAGACAGGGCATATTTGATCTCATCGGAATGCCCACGATACTATGAGATGAACGATGGGTATGGTGCGATTATTTTATGTTCTGTAGCGAAGATACGGGCATCAGATATATTTAATGCCCAGTTAGTGAAACCGAAGAGGTAGGAGGAGTTGGAAAACCAAGCCCTTTCTGTGAGGTCACAGACTGTAGGTTTTAAGTGCTGGCAGGCATCCAAGAGAGCAGAGTTGTGAGTTTTTACCTGAAGCGACCAGACTGCGAGTGCCCAATGCACTGGGATAGATGGAAAGCTCCTAGCCTGTTGCCTGCAATGCAATGATCTAAGAACATGTGAGTTATCTTTTCTTCCTTTAATCCTTTTATTTTTATAATTACCTTGTACATATTTGCAATTGTCTCATTTGTAACATCTTTGTAAAATATTTTATAAACACTGCCTAAAATCATTTATGGGGTATCCTATTTAATACTAGTTCGTTCTTCCTGCCCTAAACCGTACCCTGTCTCTGAAGGGAATTACGCTACTGTTTTTTGGGGTTTGCTCCAGACCCGTTCAATTGGAGCTGGTGGCAGCGACCGTGTGCCGGCTTTTGGGGGGTCACTGTAGCGACTGCGGCTTGATAATTATTGTTCCTGCCTGAGTGGGAGTAGTTATCGCATCGCTGCAGTGTTCCCAATAGCCAGTACATAGCAGGCAGCGTTTCTGGCGACTAATTACCCCAGGTGCAGTACCTAATCTGACCTGGAGAGTAAGGGGGGCGCCAGAGAGCTGCAAGTGTTAAGTGGAACTGTAAGCGGGATAGACACAAATCCCTGCAGTTCATGGTATATTGAAGAGCAGTGGGATACCTAGAATAAGCCCCTGCTGTAAACTAAGAGGTCAATAGCCTCGTGTGTGTTATTTTCATCACATTGTGGCAGTGGAGGGATAACTAGGATAAGCCCCTGCACATGTGATAGCCGTCTGTTGGTTTAAAGTCACCCCAATCCGTGACTTATTGTGGGCAGCGGCTAAGGGATCTTGACAGTCACGGTGTGAATCGTGACATATTGGTGGCAAGGCGGTGGGATATTAGAGCATTAGTGATTTGGTTTGAGCAATCATTCCTTTCACTAAAAACTTGCAGAAAGTTCTTGCGAGAACTCTGCGCAAATAAGTTTGGAGAACGAACTCAGTGTTTATTAGTTGTGAGACAATTGTGTACTGGTAATTATCCCCTCCCTTTTTCTTCGTTTTTCTATCCTATCTTTTATTTGGCAACCATGGTTGGGCTGGGAGAAGCCTTTTATGAACAGCAGACCAGAGACACCCTTGTTGCCTTATGCAAGTCACAGCACATTGACTATGCAAGCAAAAACAAAAGCGAACTGGTCGCAGCCCTGATGCAATGGGAAGCCGCTCTAGACCACTCACAGGGCCCAGAAGCCGCAGATGCCAGCACCAGCGAACATGGTGCTGCAGCAGAGGTCCAACCACTGAATGCTGGCCCTGTTAGCAATCCGGGCGAATTGGACCCCCACCTGCAGGCGGCCTTGAAAGAATTCCCCACTGACGACCATGAGGGACGTCGGCAGCTGATTCAGCAATACCGGCAGGAGGCTGAGGCCCGAGCTGAGCGAGAGGCCCAGCGAGAGGCAGAGAGAGCCGAGCGAGAGGCCCAGCGAGCCGAGCGAGAGGCCCAAGCGCAGCGGGAGTACCAGCTGCAGATGGCCCGACTGCAAATGCAGGGGTCGTCCCAGTCCAGTCGTGAGCCCAGCAGCGCTCAGACACCAAAGCCCCGGCCCGACCACTTTCCTGTTATGGAAAAGGATGGGGACTTGGACACGTTTCTGCGGGCCTTTGAGAAAGCCTGCAGACAGTACCAGCTGCCTACACAAGAATGGGCACAGTACCTGACACCAGGGCTGAGAGGAAAAGCTCTGGAGGCGTTTGCTGCACTCCCTCAAGAACAAGATGGTGACTATGAGGCCATCAAGCAGGCTCTCATAGCTAAGTACCAGCTTACACCCGAGGTGTACCGTAAAAAGTTTCGGACCCTCCTACGTGGCCCACACGACAGTTACAGTGATGTGGTGCATAGACTGGGGACCCACTTTGACCAGTGGACCCAAGGACTGTCAGTGACCACCTTTACACAGCTGCGAGACCTGATGATCAAAGACCAGTTCTTCCGTCTTTGCCCAACTGAAGTGCGACAGTTCGTGATGGACAGAGAACCCAACGATGTGACGAAAGCAGCGCAGATTGCCGATGCCTATGAGGCCAACCGTAGATCGGAAGTGCGGAAGCCAGTCACCACCAGCTGGAGAGGGGGTAAGCCTGCAGCCAACGCCAGTACCCCTGCCAGCCAACACACCAGAGGTCCTGTCCCCGTGGCCAACAGCACCAGACCTACCACCGAACTTCGCCAGTGTTACCACTGCAGGCAGACTGGACACCTCAGTCACCAATGTCCAGCCAGGCAGAAGAACCCCTCATCCCAGGCCCCAGGGCCTAATGCAGCCGTTCTTTTGGTGGGTGGTGTGGTTGGGAGGGTGTGTGACAACGTACAGCCCGTCACTGTGGGAGGTCGTGTTGCTACAGGCCTCAAGGACACCGGGGCTGAAAGAACCCTCATCCGACCCGAACTGGCGGCCCCTGAAGAAATCATTCCGGGGAAAACCCTAACTGTCACTGGGATTGGGGGCATCAGCTGTCCCTTGCCAATGGCCCGGGTTTTTATTGATTGGGGTGCTGGGAGCGGGGTGAAGGAAGTGGGGCTGTCTGATAATTTGCCCACTGATGTTTTGTTGGGGACTGATTTGGGGAGGTTGGTTGCATACTTCGTGGATGACCCTCCTCCCCAATCTACTAATGAGGGTAAAGTTAACCCTGATGATGATGATGATGATGGGAAATCGCATGTGTTACCTGACCATGCTTTATCTTGTAGTGATGCATCTGCTAACCATTTTTTCCCTAGGATTGATGGTGAAAATGCTGTACCTGGGCCAACTGTATCTGATAATGATGTTTCTGTGAAAGTTGATGTGTCCATAGGTACAGGAGTGCTCAGCCACGTCGCTCTGTGGAGTGAGACGGCTGAGGAACCCCTAGCAGGGGCAAGTGTCGGTGCTACAAGAAATGGGGAGATACATGGGAACCGTGAGCAAGGTGATGCCATGCAATTGACCAGTGCCACCGAGGAAGGTAACTGGCCCATAAGTAGCAATGCTCCTGAGGTAATGGGGGTGGATGGGGAGGTAGAGCCCATAGCAGCGTCGGCTGTTGGGTCTGTAGAAATCCCCGGGGAGACAGCCTACGTAGCTGCTGTCACCCGCAGTCAGAGTGCCCGGAACGCAGATAGCTGTCTGCCTCCCGGACCCTCCTCAGTCATCAGTATGATTGAACCAGAGGTGGACCCAGAACAGGTCCCAGAGGGCTCCCGTGGGGAAGGGACCCTGACATCGCTTCTGGCTTCCCCTAGCCAGGAGTTTCAGGCCGCTCTGCACACAGATGCGAGCCTAGAGAGTTTGAGACAACTCGCCGGGACGTCATTCTCCGAGACTGATAAGGAGAAGGTGTTCTGGGAAGGAGGAAGGTTGTACCGGGAGACAGTACCCGGAGAATCACAAAAGGAGTGGTTGAGGGAAAGACAGCTGGTCGTCCCGCAGCAATTCCGGGGTGAGTTGTTGCGGATTGCCCATGAGATCCCACTAGCTGGACACTTGGGGATCAGCAAAACTAAGGCCCGGCTGTCTCAACACTTCTATTGGCCTAAGATGGGGACAGATGTGTCAAACTACTGCCGCTCCTGTGTCACCTGTCAAAGAGTGGGGAAGGTGGGGCCTGCTCTTAAGGCTCCCCTGATCCCTTTGCCAGTGATAGAGGAGCCTTTCCAGAGGATTGCGGTGGACATTGTGGGCCCGCTGGCCGTCACCAGCAGCTCTGGAAAGCAATATATTCTCACTGTGGTAGACTACGCTACCCGGTACCCAGAGGCAGTAGCTCTGTCGTCAACTAGGGCAGATAAGGTGGCGGATGCCCTGTTGGCCATCTTTTCACGTGTAGGATTTCCCAGGGAAATGCTTACTGATCGAGGGACCCAATTTATGTCTCACCTAATGGAGGCTCTCTGTAAGAAAATGCAGGTGAAGCACCTGGTATCGAGTGCGTATCACCCACAGACCAATGGCTTGTGTGAACGCTTCAATGGTACCCTCAAACAGATGCTACGCATGCTGGTTGAGACACAAGGGCGCGACTGGGAGCGGTACCTCCCACACCTGCTATTCGCTTACAGAGAGGTTCCGCAGGCCTCGACGGGGTTCTCACCCTTCGAGCTCCTGTACGGCAGGCGAGTCCGGGGACCCCTTGGGTTGGTAAGAGAATCCTGGGAAGAGGAGCCGAACCCTTCCGAAGTGTCCATAGTGGAGTATGTCATGCGCTTCCGTGACAAGATGCAGACCTTGACGCAGTTGGTGCATGACAACATGACGCAGGCTCAGGCTGATCAGAAGCACTGGTACGACCAGAACGCCCGGGAGCGGACCTACCACGTGGGTCAAAAGGTGTGGGTGCTGGTTCCGGTACCAACGGATAAGCTTCAGGCAGCCTGGGACGGCCCGTACGTTGTCCACCAACAGCTCAACCCGGTCACCTACGTGGTCACCCTTGACCACACTCGGGGTAGGCGAAAGGCCTTTCACGTCAACATGATGAAGGCTCATCACGAACGTGAACCTTTCATCCTACCGGTCTGCAGCGCACCCGAGGACGGGGAGGAAGACGCCCTCCTGGACATGCTGGCCCAAGCCAAGGCCCGTGGGTCCATTGAGGACGTGGAGGTAAGCGCCTTGCTAGATGAACCACAGCGGTTGCAGTTGCAAACCACACTGGAACCCTTCCGGGTCGTGTTCTCCAACCGGCCTGGAAGGACTGAGTTAGCGGTCCACGAGGTGGACACCGGGAATCACGCCCCACTACGGCGAACACCCTATCGAATCTCTGACCAGGTGCAGCAGATTATGCGCCAGGAGATCGATGAGATGTTACAGCTGGGGGTGATTCGACGGTCAAAGAGCGCGTGGGCCTCACCTGTAGTTCTCGTGCCAAAGAAGGACCGGACCACCCGGTTCTGCGTGGACTACAGGGGGCTCAACGCCATTACAGCCTCTGACGCGCACCCAATGCCGCGCATCGAGGAGCTGCTTGAGAAGTTAGCTGGCGCAGAATACCTGACAATAATGGATCTGAGTCGCGGATACTGGCAGATTCCCCTGAGCCCCGAGGCGCAGGAGAAGTCCGCCTTTATCACACCCTTTGGACTGTACGAGTCCACGGTCATGCCCTTCGGCATGAAGAATGCCCCTGCCACTTTTCAGCGGATGGTCAATCTCCTGCTTCAGGGACTGGAGAAGTACGCCGTGGCGTACTTAGATGACATTGCCATCTTCAGTCCCTCCTGGGATGAACACCTGCAGCATCTCGAGGAGGTGCTCGGGCGAATTCACCGAGCAGGACTGACTATCAAGCCGGGAAAGTGCCAGATGGGCATGAGGGAGGTTCACTACCTGGGGCACCGGGTAGGTGGAAACACCCTGAAACCGGAGCCTGACAAAGTGGGCGTGATCGTGAACTGGCCCACTCCCAGGAACAAGAAACAGGTGATGTCCTTCCTGGGCACTGCAGGGTACTATAGGCGCTTCGTGCAGCACTATAGTAGCCTGGCAAAACCTTTGACGGACCTCACCAGGAAGAAGCTACCCCACATCGTCAACTGGACAGATGGCTGTGAGGGGGCCTTCCAGGCGTTGAAAACAGCACTGTGCAACGCCCCTGTGTTGAAAGCAGTCGACAGCAGTCGACCGTTCTTGGTACAGACCGACGCCAGCGAGTTTGGCCTTGGTGCTGTGCTCAGCCAGGTTGACTCGGAGGACCAAGAGCACCCCGTGTTGTACCTGAGCCGGAAACTTTTGCCGAGGGAAGTGGCCTACTCCACCATCGAGAAGGAGTGCCTGGCCATAGTCTGGGCTCTGCAGCGCTTGCAGCCCTACTTGTACGGTCGCACCTTCACGGTGGTGACCGACCACAACCCTCTGCGCTGGCTAAGCACCATGTGTGGAACCAATGGCAGGTTGCTACGCTGGAGCCTTGCCCTTCAGCAATTTGACTTCACCATTAAGCACAGAGCGGGCAAAGAGCATGGTAATGCAGATGGACTTTCCCGTCAGGGTGAACCCACGGACGTGCGCATGGAGGCATACCGAGAGGTCCTGCCGCCGTAGCGCACGCTAAAAGGGGGAGGTGTCACGATATGGTATGAAATATCATAAGTTAGTTTTCCTGCTAGCATGCGGGGGCTAAACCCCCCTTCTCTCTGGTTCTCTTTCTTTCCCTGTGTTTCTAGCTGTCTGTGTAGAAGAGCTTGCCTTGTGGGGGAGTTTTATTGACGAAAGGTATTTACGACGGGCATAGCTGCAAGAGAAATTTGTGTTAGCAGGAACTGTTAGAGAAACTTCTAGAATGCATGGGATTTCTTTGTTCTGTTTTTGGAAGATATTATGCAAACCGTTTAAGTTACGAACACCAAAATATATCGTCATAATCACACTCGGAGGATCTACGCATCACTCTAAATACGGGCGTCTAACTCCATCTGGTGAAGAAGTAGGGATTTCTCTGTAAATATGTATCCCAGACAGGGCATATTTGATCTCATCGGAATGCCCACGATACTATGAGATGAACGATGGGTATGGTGCGATTATTTTATGTTCTGTAGCGAAGATACGGGCATCAGATATATTTAATGCCCAGTTAGTGAAACCGAAGAGGTAGGAGGAGTTGGAAAACCAAGCCCTTTCTGTGAGGTCACAGACTGTAGGTTTTAAGTGCTGGCAGGCATCCAAGAGAGCAGAGTTGTGAGTTTTTACCTGAAGCGACCAGACTGCGAGTGCCCAATGCACTGGGATAGATGGAAAGCTCCTAGCCTGTTGCCTGCAATGCAATGATCTAAGAACATGTGAGTTATCTTTTCTTCCTTTAATCCTTTTATTTTTATAATTACCTTGTACATATTTGCAATTGTCTCATTTGTAACATCTTTGTAAAATATTTTATAAACACTGCCTAAAATCATTTATGGGGTATCCTATTTAATACTAGTTCGTTCTTCCTGCCCTAAACCGTACCCTGTCTCTGAAGGGAATTACGCTACTGTTTTTTGGGGTTTGCTCCAGACCCGTTCAATTGGAGCTGGTGGCAGCGACCGTGTGCCGGCTTTTGGGGGGTCACTGTAGCGACTGCGGCTTGATAATTATTGTTCCTGCCTGAGTGGGAGTAGTTATCGCATCGCTGCAGTGTTCCCAATAGCCAGTACATAGCAGGCAGCGTTTCTGGCGACTAATTACCCCAGGTGCAGTACCTAATCTGACCTGAGAGTAAGGGGGGCGCCAGAGAGCTGCAAGTGTTAAGTGGAACTGTAAGCGGGATAGACACAAATCCCTGCAGTTCATGGTATATTGAAGAGCAGTGGGATACCTAGAATAAGCCCCTGCTGTAAACTAAGAGGTCAATAGCCTCGTGTGTGTTATTTTCATCACATTGTGGCAGTGGAGGGATAACTAGGATAAGCCCCTGCACATGTGATAGCCGTCTGTTGGTTTAAAGTCACCCCAATCCGTGACTTATTGTGGGCAGCGGCTAAGGGATCTTGACAGTCACGGTGTGAATCGTGACAACGGGACAGGATGGAGGTGTAGTGTAGAGCTGTGTACAATACAGGAATAGTAGATACGGGACAGGATGGAGGTGTAGTGTAGAGCTGTGTACAGTACAGGAATAGTAGATACGGGACAGGATGGAGGTGTAGTGTAGAGCTGTGTACAGTACAGGAATAGTAGATACAGGACAGGATGGAGGTGTAGTGTAGAGCTGTGTACAGTACAGGAATAGTAGATACAGGACAGGATGGAGGTGTAGTGTAGAGCTGTGTACAGTACAGGAATAGTAGATACAGGACAGGATGGAGGTGTAGTGTAGAGCTGTGTACAGTACAGGAATAGTAGATACGGGACAGGATGGAGGTGTAGTGTAGAGCTGTGTACAGTACAGGAATAGTAGATACGGGACAGGATGGAGGTGTAGTGTAAAGCTGTGTGTACAGTACAGGAATAGTAGATACGGGACAGGATGGAGGTGTAGTGTAGAGCTGTGTGTACAGTACAGGAATAGTAGATACGGGACAGGATGGAGGTGTAGTGTTAAGCTGTGTGTACAGTACAGGAATAGTAGATACGGGACAGGATGGAGGTGTAGTGTAGAGCAGTGTACAGTACAGGAATAGTAGATACGGGACAGGATGGAGGTGTAGTGTAGAGCTGTGTACAGTACAGGAATAGTAGATACAGGACAGGATGGAGGTGTAGTGTAGAGCTGTGTGTACAGTACAGGAATAGTAGGTACAGGACAGGATGGAGGTGTAGTGTAGAGCTGTGTGTACAGTACAGGAATAGTAGGTACAGGACAGGATGGAGGTGTAGTGTAGAGCTGTGTACAGTGCAGGAATAGTAGATATGGGACAGGATGGAGGTGTAGTGTAGAACTGTGTACAGTACAGGAATAGTAGGTACAGGACAGGATGGAGGTGTAGTGTAGAGCTGTGTGTACAGTACAGGAATAGTAGGTACAGGACAGGATGGAGGTGTAGTGTAGAGCTGTGTACAGTGCAGGAATAGTAGATATGGGACAGGATGGAGGTGTAGTGTAGAACTGTGTACAGTACAGGAATAGTAGATACAGGACAGGATGGAGGTGTAGTGTAGAGCTGTGTACAGGAATAGTAGATACAGGACAGGATGGAGGTGTAGTGTAGAGCTGTGTACAGTACAGGAATAGAAGATACGGGACAGGATGGAGGTGTAGTGTAGAGCTGTGTACAGTACAGGAATAGTAGATACGGGACAGGATGGAGGTGTAGTGTAGGGCTGTGTGTACAGTACAGGAATAGTAGATACAGGACAGGATGGAGGTGTAGTGTAGAGCTGTGTGTACAGTACAGGAATAGTAGATACAGGACAGGATGGAGGTGTAGTGTAGAGCTGTGTACAGTACAGGAATAGTGGATACAGGACAGGATGGAGGTGTAGTGTAGAGCTGTGTACAGTACAGGAATAGTAGATACAGGACAGGATGGAGGTGTAGTGTAGAGCTGTGTGTACAGTACAGGAATAGTAGATACAGGACAGGATGGAGGTGTAGTGTAGAGCTGTGTACAGTACAGGAATAGTAGATACGGGACAGGATGGAGGTGTAGTGTAGAGCTGTGTACAGTACAGGAATAGTAGATACGGGACAGGATGGAGGTGTAGTGTAGAGCTGTGTACAATACAGGAATAGTAGATACGGGACAGGATGGAGGTGTAGTGTAGAGCTGTGTACAGTACAGGAATAGTAGATACGGGACAGGATGGAGGTGTAGTGTAGAGCTGTGTACAGTACAGGAATAGTAGATACGGGACAGGATGGAGGTGTAGTGTAGAGCTGTGTACAGTACAGGAATAATAGATACGGGACAGGATGGAGGTGTAGTGTAGAGCTGTGTGTACAGTACAGGAATAGTAGATACGGGACAGGATGGAGGTGTAGTGTAGAGCTGTGTGTACAGTACAGGAATAGTAGATACGGGACAGGATGGAGGTGTAGTGTAGAGCTGTGTAAAGTACAGGAATAGTAGATACGGGACAGGATGGAGGTGTAGTGTAGAGCTGTGTACAGTACAGGAATAGTAGATACGGGACAGGATGGAGGTGTAGTGTAGAGCTGTGTACAGTACAGGAATAGTAGATACGGGACAGGATGGAGGTGTAGTGTAGAGCTGTGTACAGTACAGGAATAGTAGATACGGGACAGGATGGAGGTGTAGTGTAGAGCTGTGTACAGTACAGGAATAGTAGATACGGGACAGGATGGAGGTGTAGTGTAGAGCTGTGTACAGTACAGGAATAGTAGATACGGGACAGGATGGAGGTGTAGTGTAGAGCTGTGTGTACAGTACAGGAATAGTAGATACAGGACAGGATGGAGGTGTAGTGTAGAGCTGTGTACAATACAGGAATAGTAGATACGGGACAGGATGGAGGTGTAGTGTAGAGCTGTGTACAGTACAGGAATAGTAGATACGGGACAGGATGGAGGTGTAGTGTAGAGCTGTGTACAGTACAGGAATAGTAGATACAGGACAGGATGGAGGTGTAGTGTAGAGCTGTGTACAGTACAGGAATAGTAGATACAGGACAGGATGGAGGTGTAGTGTAGAGCTGTGTACAGTACAGGAATAGTAGATACAGGACAGGATGGAGGTGTAGTGTAGAGCTGTGTACAGTACAGGAATAGTAGATACAGGACAGGATGGAGGTGTAGTGTAGAGCTGTGTACAGTACAGGAATAGTAGATACAGGACAGGATGGAGGTGTAGTGTAGAGCTGTGTACAGTACAGGAATAGTAGATACAGGACAGGATGGAGGTGTAGTGTAGAGCTGTGTACAGTACAGGAATAGTAGATACAGGACAGGATGGAGGTGTAGTGTAGAGCTTTGTGTACAGTACAGGAATAGTAGATACAGGACAGGATAAAGGTGTAGTGTAGAGCTGTGTACAGTACAGGAATAGTAGGTACAGGACAGGATGGAGGTGTAGTGTAGAGCTGTGTGTACAGTACAGGAATAGTAGATACGGGACAGGATGGAGGTGTAGTGTAGAGCTGTGTGTACAGTACAGGAATAGTAGATACGGGACAGGATGGAGGTGTAGTGTAGAGCTGTGTACAGTACAGGAATAGTAGATACGGGACAGGATGGAAGTGTAGTGTAGAGCTGTGTACAGTACAGGAATAGTAGATACGGGACAGGATGGAGGTGTAGTGTAGAGCTGTGTACAGTACAGATATAGTAGATACGGGACAGGATGGAGGTGTAGTGTAGAGCTGTGTGTACAGTACAGGAATAGTAGATACGGGACAGGATGGAGGTGTAGTGTAGAGCTGTGTACAGTACAGGAATAGTAGATACGGGACAGGATGGAGGTGTAGTGTAGAGCTGTGTACAGTACAGGAATAGTAGATACGGGACAGGATGGAGGTGTAGTGTAGAGCTGTGTGTACAGTACAGGAATATTAGATACGGGACAGGATGGAGGTGTAGTGTAGAGCTGTGTGTACAGTACAGGAATAGTAGATACGGGACAGGATGGAGGTGTAGTGTAGAGCTGTGTGTACAGTACAGGAATAGTAGATACGGGACAGGATGGAGGTGTAGTGTAGAGCTGTGTACAGTACAGGAATAGTAGATACGCGACAGGATGGAGGTGTAGTGTAGAGCTGTGTGTACAGTACAGGAATAGTAGATACGGGACAGGATGGAGGTGTAGTGTAGAGCTGTGTACAGTACAGGAATAGTAGATACAGGACAGGATGGAGGTGTAGTGTAGAGCTGTGTGTACAGTACAGGAATAGTAGGTACAGGACAGGATGGAGGTGTAGTGTAGAGCTGTGTGTACAGTACAGGAATAGCAGGTACAGGACAGGATGGAGGTGTAGTGTAGAGCTGTGTACAGTGCAGGAATAGTAGATATGGGACAGGATGGAGGTGTAGTGTAGAGCTGTGTACAGTACAGGAATAGTAGATACAGGACAGGATGGAGGTGTAGTGTAGAACTGTGTACAGTACAGGAATAGTAGATACAGGACAGGATGGAGGTGTAGTGTAGAGCTGTGTACAGGAATAGTAGATACAGGACAGGATGGAGGTGTAGTGTAGAGCTGTGTACAGTACAGGAATAGAAGATACGGGACAGGATGGAGGTGTCGTGTAGAGCTGTGTACAGTACAGGAATAGTAGATACGGGACAGGATGGAGGTGTAGTGTAGAGCTGTGTGTACAGTACAGGAATAGTAGATACAGGACAGGATGGAGGTGTAGTGTAGAGCTGTGTACAGTACAGGAATAGTAGATACAGGACAGGATGGAGGTGTAGTGTAGAGCTGTGTACAGTACAGGAATAGTAGATACAGGACAGGATGGAGGTGTAGTGTAGAGCTGTGTACAGTACAGGAATAGTAGATACAGGACAGGATGGAGGTGTAGTGTAGAGCTGTGTACAGTACAGGAATAGTAGATACAGGACAGGATGGAGGTGTAGTGTAGAGCTGTGTACAGTACAGGAATAGTAGATACAGGACAGGATGGAGGTGTAGTGTAGAGCTGTGTACAGTACAGGAATAGTAGATACAGGACAGGATGGAGGTGTAGTGTAGAGCTGTATACAGTACAGGAATAGTAGATACAGGACAGGATGGAGGCGTAGTGTAGAGCTGTGCACAGTACAGGAATAGTAGATACAGGACAGGATGGAGGTGTAGTGTAGAGCTGTGTGTACAGTACAGGAATAGTAGATACAGGACAGGATGGAGGTGTAGTGTAGAGCTGTGTGTACAGTACAGGAATAGTAGATACAGGACAGGATGGAGGTGTAGTGTAGAGCAGTGTGTACAGTACAGGAATAGTAGATACAGGACAGGATGGAGGTGTAGTGTAGAGCTGTGTACAGAACAGGAATAGTAGATACAGGACAGGATGGAGGTGTAGTGTAGAGCTGTATACAGTACAGGAATAGTAGATACAGGACAGGATGGAGGTGTAGTGTAGAGCTGTGTACAGTACAGGAATAGTAGATACAGGACAGGATGGAGGTGTAGTGTAGAGCTGTGTACAGTACAGGAATAGTAGATACAGGACAGGATGGAGGTGTAGTGTAGAGCTGTGTACAGTACAGGAATAGTAGATACAGGACAGGATGGAGGTGTAGTGTAGAGCTGTGTACAGTACAGGAATAGTAGATACAGGACAGGATGGAGGTGTAGTGTAGAGCTGTGTGTACAGTACAGGAATAGTAGATACAGGACAGGATGGAGGTGTAGTGTAGAGCTGTGTATACAGTACAGGAATAGTAGATACAGGACAGGATGGAGGTGTAGTGTAGAGCTGTGTACAGTACAGGAATAGTAGATACAGGACAGGATGGAGGTGTAGTGTAGAGCTGTGTACAGTACAGGAATAGTAGATGCAGGACAGGATGGAGGTGCAGTGTAGAGCTGTGTACAGTACAGGAATAGTAGATGCAGGACAGGATGGAGGTGCAGTGTAGAGCTGTGTACAGTACAGGAATAGTAGATACAGGACAGGATGGAGGTGTAGTGTAGAGCTGTGTACAGTACAGGAATAGTAGATACAGGACAGGATGGAGGTGCAGTGTAGAGCTGTGTACAGTACAGGAATAGTAGATGCAGGACAGGATGGAGGTGCAGTGTAGAGCTGTGTACAGTACAGGAATAGTAGATGCAGGACAGGATGGAGGTGTAGTGTAGAGCTGTGTACAGTACAGGAATAGTAGATACAGGACAGGATGGAGGTGTAGTGTAGAGCTGTGTACAGTACAGGAATAGTAGATACAGGACAGGATGGAGGTGTAGTGTAGAGCTGTGTGTACAGTACAGGAATAGTAGATACAGGACAGGATGGAGGTGTAGTGTAGAGCTGTGTGTACAGTACAGGAATAGTAGAAACTGGACAAGATGGAGGTGTAGTGTAGAGCTGTGTACAGTACAGGAATAGTAGATACAGGACAGGATGGAGGTGTAGTGTAGAGCAGTGTGTACAGTACAGGAATAGTAGATACAGGACAGGATGGAGGTGTAGTGTAGAGCTGTGTACAGTACAGGAATAGTAGATACAGGACAGGATGGAGGTGTAGTGTAGAGCTGTGTGTACAGTACAGGAATAGTAGATACAGGACAGGATGGAGGTGTAGTGTAGAGCTGTGTGTACAGTACAGGAATAGTAGATACAGGACAGGATGGAGGTGTAGTGTAGAGCTGTGTACAGTACAGGAATAGTAGATACAGGATAGGATGGAGGTGTAGTGTAGAGCTGTGTGTACAGTACAGGAATAGTAGATACAGGACAGGATGGAGGTGTAGTGTAGAGCTGTGTACAGTACAGGAATAGTAGATACAGGACAGGATGGAGGTGTAGTGTAGAGCTGTGTGTACAGTACAGGAATAGTAGATACAGGACAGGACGGAGGTGTAGTGTAGAGCTGTGTACAGTACAGGAATAGTAGATACAGGACAGGACGGAGGTGTAGTGTAGAGCTGTATACAGTACAGGAATAGTAGATACAGGACAGGATGGAGGTGTAGTGTAGAGCTGTGTACAGTACAGGAATAGTACATACAGGACAGGATGGAGGTGTAGTGTAGAGCTGTGTACAGTACAGGAATAGTAGATACAGGACAGGATGGAGGTGTAGTGTAGAGCTGTGTACAGTACAGGAATAGTAGATACAGGACAGGATGGAGGTGTAGTGTAGAGCTGTGTACAGTACAGGAATAGTAGATACAGGACAGGATGGAGGTGTAGTGTAGAGCTGTGTACAGTACAGGAATAGTAGATACAGGACAGGATGGAGGTGTAGTGTAGAGCTGTGTACAGTACAGGAATAGTAGATACAGGACAGGATGGAGGTGTAGTGTAGAGCTGTGTACAGTACAGGAATAGTGGATACAGGACAGGACGGAGGTGTAGTGTAGAGCTGTGTACAGTACAGGAATAGTAGATACAGGACAGGATGGAGGTGTAGTGTAGAGCTGTGTACAGTACAGGAATAGTAGATACAGGACAGGATGGAGGTGTAGTGTAGAGCTGTGTACAGTACAGGAATAGTAGATACAGGACAGGACGGAGGTGTAGTGTAGAGCTGTATACAGTACAGGAATAGTACATACAGGACAGGATGGAGGTGTAGTGTAGAGCTGTGTACAGTACAGGAATAGTAGATGTCACGATATGGTATGAAATATCATATAAGTTTAGTTCTGTTGCTAGCAAGCTGTGGGTTTAAAACCCCCCTTCCCTTTCACTCAGCCAAGAGCTGCTTTGCCAATGTATGTGAGAGGGGAGTTTTATTGAAGAAAGGCATTTACGACCGGAATTTCCTGCCGGGTAAGCTCTTGTCCAGCTCTAACTGTTAGATTAGAACCTTCCAGAATATGAAAGTCTTTTGTTCTGTTTTTGGAAGATATTAGGCGAACGATTTAAAATACGAACACCAAAATATATCGTCATAATCACACTCGGAGGATCTACGCATCACTCTAAATACGGGCTCTTAACTCCATCAGGTAAAGAAATAGGGATTACTCGGTGAATATACATCCCAAATAGGACATATTTGATCTCCTTAGAACGCTCACGGTAATCTGAGATGAATGCTGGGTTTGATATGATTCTGATATGTACTGGAACGGAGTTATAGGCATTAGACCAATTTGTATTCAAAGTACTCAGACTGAAGGGTAGGAGGATCTGGAAAAGCCAGCCCTTTCTGTGAGGTCACAGACTGTAGGTTTTAAGTTGTGGGCAGCCCTTCAGGAGGGAGATTTTGAGTCTGACCTGGAGAGCTGTACCTCATGCATTGGGATGTCTGGTTGCCTGTAATGCTATGACCTAAGAACATGTGAGTTATCGTTTCTTCAGTTAATCCTTTTATTTTCATAATTACCTTGTACATATTTGCAATTGTCTCATTTGTAACACCTTTGTAAAATATTTTTATAAACACTGCCTAACAATCATTTATGGGGTATATTATTTAATACTAGTTCGTTCTTCCTGCCCTAAACCGTACCCTGTCTCTGAAGGGAATTACGCTACTGTTTTTTTTGGGGTTTGCTCCAGACCCGTTCAATTGGAGCTGGTGGCAGCGACCGTGTGCCGGCTTTTGGGGGTCCCTGTAGCGACTGCGGCTTGATAATTATTGTTCCTGCCTGAGTGGGAGTAGTTATCGCGTTGCTGCAGTGCGCCCAATAGCCAGTACATAGCAGGCAGCCTTTCTGGCGACTAATTACCCCAGGTGCAGTACCTAATCTGACCTGAGGAAAAGGGGGGCGCCAGAGAGCTGCAAGTGTTAAGTGGAACTGTAAGCGGGATAGACACAAATCCCTGCAGTTCATGGTATATTGAAGAGCAGTGGGATACCTAGAATAAGCCCCTGCTGTAAACTAAGAGGTCAATAGCCTCGTGTGTGTTTTTTCATCACATTGTGGCAGTGGAGGGATACCTGGGATAAGCCCCCTGCACATGTGATAGCCGTCTGTTGGTTTAAAGTCACCCCAATCCGTGACATATTGTGGGCAGCGGCTGAGGGATATTGACAGTCACGGAGTGGATCGTGACATATTGGTGGCAAGGCGGTGGGATATTAGAGCATTAGTGATTTGGTTTGAGCAATCATTCCTCTCACTAAAAACTTGCAGAAAGTTCTTGCGAGAACTCTGCGCAAATAAGTTTGGAGAACGAACTCAGTGTTTATTAGTTGTGAGACAATTGTGTACTGGTAATTATCCCTTCCCTTTCTCTTCGTTTTTCTATCCTATCTTTTATTTGGCAACCATGGTTGGGCTGGGAGAAGCCTTTTATGAACAGCAGACCAGAGACACCCTTGTTGCCTTATGCAAGTCACAGCACATTGACTATGCAAGCAAAAACAAAAGCGAACTGGTCGCAGCCCTGATGCAATGGGAAGCCGCTCTAGACCACTCACAGAGCCCAGAAGCCGCAGATGCCAGCACAAGCGAACATGGTGCTGCAGTAGAGGTCCAACCACTGAATACGGGCCCTACTGGCAACCAAGGGGGCGCAGACCTCCTCCTGCAGCTGGCTCTGCAACAATGCTCCGCAGATGACCTGGACCGACGTCTGCAGCTGATCCAGCAATACCAAGAGAGAGCTGAGCGAGAGGCCCAGGCCCAGCGAGCCGAGCGAGAGGCCCGAGCCGAGCGAGAGGCCCAGCAAGCGGAGAGGGAGTACCAGCTGCAGATGGCCCAACTGCAAATGCAGGGGTCGTCCCAGAGCCGTGAATCCAGCAGCGCTCAGACACCAAAGCCCCGGCCCGACCACTTTCCTGTTATGGAAAAGGATGGGGACTTGGACACGTTTCTGCGGGCCTTTGAGAAAGCCTGCAGACAGTACCAGCTGCCTACACAAGAATGGGCACGGTACCTGACACCAGGGCTGAGAGGAAAAGCCCTGGAGGCGTTTGCTGCACTCCCTCAAGAACAAGATGGTGACTATGAGGCCATCAAGCAGGCTCTCATAGCTAAGTACCAGCTTACACCCGAGGTGTACCGTAAAAAGTTTCGGACCCTCCTACGTGGCCCACACGACAGTTACAGTGATGTGGTGCATAGACTGGGGACCCACTTTGACCAGTGGACCCAAGGACTGTCAGTGACCACCTTTACACAGCTGCGAGACCTGATGATCAAAGACCAGTTCTTCCGTCTTTGCCCAACTGAAGTGCGACAGTTCGTGATGGACAGAGAACCCAACGATGTGACGAAAGCAGCGCAGATTGCCGATGCCTATGAGGCCAACCGTAGATCGGAAGTGCGGAAGCCAGTCACCACCAGCTGGAGAGGGGGTAAGCCTGCAGCCAACGCCAGTACCCCTGCCAGCCAACACACCAGAGGTCCTGTCCCCGTGGCCAACAGCACCAGACCTACCACCGAACTTCGCCAGTGTTACCACTGCAGGCAGACTGGACACCTCAGTCACCAATGTCAAGCCAAGCAGAAGAACTCCTCATCCCAGGCCCCAGGGCCTAATGCAGCAGTTCTTTTGGTGGGTGGTGTGGCTGGGAGGGTGTGTGACAACGTACAGCCCGTCACTGTGGGAGGTCGTGTTGCTACAGGCCTCAAGGACACCGGGGCTGAACGAACCCTCATCCGACCCGAACTGGCGGCCCCTGAAGAAATCATTCCGGGGAAAACCCTGACTGTCACTGGGATTGGGGGCATCAGCTGTCCCTTACCGATGGCCCGGGTTTTTATTGATTGGGGTGCCGGGAGTGGGGTGAAAGAAGTGGGGCTGTCTGATAATTTGCCCACTGATGTTTTGTTGGGGACTGATTTGGGGAGGTTGTTTGCATACTACGTCCCTGACACCCCTCCCCAATCTACTAATAAGGGTAACGTTAACCCTGATGATGATGATGATGATGATGATGATGGGAAATCGCATGTGTTACCTGACCATGCTTTATCTTGTAGTGATGCATCTGCTAACCATTTTTTCCCTAGGAGTGATGGTGAAAATGTTGTACCTGTGCCAACTGTATCTGATAATGATGTTTCTGTGAAAGTTGATGTGTCCATAGGTACAGGAGTGCTCAGCCACGTCGCTCTGCGGAGTGAGACGGCTGAGGAACCCCTAGCAGGGGCAAGTGTCGGTGCTACAAGAAATGGGGAGATACATGGGAACCGTGAGACAGGTGACGCCATGAAATTGACCAGTGCCACCGAGGAAGGTAACTGGCCCATAAGTAGCAATGCTCCTGAGGTAATGGGGGTGGATGGGGAGGTAGAGCCCATAGCAGCGTCGGCTGTTGGGTCTGTAGAAATCCCCGGGGAGACAGCCTACGTAGCTGCTGTCACCCGCAGTCAGAGTGCCCGGAACGCAGATACCTGTCTGCCTTCCGGACCCTCCTCAGTCATCAGTGTGACTGAACCAGAGGTGGACCCAGAGCAGGTCCCAGAGGGCTCCCGTGGGGAAGGGACCCTGACATCGCTTTTGGCTTCCCCTAGCCAGGAGTTTCAGGCCGCTCTGCACACAGATGCGAGCCTAGAGAGTTTGAGACAACTCGCCGAGACGCGCTTCTCCGAGACTGATAAGGAGAAGGTGTTCTGGGAAGGAGGAAGGTTGTACCGGGAGACAGTACCCGGAGAATCACAAAAGGAGTGGTTGAGGGAAAGACAGCTGGTCGTCCCGCAGCAATTCCGGGGTGAGTTGTTGCGGATTGCCCATGAGATCCCGCTAGCTGGACACTTGGGGATCAGCAAAACAAAGGCCCGGCTGTCTCAACACTTCTATTGGCCTAAGATGGGGACAGATGTGTCAAACTACTGCCGCTCTTGTGTCACCTGCCAAAGAGTGGGGAAGGTGGGGCCTGCTCTTAAGGCTCCCCTGATCCCTTTGCCAGTGATAGAGGAGCCTTTCCAGAGGATTGCGGTGGACATTGTGGGCCCGCTGGCCGTCACCAGCAGCTCTGGAAAGCAATATATTCTTACTGTGGTAGACTACGCTACCCGGTACCCAGAGGCAGTAGCTCTGTCGTCAATTAGGGCAGATAAGGTGGCGGATGCCCTGTTGGCCATCTTTTCACGTGTAGGATTTCCCAGGGAAATGCTTACTGATCGAGGGACCCAATTTATGTCTCACCTAATGGAGGCTCTCTGTAAGAAAATGCAGGTGAAGCACCTGGTATCGAGTGCGTATCACCCACAGACCAATGGCTTGTGTGAACGCTTCAATGGTACCCTCAAACAGATGCTACGCATGCTGGTTGAGACACAAGGGCGCGACTGGGAGCGGTACCTCCCACACCTGATGTTCGCTTACCGAGAGGTTCCGCAGGCCTCGACGGGGTTCTCACCCTTCGAGCTCCTGTACGGCAGGAGAGTCCGGGGACCCCTTGGGTTGGTAAGAGAATCCTGGGAAGAGGAGCCGAACCCTTCTGAAGTGTCCATAGTGGAGTATGTCATGCGCTTCCGTGACAAGATGCAGACCTTGACGCAGTTGGTGCATGACAACATGACGCAGGCTCAGGCTGATCAGAAGCACTGGTACGACCAGAACGCCCGGGAGCGGACCTACCACGTGGGTCAAAAGGTGTGGGTGCTGGTTCCTGTACCAACGGATAAGCTTCAGGCAGCCTGGGACGGCCCGTACGTCGTCCACCAACAGCTCAACCCGGTCACCTATGTGGTCACGCTTGACCACACTCGGGGTAGGCGAAAGGCCTTTCACGTCAACATGATGAAGGCTCATCACGAACGTGAACCTTTCGTCCTACCGGTCTGCAGCTTACCCGAAGACGGGGAGGAAGACGCCCTCCTGGACATGCTGGCCCAAGCCAAGGCCCGTGGGTCCATTGAGGACGTGGAGGTAAGCGCCTCGCTAGATGAACCACAGCGGTTGCAGTTGCAAACCATGCTGGAACCCTTCCGGGTCGTGTTCTCCAACCGGCCTGGACGGACTGAGTTAGCCGTCCATGAGGTGGACACCGGGAACCACGCCCCACTACGGCGAACACCCTATCGAATCTCTGACCAGGTGCAGCAGATTATGCGCCAGGAGATCAATGAGATGTTACAGCTGGGGGTGATTCGACGGTCAAAGAGCGCGTGGGCCTCACCTGTAGTTCTCGTGCCAAAGAAGGACCGGACCACCCGGTTCTGCGTGGACTACAGGGGGCTCAACGCCATTACAGCCTCTGACGCGCACCCAATGCCGCGCATCGAGGAGCTGCTTGAGAAGTTAGCTGGCGCAGAATACCTGACAATAATGGATCTGAGTCGCGGATACTGGCAGATTCCCCTGAGCCCCGAGGCGCAGGAGAAGTCCGCCTTTATCACACCCTTTGGACTGTACGAGTCCACGGTCATGCCCTTCGGCATGAAGAATGCCCCTGCCACTTTCCAGCGGATGGTCAATCTCCTGCTTCAGGGACTGGAGAAGTACGCTGTGGCGTACTTAGATGACATTGCCATCTTCAGTCCCTCCTG
Source organism: Ranitomeya variabilis (assembly GCF_051348905.1). Classification (NCBI taxonomy): domain Eukaryota; kingdom Metazoa; phylum Chordata; class Amphibia; order Anura; family Dendrobatidae; genus Ranitomeya; species Ranitomeya variabilis. The sequence goes on along the minus strand of NC_135236.1, from coordinate 6,502,325 downwards.
GGATGAACACCTGCAGCATCTCGAGGAGGTGCTCGGGCGAATTCACCGAGCAGGACTGACTATCAAGCCGGGAAAGTGCCAGATGGGCATGAGGGAGGTTCACTACCTGGGGCACCGGGTAGGTGGAAACACACTAAAGCCAGAGCCTGACAAAGTGGGCGTGATCGTGAACTGGCCCACTCCCAGGAACAAGAAACAGGTGATGTCCTTCCTGGGCACTGCAGGGTACTATAGGCGCTTCGTGCAGCACTATAGTAGCCTGGCAAAACCTTTGACGGACCTCACCAGGAAGAAGCTACCCCACATCGTCAACTGGACAGATGGCTGTGAGGGGGCCTTCCAGGCGTTGAAAACAGCACTGTGCAACGCCCCTGTGTTGAAAGCCGTCGACAGCAGTCGACCGTTCTTGGTACAGACTGACGCCAGTGAGTTTGGCCTTGGTGCTGTGCTCAGCCAGGTTGACTCGGAGGACCAAGAGCACCCCGTGTTGTACCTGAGCCGGAAACTTTTGCCGAGGGAAGTGGCCTACTCCACCATCGAGAAGGAGTGCCTGGCCATAGTCTGGGCCCTGCAGCGTTTGCAGCCCTACTTGTACGGTCGCACCTTCACCGTGGTGACCGACCACAACCCTCTGCGCTGGCTAAGCACCATGTGTGGAACCAATGGCAGGTTGCTACGCTGGAGCCTTGCCCTTCAGCAATTTGACTTCACCATTAAACACAAAGCGGGCAAAGAGCATGGGAATGCAGATGGACTCTCCCGCCGGAGTGAACCCACGGAGGTGCGCATGGAGGCATACCGAGAGGTTCTGCCGCCGTAGCGCACGCTAAAAGGGGGAGGTGTCACGATATGGTATGAAATATCATATAAGTTTAGTTCTGTTGCTAGCAAGCTGTGGGTTTAAAACCCCCCTTCCCTTTCACTCAGCCAAGAGCTGCTTTGCCAATGTATGTGAGAGGGGAGTTTTATTGAAGAAAGGCATTTACGACCGGAATTTCCTGCCGGGTAAGCTCTTGTCCAGCTCTAACTGTTAGATTAGAACCTTCCAGAATATGAAAGTCTTTTGTTCTGTTTTTGGAAGATATTAGGCGAACGATTTAAAATACGAACACCAAAATATATCGTCATAATCACACTCGGAGGATCTACGCATCACTCTAAATACGGGCTCTTAACTCCATCAGGTAAAGAAATAGGGATTACTCGGTGAATATACATCCCAAATAGGACATATTTGATCTCCTTAGAACGCTCACGGTAATCTGAGATGAATGCTGGGTTTGATATGATTCTGATATGTACTGGAACGGAGTTATAGGCATTAGACCAATTTGTATTCAAAGTACTCAGACTGAAGGGTAGGAGGATCTGGAAAAGCCAGCCCTTTCTGTGAGGTCACAGACTGTAGGTTTTAAGTTGTGGGCAGCCCTTCAGGAGGGAGATTTTGAGTCTGACCTGGAGAGCTGTACCTCATGCATTGGGATGTCTGGTTGCCTGTAATGCTATGACCTAAGAACATGTGAGTTATCGTTTCTTCAGTTAATCCTTTTATTTTCATAATTACCTTGTACATATTTGCAATTGTCTCATTTGTAACACCTTTGTAAAATATTTTTATAAACACTGCCTAACAATCATTTATGGGGTATATTATTTAATACTAGTTCGTTCTTCCTGCCCTAAACCGTACCCTGTCTCTGAAGGGAATTACGCTACTGTTTTTTTTGGGGTTTGCTCCAGACCCGTTCAATTGGAGCTGGTGGCAGCGACCGTGTGCCGGCTTTTGGGGGTCCCTGTAGCGACTGCGGCTTGATAATTATTGTTCCTGCCTGAGTGGGAGTAGTTATCGCGTTGCTGCAGTGCGCCCAATAGCCAGTACATAGCAGGCAGCCTTTCTGGCGACTAATTACCCCAGGTGCAGTACCTAATCTGACCTGAGGAAAAGGGGGGCGCCAGAGAGCTGCAAGTGTTAAGTGGAACTGTAAGCGGGATAGACACAAATCCCTGCAGTTCATGGTATATTGAAGAGCAGTGGGATACCTAGAATAAGCCCCTGCTGTAAACTAAGAGGTCAATAGCCTCGTGTGTGTTTTTTCATCACATTGTGGCAGTGGAGGGATACCTGGGATAAGCCCCCTGCACATGTGATAGCCGTCTGTTGGTTTAAAGTCACCCCAATCCGTGACATATTGTGGGCAGCGGCTGAGGGATATTGACAGTCACGGAGTGGATCGTGACAGTAGATACAGGACAGGATGGAGGTGTAGTGTAGAGCTGTGTACAGTACAGGAATAGTAGATACGGGACAGGATGGAAGTGTAGTGTAGAGCTGTGTACAGTACAGGAATAGTAGATACGGGACAGGATGGAGGTGTAGTGTAGAGCTGTGTACAGTACAGATATAGTAGATACGGGACAGGATGGAGGTGTAGTGTAGAGCTGTGTGTACAGTACAGGAATAGTAGATACGGGACAGGATGGAGGTGTAGTGTAGAGCTGTGTACAGTACAGGAATAGTAGATACGGGACAGGATGGAGGTGTAGTGTAGAGCTGTGTACAGTACAGAAATAGTAGATACGGGACAGGATGGAGGTGTAGTGTAGAGCTGTGTGTACAGTACAGGAATATTAGATACGGGACAGGATGGAGGTGTAGTGTAGAGCTGTGTGTACAGTACAGGAATAGTAGATACGGGACAGGATGGAGGTGTAGTGTAGAGCTGTGTGTACAGTACAGGAATAGTAGATACGGGACAGGATGGAGGTGTAGTGTAGAGCTGTGTACAGTACAGGAATAGTAGATACGCGACAGGATGGAGGTGTAGTGTAGAGCTGTGTGTACAGTACAGGAATAGTAGATACGGGACAGGATGGAGGTGTAGTGTAGAGCTGTGTACAGTACAGGAATAGTAGATACAGGACAGGATGGAGGTGTAGTGTAGAGCTGTGTGTACAGTACAGGAATAGTAGGTACAGGACAGGATGGAGGTGTAGTGTAGAGCTGTGTGTACAGTACAGGAATAGCAGGTACAGGACAGGATGGAGGTGTAGTGTAGAGCTGTGTACAGTGCAGGAATAGTAGATATGGGACAGGATGGAGGTGTAGTGTAGAGCTGTGTACAGTACAGGAATAGTAGATACAGGACAGGATGGAGGTGTAGTGTAGAACTGTGTACAGTACAGGAATAGTAGATACAGGACAGGATGGAGGTGTAGTGTAGAGCTGTGTACAGGAATAGTAGATACAGGACAGGATGGAGGTGTAGTGTAGAGCTGTGTACAGTACAGGAATAGAAGATACGGGACAGGATGGAGGTGTAGTGTAGAGCTGTGTACAGTACAGGAATAGTAGATACGGGACAGGATGGAGGTGTAGTGTAGAGCTGTGTACAGTACAGGAATAGTAGATACAGGACAGGATGGAGGTGTAGTGTAGAGCTGTGTACAGTACAGGAATAGTAGATACAGGACAGGATGGAGGTGTAGTGTAGAGCTGTGTACAGTACAGGAATAGTAGATACAGGACAGGATGGAGGTGTAGTGTAGAGCTGTGTACAGTACAGGAATAGTAGATACAGGACAGGATGGAGGTGTAGTGTAGAGCTGTGTACAGTACAGGAATAGTAGATACAGGACAGGATGGAGGTGTAGTGTAGAGCTGTGTACAATACAGGAATAGTAGATACAGGACAGGATGGAGGTGTAGTGTAGAGCTGTATACAGTACAGGAATAGTAGATACAGGACAGGATGGAGGCGTAGTGTAGAGCTGTGCACAGTACAGGAATAGTGGATACAGGACAGGATGGAGGTGTAGTGTAGAGCTGTGTGTACAGTACAGGAATAGTAGATACAGGACAGGATGGAGGTGTAGTGTAGAGCTGTGTGTACAGTACAGGAATAGTAGATACAGGACAGGATGGAGGTGTAGTGTAGAGCAGTGTGTACAGTACAGGAATAGTAGATACGGGACAGGATGGAGGTGTAGTGTAGAGCTGTGTATAGTACAGGAATAGTAGATACAGGACAGGATGGAGGTGTAGTGTAGAGCTGTGTACAGAACAGGAATAGTAGATACAGGACAGGATGGAGGTGTAGTGTAGAGCTGTGTATACAGTACAGGAATAGTAGATACAGGACAGGATGGAGGTGTAGTGTAGAGCTGTGTACAGTACAGGAATAGTAGATACAGGACAGGATGGAGGTGTAGTGTAGAGATGTGTATACAGTACAGGAATAGTAGATACAGGACAGGATGGAGGTGTAGTGTAGAGCTGTGTACAGTACAGGAATAGTAGATACAGGACAGGATGGAGGTGTAGTGTAGAGCAGTGTGTACAGTACAGGAATAGTAGATACTGGACAGGATGGAGGTGTAGTGTAGAGCTGTGTACAGTACAGGAATAGTAGATACAGGACAGGATGGAGGTGTAGTGTAGAGCAGTGTGTACAGTACAGGAATAGTAGATACAGGACAGGATGGAGGTGTAGTGTAGAGCTGTGTACAGTACAGGAATAGTAGATACAGGACAGGATGGAGGTGTAGTGTAGAGCTGTGTGTACAGTACAGGAATAGTAGATACAGGACAGGATGGAGGTGTAGTGTAGAGCAGTGTGTACAGTACAGGAATAGTAGATACAGGACAGGATGGAGGTGTAGTGTAGAGCTGTGTACAGTACAGGAATAGTAGATACAGGACAGGATGGAGGTGTAGTGTAGAGCTGTGTACAGTACAGGAATAATAGATACAGGATAGGATGGAGGTGTAGTGTAGAGCTGTGTGTACAGTACAGGAATAGTAGATACAGGACAGGATGGAGGTGTAGTGTAGAGCTGTGTACAGTACAGGAATAGTAGATACAGGACAGGACGGAGGTGTAGTGTAGAGCTGTATACAGTACAGGAATAGTAGATACAGGACAGGATGGAGGTGTAGTGTAGAGCTGTGTACAGTACAGGAATAGTACATACAGGACAGGATGGAGGTGTAGTGTAGAGCTGTGTACAGTACAGGAATAGTAGATACAGGACAGGATGGAGGTGTAGTGTAGAGCTGTGTACAGTACAGGAATAGTAGATACAGGACAGGATGGAGGTGTAGTGTAGAGCTGTGTACAGTACAGGAATAGTAGATACAGGACAGGATGGAGGTGTAGTGTAGAGCTGTGTACAGTACAGGAATAGTAGATACAGGACAGGACGGAGGTGTAGTGTAGAGCTGTATACAGTACAGGAATAGTAGATACAGGACAGGATGGAGGTGTAGTGTAGAGCTGTGTACAGTACAGGAATAGTGGATACAGGACAGGATGGAGGTGTAGTGTAGAGCTGTGTACAGTACAGGAATAGTAGATACAGGACAGGATGGAGGTGTAGTGTAGAGCTGTGTACAGTACAGGAATAGTAGATACAGGACAGGATGGAGGTGTAGTGTAGAGCTGTGTACAGTACAGGAATAGTAGATACGGGACAGGATGGAGGTGTAGTGTAGAGCTGTGTGTACAGTACAGGAATAGTAGATACGGGACAGGATGGAGGTGTAGTGTAGAGCTTTGTGTACAGTACAGGAATAGTAGATACGGGACAGGACGGAGGTGTAGTGTAGAGCTGTATACAGTACAGGAATAGTAGATACAGGACAGGATGGAGGTGTAGTGTAGAGCTGTGTACAGTACAGGAATAGTAGATACAGGACAGGATGGAGGTGTAGTGTAGAGCTGTGTACAGTACAGGAATAGTAGATACAGGACAGGATGGAGGTGTAGTGTAGAGCTGTGTACAGTACAGGAATAGTAGGTACAGGACAGGATGGAGGTGTAGTGTAGAGCTGTGTACAGTACAGGAATAGTAGATACAGGACAGGATGGAGGTGTAGTGTAGAGCTGTGTACAGTACAGGAATAGTAGATACGGGACAGGATGGAGGTGTAGTGTAGAGCTGTGTGTACAGTACAGGAATAGTAGATACAGGACAGGACGGAGGTGTAGTGTAGAGCTGTGTGTACAGTACAGGAATAGTAGATACAGGATAGGATGGAGGTGTAGTGTAGAGCTGTGTGTACAGTACAGGAATAGTAGATACAGGACAGGATGGAGGTGTAGTGTAGAGCTGTGTACAGTACAGGAATAGTAGATACAGGACAGGATGGAGGTGTAGTGTAGAGCTGTGTGTACAGTACAGGAATAGTAGATACAGGACAGGATGGAGGTGTAGTGTAGAGCTGTGTACAGTACAGGAATAGTAGATACAGGACAGGATGGAGGTGTAGTGTAGAGCTGTGTGTACAGTACAGGAATAGTAGATACAGGACAGGATGGAGGTGTAGTGTAGAGCTGTGTACAGTACAGGAATAGTAGATACAGGACAGGATGGAGGTGTAGTGTAGAGCTGTGTACAGTACAGGAATAGTAGATACAGGACAGGATGGAGGTGTAGTGTAGAGCTGTGTACAGTACAGGAATAGTAGATACAGGACAGGATGGAGGTGTAGTGTAGAGCTGTGTGTACAGTACAGGAATAGTAGATACAGGACAGGATGGAGGTGTAGTGTAGAGCTGTGTGTACAGTACAGGAATAGTAGATACGGGACAGGATGGAGGTGTAGTGTAGAGCTGTGTGTACAGTACAGGAATAGCAGATACGGGACAGGATGGAGGCGTAGTGTAGAGCTGTGTGTACAGTACAGGAATAGCAGATACGGGACAGGATGGAGGCGTAGTGTAGAGCTGTGTGTACAGTACAGGAATAGTAGATACAGGACAGGATGGAGGTGTAGTGTAGAGCTGTGTGTACAGTACAGGAATAGTAGATACAGGACAGGATGGAGGTGTAGTGTAGAGCTGTGTACAGTACAGGAATAGTAGATACAGGACAGGATGGAGGTGTAGTGTAGAGCTGTGTGTACAGTACAGGAATAGTAGATACAGGACAGGATGGTGGTGTAGTGTAGAGCTGTGTACAGTACAGGAATAGTAGATACAGGACAGGATGGAGGTGTAGTGTAGAGCTGTGTACAGTACAGGAATAGTAGATACAGGACAGGATGGAGGTGTAGTGTAGAGCTGTGTGTACAGTACAGGAATAGTAGATACAGGACAGGATGGAGGTGTAGTGTAGAGCTGTGTACAGTACAGGAATAGTAGATACAGGACAGGATGGAGGTGTAGTGTAGAGCTGTGTGTACAGTACAGGAATAGTAGATACAGGACAGGATGGAGGTGTAGTGTAGAGCTGTGTACAGTACAGGAATAGTAGATACAGGACAGGATGGAGGTGTAGTGTAGAGCTGTGTGTACTGTACAGGAATAGCAGATACGGAACAGGATGAGGGGGTAGTGTAGAGCTGTGTGTACTGTACAGGAATAGCAGATACGGGACAGAATGGAGGCGTGGTGTAGAGCTGTGTGTACAGTACAGGAATAGCAGATACGGGACAGGATGGAGGCGTAGTGTAGAACTGTGTACAGTACAGGAATAGCAGATAAGGGAGGCGTAGTGTAGAGCTGTGTACAGTACAGGAATAGTAGATACGGGACAGGATGGAGGCGTAGTGTAGAGCTGTGTGTACAGTACAGGAATAGCAGATACGGGACAGGATGGAGGCGTAGTGTAGAGCTGTGTACAGTACAGGAATAGCAGATACGGGACAGGATGGAGGCGTAGTGTAGAGCTGTGTGTACAGTACAGGAATAGCAGATATGGGACAAGATGGAGGCGTAGTGTAGAGCTATGTGTACATTATAGGATTAGCAGATAAGGAACAGGATGGAGGCGTAGTGTAGAGCTGTGTGTACTGTACTGGAATAGCAGATACAGAACAGGATGAGGGCGTAGTGTAGAGCTGTGTGTACTGTACAGGAATAGCAGATACGGGACAGGATGGAGGCGTAGTGTAGAGCTGTGTGTACAGTACAGGCATAGCAGATATGGGACAGGATGGAGGCGTACTGTAGAGCTGTGTGCACAGTACAGGAATAGCAGATACGGGACAGGATGGAGGTGTAGTGTACAGCTGTGTACAGTACAGGATTATTAGATACGGGACAGGATGGAGTTGTAGTGTAGAGCTGTGTACAGTACAGGAATAGTAGATACGGGACAGGATGGAGGCGTAGTGTAGAGCTGTGTACAGTACAGGAATAGTAGATACGGGACAGGATAGAGGCGTAGTGTAGAGCTGTGTACAGTACAGGAATAGCAGATACGGGACAGGATGGAGGCGTAGTGTAGAGCTGTGTGTACTGTACAGGAATAGCAGATATGGAACAGGATGAGGGGGTAGTGTAGAGCTGTGTGTACTGTACAGGAATAGCAGATACGGGACAGGATGGAGGCGTAGCGTAGAGCTGTGTGTACAGTACAGGAATAGCAGATACGGGACAGGATGGAGGCGTAGCGTAGAGCTGTGTGTACAGTACAGGAATAGCAGATACGGGACAGGATGGAGGCGTAGCGTAGAGCTGTGTGTACAGTACAGGAATAGCAGATACGGGACAGGATGGAGGCGTAGTGTAGAGCTGTGTACAGTACAGGAATAGCAGATACGGGACAGGATGGAGGCGTAGTGTAGAGCTGTGTGTACAGTACAGGAATAGCAGATATGGGACAAGATGGAGGCGTAGTGTAGAGCTATGTGTACATTATAGGATTAGCAGATAAGGAACAGGATGGAGGCGTAGTGTAGAGCTGTGTGTACTGTACAGGAATAGCAGATACAGAACAGGATGAGGGCGTAGTGTAGAGCTGTGTGTACTGTACAGGAATAGCAGATACGGGACAGGATGGAGGTGTAGTGTACAGCTGTGTACAGTACAGGAATAGTAGATACGGGACAGGATGGAGGTGTAGTGTACAGCTGTGTACAGTACAGGAATAGCAGATACGGGACAGGATGGAGGTGTAGTGTACAGCTGTGTACAGTACAGGAATAGCAGATACGGGACAGGATGGAGGTGTAGTGTACAGCTGTGTACAGTACAGGAATAGTAGATACAGGACAGGATGGAGGTGTAGTGTAGAGCTGTGTACAGTACAGGAATAGCAGATACGGGACAGTATGGAGGCTTAGTGTAGAGCTGTGTGTACTGTACAGGAATAGCAGATATGGAACAGGATGAGGGGGTAGTGTACAGCTGTGTGTACAGTACAGGAATAGCAGATACGGGACAGGATGGAGGCGTAGTGTAGAGCTGTGTGTACAGTACAGGAATAGCAGATACGGGACAGGATGGAGGTGTAGTGTAGAGCTGTGTGTACAGTACAGGAATAGGAGATACAGGACAGGATGGAGGTGCAATGTAGAGCTGTGTGTACAGTACAGGAATAGTAGATACAGGACAGGATGGAGGTGTAGTGTAGAGCTGTGTACAGTACAGGAATAGTAGATACAGGACAGGATGGAGGTGTAGTGTAGAGCTGTGTACAGTACAGGAATAGTAGATACAGGACAGGATGGAGGTGTAGTGTAGAGCTGTATGTACAGTACAGGAATAGTAGATACAGGACAGGATGGAGGTGTAGTGTAGAGCTGTGTGTACAGTACAGGAATAGTAGATACAGGACAGGATGGAGGTGTAGTGTAGAGCTGTGTGTACAGTACAGGAATAGTAGATACAGGACAGGATGGAGGTGTAGTGTAGAGCTGTGTACAGTACAGGAATAGTAGATACGGGACAGGATGGAGGTGTAGTGTAGAGCTGTGTACAGTACAGGAATAGTAGATACAGGACAGGATGGAGGTGTAGTGTAGAGCTGTGTGTACAGTACAGGAATAGTAGATACAGGACAGGATGGAGGTGCAGTGTAGAGCTGTGTACAGTACAGGAATAGTAGATACAGGACAGGATGGAGGTGTAGTGTAGAGCTGTGTACAGTACAGGAATAGTAGATACGGGACAGGATGGAGGTGTAGTGTAGAGCTGTGTATACAGTACAGGAATAGTAGATACAGGACAGGATGGAGGTGTAGTGTAGAGCTGTGTACAGTACAGGAATAGCAGATACAGGACAGGATGGAGGTGTAGTGTAGAGCTGTGTACAGTACAGGAATAGTAGATACAGGACAGGATGGAGGTGTAGGGTAGAGCTGTGTGTGCAGTACAGTAATAGTAGATACAGGACAGGATGGAGGTGTAGTGTAGAGCAGTGTACAGTAAAGGAATAGTAGATACAGGACAGGATGGAGGTGTAGTGTAGAGCTGTGTGTACAGTACAAGAATAGTAGATAAAGGACAGGATGGAGGTGTAGTGTAGAGCTGTATACAGTACAGGAATAGTAGATACAGGACAGGATGGAGGTGTAGTGTAGAGCTGTGTACTGTACAGGAATAGTAGATACAGGACAGGATGGAGGTGTAGTGTAGAGCTGTGTGTACAGTACAGGAATAGTAGATACAGGACAGGATGGAGGTGTAGTGTAGAGCTGTATACAGTACAGGAATAGTAGATACAGGACAGGATGGAGGTGTAGTGTAGAGCTGTGTACTGTACAGGAATAGTAGATACAGGACAGGATGGAGGTGTAGTGTAGAGCTGTGTGTACAGTACAGGAATAGTAGATACAGGACAGGATGGAGGTGTAGTGTAGAGCTGTGTGTACAGTACAGGAATAGTAGATACAGGACAGGATGGAGGTGTAGTGTAGAGCTGTATACAGTACAGGAATAGTAGATACAGGACAGGATGGAGGTGTAGTGTAGAGCTGTGTACAGTACAGGAATAGTAGATACAGGACAGGATGGAGGTGTAGTGTAGAGCTGTGTACAGTACAGGAATAGTAGATACGGGACAGGATGGAGGTGTAGTGTAGAGCTGTGTGTACAGTACAGGAATAGTAGATACAGGACAGGATGGAGGTGTAGTGTAGAGCTGTGTACTGTACAGGAATAGTAGATACAGGACAGGATGGAGGTGTAGTGTAGAGCTGTGTGTACAGTACAGGAATAGTAGATACAGGACAGGATGGAGGTGTAGTGTAGAGCTGAGTGTACAGTACAGGAATAGTAGATACAGGACAGGATGGAGGTGTAGTGTAGAGCTGTGTACAGTACAGGAATAGCAGATATGGGACAAGATGGAGGCGTAGTGTAGAGCTGTGTGTACTTTATAGGATTAGCAGATAAGGAACAGGATGGAGGCATAGTGTAGAGCTGTGTGTACAGTACAGGCATAGCAGATATGGGACACGATGGAGGTGTAGTGTAGAGCTGTGTACAGTACAGGAATAGCAGATACAGGACAGGATGGAGGTGTAGTGTAGAGCTGTGTGTACAGAACAGGAATAGTAGATACAGGACAGGATGGAGGTGTAGTGTAGAGCTGTGTACAGTACAGGAATAGTAGATACAGGACAGGATGGAGGTGTAGTGTAGAGCTGTGTACAGTACAGGAATAGTAGATACGGGACAGGATGGAGGTGTAGTGTAGAGCTGTGTACAGTACAGGAATAGTAGATACAGGACAGGATGGAGGTGTAGTGTAGAGCTGTGTACAGTACAGGAATAGTAGATACAGGACAGGATGGAGGTGTAGTGTAGAGCTGTGTGTACAGTACAGGCATAGCAGATACGGGACAGGATGGAGGCGTAGTGTAGAGCTGTGTGTACAGTACAGGAATAGCAGATACGGGACAGGATGGAGGTGTAGTGTAGAGCTGTGTACAGTACAGGAATAGTAGATACAGGACAGGATGGAGGTGTAGTGTAGAGCTGTGTACAGTACAGGAATAGTAGATACAGGACAGGATGGAGGTGTAGTGTAGAGCTGTGTGTACAGTACAGGAATAGCAGATATGGGACAGGATGGAGGCGTAGTGTAGAGCTGTGTGTACTGTACAGGAATAGCAGATACGGAACAGGATGAGGGGGTAGTGTAGAACTGTGTGTACTGTACAGGAATAGCAGATACGGGACAGGATGGAGGCGTAGTGTAGAGCTGTGTGTACAGTACAGGAATAGCAGATACGGGACAGGATGGAGGCGTAGCGTAGAGCTGTGTGTACAGTACAGGAATAGCAGATACGGGACAGGATGGAGGCGTAGTGTAGAGCTGTGTACAGTACAGGAATAGCAGATACGGGACAGGATGGAGGCGTAGTGTAGAGCTGTGTGTACAGTACAGGAATAGCAGACATGGGACAAGATGGAGGCGTAGTGTAGAGCTATGTGTACTGTCACGATTCACACCGTGACTGTCACCAATTATCAAGATCCCTTAGCCGCTGCCTACAATAGGTCATGGATTGGGGTGACTTTAGACCAGCAGACGGCTATCACATGTGCAGGGGGCTTATCCTAGTTATCCCTCCACTGCCACAATGTGATGAAAAGAACACACACAAGGTTATTGACCTCTTAGTTTACAGCAGGGGCTTATTTTAGGTATCTCACTGCTCTTCAGTATACCATGAACTGCAGGGATTTGTGTCTATCCCGCTTACAGTTCCACTTAACACTTGCAGCTCTCTGGCGCCCCCCCTTACTCTCAGGTCAGATTAGGTACTGCACCTGGGGTAATTAGTCGCCAGAAAGGCTGCCTGCTATGTACTGGCTATTGGGCGCACTGCAGCGATGCGATAACTACTCCCACTCAGGCAGGAACAATAATTATCAAGCCGCAGTCGCTACAGTGACCCCCCCAAAAAGCCGGCACACGGTAAGCTGCCACCAGCTCCGATCAAACAGGTCCGGAGCCAACCCCCAAAATAGTAGCGTAATTCCCTTCAGAGACAGGGTACGTATTTAGAGCAGGAAGAACGAACTAGTATTAAATATGATACCCCATAAATGATTTTTTAGGCAGTGTTTATAAAATATTTTACAAAGATGTTACAAATGAGACAATTGCAAATATGTACAAGGTAATTATGAAAATAAAAGGATTAAAGGAAGAAAAGGTAACACTCACATATTCTCAGATCATTGCATTGCAGGCTAGGCTAGGAGAGCTTTCCATCTATCCCAGTGCATTGGCACTCGCAGTCTGGTCGCTTCAGGTAAAAACTCACAACTCCCCCCCTGGAAGCCTGCCAGCAACCTTATAACCTACAGCCTGTGACGTCACAGAAAGGGCTGGCTTTTCCAGATCCTCCTACCTTTCAGTCTGAGTACTTTGAATACAAATTGGTCTAATGCTTATAACTCCGTTCCAGTACATATCAGAATCATATCACACCCAGCATTCAGCTTGTATTAACATGAGCTTTCTTATGAGATCAAATATGTCCTATTATTTACAGAGCAATCCCTACTTCTTCCCCCGATGGAGTTAGACGACTGTGTTTAGAGTGATGGGTAGATGCTTCGATGGAGATCAAGAATATGTATTTATCATTCTACTATCCTAAATAGTTTGTCTAATATCTCACAATAACAGAACAAAGGACCGCATGGTTCTAGAAGTTTCTCTAACAGTTAAAGCTGAGCACTGTCTACTACAGGAAATACCGGTCGTAAATGCCTTTCGTCAATAAAACTCTCTTCCCCCATGCACAGTGGAAAGGCAGCTCAACTCTGAAGAAAAAGAGAAGGGGGGTTTCTTAGCCCACATCCTGAGCTGACAAGAGAAACTAAACTTATATGATATTTCATACCATATCGTGACACCTCCCCCTTTTAGCGTGCGCTACGGCGGCAGAACCTCTCGGTATGCCTCCATGCGCACCTCCGTGGGTTCACCCTGGCGGGAGAGTCCATCTGCATTCCCATGCTCTTTGCCCGCTTTGTGTTTAATGGTGAAGTCAAATTGCTGAAGGGCAAGGCTCCAGCGCAGCAACCTGCCATTGGTTCCACACATGGTGCTTAGCCAGCGCAGAGGGTTGTGGTCGGTCACCACGGTGAAGGTGCGACCGTACAAGTAGGGCTGCAAGCGCTGCAGGGCCCAGACTATGGCCAGGCACTCCTTCTCAATGGTGGAGTAGGCCACTTCCCTCGGCAAAAGTTTCCGGCTCAGGTACAACACGGGGTGCTCTTGGTCCTCCGAGTCAACCTGGCTGAGCACAGCACCAAGGCCAAACTCGCTGGCGTCGGTCTGTACCAAGAACGGTCGACTGCTGTCGACTGCTTTCAACACAGGGGCGTTGCACAGTGCTGTTTTCAACGCCTGGAAGGCCCCCTCACAGCCATCTGTCCAGTTGACGATGTGGGGTAGCTTCTTCCTGGTGAGGTCCGTCAAAGGTTTTGCCAGGCTACTATAGTGCTGCACGAAGCGCCTATAGTACCCTGCAGTGCCCAGGAAGGACATCACATGTTTCTTGGTCCTGGGAGTGGGCCAGTTCACGATCACGCCCACTTTGTCAGGCTCTGGTTTTAGGGTGTTTCCGCCTACCCGGTGCCCCAGGTAGTGAACCTCCCTCATGCCCATCTGGCACTTTCCCGGCTTGATAGTCAGTCCTGCTCGGTGAATTCGCCCGAGCACCTCCTCGAGATGCTGCAGGTGTTCATCCCAGGAGGGACTGAAGATGGCAATGTCATCTAAGTACGCCACGGCGTACTTCTCCAGTCCCTGAAGCAGGAGATTGACCATCCGCTGGAAAGTGGCAGGGGCATTCTTCATGCCGAAGGGCATGACCGTGGACTCGTACAGTCCAAAGGGTGTGATAAAGGCGGACTTCTCCTGCGCCTCGGGGCTCAGGGGAATCTGCCAGTATCCGCGACTCAGATCCATTATTGTCAGGTCAGGTATTCTGCGCCAGCTAACTTCTCAAGCAGCTCCTCGATGCGCGGCATTGGGTGCGCGTCAGAGGCTGTAATGGCGTTGAGCCCCCTGTAGTCCACGCAGAACCGGGTGGTCCGGTCCTTCTTTGGCACGAGAACTACAGGTGAGGCCCACGCGCTCTTTGACCGTCGAATCACCCCCAGCTGTAACATCTCATCGATCTCCTGGCGCATAATCTGCTGCACCTGGTCAGAGATTCGATAGGGTGTTCGCCGTAGTGGGGCGTGATTCCCGGTGTCCACCTCGTGGACCGCTAACTCAGTCCTTCCAGGCCGGTTGGAGAACACGACCCGGAAGGGTTCCAGTGTGGTTTGCAACTGCAACCGCTGTGGTTCATCTAGCGAGGCGCTTACCTCCACGTCCTCAATGGACCCACGGGCCTTGGCTTGGGCCAGCATGTCCAGGAGGGCGTCTTCCTCCCCGTCTTCGGGTGCGCTGCAGACCGGTAGGACGAAAGGTTCGCGTTCGTGATGAGCCTTCATCATGTTGACGTGAAAGGCCTTTCGCCTACCCCGAGTGTGGTCAAGCGTGACCACATAGGTGACCGGGTTGAGCTGTTGGTGGACGACGTACGGGCCCTCCCAGGCTGCCTGAAGCTTATCCATTGGTACAGGAACCAGCACCCACACCTTTTGACCCACGTGGTAGGTCCGCTCCCGGGCGTTCTGGTCGTACCAGTGCTTCTGATCAGCCTGAGCCTGCGTCATGTTGTCATGCACCAACTGCGTCAAGGTCTGCATCTTGTCACGGAAGCGCATGACATACTCCACTATGGACACTTCAGAAGGGTTCGGCTCCTCTTCCCAGGATTCTCTTACCAACCCAAGGGGTCCCCGGACTCGCCTGCCGTACAGGAGCTCGAAGGGGGAGAACCCCGTCGAGGCCTGCGGAACCTCTCTGTAAGCGAATAGCAGGTGTGGGAGGTACCGCTCCCAGTCGCGCCCTTGTGTCTCAACCAGCATGCGTAGCATCTGTTTGAGGGTACCATTGAAGCGTTCACACAAGCCATTGGTCTGTGGGTGATACGCACTCGATACCAGGTGCTTCACCTGCATTTTCTTACAGAGAGCCTCCATTAGGTGAGACATAAATTGGGTCCCTCGATCAGTAAGCATTTCCCTGGGAAATCCTACCCGTGAAAAGATGGCCAACAGGGCATCCGCCACCTTATCTGCCCTAGTTGACGACAGAGCTACTGCCTCTGGGTACCGGGTAGCGTAGTCTACCACAGTAAGAATAAATCGCTTTCCAGAGCTGCTGGAGACGGCCAGCGGGCCCACAATGTCCACCGCAATCCTCTGGAAAGGCTCCTCTATCACTGGCAAAGGGATCAGGGGAGCCTTAAGAGCAGGCCCCGCCTTCCCCACTCTTTGACAGGTGACACAGGAGCGGCAGTAGTTTGACACATCTGTCCCCATCTTAGGCCAATAGAAGTGTTGAGACAGCCGGGCCTTAGTTTTGCTGATCCCCAAGTGTCCAGCTAGCGGGATCTCATGGGCAATCCGCAACAACTCACCCCGGAATTGCTGTGGGACGACCAGCTGTCTTTCCCTCAACCACTCCTTTTGTGCTTCTCCGGGTACTGTCTCCAGGTACAACCTTCCTCCTTCCCAGAACACCTTCTCCTTATCAGTTTCAGAGAATGACGTCCCGGCGAGTTGTCTCAAACTCTCTAGGCTCGCATCTGTGTGCAGAGCGGCCTTAAACTCCTGGCTAGGGGAAGCCAGAAGTGACGTTAGGGTCCCTTCCCCACGGGAACCCTCTTGGACCTGCTCTGGGTCCACCTCTGGTTCAGTCATACTGATGACTGAGGAGGGTCCGGGAGGCAGACAGGTATCTGCGTTCCGGGCACTCTGACTGCGGGTGACAGCAGCTACATAGGCTGTCTCCCCGGGGATTTCTACAGACCCAACAGCCGACGCTGCTATGGGCTCTACCTCCCCATCCACCCCCATTACCTCAGGAGCATTGCTACTTATGGGCCAGTTACCTTCCTCAGTGGCACTGGTCAATTGCATGGCATCACCTTCCTCACGGTTCCCATGTATCTCCCCATTTCTTGTAGCACCGACACTTGCCCCTGCTAGGGGTTCCTCAGCCGTCTCACTCCGCAGAGCGACGTGGCTGAGCACTCCTGTACCTACGGACACATCAACTTTCATAGAAACAGCGTTATCAGGTACAGTTGGCACAGGTACAACATTTTCACCATCAATCCTAGGGAAAAAATGGTTAACAGATGCATCATTACAAGATAAAGCATGGTCAGGTAACACATGCGATTTCCCATCATCATCATCATCAGGGTTAACGTTACCCTTATTAGCAGATTGGAGAGGGGTGTCAGGGACGTAGTATGCAAACAACCTCCCCAAATCAGTCCCCAACAAAACATCAGTGGGCAAATTATCAGACAGCCCCACTTCTTTCACCCCGCTCCCGGCACCCCAATCAATAAAAACCCGGGCCATCGGTAAGGGACAGCTGATGCCCCCAATCCCAGTGACAGTTAGGGTTTTCCCCGGAATGATTTCTTCAGGGGCTGCCAGTTCGGGTCGGATGAGGGTTCGTTCAGCCCCGGTGTCCTTGAGGCCGGTAGCAACACGACCTCCCACAGTGACGGGCTGTACGTTGTCACACACCCTCCCAACCACACCACCCACCAAAAGAACAGCTGCATTAGGCCCTGGGGCCTGGGATGAGGGGTTCTTCTGCTTGGCTGGACATTGGTGACTGAGGTGTCCAGTCTGCCTGCAGTGGTAACACTGGCGAAGTTCGGTGGTAGGTCTGGTGCTGTTGGCCACGGGGACAGGACCTCTGGTGTGTTGGCTGGCAGGGGTACTGGCGTTGGATGCAGGCTTACCCCCTCTCCAGCTGGAGGTGACTGGCTTCCGCACTTCCGATCTACGGTTGGCCTCATAGGCATCGGCAATCTGCGCTGCTTTCGTCACGTCTTTGGGTTCTCTGTCCATCACGAACTGTCGCACCTCAGTTGGGCAAAGACGGAAGAACTGGTCTTTGATCATCAGGTCTCGCAGCTGTGCAAAGGTGGTCACTGACAGTCCTTGGGTCCACTGGTCAAAGTGGGTCTCCAGTCCATGCACCACATCACTGTAACTGTCGTGTGGGCCACGTTGGAGGGTCCGAAACTTTTTACGGTACACCTCGGGTGTAAGCTGGTACTTGGCTATCAGAGCCTGCTTGATGGCCTCATAGTCACCATCTTGTTCTTGAGGGAGTGCAGCAAACGCTTCCAGAGCTTTTCCTCTCAGCCCTGGTGTCAGATACCGTGCCCATTCTTGTGTAGGCAGCTGGTACTGCCTGCAGGCTTTCTCAAAGGCCCGCAGAAAAGTGTCCAAGTCCCCATCCTTTTCCATAACCGGAAAGTGGTCGGGTCGGGGCTTTGGTGTCTGAGCGCTGCTGGGCTCACGGCTCTGAGGCGACCCCTGCATTTGCAGTTGGGCCATCTGCAGCTGGTACTCCCGCTGCGCTTGGGCCTCTCGCTCGGCTCGCTGGGCCTCTCGCTCTGCTCGGGCCTCTCGCTCGGCTCGCTCTTGGTATTGCTGGATCAGCTGCAGACGTCTCTCTAGGTCACCTGCGGGGCATTGTTGCAGAGCCAGCTGCAGGAGGAGGTCTGCGCCCCCTTGGTTGCCAGTAGGGCCCGTATTCTGTGGTTGGACCTCTGCGGCAGCACCATGTTCACTTGTGCCGGCTTCTGCGGCCTCTGGGCTCTGTGAGTGGTCTAGAGCGGCTTCCCATTGCATCAGGGCTGCGACCAGTTCGCTTTTGCTTTTGCTTGCATAGTCAATGTGCTGTGACTTGCATAAGGCAACAAGGGTGTCTCTGGTCTGCTGTTCATAGAAGGCTTCTCCTAGCCCAACCATGGTTGCCAAATAAAAGAGAGAATAGAAAAACAAAGAGAAAGGGAGGGGATAATTACCAGTACACAATTGTCTCACAACTAATAAACACTGAGTTCGTTCTCCAAACTTATTTGCGCAGAGTTCTCGCAAGAACTTTCTGCAAGTTTTTAGTGAGAGGAATGATTGCTCAAACCAAATCACTAATGCTCTAATATCCCACCGCGCTGCCACCAATATGTCACGATTCACACCGTGACTGTCACCAATTATCAAGATCCCTTAGCTGCTGCCTACAATAGGTCACGGATTGGGGTGACTTTAGACCAGCAGACGGCTATCACATGTGCAGGGGGCTTATCCTAGTTATCCCTCCACTGCCACAATGTGATGAAAAGAACACACACAAGGTTATTGACCTCTTAGTTTACAGCAGGGGCTTATTTTAGGTATCCCACTGCTCTTCAGTATACCATGAACTGCAGGGATTTGTGTCTATCCCGCTTACAGTTCCACTTAACACTTGCAGCTCTCTGGCGCCCCCCCTTACTCTCAGGTCAGATTAGGTACTGCACCTGGGGTAATTAGTCGCCAGAAAGGCTGCCTGCTATGTACTGGCTATTGGGCGCACTGCAGCGATGCGATAACTACTCCCACTCAGGCAGGAACAATAATTATCAAGCCGCAGTCGCTACAGTGACCCCCCCAAAAAGCCGGCACACGGTAAGCTGCCACCAGCTCCGATCAAACAGGTCCGGAGCTAACCCCCAAAATAGTAGCGTAATTCCCTTCAGAGACAGGGTACGTATTTAGAGCAGGAAGAACGAACTAGTATTAAATATGATACCCCATAAATGATTTTTTAGGCAGTGTTTATAAAATATTTTACAAAGATGTTACAAATGAGACAATTGCAAATATGTACAAGGTAATTATGAAAATAAAAGGATTAAAGGAAGAAAAGGTAACACTCACATATTCTCAGATCATTGCATTGCAGGCTAGGCTAGGAGAGCTTTCCATCTATCCCAGTGCATTGGCACTCGCAGTCTGGTCGCTTCAGGTAAAAACTCACAACTCCCCCCCTGGAAGCCTGCCAGCAACCTTATAACCTACAGCCTGTGACCTCACAGAAAGGGCTGGCTTTTCCAGATCCTCCTACCTTTCAGTCTGAGTACTTTGAATACAAATTGGTCTAATGCTTATAACTCCGTTCCAGTACATATCAGAATCATATCACACCCAGCATTCAGCTTGTATTAACATGAGCTTTCTTATGAGATCAAATATGTCCTATTATTTACAGAGCAATCCCTACTTCTTCCCCCGATGGAGTTAGACGACTGTGTTTAGAGTGATGGGTAGATGCTTCGATGGAGATCAAGAATATGTATTTATCATTCTACTATCCTAAATAGTTTGTCTAATATCTCACAATAACAGAACAAAGGACCGCATGGTTCTAGAAGTTTCTCTAACAGTTAAAGCTGAGCACTGTCTACTACAGGAAATACCGGTCGTAAATGCCTTTCGTCAATAAAACTCTCTTCCCCCATGCACAGTGGAAAGGCAGCTCAACTCTGAAGAAAAAGAGAAGGGGGGTTTCTTAGCCCACATCCTGAGCTGACAAGAGAAACTAAACTTATATGATATTTCATACCATATCGTGACATGTACATTATAGGATTAGCAGATAAGGAACAGGATGGAGGCGTAGTGTAGAGCTGTGTGTACTGTACAGGAATAGCAGATACAGAACAGGATGAGGGCGTAGTGTAGAGCTGTGTGTACTGTACAGGAATAGCAGATACGGGACAGGATGGAGGCGTAGTGTAGAGCTGTGTGTACAGTACAGGCATAGCAGATATGGGACAGGATGGAGGCGTAGTGCAGAGCTGTGTGCACAGTACAGGAATAGCAGATACGGGACAGGATGGAGGTGTAGTGTACAGCTGTGTACAGTACAGGAATAGTAGATACGGGACAGGATGGAGGTGTAGTGTAGAGCTGTGTACAGTACAGGAATAGCAGATACGGGACAGGATGGAGGCTTAGTGTAGAGCTGTGTGTACTGTACAGGAATAGCAGATATGGAACAGGATGAGGGGGTAGTGTAGAGCTGTGTGTACAGTACAGGAATAGCAGATACGGGACAGGATGGAGGCGTAGTGTAGAGCTGTGTGTACAGTACAGGAATAGTAGATACGGGACAGGATGGAGGTGTAGTGTAGAGCTGTGTAAAGTACAGGAATAGTAGATACAGGACAGGATGGAGGTGTAGTGTAGAGCTGTGTACAGTACAGGAATAGTAGAGACAGGACAGGATGGAGGTGTAGTGTAGAGCTGTGTACAGTACAGGAATAGCAGATACAGGACAGGATGTAGGTGTAGTGTAGAGCTGTGTACAGTACAGGAATAGTAGATACAGGACAGGATGGAGGTGTAGTGTAGAGCTGTGTACAGTACAGGAATAGTAGATACAGGATGGAGGTGTAGTGTAGAGCTGTGTGTACAGTACAGGAATAGTAGATACAGGACAGGATGGAGGTGTAGTGTAGAGCTGTGTACACTACAGGAATAGTAGATACAGGACAGGATGGAGGTGTAGTGTAGAGCTGTGTACAGTACAGGAATAGTAGATACAGGACAGGATGGAGGTGTAGTGTAGAGCTGTGTGTACAGTACAGTAATAGTAGATACAGGACAGGATGGAGGTGTAGTGTAGAGCAGTGTACAGTACAGGAATAGTAGATACAGGACAGGATGGAGGTGTAGTGTAGAGCTGTGTGTACAGTACAGGAATAGTAGATACAGGACAGGATGGAGGTGTAGTGTAGAGCTGTGTACAGTACAGGAATAGTAGATACAGGACAGGATGGAGGTGTAGTGTAGAGCTGTGTACAGTACAGGAATAGTAGATACAGGACAGGATGGAGGTGTAGTGTAGAGCTGTGTACAGTACAGGAATAGTAGATACAGGACAGGATGGAGGTGTAGTGTAGAGCTGTGTGTACAGAACAGGAATAGTAGATACAGGACAGGATGGAGGTGTAGTGTAGAGCTGTGTACAGTACAGGAATAGCAGATACGGGACAGTATGGAGGCTTAGTGTAGAGCTGTGTGTACTGTACAGGAATAGCAGATATGGAACAGGATGAGGGGGTAGTGTAGAGCTGTGTGTACAGTACAGGAATAGCAGATACGGGACAGGATGGAGGCGTAGTGTAGAGCTGTGTGTACAGTACAGGAATAGCAGATACGGGACAGGATGGAGGTGTAGTGTAGAGCTGTGTGTACAGTACAGGAATAGGAGATACAGGACAGGATGGAGGTGCAATGTAGAGCTGTGTGTACAGTACAGGAATAGTAGATACAGGACAGGATGGAGGTGTAGTGTAGAGCTGTGTACAGTACAGGAATAGTAGATACAGGACAGGATGGAGGTGTAGTGTAGAGCTGTGTACAGTACAGGAATAGTAGATACAGGACAGGATGGAGGTGTAGTGTAGAGCTGTATGTACAGTACAGGAATAGTAGATACAGGACAGGATGGAGGTGTAGTGTAGAGCTGTGTGTACAGTACAGGAATAGTAGATACAGGACAGGATGGAGGTGTAGTGTAGAGCTGTGTACAGTACAGGAATAGTAGATACAGGACAGGATGGAGGTGTAGTGTAGAGCTGTGTGTACAGTACAGGAATAGTAGATACAGGACAGGATGGAGGTGTAGTGTAGAGCTGTGTGTACAGTACAGGAATAGTAGATACAGGACAGGATGGAGGTGTAGTGTAGAGCTGTGTGTACAGTACAGGAATAGTAGATACAGGACAGGATGGAGGTGTAGTGTAGAGCTGTGTATACAGTACAGGAATAGTAGATACAGGACAGGATGAAGGTGTAGTGTAGAGCTGTGTACAGTACAGGAATAGTAGATACGGGACAGGATGGAGGTGTAGTGTAGAGCTGTGTACAGTACAGGAATAGTAGATACAGGACAGGATGGAGGTGTAGTGTAGAGCTGTGTGCAGTACAGGAATAGTAGATACAGGACAGGATGGAGGTGTAGTGTAGAGCTGTGTACAGTACAGGAATAGTAGATACAGGACAGGATGGAGGTGTAGTGTAGAGCTGTGTGTACAGTACAGGAATAGTAGATACAGGACAGGATGGAGGTGTAGTGTAGAGCTGTGTGTACAGTACAGGAATAGTAGATACAGGACAGGATGGAGGTGTAGTGTAGAGCTGTGTGTACAGTACAGGAATAGTAGATACAGGACAGGATGGAGGTGTAGTGTAGAGCTGTGTACAGTACAGGAATATTAGATACAGGACAGGATGGAGGTGTAGTGTAGAGCTGTGTACAGTGCAGGAATAGTAGATACAGGACAGGATGGAGGTGTAGTGTAGAGCTGTGTACTGTACAGGAATAGTAGATACAGGACAGGATGGAGGTGTAGTGTAGAGCTGTGTGTACAGTACAGGAATAGTAGATACGGGACAGGATGGAGGTGTAGTGTAGAGCTGTGTACAGTACAGGAATAGTAGATACGGGACAGGATGGAGGTGTAGTGTAGAGCTGTGTACAGTACAGGAATAGTAGATACGGGACAGGATGGAGGTGTAGTGTAGAGCTGTGTACAGTACAGGAATAGTAGATACAGGACAGGATGGAGGTGTAGTGTAGAGCTGTGTACAGTACAGGAATAGTAGATACGGGACAGGATGGAGGTGTAGTGTAGAGCTGTGTACAGTACAGGAATAGTAGATACGGGACAGGATGGAGGTGTAGTGTAGAGCTGTGTATACAGTACAGGAATAGTAGATACAGGACAGGATGGAGGTGTAGTGTAGAGCTGTGTACAGTACAGGAATAGCAGATACAGGACAGGATGGAGGTGTAGTGTAGAGCTTTGTACAGTACAGGAATAGTAGATACAGGACAGGATGGAGGTGTAGTGTAGAGCTGTGTACAGTACAGGAATAGTAGATACAGGACAGGATGGAGGTGTAGTGTAGAGCTGTGTACAGTACAGGAATAGCAGATACAGGACAGGATGGAGGTGTAGTGTAGAGCTGTGTACAGTACAGGAATAGTAGATACAGGACAGGATGGAGGTGTAGTGTAGAGCTGTGTACAGTACAGGAATAGTAGATACAGGACAGGATGGAGGTGTAGTGTAGAGCTGTGTACAGTACAGGAATAGCAGATACAGGACAGGATGGAGGTGTAGTGTAGACCTGTGTACAGTACAGGAATAGTAGATACAGGACAGGATGGAGGTGTAGTGTAGAGCTGTGTGTACAGAACAGGAATAGTAGATACAGGACAGGATGGAGGTGTAGTGTAGAGCTGTGTACAGTACAGGAATAGTAGATACAGGACAGGATGGAGGTGTAGTGTAGAGCTGTGTGTACAGTACAGGAATAGTAGATACAGGAAAGGATGGAGGTGTAGTGTAGAGCTGTATACAGTACAGGAATAGTAGATACAGGACAGGATGGAGGTGTAGTGTAGAGCTGTGTGTACAGTACAGGAATAGTAGATACAGGACAGGATGGAGGTGTAGTGTAGAGCTGAGTGTACAGTACAGGAATAGTAGATACAGGACAGGATGGAGGTGTAGTGTAGAGCTGTGTGTACAGTATAGGAATAGCAGATACGGGACAGGATGGAGGCGTAGTGTAGAGCTGTGTGTACAGTACAGGAATAGCAGATATGGGACAAGATGGAGGCGTAGTGTAGAGCTGTGTGTACAGTACAAGCATAGCAGATATGGGACAGGATGGAGGTGTAGTGTAGAGCTGTGTACAGTACAGGAATAGCAGATACAGGACAGGATGGAGGTGTAGTGTAGAGCTGTGTACAGTACAGGAATAGTAGATACAGGACAGGATGGAGGTGTAGTGTAGAGCTGTGTACAGTACAGGAATAGTAGATACGGGACAGGATGGAGGTGTAGTGTAGAGCTGTGTACAGTACAGGAATAGTAGATACAGGACAGGATGGAGGTGTAGTGTAGAGCTGTGTACAGTACAGGAATAGTAGATACAGGACAGGATGGAGGTGTAGTGTAGAGCTGTGTGTACAGTACAGGCATAGCAGATACGGGACAGGATGGAGGCGTAGTGTAGAGCTGTGTGTACAGTACAGGAATAGCAGATACGGGACAGGATGGAGGTGTAGTGTAGAGCTGTGTACAGTACAGGAATAGTAGATACAGGACAGGATGGAGGTGTAGTGTAGAGCTGTGTACAGTACAGGAATAGCAGATATGGGACAGGATGGAGGCGTAGTGTAGAGCTGTGTGTACTGTACAGGAATAGCAGATACGGAACAGGATGAGGGGGTAGTGTAGAACTGTGTGTACTGTACAGGAATAGCAGATACGGGACAGGATGGAGGCGTAGTGTAGAGCTGTGTGTACAGTACAGGAATAGCAGATACGGGACAGGATGGAGGCGTAGTGTAGAGCTGTGTACAGTACAGGAATAGCAGATACGGGACAGGATGGAGGCGTAGTGTAGAGCTGTGTGTACAGTACAGGAATAGCAGACATGGGACAAGATGGAGGCGTAGTGTAGAGCTATGTGTACATTATAGGATTAGCAGATAAGGAACAGGATGGAGGCGTAGTGTAGAGCTGTGTGTACTGTACAGGAATAGCAGATACAGAACAGGATGAGGGCGTAGTGTAGAGCTGTGTGTACTGTACAGGAATAGCAGATACGGGACAGGATGGAGGTGTAGTGTAGAGCTGTGTGTACAGTACAGGAATAGTAGATACAGGACAGGATGGAGGTGTAGTGTAGAGCTGTGTACAGTACAGGAATAGTAGATACAGGACAGGATGGAGGTGTAGTGTAGAGCTGTGTGTACAGTACAGGAATAGTAGATACAGGACAGGATGGAGGTGTAGTGTAGAGCTGTGTACAGAACAGGAATAGTAGATACAGGACAGGATGGAGGTGTAGTGTAGAGCTGTGTACAGTACAGGAATAGTAGATACGGGACAGGATGGAGGTGTAGTGTAGAGCTGTGTGTACAGTACAGGAATAGTAGATACAGGACAGGATGGAGGTGTAGTGTAGAGCTGTATGTACAGTACAGGAATAGTAGATACAGGACAGGATGGAGGTGTAGTGTAGAGCTGTGTACAGTACAGGAATAGTAGATACAGGACAGGATGGAGGTGTAGTGTAGAGCTGTGTACAGTACAGGAATAGTAGATACAGGACAGGATGGAGGTGTAGTGTAGAGCTGTGTGTACAGTACAGGCATAGCAGATACGGGACAGGATGGAGGCGTAGTGTAGAGCTGTGTACAGTACAGGAATAGCAGATACGGGACAGGATGGAGGTGTAGTGTAGAGCTGTGTACAGTACAGGAATAGTAGATACAGGACAGGATGGAGGTGTAGTGTAGAGCTGTGTACAGTACAGGAATAGCAGATATGGGACAGGATGGAGGCGTAGTGTAGAGCTGTGTGTACTGTACAGGAATAGCAGATACGGAACAGGATGAGGGGGTAGTGTAGAACTGTGTGTACTGTACAGGAATAGCAGATACGGGACAGGATGGAGGCGTAGTGTAGAGCTGTGTGTACAGTACAGGAATAGCAGATACGGGACAGGATGGAGGCGTAGCGTAGAGCTGTGTGTACAGTACAGGAATAGCAGATACGGGACAGGATGGAGGCGTAGTGTAGAGCTGTGTACAGTACAGGAATAGCAGATATGGGACAGGATGGAGGCGTAGTGTAGAGCTGTGTGTACAGTACAGGAATAGCAGACATGGGACAAGATGGAGGCGTAGTGTAGAGCTATGTGTACATTATAGGATTAGCAGATAAGGAACAGGATGGAGGCGTAGTGTAGAGCTGTGTGTACTGTACAGGAATAGCAGATACAGAACAGGATGAGGGCGTAGTGTAGAGCTGTGTGTACTGTACAGGAATAGCAGATACGGGACAGGATGGAGGCGTAGTGTAGAGCTGTGTGTACAGTACAGGCATAGCAGATATGGGACAGGATGGAGGCGTAGTGTAGAGCTGTGTGCACAGTACAGGAATAGCAGATACGGGACAGGATGGAGGTGTAGTGTACAGTACAGGAATAGTAGATACGGGACAGGATGGAGGTGTAGTGTAGAGCTGTGTACAGTACAGGAATAGCAGATACGGGACAGGATGGAGGCTTAGTGTAGAGCTGTGTGTACTGTACAGGAATAGCAGATATAGAACAGGATGAGGGGGTAGTGTAGAGCTGTGTGTACAGTACAGGAATAGCAGATACGGGACAGGATGGAGGCGTAGTGTAGAGCTGTGTGTACAGTACAGGAATAGGAGATACGGGACAGGATGGAGGTGTAGTGTAGAGCTGTGTGTACAGTACAGGAATAGGAGATACAGGACAGGATGGAGGTGCAGTGTAGAGCTGTGTGTACAGTACAGGAATAGTAGATACGGGACAGGATGGAGGTGTAGTGTAGAGCTGTGTACAGTACAGGAATAGTAGATACAGGACAGGATGGAGGTGTAGTGTAGAGCTGTGTACAGTACAGGAATAGTAGATACAGGACAGGATGGAGGTGTAGTGTAGAGCTGTGTACAGTACAGGAATAGTAGATACAGGACAGGATGGAGGTGTAGTGTAGAGCTGTGTGTACAGTACAGGCATAGCAGATACGGGACAGGATGGAGGCGTAGTGTAGAGCTGTGTGTACAGTACAGGAATAGCAGATACGGGACAGGATGGAGGTGTAGTGTAGAGCTGTGTACAGTACAGGAATAGCAGATATGGGACAGGATGGAGGCGTAGTGTAGAGCTGTGTGTACTGTACAGGAATAGCAGATACGGAACAGGATGAGGGGGTAGTGTAGAACTGTGTGTACTGTACAGGAATAGCAGAT
The DNA here is from genome assembly GCF_051348905.1 of Ranitomeya variabilis. Lineage (NCBI taxonomy): Eukaryota > Metazoa > Chordata > Amphibia > Anura > Dendrobatidae > Ranitomeya > Ranitomeya variabilis. Next base: position 6,474,844 of record NC_135236.1, on the reverse strand, counting down.
ACGGGACAGGATGGAGGCGTAGTGTAGAGCTGTGTGTACAGTACAGGAATAGCAGATACGGGACAGGATGGAGGCGTAGCGTAGAGCTGTGTGTACAGTACAGGAATAGCAGATACGGGACAGGATGGAGGCGTAGTGTAGAGCTGTGTACAGTACAGGAATAGCAGATACGGGACAGGATGGAGGCGTAGTGTAGAGCTGTGTGTACAGTACAGGAATAGCAGACATGGGACAAGATGGAGGCGTAGTGTAGAGCTATGTGTACATTATAGGATTAGCAGATAAGGAACAGGATGGAGGCGTAGTGTAGAGCTGTGTGTACTGTACAGGAATAGCAGATACAGAACAGGATGAGGGCGTAGTGTAGAGCTGTGTGTACTGTACAGGAATAGCAGATACGGGACAGGATGGAGGTGTAGTGTAGAGCTGTGTGTACAGTACAGGAATAGTAGATACAGGACAGGATGGAGGTGTAGTGTAGAGCTGTGTACAGTACAGGAATAGTAGATACAGGACAGGATGGAGGTGTAGTGTAGAGCTGTGTGTACAGTACAGGAATAGTAGATACAGGACAGGATGGAGGTGTAGTGTAGAGCTGTGTACAGAACAGGAATAGTAGATACAGGACAGGATGGAGGTGTAGTGTAGAGCTGTGTACAGTACAGGAATAGTAGATACAGGACAGGATGGAGGTGTAGTGTAGAGCTGTGTGTACAGTACAGGCATAGCAGATACGGGACAGGATGGAGGCGTAGTGTAGAGCTGTGTGTACAGTGCAGGAATAGCAGATACGGGACAGGATGGAGGTGTAGTGTAGAGCTGTGTACAGTACAGGAATAGTAGATACAGGACAGGATGGAGGTGTAGTGTAGAGCTGTGTACAGTACAGGAATAGCAGATATGGGACAGGATGGAGGCGTAGTGTAGAGCTGTGTGTACTGTACAGGAATAGCAGATACGGAACAGGATGAGGGGGTAGTGTAGAACTGTGTGTACTGTACAGGAATAGCAGATACGGGACAGGATGGAGGCGTAGTGTAGAGCTGTGTGTACAGTACAGGAATAGCAGATACGGGACAGGATGGAGGCGTAGCGTAGAGCTGTGTGTACAGTACAGGAATAGCAGATACGGGACAGGATGGAGGCGTAGTGTAGAGCTGTGTACAGTACAGGAATAGCAGATACGGGACAGGATGGAGACGTAGTGTAGAGCTGTGTGTACAGTACAGGAATAGCAGACATGGGACAAGATGGAGGCGTAGTGTAGAGCTATGTGTACATTATAGGATTAGCAGATAAGGAACAGGATGGAGGCGTAGTGTAGAGCTGTGTGTACTGTACAGGAATAGCAGATACAGAACAGGATGAGGGCGTAGTGTAGAGCTGTGTGTACTGTACAGGAATAGCAGATACGGGACAGGATGGAGGCGTAGTGTAGAGCTGTGTGTACAGTACAGGCATAGCAGATATGGGACAGGATGGAGGCGTAGTGTAGAGCTGTGTGCACAGTACAGGAATAGCAGATACGGGACAGGATGGAGGTGTAGTGTACAGTACAGGAATAGTAGATACGGGACAGGATGGAGGTGTAGTGTAGAGCTGTGTACAGTACAGGAATAGCAGATACGGGACAGGATGGAGGCTTAGTGTAGAGCTGTGTGTACTGTACAGGAATAGCAGATATGGAACAGGATGAGGGGGTAGTGTAGAGCTGTGTGTACAGTACAGGAATAGCAGATACGGGACAGGATGGAGGCGTAGTGTAGAGCTGTGTGTACAGTACAGGAATAGCAGATACGGGACAGGATGGAGGTGTAGTGTAGAGCTGTGTGTACAGTACAGGAATAGGAGATACAGGACAGGATGGAGGTGCAGTGTAGAGCTGTGTGTACAGTACAGGAATAGTAGATACGGGACAGGATGGAGGTGTAGTGTAGAGCTGTGTACAGTACAGGAATAGTAGATACAGGACAGGATGGAGGTGTAGTGTAGAGCTGTGTACAGTACAGGAATAGTAGAGACAGGACAGGATGGAGGTGTAGTGTAGAGCTGTGTACAGTACAGGAATAGCAGATACAGGACAGGATGGAGGTGTAGTGTAGAGCTGTGTACAGTACAGGAATAGTAGATACAGGACAGGATGGAGGTGTAGTGTAGAGCTGTGTGTACAGTACAGGAATAGTAGATACAGGACAGGATGGAGGTGTAGCGTAGAGCTGTGTACAGTACAGGAATAGTAGATACAGGACAGGATGGAGGTGTAGTGTAGAGCTGTGTGTACTGTACAGGAATAGCAGATACGGGACAGGATGGAGGCGTAGTGTAGAGCTGTGTGTACAGTACAGGCATAGCAGATATGGGACAGGATGGAGGCGTAGTGTAGAGCTGTGTGCACAGTACAGGAATAGCAGATACGGGACAGGATGGAGGTGTAGTGTAGAGCTGTGTGTACAGTACAGGAATAGTAGATACGGGACAGGATGGAGGTGTAGTGTAGAGCTGTGTACAGTACAGGAATAGCAGATACGGGACAGGATGGAGGCTTAGTGTAGAGCTGTGTGTACTGTACAGGAATAGCAGATATGGAACAGGATGAGGGGGTAGTGTAGAGCTGTGTGTACAGTACAGGAATAGCAGATACGGGACAGGATGGAGGCGTAGTGTAGAGCTGTGTGTACAGTACAGGAATAGCAGATACGGGACAGGATGGAGGTGTAGTGTAGAGCTGTGTGTACAGTACAGGAATAGTAGATACGGGACAGGATGGAGGTGTAGTGTAGAGCTGTGTACAGTACAGGAATAGTAGATACAGGACAGGATGGAGGTGTAGTGTAGAGCTGTGTGTACAGAACAGGAATAGTAGATACAGGACAGGATGGAGGTGTAGTGTAGAGCTGTGTGTACAGTACAGGAATAGTAGATACAGGACAGGATGGAGGTGTAGTGTAGAGCTGTGTACAGTACAGGAATAGTAGATACAGGACAGGATGGAGGTGTAGTGTAGAGCTGTGTACAGTACAGGAATAGTAGATACAGGACAGGATGGAGGTGTAGTGTAGAGCTGTGTACAGTACAGGAATAGTAGATACAGGACAGGATGGAGGTGTAGTGTAGAGCTGTGTGTACAGTACAGGAATAGTAGATACAGGACAGGATGGAGGTGTAGTGTAGAGCTGTGTACAGAACAGGAATAGTAGATACAGGACAGGATGGAGGTGTAGTGTAGAGCTGTGTACAGTACAGGAATAGTAGATACAGGACAGGATGGAGGTGTAGTGTAGAGCTGTGTACAGTACAGGAATAGTAGATACAGGACAGGATGGAGGTGTAGTGTAGAGCTGTATACAGTACAGGAATAGTAGATACAGGACAGGATGGAGGTGTAGTGTAGAGCTGAGTGTACAGTACAGGAATAGTAGATACAGGACAGGATGGAGGTGTAGTGTAGAGCTGTGTGTACAGTACAGGAATAGCAGATACGGGACAGGATGGAGGCGTAGTGTAGAGCTGTGTGTACAGTACAGCAATAGCAGATATGGGACAAGATCGAGGCGTAGTGTAGAGCTGTGTGTACTTTATAGGATTAGCAGATAAGGAACAGGATGGAGGCGTAGTGTAGAGCTGTGTGTACAGTACAGGCATAGCAGATATGGGACAGGATGGAGGCGTAGTGTAGAGCTGTGTGTACAGTACAGGAATAGCAGATACGGGACAGGATGGAGGTGTAGTGTAGAGCTGTGTGTACAGTACAGGAATAGTAGATACAGGACAGGATGGAGGTGTAGTGTAGAGCTGTGTACAGTACAGGAATAGTAGATACAGGACAGGATGGAGGTGTAGTGTAGAGCTGTGTGTACAGTACAGGAATAGTAGATACGGGACAGGATGGAGGTGTAGTGTAGAGCTGTGTACAGTACAGGAATAGTAGATACAGGACAGGATGGAGGTGTAGTGTAGAGCTGTGTACAGTACAGGAATAGTAGATACGGGACAGGATGGAGGTGTAGTGTAGAGCTGTGTACAGTACAGGAATAGTAGATACAGGACAGGATGGAGGTGTAGTGTAGAGCTGTGTACAGTACAGGAATAGTAGATACAGGACAGGATGGAGGTGTAGTGTAGAGCTGTGTGTACAGTACAGGCATAGCAGATACGGGACAGGATGGAGGCGTAGTGTAGAGCTGTGTGTACAGTACAGGAATAGCAGATACGGGACAGGATGGAGGTGTAGTGTAGAGCTGTGTACAGTACAGGAATAGTAGATACAGGACAGGATGGAGGTGTAGTGTAGAGCTGTGTACAGTACAGGAATAGCAGATATGGGACAGGATGGAGGCGTAGTGTAGAGCTGTGTACTGTACAGGAATAGCAGATACGGAACAGGATGAGGGGGTAGTGTAGAACTGTGTGTACTGTACAAGAATAGCAGATACGGGACAGGATGGAGGCGTAGCGTAGAGCTGTGTGTACAGTACAGGAATAGCAGATACGGGACAGGATGGAGGCGTAGCGTAGAGCTGTGTGTACAGTACAGGAATAGCAGATACGGGACAGGATAGAGGCGTAGCGTAGAGCTGTGTGTACAGTACAGGAATAGCAGATACGGGACAGGATGGAGGCGTAGCGTACAGCTGTGTGTACATTACAGGAATAGCAGATACGGGACAGGATGGAGGCGTAGCGTAGAGCTGTGTGTACAGTACAGGAATAGTAGATACAGGACAGGATGGAGGTGTAGTGTAGAGCTGTGTGTACAGTACAGGAATAGTAGATACAGGACACGATGGAGGTGTAGTGCAGAGCTGTGTACAGTACAGGAATAGTAGATACAGGACAGGATGGAGGTGTAGTGTAGAGCTGTGTACAGTACAGGAATAGTAGATACAGGACAGGATGGAGGTGTAGTGTAGAGCTGTGTGTCCAGTACAGGAATAGTAGATACAGGACAGGATGGAGGTGTAGTGTAGAGCTGTGTGTCCAGTACAGGAATAGTAGATACAGGACAGGATGGAGGTGTAGTGTAGAGCTGTGTGTACAGTGCAGGAATAGTAGATACAGGACAGGATGGAGGTGTAGTGTAGAGCTGTGTACAGTACAGGAATAGTAGATACAGGACAGGATGGAGGTGTAGTGTAGAGCTGTGTACAGTACAGGAATAGTAGATACAGGACAGGATGGAGGTGTACTGTAGAGCTGTGTACAGTACAGGAATAGTAGATACAGGACAGGATGGAGGTGTAGTGTAGAGCTGTGTACAGTACAGGAATAGTAGATACGGGACAGGATGGAGGTGTAGTGTAGAGCTGTGTGTACAGTACAGGAGTAGTAGATACGGGACAGGATGGAGGCGTAGTGTAGAGCTGTGTGTACTGTACAGGAATAGCAGATACGGGACAGGATGGAGGCGTAGCGTAGAGCTGTGTGTACTGTACAGTGTCACGATATGGTATGAAATATCATAAGTTAGTTTTCCTGCTAGCATGCGGGGGCTAAACCCCCCTTCTCTCTGGTTCTCTTTCTTTCCCTGTGTTTCTAGCTGTCTGTGTAGAAGAGCTTGCCTTGTGGGGGAGTTTTATTGACGAAAGGTATTTACGACGGGCATAGCTGCAAGAGAAATTTGTGTTAGCAGGAACTGTTAGAGAAACTTCTAGAATGCATGGGATTTCTTTGTTCTGTTTTTGGAAGATATTATGCAAACCGTTTAAGTTACGAACACCAAAATATATCGTCATAATCACACTCGGAGGATCTACGCATCACTCTAAATACGGGCGTCTAACTCCATCTGGTGAAGAAGTAGGGATTTCTCTGTAAATATGTATCCCAGACAGGGCATATTTGATCTCATCGGAATGCCCACGATACTATGAGATGAACGATGGGTATGGTGCGATTATTTTATGTTCTGTAGCGAAGATACGGGCATCAGATATATTTAATGCCCAGTTAGTGAAACCGAAGAGGTAGGAGGAGTTGGAAAACCAAGCCCTTTCTGTGAGGTCACAGACTGTAGGTTTTAAGTGCTGGCAGGCATCCAAGAGAGCAGAGTTGTGAGTTTTTACCTGAAGCGACCAGACTGCGAGTGCCCAATGCACTGGGATAGATGGAAAGCTCCTAGCCTGTTGCCTGCAATGCAATGATCTAAGAACATGTGAGTTATCTTTTCTTCCTTTAATCCTTTTATTTTTATAATTACCTTGTACATATTTGCAATTGTCTCATTTGTAACATCTTTGTAAAATAGTTTATAAACACTGCCTAAAATCATTTATGGGGTATCCTATTTAATACTAGTTCGTTCTTCCTGCCCTAAACCGTACCCTGTCTCTGAAGGGAATTACGCTACTGTTTTTTGGGGTTTGCTCCAGACCCGTTCAACTGGAGCTGGTGGCAGCGACCGTGTGCCGGCTTTTGGGGGGTCACTGTAGCGACTGCGGCTTGATAATTATTGTTCCTGCCTGAGCGGGAGTAGTTATCGCATCGCTGCAGTACACCCAATAGCCAGTACATAGCAGGCAGCGTTTCTGGCGACTAATTACCCCAGGTGCAGTACCTAATCTGACCTGACAGAAAGGGGGGCGCCAGAGAGCTGCAAGGTTTAAGTGGAACTGTAAGCGGGATACACAAATCCCTGCAGTTCATGGTATATTGAAGAGCAGTGGGATACCTAAAATAAGCCCCTGCTGTAAACTAAGAGGTCAATAGCCTCGTGTGTGTTTTTTTTTTCATCACATTGTGGCAGTGGAGGGATAACTAGGATAAGCCCCCTGCACATGTGATAGCCGTCTGCTGGTCTAAGGTCACCCCCGTCCGTGACAGATTGTGGGCAGCGGCTAAGGGATCCTGACAGTCACGGAGTGAATCGTGACATATTGGTGGCAAGGCGGTGGGATATTAGAGCATTAGTGATTTGGTTTGAGCAATCATTCCTCTCACTAAAAACTTGCAGAAACTTCTTGCGAGAACTCTGCGCAAATAAGTTTGGAGAACGAACTCAGTGTTTATTAGTTGTGAGACAATTGTGTACTGGTGATTATCCCCTCCCTTTTTCTTCGTTTTTCTATCCTATCTTTTATTTGGCAACCATGGCAACGAAAGGAGAAGCCTGGTACAACCAGCAGAAGAAGGACACTCTTGCTGGGATATGCACGTATCATGGCCTGAACCCCCAGAGCATGACCAAGACTCAAATGGTCGCTGAACTGGTGCAATGGGAAGCCGCTCTAGACCACTCACAGAGCCCAGAGGCCGCAGATGCCAGCACCAGCGAACGTGGTGCTGCAGCAGAGGTTCAACCACTGAATACGGGCCCTACTGGCAACCAGGGGGGCGCAGACCTCCGCCTGCAGCTGGCTCTGCAACAATGCTCCGCAGATGACCTAGAGAGACGTCTGCAGCTGATCCAGCAATACCAGGAGCGAGCCGAGCGAGAGGCCCAGCGAGAGGCAGAGAGAGCTGAGCGAGAGGCTGAGAGAGCCGAGCGAGAGGCCCAGGCCCAGCGAGCCGAGCGCCAAGCCCAGCGAGAACATGAACTGGAGATGCTCCGGCGGGGGGGGACGCCTTCCACTGCCCAGAGCCGTGAGCCCAGCAGCGCTCAGATACCAAAGCCCCGGCCCGACCACTTTCCTGTTATGGAAAAGGATGGGGACTTGGACACGTTTCTGCGGGCCTTTGAGAAAGCCTGCAGACAGTACCAGCTGCCTACACAAGAATGGGCACGATACCTGACACCAGGGCTGAGAGGAAAAGCTCTGGAGGCGTTTGCTGCCCTCCCTCAAGAACAAGATGGTGACTATGAGGCCATCAAGCAGGCTCTCATAGCTAAGTACCAGCTTACACCCGAGGTGTACCGTAAAAAGTTTCGGACCCTCCTACGTGGCCCACACGACAGTTACAGTGATGTGGTGCATAGACTGGGGACCCACTTTGACCAGTGGACCCAAGGACTGTCAGTGACCACCTTTACACAGCTGCGAGACCTGATGATCAAAGACCAGTTCTTCCGTCTTTGCCCAACTGAAGTGCGACAGTTCGTGATGGACAGAGAACCCAACGATGTGACGAAAGCAGCGCAGATTGCCGATGCCTATGAGGCCAACCGTAGATCGGAAGTGCGGAAGCCAGTCACCACCAGCTGGAGAGGGGGTAAGCCTGCAGCCAACGCCAGTACCCCTGCCAGCCAACACACCAGAGGTCCTGTCCCCGTGGCCAACAGCACCAGACCTACCACCGAACTTCGCCAGTGTTACCACTGCAGGCAGACTGGACACCTCAGTCACCAATGTCTAGCCAAGCAGAAGAACCCCTCATCCCAGGCCCCAGGGCCTAATGCAGCAGTTCTTTTGGTGGGTGGTGTGGTTGGGAGGGTGTGTGACAACGTACAGCCCGTCACTGTGGGAGGTCGTGTTGCTACAGGCCTCAAGGACACCGGGGCTGAACGAACCCTCATCCGACCCGAACTGGCGGCCCCTGAAGAAATCATTCCGGGGAAAACCCTAACTGTCACTGGGATTGGGGGCATCAGCTGTCCCTTACCGATGGCCCGGGTTTTTATTGATTGGGGTGCCGGGAGCGGGGTGAAAGAAGTGGGGCTGTCTGATAATTTGCCCACTGATGTTTTGTTGGGGACTGATTTGGGGAGGTTGTTTGCATACTACGTCCCTGACACCCCTCCCCAATCTGCTAATAAGCGTAACGTTAACCCTGATGATGATGATGATGATGATGATGGGAAATCGCATGTGTTACCTGACCATGCTTTATCTTGTAATGATGCATCTGTTAACCATTTTTTCCCTAGGATTGATGGGGGAAATGTTGTACCTGTGCCAACTGTATCTGATAATGATGTTTCTGTGAAAGTTGATGTGTCCATAGGTACAGGAGTGCTCAGCCAAGTCCCTCTGCGGAGTGAGACGGCTGAGGAACCCCTAGCAGGGGCAAGTGTCGGTGCTACAAGAAATGGGGAGATACATGGGAACCGTGAGACAGGTGACGCCATGAAATTGACCAGTGCCACCGAGGAAGGTAACTGGCCCATAAGTAGCAATGCTCCTGAGGTAATGGGGGAGGATGGGGAGGTAGAGCCCATAGCAGCATCAGCTGATGGGTCTGTAGAAACCCCCGGGGAGACAGCCTACGTAGCTGCTGTCACCCGCAGTCAGAGTGCCCGGAACGCAGATAACTGTTTGCCTCCCGGACCCTCCTCAGTCATCAGTGTGACTGAACCAGAGGTGGACCCAGTGCAGGTCCCAGAGGGCTCCCGTGGGGAAGGGACCCTGACGTCACTTCTGGCTTCCCCTAGCCAGGAGTTTCAGGCCGCTCTGCACACAGATGCGAGCCTAGAGAGGTTGAGACAACTCGCCGGGACGTCATTCTCTGAAACTGATAAGGAGAAGGTGTTCTGGGAAGGAGGAAGGTTGTACCGGGAGACAGTACCCGGAGAATCACAAAAGGAGTGGTTGAGGGAAAGACAGCTGGTCGTCCCGCAGCAATTCCGGGGTGAGTTGTTGCGGATTGCCCATGAGATCCCGCTAGCTGGACACTTGGGGATCAGCAAAACTAAGGCCCGGCTGTCTCAACACTTCTATTGGCCTAAGATGGGGACAGATGTGTCAAACTACTGCCGCTCCTGTATCACCTGTCAAAGAGTGGGGAAGGCGGGGCCTGCTCTTAAGGCTCCCCTGATCCCTTTGCCAGTGATAGAGGAGCCTTTCCAGAGGATTGCGGTGGACATTGTGGGCCCGCTGGCCGTCTCCAGTAGCTCTGGAAAGCGATTTATTCTTACTGTGGTAGACTACGCTACCCGGTACCCAGAGGCAGTAGCTCTGTCGTCAACTAGGGCAGATAAGGTGGCGGATGCCCTGTTGGCCATCTTTTCACGGGTAGGATTTCCCAGGGAAATGCTTACTGATCGAGGGACCCAATTTATGTCTCACCTAATGGAGGCTCTCTGTAAGAAAATGCAGGTGAAGCACCTGGTATCGAGTGCGTATCACCCACAGACCAATGGCTTGTGTGAACGTTTCAATGGTACCCTCAAACAGATGCTACGCATGCTGGTTGAGACACAAGGGCGCGACTGGGAGCGGTACCTCCCACACCTGCTATTCGCTTACCGAGAGGTTCCGCAGGCCTCGACGGGGTTCTCCCCCTTCGAGCTCCTGTACGGCAGGCGAGTCCGGGGACCCCTTGGGTTGGTAAGAGAATCCTGGGAAGAGGAGCCGAACCCTTCTGAAGTGTCCATAGTGGAGTATGTCATGCGCTTCCGTGACAAGATGCAGACCTTGACACAGTTGGTGCATGACAACATGACGCAGGCTCAGGCTGATCAGAAGCACTGGTACGACCAGAACGCCCGGGAGCGGACCTACCACGTGGGTCAAAAGGTGTGGGTGCTGGTTCCTGTACCAACGGATAAGCTTCAGGCAGCCTGGGACGGCCCGTACGTCATCCACCAACAGCTCAACCCGGTCACCTATGTGGTCACGCTTGACCACACTCGGGGTAGGCGAACGGCCTTTCACGTCAACATGATGAAGGCTCATCACGAACGTGAACCTTTCGTCCTACCGGTCTGCAGCGCACCCGAAGAAGGGGAGGAAGACGCCCTCCTGGACATGCTGGCCCAAGCCAAGGCCCGTGGGTCCATTGAGGACGTGGAGGTAAGCGCCTTGCTAGATGAACCACAGCGGTTGCAGTTGCAAACCACACTGGAACCCTTCCGGGTCGTGTTCTCCAACCGGCCTGGAAGGACTGAGTTAGCGGTCCATGAGGTGGACACCGGGAATCACGCCCCACTACGGCGAACACCCTATCGAATCTCTGACCAGGTGCAGCAGATTATGCGCCAGGAGATCGATGAGATGTTACAGCTGGGGGTGATTCGACGGTCAAAGAGCGCGTGGGCCTCACCTGTAGTTCTCGTGCCAAAGAAGGACCGGACCACCCGGTTCTGCGTGGACTACAGGGGGCTCAACGCCATTACAGCCTCTGACGCGCACCCAATGCCGCGCATCGAGGAGCTGCTTGAGAAGTTAGCTGGCGCAGAATACCTGACAATAATGGATCTGAGTCGCGGATACTGGCAGATTCCCCTGAGCCCCGAGGCGCAGGAGAAGTCCGCCTTTATCACACCCTTTGGACTGTACGAGTCCACGGTCATGCCCTTCGGCATGAAGAATGCCCCTGCCACTTTCCAGCGGATGGTCAATCTCCTGCTTCAGGGACTGGAGAAGTACGCTGTGGCGTACTTAGATGACATTGCCATCTTCAGTCCCTCCTGGGATGAACACCTGCAGCATCTCGAGGAGGTGCTCAGGCGAATTCACCGAGCAGGACTGACCATCAAGCCGGGAAAGTGCCAGATGGGCATGAGGGAGGTTCACTACCTGGGGCACCGGGTAGGCGGAGGCACCCTGAAACCGGAGCCTGACAAAGTGGGCGTGATCGTGAACTGGCCCACTCCCAGGAACAAGAAACAGGTGATGTCCTTCCTGGGCACTGCAGGGTACTATAGGCGCTTCGTGCAGCACTATAGTAGCCTGGCAAAACCTTTGACGGACCTCACCAGGAAGAAGCTACCCCACATCGTCAACTGGACAGATGGCTGTGAGGGGGCCTTCCAGGCGTTGAAAACAGCACTGTGCAACGCCCCTGTGTTGAAAGCAGTCGACAGCAGTCGACCGTTCTTGGTACAGACCGACGCCAGCGAGTTTGGCCTTGGTGCTGTGCTCAGCCAGGTTGACTCGGAGGACCAAGAGCACCCCGTGTTGTACCTGAGCCGGAAACTTTTGCCGAGGGAAGTGGCCTACTCCACCATCGAGAAGGAGTGCCTGGCCATAGTCTGGGCTCTGCAGCGCTTGCAGCCCTACTTGTACGGTCGCACCTTCACGGTGGTGACCGACCACAACCCTCTGCGCTGGCTAAGCACCATGTGTGGAACCAATGGCAGGTTGCTACGCTGGAGCCTTGCCCTTCAGCAATTTGACTTCACCATTAAGCACAGAGCGGGCAAAGAGCATGGTAATGCAGATGGACTTTCCCGTCAGGGTGAACCCACGGACGTGCGCATGGAGGCATACCGAGAGGTCCTGCCGCCGTAGCGCACGCTAAAAGGGGGAGGTGTCACGATATGGTATGAAATATCATAAGTTAGTTTTCCTGCTAGCATGCGGGGGCTAAACCCCCCTTCTCTCTGGTTCTCTTTCTTTCCCTGTGTTTCTAGCTGTCTGTGTAGAAGAGCTTGCCTTGTGGGGGAGTTTTATTGACGAAAGGTATTTACGACGGGCATAGCTGCAAGAGAAATTTGTGTTAGCAGGAACTGTTAGAGAAACTTCTAGAATGCATGGGATTTCTTTGTTCTGTTTTTGGAAGATATTATGCAAACCGTTTAAGTTACGAACACCAAAATATATCGTCATAATCACACTCGGAGGATCTACGCATCACTCTAAATACGGGCGTCTAACTCCATCTGGTGAAGAAGTAGGGATTTCTCTGTAAATATGTATCCCAGACAGGGCATATTTGATCTCATCGGAATGCCCACGATACTATGAGATGAACGATGGGTATGGTGCGATTATTTTATGTTCTGTAGCGAAGATACGGGCATCAGATATATTTAATGCCCAGTTAGTGAAACCGAAGAGGTAGGAGGAGTTGGAAAACCAAGCCCTTTCTGTGAGGTCACAGACTGTAGGTTTTAAGTGCTGGCAGGCATCCAAGAGAGCAGAGTTGTGAGTTTTTACCTGAAGCGACCAGACTGCGAGTGCCCAATGCACTGGGATAGATGGAAAGCTCCTAGCCTGTTGCCTGCAATGCAATGATCTAAGAACATGTGAGTTATCTTTTCTTCCTTTAATCCTTTTATTTTTATAATTACCTTGTACATATTTGCAATTGTCTCATTTGTAACATCTTTGTAAAATAGTTTATAAACACTGCCTAAAATCATTTATGGGGTATCCTATTTAATACTAGTTCGTTCTTCCTGCCCTAAACCGTACCCTGTCTCTGAAGGGAATTACGCTACTGTTTTTTGGGGTTTGCTCCAGACCCGTTCAACTGGAGCTGGTGGCAGCGACCGTGTGCCGGCTTTTGGGGGGTCACTGTAGCGACTGCGGCTTGATAATTATTGTTCCTGCCTGAGCGGGAGTAGTTATCGCATCGCTGTAGTACACCCAATAGCCAGTACATAGCAGGCAGCGTTTCTGGCGACTAATTACCCCAGGTGCAGTACCTAATCTGACCTGACAGAAAGGGGGGCGCCAGAGAGCTGCAAGGTTTAAGTGGAACTGTAAGCGGGATACACAAATCCCTGCAGTTCATGGTATATTGAAGAGCAGTGGGATACCTAAAATAAGCCCCTGCTGTAAACTAAGAGGTCAATAGCCTCGTGTGTGTTTTTTTTTTCATCACATTGTGGCAGTGGAGGGATAACTAGGATAAGCCCCCTGCACATGTGATAGCCGTCTGCTGGTCTAAGGTCACCCCCGTCCGTGACAGATTGTGGGCAGCGGCTAAGGGATCCTGACAGTCACGGAGTGAATCGTGACATACAGGAATAGCAGATACGGGACAGGATGGAGGCGTAGTGTAGAGCTGTGTGTACAGTACAGGAATAGGAGATACGGGACAGGATGGAGGTGTATTGTAGAGCTGTGTACAGTACAGGAATAGTAGATACGGGACAGGATGGAGGTGTAGTGTAGAGCTGTGTACAGTACAGGAATAGTAGATACAGGACAGGATGGAGGTGTAGTGTAGAGCTGTGTGTACAGTACAGGAATAGTAGATACGGGACAGGATGGAGGTGTAGTGTAGAGCTTTGTACAGTACAGGAATAGTAGGTACAGGACAGGATGGAGGTGTAGTGTAGAGCTGTGTTCAGTACAGGAATAGTAGGTACAGGACAGGATGGAGGTGTAGTGTAGAGCTGTGTACAGTACAGGAATAGCAGATACGGGACAGGATGGAGGCGTAGTGTAGAGCTGTGTGTACTGTACAGGAATAGCAGATACGGAACAGGATGAGGGGGTAGTGTAGAGCTGTGTGTACTGTACAGGAATAGCAGATACGGGACAGAATGGAGGCGTAGTGTAGAGCTTTGTGTACAGTACAGGAATAGCAGATACGGGACAGGATGGAGGCGTAGTGTAGAGCTGTGTGTACAGTACAGGAATAGCAGATACGGGACAGGATGGAGGCGTAGTGTAGAGCTGTGTGTACAGTACAGGAATAGCAGATAAGGGAGGCGTAGTGTAGAGCTGTGTGTACAGTACAGGAATAGTAGATACAGGACAGGATGGAGGTGTAGTGTAGAGCTGTGTACAGTACAGGAATAGTAGATACGGGACAGGATGGAGGCGTAGTGTAGAGCTGTGTGTACAGTACAGGAATAGCAGATACGGGACAGGATGGAGGCGTAGTGTAGAGCTGTGTACAGTACAGGAATAGCAGATACGGGACAGGATGGAGGCGTAATGTAGAGCTGTGTGTACTGTACAGGCATAGCAGATATGGGACAGGATGGAGGCGTAGTGTAGAGCTGTGTGCACAGTACAGGAATAGCAGATACGGGACAGGATGGAGGTGTAGTGTACAGCTGTGTACAGTACAGGAATAGTAGATACGGGACAGGATGAGGTGTAGTGTAGAGCTGTGTATAGTACAGGAATAGTAGATACGGGACAGGATGGAGGCGTAGTGTAGAGCTGTGTACAGTACAGGAATAGTAGATACGGGACAGGATAGAGGCGTAGTGTAGAGCTGTGTACAGTACAGGAATAGCAGATACGGGACAGGATGGAGGCGTAGTGTAGAGCTGTGTGTACTGTACAGGAATAGCAGATATGGAACAGGATGAGGGGGTAGTGTAGAGCTGTGTGTACTGTACAGGAATAGCAGATACGGGACAGGATGGAGGCGTAGCGTAGAGCTGTGTGTACAGTACAGGAATAGCAGATACGGGACAGGATGGAGGCGTAGCGTAGAGCTGTGTGTACAGTACAGGAATAGCAGATACGGGACAGGATGGAGGCGTAGCGTAGAGCTGTGTGTACAGTACAGGAATAGCAGATACGGGACAGGATGGAGGCGTAGTGTAGAGCTGTGTACAGTACAGGAATAGCAGATACGGGACAGGATGGAGGCGTAGTGTAGAGCTGTGTGTACAGTACAGGAATAGCAGATATGGGACAAGATGGAGGCGTAGTGTAGAGCTATGTGTACATTATAGGATTAGCAGATAAGGAACAGGATGGAGGCGTAGTGTAGAGCTGTGTGTACTGTACAGGAATAGCAGATACAGAACAGGATGAGGGCGTAGTGTAGAGCTGTGTGTACTGTACAGGAATAGCAGATACGGGACAGGATGGAGGCGTAGTGTAGAGCTGTGTGTACAGTACAGGCATAGCAGATATGGGACAGGATGGAGGCGTAGTGTAGAGCTGTGTGCACAGTACAGGAATAGCAGATACGGGACAGGATGGAGGTGTAGTGTACAGCTGTGTACAGTACAGGAATAGTAGATACGGGACAGGATGGAGGTGTAGTGTAGAGCTGTGTACTGTACAGGAATAGTAGATACGGGACAGGATGGAGGCGTAGTGTAGAGCTGTGTACAGTACAGGAATAGTAGATACGGGACAGGATAGAGGCGTAGTGTAGAGCTGTGAACAGTACAGGAATAGCAGATACGGGACAGGATGGAGGTGTAGTGTAGAGCTGTGTGTACTGTACAGGAATAGCAGATATGGAACAGGATGAGGGGGTAGTGTAGAGCTGTGTGTACTGTACAGGAATAGCAGATACGGGACAGGATGGAGGCGTAGCGTAGAGCTGTGTGTACAGTACAGGAATAGCAGATACGGGACAGGATGGAGGCGTAGCGTAGAGCTGTGTGTACAGTACAGGAATAGCAGATACGGGACAGGATGGAGGCGTAGCGTAGAGCTGTGTGTACAGTACAGGAATAGCAGATACGGGACAGGATGGAGGCGTAGCGTAGAGCTGTGTGTACAGTACAGGAATAGCAGATACGGGACAGGATGGAGGCGTAGCGTAGAGCTGTGTGTACAGTACAGGAATAGCAGATACGAGACAGGATGGAGGCGTAGCGTAAAGCTGTGTGTACAGTACAGGAATAGCAGATACGGGACAGGATGGAGGCGTAGGGTAGAGCTGTGTGTACAGTACAGGAATAGCAGATACGGGACAGGATGGAGGTGTAGTGTAGAGCTGTGTACAGTACAGGAATAGCAGATACGGGACAGGATGGAGGCGTAGCGTAGAGCTGTGTGTACAGTACAGGAATAGCAGATATGGGACAAGATGGAGGCGTAGTGTAGAGCTGTGTGTACTTTATAGGATTAGCAGATAAGGAACAGGATGGAGGCGTAGTGTAGAGCTGTGTGTACAGTACAGGCATAGCAGATACGGGACAGGATGGAGGCGTAGTGTAGAGCTGTGT
Organism: Ranitomeya variabilis; assembly: GCF_051348905.1. Classification (NCBI taxonomy): domain Eukaryota; kingdom Metazoa; phylum Chordata; class Amphibia; order Anura; family Dendrobatidae; genus Ranitomeya; species Ranitomeya variabilis. Next base: position 6,458,370 of record NC_135236.1, on the reverse strand, counting down.
GTACAGTACAGGAATAGCAGATACGGGACAGGATGGAGGTGTAGTGTAGAGCTGTGTACAGTACAGGAATAGTAGATACGGGACAGGATGGAGGTGTAGTGTAGAGCTGTGTACAGTACAGGAATAGTAGATACAGGACAGGATGGAGGTGTAGTGTAGAGCTGTGTACAGTACAGGAATAGTAGATACGGGACAGGATAGAGGCGTAGTGTAGAGCTGTGTACAGTACAGGAATAGCAGATATGGGACAGGATGGAGGCGTAGTGTAGAGCTGTGTGTACTGTACAGGAATAGGAGATACAGGACAGGATGGAGGTGCAGTGTAGAGCTGTGTGTACAGTACAGGAATAGTAGATACAGGACAGGATGGAGGTGCAGTGTAGAGCTGTGTACAGTACAGGAATAGTAGATACAGGTGTCACGATATGGTATGAAATATCATAAGTTAGTTTTCTTGCTAGCATGCGGGGGCTAAACCCCCCCTCTCTCTGGTTCTCTTTCCTTCCCTGTGTTTCTATCTGTCTGTGTAGAAGAGCTTGCCTTGTGGGGGAGTTTTATGGACGGAAGGTATTTACGACGGTCATAGCTGCAAGGGAAATTTGTGTTAGCAGGAACTGTTAGAGAAACTTCTAGAATCATGAAAGTCTTTTGTTCCATTTTTGTAAGATATTACGCAAACCGTTTACGTTAAAAACACGAAAATAGATGTTCTTATTCTCTCTCGGTGGATCTATCAATGACTCTAATCACAGGCTTGTAGCTCCCTCTGGTGAAGAAGTAGGGATTGCTCTGTAAATAATAGGACATATTTGATCTCATAAGAAAGCTCATGTTAATACAAGCTGAATGCTGGGTGTGCTATGATTCTGATATGTACTGGAACGGAGTTATAAGCATTAGACCAATTTGTATTCAAAGTACTCAGACTGAAAGGTAGGAGGATCTGGAAAAGCCAGCCCTTTCTGTGATGTAACTAGCTGTAGGTCTTAAGTTTGTGGCCAGATCCCCAGCTTCTTTTTCTTGTCTTTTCCTGTGAGGCCTGAGCAGCACGACCAATGAGCTGGGATGTCTGGTTGCCTGCAATGCAATGATCTGAGAATATGTGAGTGTTATCTTTTCTTCATTTAATCCTTTTATTTTCATAATTACCTTGTACATATTTGCAATTGTCTCATTTGTAACATCTTTGTAAAATATTTTATAAACACTGCCTAAAAATCATTTATGGGGTATACTCTTTAATACTAGTTCGTTCTTCCTGCCCTAAACCGTACCCTGTCTCTGAAGGGAATAACGCTACTGTTTTGGGTTAGCAGCCGAACCCGTTTAATCGGCGCTGGTGGCAGCTTACCGTGTGCCGGCTGTTGGGGGGTCACTGTAGCGACTGCGGCTTGATAATTATTGTTCCTGCCTGAGTGGGAGTAGTTATCGCGTTGCTGTAGTGCGCCCAATAGCCAGTACATAGCAGGCAGCCTTTCTGGCGACTAATTACCCCAGGTGCAGTACCTAATCTGACCTGAGAGTAAGGGGGGCGCCAGAGAGCTGCAAGTGTTAAGTGGAACTGTAAGCGGGATAGACACAAATCCCTGCAGTTCATGGTATACTGAAGAGCAGTGGGATACCTAAAATAAGCCCCTGCTGTAAACAAGAGGTCAATAGCCTCGTGTGTGTTTTTTCATCACATTGTGGCAGTGGAGGGATAACTAGGATAAGCCCCCCTGCACATGTGATAGCCGTCTGCTGGTCTAAAGTCACCCCAATCCGTGACATAGTGTGGGCAGCGGCTAAGGGATCTTGACAGTCACGGTGTGAATCGTGACAAATTGGTGGCAAGGCGGTGGGATATTAGAGCATTAGTGATTTGGTTTGAGCAATCATTCCTCTCACTAAAAACTTGCAGAAAGTTCTTGCGAGAACTCTGCGCAAATAAGTTTGGAGAACGAACTCAGTGTTTATTAGTTGTGAGACAATTGTGTACTGGTAATTATCCCTTCCCTTTTTCTTCGTTTTTCTATCCTATCTTTTATTTGGCAACCATGGTTGTGCTGGGAGAAACCTTTTATGAGCAGCAGACCAAAGACACCCTTGTGGCCTTGTGCAAGTCACAGCACATTGACTATGCAAACAAAAACAAAAGCCAACTGGTCGCAGTCCTGATGCAATGGGAAGCCGCTCTAGACCACTCACAGAGCCCAGAAGCCGCAGATGCCAGCACCAGCGAACATGGTGCTACAGCAGAGGTCCAACCACTGAATGCTCGCCCCGTTAGCAATCCGGGCGAATTGGACCCCCACCTGCAGGCAGCCTTGAAAGAATTCCCCACTGACGACCATGAGGGACGTCGGCAGCTGATTCAGCAATACCGGCAGGAGGCTGAGGCCCGAGCCGAGCGAGAGGCCCAGCGAGAGGCCGAGAGAGCTGAGCGAGAGGCCCAGCGAGCCGAGCGAGAGGCCCAAGCGGAGCGGGAGTACCAGCTGCAGATGGCCCAACTGCAAATGCAGGGGTCGTCCCAGTCCAGCCGTGAGCCCAGCAGCGCTCAGACGCCAAAGCCCCGGCCCGACCACTTTCCTGTTATGGAAAAGGATGGGGACTTGGACACTTTTCTGCGGGCCTTTGAGAAAGCCTGCAGGCAGTACCAGCTGCCTACACAAGAATGGGCACGGTACCTGACACCAGGGCTGAGAGGAAAAGCTCTGGAAGCGTTTGCTGCACTCCCTCAAGAACAAGATGGTGACTATGAGGCCATCAAGCAGGCTCTGATAGCCAAGTACCAGCTTACACCCGAGGTGTACCGTAAAAAGTTCCGGACCCTCCAACGTGGCCCACACGACAGTTACAGTGATGTGGTGCATGGACTGGGGACCCACTTTGACCAGTGGACCCAAGGACTGTCAGTGACCACCTTTGTACAGCTGCGAGACCTGATGATCAAAGACCAGTTCTTCCGTCTTTGCCCAACTGAGGTGCGACAGTTTGTGATGGACAGAGAACCCAAAGACGTGACGAAAGCAGCGCAGATTGCCGATGCCTATGAGGCCAACCGTAGATCGGAAGTGCGGAAGCCAGTCACCACCAGCTGGAGAGGGGGTAAGCCTGCAGCCAACGCCCGTACCCCTGCCAGCCAACACACCAGAGGTCCTGTCCCCGTGGCCAACAGCACCAGACCTACCACCGAACTTCGCCAGTGTTACCACTGCAGGCAGACTGGACACCTCAGTCACCAATGTCCAGCCAAGCAGAAGAACCCCTCATCCCAGGCCCCAGGGCCTAACGCAGCAGTTCTTTTGGTGGGTGGTGTGGTTGGGAGGGTGTGTGACAACGTACAGCCCGTCACTGTGGGAGGTCGTGTTGCTACAGGCCTCAAGGACACCGGGGCTGAACGAACCCTCATCCGACCCGAACTGGCGGCCCCTGAAGAAATCATTCTGGGGAAAACCCTAACTGTCACTGGGATTGGGGGCATCAGCTGTCCCTTACCGATGGCCCGGGTTTTTATTGATTGGGGTGCCGGGAGCGGGGTGAAAGAAGTGGGGCTGTCTGATAATTTGCCCACTGATGTTTTGTTGGGGACTGATTTGGGGAGGTTGGTTGCATACTTCGTGGATGACCCTCCTCCCCAATCTACTAATGAGGGTAAAGTTAACCCTGATGATGATGATGATGATGATGATGGGAAATCGCATGTGTTACCTGACCATGCTTTATCTTGTAGTGATGCATCTGTTAACCATTTTTTCCCTAGGATTGATGGTGAAAATGTTGTACCTGTGCCAACTGTATCTGATAATAATGTTTCTGTGAAAGTTGATGTGTCCATAGGTACAGGAGTGCTCAGCCACGTCGCTCTGCGGAGTGAGACGGCTGAGGAACCCCTAGCAGGGGCAAGTGTCGGTGCTACAAGAAATGGGGAGATACATGGGAACCGTGAGCAAGGTGATGCCATGCAATTGACCAGTGCCACCGAGGAAGGTAACTGGCCCATAAGTAGCAATGCTCCTGAGGTAATGGGGGTGGATGGGGAGGTAGAGCCCATAGCAGCGTCGGCTGTTGGGTCTGTAGAAATCCCCGGGGAGACAGCCTACGTAGCTGCTGTCACCCGCAGTCAGAGTGCCCGGAACGCAGATACCTGTCTGCCTTCCGGACCCTCCTCAGTCATCAGTGTGACTGAACCAGAGGTGGACCCAGTGCAGGTCCCAGAGGGCTCCCGTGGGGAAGGGACCCTGACATCGCTTTTGGCTTCCCCTAGCCAGGAGTTTCAGGCCGCTCTGCACACAGATGCGAGCCTAGAGAGTTTGAGACAACTCGCCGGGACGCGCTTCTCCGAGACTGATAAGGAGAAGGTGTTCTGGGAAGGAGGAAGGTTGTACCGGGAGACAGTACCCGGAGAATCACAAAAGGAGTGGTTGAGGGAAAGACAGCTGGTCGTCCCACAGCAATTCCGGGGTGAGTTGTTGCGGATTGCCCATGAGATCCCGCTAGCTGGACACTTGGGTATCAGCAAAACTAAGGCCCGGCTGTCTCAACACTTCTATTGGCCTAAGATGGGGACAGATGTGTCAAACTACTGCCGCTCCTGTGTCACCTGTCAAAGAGTGGGGAAGGCGGGGCCTGCTCTTAAGGCTCCCCTGATCCCTTTGCCAGTGATAGAGGAGCCTTTCCAGAGGATTGCGGTGGACATTGTGGGCCCGCTGGCCGTCTCCAGCAGCTCTGGAAAGCGATTTATTCTTACTGTGGTAGACTACGCTACCCGGTACCCAGAGGCAGTAGCTCTGCCGTCAACTAGGGCAGATAAGGTGGCGGATGCCCTGTTGGCCATCTTTCCACGTGTAGGATTTCCCAGGGAAATGCTTACTGATCGAGGGACCCAATTTATGTCTCACCTAATGGAGGCTCTCTGTAAGAAAATGCAGGTGAAGCACCTGGTATCGAGTGCGTGTCACCCACAGACCAATGGCTTGTGTGAACGTTTCAATGGTACCCTCAAACAGATGCTACGCATGCTGGTTGAGACACAAGGGCGCGACTGGGAGCGGTACCTCCCACACCTGCTATTCGCTTACCGAGAGGTTCCGCAGGCCTCGACGGGGTTCTCCCCCTTCGAGCTCCTATACGGCAGGCGAGTCCGGGGACCCCTTGGGTTGGTAAGAGAATCCTGGGAAGAGGAGCCGAACCCTTCTGAAGTGTCCATAGTGGAGTATGTCATGCGCTTCCGTGACAAGATGCAGACCTTGACGCAGTTGGTGCATGACAACATGACGCAGGCTCAGGCTGATCAGAAGCACTGGTACGACCAGAACGCCCGGGAGCGGACCTACCACGTGGGTCAAAAGGTGTGGGTGCTGGTTCCTGTACCAACGGATAAGCTTCAGGCAGCCTGGGAGGGCCCGTACGTCGTCCACCAACAGCTCAACCCGGTCACCTACGTGGTCACGCTTGACCACGCTCGGGGTAGGCGAAAGGCCTTTCACGTCAACATGATGAAGGCTCATCACGAACGTGAACCTTTCGTCCTACCGGTCTGCAGCTTACCCGAAGACGGGGAGGAAGACACCCTCCTGGACATGCTGGCCCAAGCCAAGGCCCGTGGGTCCATTGAGGACGTGGAGGTAAGCGCCTCGCTAGATGAACCACAGCGGTTGCAGTTGCAAACCATGCTGGAACCCTTCCGGGTCGTGTTCTCCAACCGGCCTGGAAGGACTGAGTTAGCCGTCCACGAGGTGGACACCGGGAAACACGCCCCACTACGGCGAACACCCTATCGAATCTCTGACCAGGTGCAGCAGATTATGCGCCAGGAGATCGATGAGATGTTACAGCTGGGGGTGATTCGACTGTCAAAGAACGCGTGGGCCTCACCTGTAGTTCTCGTGCCAAAGAAGGACCGGACCACCCGGTTCTGCGTGGACTACAGGGGGCTCAACGCCATTACAGCCTCTGACGCGCACCCAATGCCGCGCATCGAGGAGCTGCTTGAGAAGTTAGCTGGCGCAGAATACCTGACAATAATGGATCTGAGTCGCGGATACTGGCAGATTCCCCTGAGCCCCGAGGCGCAGGAGAAGTCCGCCTTTATCACACCCTTTGGACTGTACGAGTCCACGGTCATGCCCTTCGGCATGAAGAATGCCCCTGCCACTTTCCAGCGGATGGTCAATCTCCTGCTTCAGGGACTGGAGAAGTACGCTGTGGCGTACTTAGATGACATTGCCATCTTCAGTCCCTCCTGGGATGAACACCTGCAGCATCTCGAGGAGGTGCTCGGGCGAATTCACCGAGCAGGACTGACCATCAAGCCGGGAAAGTGCCAGATGGGCATGAGGGAGGTTCACTACCTGGGGCACCGGGTAGGCGGAGGCACCCTGAAACCGGAGCCTGACAAAGTGGGCGTGATCGTGAACTGGCCCACTCCCAGGAACAAGAAACAGGTGATGTCCTTCCTGGGCACTGCAGGGTACTATAGGCGCTTCGTGCAGCACTATAGTAGCCTGGCAAAACCTTTGACGGACCTCACCAGGAAGAAGCTACCCCACATCGTCAACTGGACAGATGGCTGTGAGGGGGCCTTCCAGGCGTTGAAAACCGCACTGTGCAACGCCCCTGTGTTAAAAGCAGTCGACAGCAGTCGACCATTCTTGGTACAGACCGACGCCAGCGAGTTTGGCCTTGGTGCTGTGCTCAGCCAGGTGGACTCGGAGGACCAAGAGCACCCCGTGTTGTACCTGAGCCGGAAACTTTTGCCGAGGGAAGTGGCCTACTCCACCATTGAGAAGGAGTGCCTGGCCATAGTCTGGGCCCTGCAGCGCTTGCAGCCCTACTTGTACGGGCGCACCTTCACTGTGGTGACCGACCACGACCCTCTGCGCTGGCTAAGCACCATGTGTGGAACCAATGGCAGGTTGCTCCGCTGGAGCCTTGCCCTTCAGCAATTTGACTTCACCATTAAACACAAAGCGGGCCAAGAGCATGGTAATGCAGATGGACTCTCCCGCCAGGGTGAACCCATGGAGGTGCGCATGGAGGCATACTGAGAGGTCCTGCCGCCGTAGCGCACGCCAAAAGGGGGAGGTGTCACGATATGGTATGAAATATCATAAGTTAGTTTTCTTGCTAGCATGCGGGGGCTAAACCCCCCCTCTCTCTGGTTCTCTTTCCTTCCCTGTGTTTCTATCTGTCTGTGTAGAAGAGCTTGCCTTGTGGGGGAGTTTTATGGACGGAAGGTATTTACGACGGTCATAGCTGCAAGGGAAATTTGTGTTAGCAGGAACTGTTAGAGAAACTTCTAGAATCATGAAAGTCTTTTGTTCCATTTTTGTAAGATATTACGCAAACCGTTTACGTTAAAAACACGAAAATAGATGTTCTTATTCTCTCTCGGTGGATCTATCAATGACTCTAATCACAGGCTTGTAGCTCCCTCTGGTGAAGAAGTAGGGATTGCTCTGTAAATAATAGGACATATTTGATCTCATAAGAAAGCTCATGTTAATACAAGCTGAATGCTGGGTGTGCTATGATTCTGATATGTACTGGAACGGAGTTATAAGCATTAGACCAATTTGTATTCAAAGTACTCAGACTGAAAGGTAGGAGGATCTGGAAAAGCCAGCCCTTTCTGTGATGTAACTAGCTGTAGGTCTTAAGTTTGTGGCCAGATCCCCAGCTTCTTTTTCTTGTCTTTTCCTGTGAGGCCTGAGCAGCACGACCAATGAGCTGGGATGTCTGGTTGCCTGCAATGCAATGTTCTGAGAATATGTGACTGTTATCTTTTCTTCATTTAATCCTTTTATTTTCATAATTACCTTGTACATATTTGCAATTGTCTCATTTGTAACATCTTTGTAAAATATTTTATAAACACTGCCTAAAAATCATTTATGGGGTATACTCTTTAATACTAGTTCGTTCTTCCTGCCCTAAACCGTACCCTGTCTCTGAAGGGAATAACGCTACTGTTTTGGGTTAGCAGCCGAACCCGTTTAATCGGCGCTGGTGGCAGCTTACCGTGTGCCGGCTGTTGGGGGGTCACTGTAGCGACTGCGGCTTGATAATTATTGTTCCTGCCTGAGTGGGAGTAGTTATCGCGTTGCTGTAGTGCGCCCAATAGCCAGTACATAGCAGGCAGCCTTTCTGGCGACTAATTACCCCAGGTGCAGTACCTAATCTGACCTGAGAGTAAGGGGGGCGCCAGAGAGCTGCAAGTGTTAAGTGGAACTGTAAGCGGGATAGACACAAATCCCTGCAGTTCATGGTATACTGAAGAGCAGTGGGATACCTAAAATAAGCCCCTGCTGTAAACAAGAGGTCAATAGCCTCGTGTGTGTTTTTTCATCACATTGTGGAAGTGGAGGGATAACTAGGATAAGCCCCCCTGCACATGTGATAGCCGTCTGCTGGTCTAAAGTCACCCCAATCCGTGACATAGTGTGGGCAGCGGCTAAGGGATCTTGACAGTCACGGTGTGAATCGTGACAACAGGACAGGATGGAGGTGTAGTGTAGAGCTGTGTACAGTACAGGAATAGTAGATACGGGACAGGATGGAGGTGTAGTGTAGAGCTGTGTATACAGTACAGGAATAGTAGATACAGGACAGGATGGAGGTGTAGTGTAGAGCTGTGTACAGTACAGGAATAGCAGATACAGGACAGGATGGAGGTGTAGTGTAGAGCTGTGTACAGTACAGGAATAGTAGATACAGGACAGGATGGAGGTGTAGTGTAGAGCTGTGTGTACAGAACAGGAATAGTAGATACAGGACAGGATGGAGGTGTAGTGTAGAGCTGTGTACAGTACAGGAATAGTAGATACGGGACAGGATGGAGGTGTAGTGTAGAGCTGTGTACAGTACAGGAATAGTAGATACAGGACAGGATGGAGGTGTAGTGTAGAGCTGTGTACAGTACAGGAATAGTAGATACAGGACAGGATGGAGGTGTAGTGTAGAGCTGTGTACAGTACAGGAATAGTAGATACAGGACAGGATGGAGGTGTAGTGTAGAGCTGTGTACAGTACAGGAATAGCAGATACAGGACAGGATGGAGGTGTAGTGTAGAGCTGTGTGTACAGAACAGGAATAGTAGATACAGGACAGGATGGAGGTGTAGTGTAGAGCTGTGTACAGTACAGGAATAGTAGATACAGGACAGGATGGAGGTGTAGTGTAGAGCTGTGTGTACAGTACAGGAATAGTAGATACAGGACAGGATGGAGGTGTAGTGTAGAGCTGTATACAGTACAGGAATAGTAGATACAGGACAGGATGGAGGTGTAGTGTAGAGCTGAGTGTACAGTACAGGAATAGTAGATACAGGACAGGATGGAGGTGTAGTGTAGAGCTGTGTACAGTACAGGAATAGTAGATACAGGACAGGATGGAGGTGTAGTGTAGAGCTGAGTACAGTACAGGAATAGTAGATACAGGACAGGATGGAGGTGTAGTGTAGAGCTGTGTACAGTACAGGAATAGTAGATACAGGACAGGATGGAGGTGTAGTGTAGAGCTGTGTGTACAGTACAGGAATAGTAGATACGGGACAGGATGGAGGTGTAGTGTAGAGCTGTGTACAGTACAGGAATAGTAGATACAGGACAGGATGGAGGTGCAGTGTAGAGCTGTGTGTACAGTACAGGAATAGTAGATACAGGACAGGATGGAGGTGTAGTGTAGAGCTGTGTGTACAGTACAGGAATAGTAGATACAGGACAGGATGGAGGTGTAGTGTAGAGCGGTGTGTACAGTACAGGAATAGTAGATACAGGACAGGATGGAGGTGTAGTGTAGAGCTGTGTACAGTACAGGAATAGTAGATACAGGACAGGATGGAGGTGTAGTGTAGAGCTGTGTACAGTACAGGAATAGTAGATACAGGACAGGATGGAGGTGTAGTGTAGAGCTTTGTGTACAGTACAGGAATAGTAGATACAGGACAGGATAAAGGTGTAGTGTAGAGCTGTGTACAGTACAGGAATAGTAGGTACAGGACAGGATGGAGGTGTAGTGTAGAGCTGTGTGTACAGTACAGGAATAGTAGATACAGGACAGGATGGAGGTGTAGTGTAGAGCTGTGTACAGTACAGGAATAGTAGATACAGGACAGGATGGAGGTGTAGTGTAGAGCTGTGTGTACAGTACAGGAGTAGTCGATACGGGACAGGATGGAGGCATAGTGTAGAGCTGTGTGTACTGTACAGGAATACCAGATACGGAACAGGATGAGGGGGTAGTGTGGAGCTGTGTGTACTGTACAGGAATAGCAGATACGGGACAGGATGGAGGCGTAGCGTAGAGCTGTGTGTACTGTACAGGAATAGCAGATACGGGACAGGATGGAGGTGTAGTGTAGAGCTGTGTGTACAGTACAGGAATAGCAGATACGGGACAGGATGGAGGCGTAGTGTAGAGCTGTGTGTACAGTACAGGAATAGCAGATACGGGACAGGATGGAGGCGTAGTGTAGAGCTGTGTGTACAGTACAGGAATAGCAGATATGGGACAAGATGGAGGCGTAGTGTAGAGCTGTGTGTACATTATAGGATTAGCAGATAAGGAACAGGATGGAGGCGTAGTGTAGAGCTGTGTGTACTGTACAGGAATAGCAGATACAGAACAGGATGAGGGCGTAGTGTAGAGCTGTGTGTACTGTACAGGAATAGCAGATACGGGACAGGATGGAGGCGTAGTGTAGAGCTGTGTTTACAGTACAGGCATAGCAGATATAGGACAGGATGGAGGCGTAGTGTAGAGCTGTGTGTACAGTACAGGAATACCAGATACGGGACAGGATGGAGGTGTAGTGTACAGCTGTGTACAGTACAGGAATAGTAGATAAGGGACAGGATAGAGGTGTAGTGTAGAGCTGTGTACAGTACAGGAATAGCAGATACGGGACAGGATGGAGGCGTAGTGTAGAGCTGTGTGTACTGTACAGGAATAGCAGATATGGAACAGGATGAGGGGGTAGTGTAGAGCTGTGTGTACTGTACAGGAATAGCAGATACGGGACAGGATGGAGGCGTAGCGTAGAGCTGTGTGTACAGTACAGGAATAGCAGATACGGGACAGGATGGAGGCGTAGCGTAGAGCTGTGTGTACAGTACAGGAATAGCAGATACGGGACAGGATGGAGGCGTAGTGTAGAGCTGTGTACAGTACAGGAATAGCAGATACGGGACAGGATGGAGGCGTAGTGTAGAGCTGTGTGTACAGTACAGGAATAGCAGATACGGGACAGGATGGAGGTGTAGTGTACAGCTGTGTACAGTACAGGAATAGTAGATAAGGGACAGGATAGAGGCGTAGTGTAGAGCTGTGTACAGTACAGGAATAGCAGATACGGGACAGGATGGAGGCGTAGTGTAGAGCTGTGTGTACTGTACAGGAATAGCAGATATGGAACAGGATGAGGGGGTAGTGTAGAGCTGTGTGTACTGTACAGGAATAGCAGATACGGGACAGGATGGAGGCGTAGCGTAGAGCTGTGTGTACAGTACAGGAATAGCAGATACGGGACAGGATGGAGGCGTAGCGTAGAGCTGTGTGTACAGTACAGGAATAGCAGATACGGGACAGGATGGAGGCGTAGCGTAGAGCTGTGTGTACAGTACAGGAATAGCAGATACGGGACAGGATGGAGGCGTAGTGTAGAGCTGTGTACAGTACAGGAATAGCAGATACGGGACAGGATGGAGGCGTAGTGTAGAGCTGTGTGTACAGTACAGGAATAGCAGATATGGGACAAGATGGAGGCGTAGTGTAGAGCTGTGTCACGATATGGTATGAAATATCATAAGTTAGTTTTCTTGCTAGCATGCGGGGGCTAAAACCCCCCCTCTCTCTTTTTCTCTTTCCTTCCCTGTGTTTCTATCTGTCTGTGTAGAAGAGCTTGCCTTGTGGGGGAGTTTTATTGACGAAAGGTATTTACGACTGGCATAGCTGCAAGGGAAATTTGTACTAGCAGGAACTGTTAGAGAAACTTCTAGAACCATGCGGTCCTTTGTTCTGTTATTGTGAGATATTAGACAAACTATTTAGGATAGTAGAATGATAAATACATATTCTTGATCTCCATCGAAGCATCTACCCATCACTCTAAACACAGTCGTCTAACTCCATCGGGGAAAGAAGTAGGGATTGCTCTGTAAATAATAGGACATATTTGATCTCATAAGAAAGCTCGTGTTAATACAAGCTGAATGCTGGGTGTGATATGATTCTGATATGTACTGGAACGGAGTTATAAGCATTAGACCAATTTGTATTCAAAGTACTCAGACTGAAAGGTAGGAGGATCTGGAAAAGCCAGCCCTTTCTGTGATGTCACTAGCTGTAGGTCTTAAGTTTGTGGCCAGATCCCCAGCTCATTCTTCTTGTCTTTTCCTGTGAGGCCTGAGCAGCACGACCAATGAGCTGGGATGTCTGGTTGCCTGCAATGCAATGATCTGAGAATATGTGAGTGTTATCTTTTCTTCATTTAATCCTTTTATTTTCATAATTACCTTGTACATATTTGCAATTGTCTCATTTGTAACATCTTTGTAAAATATTTTATAAACACTGCCTAAAAATCATTTATGGGGTATCCTATTTAATACTAGTTCGTTCTTCCTGCTCTAAATACGTACCCTGTCTCTGAAGGGAATTACGCTACTGTTGTGGGGTTAGCTCAAGACCCGTTCAATTGGAGCTGGTGGCAGCGACCGTGTGCAGGCTTTTGGGGGTCCCTGTAGCGACTGCGGCTTGATAATTATTGTTCCTGCCTGAGTGGGAGTAGTTATCGCATCGCTGCAGTGTACCCAATAGCCAGTACATAGCAGGCAGCGTTTCTGGCGACTAATCACCCTAGGTGCAGTACCTAATCTGACCTGAGAGGAAGGGGGGCGCCAGAGAGCTGCAAGGTTTAAGTGGAACTGTAAGCGGGATATACACAAATCCCTGCAGTTCATGGTATACTGAAGAGCAGTGGGATACCTAAAATAAGCCCCTGCTGTAAACAAGAGGTCAGTAACCTCGTGTGTGTTTTTTTTTCATCACATTGTGGCAGTGGAGGGATAACTAGGATAACCCCCCCTGCACATGTGATAGCCGTCTGTTGGTCTAAAGTCACCCCAATCCGTGACATATTGTGGGCAGCGGCTAAGGGACCTTGACAATTGGTTACAGTCACGGTGTGAATCGTGACAAGCTGTGTGTACATTATAGGATTAGCAGATAAGGAACAGGATGGAGGCGTAGTGTAGAGCTGTGTGTACTGTACAGGAATAGCAGATACAGAACAGGATGAGGGCGTAGTGTAGAGCTGTGTGTACTGTACAGGAATAGCAGATACGGGACAGGATGGAGGCGTAGTGTACAGCTGTGTGTACAGTACAGGCATAGCAGATATGGGACAGGATGGAGGCGTAGTGTAGAGCTGTGTGTACAGTACAGGAATAGCAGATACGGGACAGGATGGAGGTGTAGTGTACAGCTGTGTACAGTACAGGAATAGTAGATACATGACAGGATGGAGGTGTAGTGTAGAGCTGTGAACAGTACAGGAATAGTAGATACAGGACAGGATGGAGGTGTAGTGTAGAGCTGTGTACAGTACAGGAATAGTAGATACAGGACAGGATGGAGGTGTAGTGTAGAGCAGTGTGTACAGTACAGGAATAGTAGGTACAGGACAGGATGGAGGTGTAGTGTAGAGCTGTGTGTACAGTACAGGAATAGCAGATACGGGACAGGATGGAGGTGTAGTGTACAGCTGTATACAGTACAGGAATAGTAGATACATGACAGGACGGAGGTGTAGTGTAGAGCTGTGAACAGTACAGGAATAGTAGATACGGGACAGGATGGAGGCGTAGTGTAGAGCTGTGTACAGTACAGGAATAGTAGATACGGGACAGGATAGAGGCATAGTGTAGAGCTGTGTACAGTACAGGAATAGCAGATACGGGACAGGATGGAGGCGTAGTGTAGAGCTGTGTGTACTGTACAGGAATAGCAGATATGGAACAGGATGAGGGGGTAGTGTAGAGCTGTGTGTACTGTACAGGAATAACAGATACGGGACAGGATGGAGGCGTAGCGTAGAGCTGTGTGTACAGTACAGGAATAGCAGATACGGGACAGGATGGAGGCGTAGCGTAGAGCTGTGTGTACAGTACAGGAATAGCAGATACGGGACAGGATGGAGGCGTAGCGTAGAGCTGTGTGTACAGTACAGGAATAGCAGATACGGGACAGGATGGAGGCGTAGCGTAGAGCTGTGTGTACAGTACAGGAATAGCAGATACGGGACAGGATGGAGGCGTAGCGTAGAGCTGTGTGTACAGTACAGGAATAGCAGATACGAGACAGGATGGAGGCGTAGCGTAGAGCTGTGTGTACAGTACAGGAATAGCAGATACGGGACAGGATGGAGGCGTAGCGTAGAGCTGTGTGTACAGTACAGGAATAGCAGATACGGGACAGGATGGAGGCGTAGGGTAGAGCTGTGTGTACAGTACAGGAATAGCAGATACGGGACAGGATGGAGGTGTAGTGTAGAGCTGTGTACAGTACAGGAATAGCAGATACGGGACAGGATGGAGGCGTAGTGTAGAGCTGTGTGTACAGTACAGGAATAGCAGATATGGGACAAGATGGAGGCGTAGTGTAGAGCTGTGTGTACTTTATAGGATTAGCAGATAAGGAACAGGATGGAGGCGTAGTGTAGAGCTGTGTGTACAGTACAGGCATAGCAGATACGGGACAGGATGGAGGCGTAGTGTAGAGCTGTGTGTACAGTACAGGAATAGCAGATACGGGACAGGATGGAGGTGTAGTGTAGAGCTGTGTACAGTACAGGAATAGTAGATACGGGACAGGATGGAGGTGTAGTGTAGAGCTGTGTACAGTACAGGAATAGTAGATACGGGACAGGATGGAGGTGTAGTGTAGAGCTGTGTACAGTACAGGAATAGTAGATACGGGACAGGATAGAGGCATAGTGTAGAGCTGTGTACAGTACAGGAATAGCAGATATGGGACAGGATGGAGGCGTAGTGTAGAGCTGTGTGTACTGTACAGGAATAGCAGATACGGAACAGGATGAGGGGGTAGCGTAGAGCTGTGTGTACTGTACAGGAATAGCAGATACGGGACAGGATGGAGGCGTAGCGTAGAGCTGTGTGTACAGTACAGGAATAGCAGATACGGGACAGGATGGAGGCGTAGCGTAGAGCTGTGTATACAGTACAGGAATAGCAGATACGGGACAGGATGGAGGTGTAGTGTAGAGCAGTGTGTACAGTACAGGAATAGTAGATACAGGACAGGATGGAGGTGTAGTGTAGAGCTGTGTACAGTACAGGAATAGTAGATACAGGACAGGATGGAGGTGTAGTGTAGAGCTGTGTGTACAGTACAGGAATAGTAGATACAGGACAGGATGGAGGTGTAGTGTAGAGCTGTGTGTACAGTGCAGGAATAGTAGATACAGGACAGGATGGGGGTGTAGTGTAGAGCTGTGTGTACAGTACAGGAATAGTAGATACAGGACAGGATGGAGGTGTAGTGTAGAGCTGTGTGTACAGTACAGGAATAGTAGATACAGGACAGGTTGGAGGTGTAGTGTAGAGCTGTGTACAGTACAGGAATAGATACAGGACAGGATGGAGGTGTAGTGTAGAGCTGTGTGTACAGTACAGGAATAGTAGATACAGGACAGGATGCAGGTGTAGTGTAGAGCTGTGTACAGTACAGGAATAGTAGATACAGGACAGGATGGAGGTGTAGTGTAGAGCTGTGTGTACAGTACAGGAATAGTAGATACAGGACAGGATGGAGGTGTAGTGTAGAGCTGTGTGTACAGTACAGGAATAGTAGATACAGGACAGGATGGAGGTGTAGTGTAGAGCTGTGTGTACAGTACAGGAATAGTAGATACAGGACAGGATGGAGGTGTAGTGTAGAGCTGTGTACAGTACAGGAATAGTAGATACAGGACAGGATGGAGGTGTAGTGTAGAGCTGTGTACAGTACAGGAATAGTAGATACAGGACAGGATGGAGGTGTACTGTAGAGCTGTGTACAGTACAGGAATAGTAGATACAGGACAGGATGGAGGTGTAGTGTAGAGCTGTGTATACAGTACAGGAATAGTAGATACAGGACAGGATGGAGGTGCAGTGTAGAGCTGTGTACAGTACAGGAATAGTAGATACAGGACAGGATGGAGGTGTAGTGTAGAGCTGTGTACAGTACAGGAATAGTAGATACAGGACAGGATGGAGGTGTAGTGTAGAGCTGTGTGTACAGTACAGGAGTAGTAGATACAGGACAGGATGGAGGTGTAGTGTAGAGCTGTGTACAGTACAGGAATAGTAGATACAGGACAGGATGGAGGTGTAGTGTAGAGCTGTGTGTACAGTACAGGAATAGTAGATACAGGACAGGATGGAGGTGTAGTGTAGAGCTCTGTACAGTACAGGAATAGTAGATACGGGACAGGATGGAGGTGTAGTGTAGAGCTGTGTACAGTACAGGAATAGTAGATACAGGACAGGATGGAGGTGTAGTGTAGAGCTGTGTGTACAGTACAGGAATAGTAGATACAGGACAGGATGGAGGTGTAGTGTAGAGCTGTGTGTACAGTACAGGAATAGTAGATACAGGACAGGATGGAGGTGTAGTGTAGAGCTGTGTACAGTACAGGAATAGTAGATACAGGACAGGATGGAGGTGCAGTGTAGAGCTGTGTGTACAGTACAGGAATAGTAGATACAGGACAGGATGGAGGTGTAGTGTAGAGCTGTGTGTACAGTAGAGGAATAGTAGATACGGGACAGGATGGAGGTGTAGTATAGAGCTGTGTACAGTACAGGAATAGTAGATACAGGACAGGATGGAGGTGTAGTGTAGAGCTGTGTACAGTACAGGAATAGTAGATACGGGACAGGATGGAGGTGTAGTGTAGAGCTGTGTATACAGTACAGGAATAGTAGATACAGGACAGGATGGAGGTGTAGTGTAGAGCTGTGTGTACAGTAGAGGAATAGTAGATACGGGACAGGATGGAGGTGTAGTATAGAGCTGTGTACAGTACAGGAATAGTAGATACAGGACAGGATGGAGGTGTAGTGTAGAGCTGTGTACAGTACAGGAATAGTAGATACAGGACAGGATGGAGGTGTAGTGTAGAGCTGTGTATACAGTACAGGAATAGTAGATACAGGACAGGATGGAGGTGTAGTGTAGAGCTGTGTACAGTACAGGAATAGTAGATACAGGACAGGATGGAGGTGTAGTGTAGAGCTGTGTACAGTACAGGAATAGTAGATACAGGACAGGATGGAGGTGTAGTGTAGAGCTGTGTACAGTACAGGAATAGTAGATACAGGACAGGATGGAGGTGTAGTGTAGAGCTGTGTGTACAGTACAGGAATAGTAGATACGGGACAGGATGGAGGTGTAGTGTAGAGCTGTGTGTACAGTACAGGAATAGTAGATACAGGACAGGATGGAGGTGTAATGTAGAGCTGTGTGTACAGTACAGGAATAGTAGATACAGGACAGGATGGAGGTGTAGTGTAGAGCTGTGTACAGTACAGGAATAGTAGATACAGGACAGGATGGAGGTGCAGTGTAGAGCTGTGTGTACAGTACAGGAATAGTAGATACAGGACAGGATGGAGGTGTAGTGTAGAGCTGTGTGTACAGTAGAGGAATAGTAGATACAGGACAGGATGGAGGTGTAGTGTAGAGCTGTGTACAGTACAGGAATAGTAGATATAGGACAGGATGGAGGTGTAGTGTAGAGCTGTGTGTACAGTAGAGGAATAGTAGATACAGGACAGGATGGAGGTGTAGTGTAGAGCTGTGTACAGTACAGGAATAGTAGATATAGGACAGGATGGAGGTGTAGTGTAGAGCTGTGTGTACAGTAGAGGAATAGTAGATACAGGACAGGATGGAGGTGTAGTGTAGAGCTGTGTACAGTACAGGAATAGTAGATACAGGACAGGATGGAGGTGTAGTGTAGAGCTGTGTACAGTACAGGAATAGTAGATACAGGACAGGATGGAGGTGTAGTGTAGAGCTGTGTGTACAGTACAGGAATAGTAGATACAGGACAGGATGGAGGTGTAGTGTAGAGCTGTGTGTACAGTACAGGAATAGTAGATACAGGACAGGATGGAGGTGTAGTGTAGAGCTGTGTACAGTACAGGAATAGTAGATACAGGACAGGATGGAGGTGTAGTGTAGAGCTGTGTACAGTACAGGAATAGTAGATACAGGACAGGATGGAGGTGTAGTGTAGAGCTGTGTACAGTACAGGAATAGTAGATACAGGACAGGATGGAGGTGTAGTGTAGAGCTGTGTACAGTACAGGAATAGTAGATACAGGACAGGATGGAGGTGTAGTGTAGAGCTGTGTACAGTACAGGAATAGTAGATATAGGACAGGATGGAGGTGTAGTGTAGAGCTGTGTGTACAGTAGAGGAATAGTAGATACAGGACAGGATGGAGGTGTAGTGTAGAGCTGTGTACAGTACAGGAATAGTAGGTACAGGACAGGATGGAGGTGTAGTGTAGAGCTGTGTACAGTACAGGAATAGTAGATACAGGACAGGATGGAGGTGTAGTGTAGAGCTGTGTACAGTACAGGAATAGTAGATACAGGACAGGATGGAGGTGTAGTGTAGAGCTGTGTACAGTACAGGAATAGTAGATACAGGACAGGATGGAGGTGTAGTGTAGAGCTGTGTGTACAGTACAGGAATAGTAGATACAGGACAGGATGGACGTGTAGTGTAGAGCTGTGTACAGTACAGGAATAGTAGATACAGGACAGGATGGAGGTGTAGTGTAGAGCTGTGTACAGTACAGGAATAGTAGATACAGGACAGGATGGAGGTGTAGTGTAGAGCTGTGTGTACAGTACAGGAATAGTAGATACAGGACAGGATGGAGGTGTAGTGTACAGCTGTGTGTACAGTGCAGGAATAGTAGATACAGGACAGGATGGAGGTGTAGTGTAGAGCTGTGTACAGTACAGGAATAGTAGATACAGGACAGGATGGAGGTGTAGTGTAGAGCTGTGTGTACAGTACAGGAATAGTAGATACAGGACAGGATGGAGGTGTAGTGTAGAGCTCTGTACAGTACAGGAATAGTAGAAACAGGACAGGATGGAGGTGCAGTGTAGAGCTGTGTGTACAGTACAGGAATAGTAGATACGGGACAGGATGGAGGTGTAGTGTAGAGCTGTGTGTACAGTACAGGAATAGTAGATACGGGACAGGATGGAGGTGTAGTGTAGAGCTGTGTGTACAGTACAGGAATAGTAGATACAGGACAGGATGGAGGTGTAGTGTAGAGCTGTGTGTACAGTACAGTAATAGTAGATACAGGACAGGATGGAGGTGTAGTGTAGAGCTGTGTACAGTACAGGAATAGTAGATACGGGACAGGATGGAGGTGTAGTGTAGAGCTGTGTGTACAGTACAGGAATAGTAGATACAGGACAGGATGGAGGTGTAGTGTAGAGCTGTGTACAGTACAGGAACAGTAGATACAGGACAGGATGGAGGTGTAGTGTAGAGCTGTGTACAGTACAGGAATAGTAGATACGGGACAGGATGGAGGTGTAGTGTAGAGCTGTGTACAGTACAGGAATAGTAGATACAGGACAGGATGGAGGTGTAGTGTAGAGCTGTGTGTACAGTACAGGAATAGTAGATACAGGACAGGATGGAGGTGTAGTGTAGAGCTGTGTGTACAATACAGGAATAGGAGATACAGGACAGGATGGAGGTGTAGTGTAGAGCTGTGTGTACAGTGCAGGAATAGTAGATACAGGACAGGATGGAGGTGTAGTGTAGAGCTGTGTACAGTACAGGAATAGTAGATACAGGACAGGATGGAGGTGTAGTGTAGAGCTGTGTGTACAGTACAGGAATAGTAGATACAGGACAGGATGGAGGTGTAGTGTAGAGCTGTGTACAGTACAGGAATAGTAGATACAGGACAGGATGGAGGTGTAGTGTAGAGCTCTGTACTGTACAGGAATAGTAGATACAGGACAGGATGGAGGTGTAGTGTAGAGCTGTGTACAGTACAGGAATAGTAGATACAGGACAGGATGGAGGTGTAGTGTAGAGCTGTGTACAGTACAGGAATAGTAGATACAGGACAGGATGGAGGTGCAGTGTAGAGCTGTGTGTACAGTACAGGAATAGTAGATACGGGACAGGATGGAGGTGTAGTGTAGAGCTGTGTGTACAGTACAGGAATAGTAGATACGGGACAGGATGGAGGTGTAGTGTAGAGCTGTGTGTACAGTACAGGAATAGTAGATACAGGACAGGATGGAGGTGTAGTGTAGAGCTGTGTGTACAGTACAGTAATAGTAGATACAGGACAGGATGGAGGTGTAGTGTAGAGCTGTGTACAGTACAGGAATAGTAGATACGGGACAGGATGGAGGTGTAGTGTAGAGCTGTGTGTACAGTACAGGAATAGTAGATACAGGACAGGATGGAGGTGTAGTGTAGAGCTGTGTACAGTACAGGAATAGTAGATACAGGACAGGATGGAGGTGTAGTGTAGAGCTGTGTACAGTACAGGAATAGTAGATACGGGACAGGATGGAGGTGTAGTGTAGAGCTGTGTACAGTACAGGAATAGTAGATACAGGACAGGATGGAGGTGTAGTGTAGAGCTGTGTGTACAGTACAGGAATAGTAGATACAGGACAGGATGGAGGTGTAGTGTAGAGCTGTGTACAGTACAGGAATAGTAGATACAGGACAGGATGGAGGTGTAGTGTAGAGCTGTGTGTACAATACAGGAATAGGAGATACAGGACAGGATGGAGGTGTAGTGTAGAGCTGTGTACAGTACAGGAATAGTAGATACAGGACAAGATGGAGGTGTAGTGTAGAGCTGTGTACAGTACAGGAATAGTAGATACAGGACAGGATGGAGGTGTAGTGTAGAGCTGTGTATACAGTACAGGAATAGTAGATACGGGACAGGATGGAGGTGTAGTGTAGAGCTGTGTGTACAGTACAGGAATAGTAGATACAGGACAGGATGGAGGTGTAGTGTAGAGCTCTGTACAGTACAGGAATAGTAGATACAGGACAGGATGGAGGTGTAGTGTAGAGCTGTGTATAGTACAGGGATAGTAGATACGGGACAGGATGGAGGTGTAGTGTAGAGCTGTGTATAGTACAGGAATAGTGGATACAGGACAGGATGGAGGTGTAGTGTAGAGCTGTGTGTACAGTACAGGAATAGTAGATACAGGACAGGATGGAGGTGTAGTGTAGAGCTGTGTACAGTACAGGAATAGTAGATACGGGACAGGATGGAGGTGTAGTGTAGAGCTGTGTACAGTACAGGAATAGTAGATACAGGACAGGATGGAGGTGTACTGTAGAGCTGTGTACAGTACAGGAATAGTAGATACAGGACAGGATGGAGGTGTAGTGTAGAGCAGTGTACAGTACAGGAATAGTAGATACGGGACAGGATGGAGGTGTAGTGTAGAGCTGTGTACAGTACAGGAATAGTAGATACAGGACAGGATGGAGGTGTAGTGTAGAGCTGTGTGTACAGTACAGGAATAGTAGATACAGGACAGGATGGAGGTGTAGTGTAGAGCTGTGTGTACAGTACAAGAATAGTAGATACGGGACAGGATGGAGGTGTAGTGTAGAGCTGTGTGTACAGTACTAGAATAGTAGATACAGGACAGGATGGAGGTGTAGTGTAGAGCTGTGTGTACAGTACAGGAATAGTAGATACAGGACAGGATGGAGGTGTAGTGTAGAGCTGTGTATACAGTACAGGAATAGTAGATACAGGACAGGATGGAGGTGTAGTATAGAGCTGTGTACAGTACAGGAATAGTAGATACAGGACAGGATGGAGGTGTAGTGTAGAGCTGTGTGTACAGTACAAGAATAGTAGATACGGGACAGGATGGAGGTGTAGTGTAGAGCTCTGTACAGTACAGGAATAGTAGATACGGGACAGGATGGAGGTGTAGTGTAGAGCTGTGTACAGTACAGGAATAGTAGATACAGGACAGGATGGAGGTGTAGTGTAGAGCTGTGTACAGTACAGGAATAGTAGATACAGGACAGGATGGAGGTGTAGTGTAGAGCTGTGTGTACAGTACAGGAATAGTAGATACAGGACAGGATGGAGGTGTAATGTAGAGCTGTGTGTACAGTACAGGAATAGTAGATACAGGACAGGATGGAGGTGTAGTGTAGAGCTGTGTACAGTACAGGAATAGTAGATACAGGACAGGATGGAGGTGCAGTGTAGAGCTGTGTGTACAGTACAGGAATAGTAGATACAGGACAGGATGGAGGTGTAGTGTAGAGCTGTGTACAGTACAGGAATAGTAGATACAGGACAGGATGGAGGTGTAGTGTAGAGCTGTGTGTACAGTACAGGAATAGTAGATACAGGACAGGATGGAGGTGTAGTGTAGAGCTGTGTACAGTACAGGAATAGTAGATATAGGACAGGATGGAGGTGTAGTGTAGAGCTGTGTGTACAGTAGAGGAATAGTAGATACAGGACAGGATGGAGGTGTAGTGTAGAGCTGTGTGTACAGTACAGGAATAGTAGATACAGGACAGGATGGAGGTGTAGTGTACAGCTGTGTGTACAGTGCAGGAATAGTAGATACAGGACAGGATGGAGGTGTAGTGTAGAGCTGTGTACAGTACAGGAATAGTAGATACAGGACAGGATGGAGGTGTAGTGTAGAGCTTTGTACAGTACAGGAATAGTAGATACAGGACAGGATGGAGGTGTAGTGTAGAGCTGTGTACAGTACAGGAATAGTAGATACTGGACAGGATGGAGGTGTAGTGTAGAGCTGTGTGTACAGGAATAGTAGATACAGGACAGGATGGAGGTGTAGTGTAGAGCTGTGTACAGTACAGGAATAGTAGATACAGGACAGGATGGAGGTGTAGTGTAGAGCTGTGTACAGTACAGGAATAGTAGATACAGGACAGGATGGAGGTGTAGTGTAGAGCTGTGTACAGTACAGGAATAGTAGATACAGGACAGGATGGAGGTGTAGTGTAGAGCTGTGTGTACAGTACAGGAATAGTAGATACAGGACAGGATGGAGGTGTAGTGTAGAGCTTTGTGTACAGTACAGGAATAGTAGATACAGGACAGGATGGAGGTGTAGTGTAGAGCTGTGTACAGTACAGGAATAGTAGATACAGGACAGGATGGAGGTGTAGTGTAGAGCTGTGTGTACAGTACAGGAATAGTAGATACAGGACAGGATGGAGGTGTAGTGTAGAGCTGTGTGTACAGTACAGGAATAGTAGATACAGGACAGGATGGAGGTGTAGTGTAGAGCTGTGTACAGTACAGGAATAGTAGATACAGGACAGGATGGAGGTGTAGTGTAGAGCTGTGTACAGTACAGGAATAGTAGATACGGGACAGGATGGAGGTGTAGTGTAGAGCTGTGTACTGTACAGGAATAGTAGATACAGGACAGGATGGAGGTGTAGTGTAGAGCTGTGTGTACAGTACAGGAATAGTAGATACAGGACAGGATGGAGGTGTAGTGTAGAGCTGTGTACAGTACAGGAATAGTAGATACAGGACAGGATGGAGGTGTAGTGTAGAGCTGTGTACAGTACAGGAATAGTAGATACAGGACAGGATGGAGGTGTAGTGTAGAGCTGTGTGTACAGTACTGGAATAGTAGATACGGGACAGGATGGAGGTGTAGTGTAGAGCTCTGTACAGTACAGGAATAGTAGATACGGGACAGGATGGAGGTGTAGTGTAGAGCTGTGTACAGTACAGGAATAGTAGATACAGGACAGGATGGAGGTGTAGTGTAGAGCTGTGTGTACAGTACAGGAATAGTAGATACAGGACAGGATGGAGGTGTAGTGTAGAGCTGTGTGTACAGTACAGGAATAGTAGATACAGGACAGGATGGAGGTGTAGTGTAGAGCTGTGTACAGTACAGGAATAGTAGATACGGGACAGGATGGAGGTGTAGTGTAGAGCTGTGTACAGTACAGGAATAGTAGATACAGAACAGGATGGAGGTGTAGTGTAGAGCTGTGTACAGTACAGGAATAGTAGATACGGGACAGGATGGAGGTGTAGTGTAGAGCTGTGTACAGTACAGGAATAGTAGATACAGGACAGGATGGAGGTGTAGTGTAGAGCTGTGTGTACAGTACAGGAATAGGAGATACAGGACAGGATGGAGGTGTAGTGTAGAGCTGTGTACAGTACAGGAATAGTAGATACGGGACAGGATGGAGGTGTAGTGTAGAGCTGTGTCACGATTCACACCGTGACTGTCACCAATTGTCAAGATCCCTTAGCCGCTGCCTACAATATGTCACGGATTGGGGTGACTTTAGACCAGCAGACGGCTATCACATGTGCAGGGGGCTTATCCTAGTTATCCCTCCACTGCCACAATGTGATGAAAAAAAAACACACACGAGGCTATTGACCTCTTAGTTTACAGCAGGGGCTTATTTTAGGTATCCCACTGCTCTTCATTATACCATGAACTGCAGGGATTTGTGTATATCCCGCTTACAGTTCCACTTAACACTTGCAGCTCTCTGGCGCCCCCCTTACTCTCAGGTCAGATTAGGTACTGCACCTGGGGTAATTAGTCGCCAGAAAGGCTGCCTGCTATGTACTGGCTATTGGGCGCACTGCAGCAACGCGATAACTACTCCCACGCAGGCAGGAACAATAATTATCAAGCCGCAGTCGCTACAGTGACCCCCCCAAAAAGCCGGCACACGGTAAGCTGCCACCAGCTCCGATCAAACAGGTCCGGAGCTAACCCCCAAAATAGTAGCGTAATTCCCTTCAGAGACAGGGTACGTATTTAGAGCAGGAAGAACGAACTAGTATTAAATATGATACCCCATAAATGATTTTTAGGCAGTGTTTATAAAATATTTTACAAAGATGTTACAAATGAGACAATTGCAAATATGTACAAGGTAATTATGAAAATAAAAGGATTAAATGAAGAAAAGATAACACTCACATATTCTCAGATCATTGCATTGCAGGCAACCAGACATCCCAGCTCATTGGTCGTGCTGCTCAGGCCTCACAGGAAAAGACAAGAAGAGCAATGAGCTGGGGATCTGGCCACAAACTTAAGACCTACAGCTAGTGACATCACAGAAAGGGCTGGCTTTTCCAGATCCTCCTACCTTTCAGTCTGAGTACTTTGAATACAAATTGGTCTAATGCTTATAACTCCGTTCCAGTACATATCAGAATCATATCACACCCAGCATTCAGCTTGCATTAACACGAGCTTTCTTATGAGATCAAATATGTCCTATTATTTACAGAGCAATCCCTACTTCTTTCCCCGATGGAGTTAGACGACTGTGTTTAGAGTGATGGGTAGATGCTTCGATGGAGATCAAGAATATGTATTTATCATTCTACTATCCTAAATAGTTTGTCTAATATCTCACAATAACAGAACAAAGGACCGCATGGTTCTAGAAGTTTCTCTAACAGTTCCTGCTAGTACAAATTTCCCTTGCAGCTATGCCCGTCGTAAATACCTTTCGTCAATAAAACTCTCTTCCCCCATCTACATTGGCAAGCAAGCTCAACTCTGAAGTAAAAGAGAAGGGGGGTTTCTTAGCCCACATCCTGGGCTGACAAGAGAACTAAACTTATGATATTTCATACCATATCGTGACACCTCCCCCTTTTGGCGTGCGCTACGGCGGCAGAACCTCTTGGTATGCCTCTGTCACGATATGGTATGAAATATCATAAGTTAGTTTTCTTGCTAGCATGCGGGGGCTAAACCCCCCCTCTCTCTGGTTCTCTTTCCTTCCCTGTGGTTCTAACTGTCTGTGTAGCAGAGCTTGCCTTGTGGGGGAGTTTTATTGACGGAAGGTATTTACGACGGTCATAGCTGCAAGGGAAATTTGTGTTAGCAGGAACTGTTAGAGAAACTTCTAGAATCATGAAAGTCTTTTGTTCCATTTTTGTAAGATATTACGCAAACCGTTTACGTTAAAAACACGAAAATAGATGTTCTTATTCTCTCTCGGTGGATCTATCAATGACTCTAATCACAGGCTTGTAGCTCCCTCTGGTGAAGAAGTAGGGATTGCTCTGTAAATAATATGACATATTTGATCTCATAAGAAAGCTCATGTTAATACAAGCTGAATGCTGGGTGTGCTATGATTCTGATATGTACTGGAACGGAGTTATAAGCATTAGACCAATTGGTATTCAAAGTACTCAGACTGAAAGGTAGGAGGATCTGGAAAAGCCAGCCCTTTCTGTGATGTCACTAGCTGTAGGTCTTAAGTTTGTGGCCAGATCCCCAGCTCCTTCTTCTTGTCTTTTCCTGTGAGGCCTGAGCAGCACGACAAATGAGCTGGGATGTCTGGTTGCCTGCAATGCAATGATCTGAGAATATGTGAGTGTTATCTTTTCTTCATTTAATCCTCTTATTTTCATAATTACCTTGTACATATTTGCAATTGTCTCATTTGTAACATCTTTGTGAAATATTTTATAAACACTGCCTAAAAATCATTTATGGGGTATACTCTTTAATACTAGTTCGTTCTTCCTGCCCTAAACCGTACCCTGTCTCTGAAGGGAATTACGCTACTATTTTGGGGGTTAGCAGCCGAACCCGTTTAATCGGCGCTGGTGGCAGCTTACCGTGTGCCGGCTGTTGGGGGGTCACTGTAGCGACTGCGGCTTGATAATTATTGTTCCTGCCTGAGTGGGAGTAGTTATCGCGTTGCTGTAGTGCGCCCAATAGCCAGTACATAGCAGGCAGCCTTTCTGGCGACTAATTACCCCAGGTGCAGTACCTAATCTGACCTGAGAGTAAGGGGGGCGCCAGAGAGCTGCAAGTGTTAAGTGGAACTGTAAGCGGGATAGACACAAATCCCTGCAGGTCATGGTATATTGAAGAGCAGTGGGATACCTAAAATAAGCCCCTGCTGTAAACAAGAGGTCAATAGCCTCGTGTGTGTTTTTTCATCACATTGTGGCAGTGGAGGGATAACTAGGATAAGCCCCCCTGCACATGTGATAGCCGTCTGCTGGTCTAAAGTCACCCCAATCCGTGACATATTGTAGGCAGCGGCTGAGGGATCTTGACAGTCACGGTGTGAATCGTGACAAATTGGTGGCAAGGCGGTGGGATATTAGAGCATTAGTGATTTGGTTTGAGCAATCATTCCTCTCACTAAAAACTTGCAGAAAGTTCTTGCGAGAACTCTGCGCAAATAAGTTTGGAGAACAAACTCAGTGTTTATTAGTTGTGAGACAATTGTGTACTGGTAATTATCCCTTCCCTTTTTCTTCGTTTTTCTATCCTATCTTTTATTTGGCAACCATGGTTGTGCTGGGAGAAACCTTTTATGAGCAGCAGACCAAAGACACCCTTGTGGCCTTGTGCAAGTCACAGCACATTGACTATGCAAACAAAAACAAAAGCCAACTGGTCGCAGTCCTGATGCAATGGGAAGCCGCTCTAGACCACTCACAGAGCCCAGAAGCCGCAGATGCCAGCACCAGCGAACATGGTGCTGCAGCAGAGGTCCAACCACTGAATGCTCGCCCCGTTAGCAATCCGGGCGAATTGGACCCCCACCTGCAGGCGGCCTTGAAAGAATTCCCCACTGACGACCATGAGGGACGTCGGCAGCTGATTCAGCAATACCGGCAGGAGGCTGAGGCCCGAGCCGAGCGAGAGGCCCAGCGAGCCGAGCGAGAGGCCCAAGCGGAGCGGGAGTACCAGCTGCAGATGGCCCAACTGCAAATGCAGGGGTCGTCCCAGTCCAGTCGTGAGCCCAGCAGCGCTCAGACACCAAAGCCCCGGCCCGACCACTTTCCTGTTATGGAAAAGGATGGGGACTTGGACACTTTTCTGCGGGCCTTTGAGAAGGCCTGCAGACAGTACCAGCTGCCTACACAAGAATGGGCACGGTACCTGACACCAGGGCTGAGAGGAAAAGCTCTGGAGGCGTTTGCTGTCCTCCCTCAAGAACAAGATGGTGACTATGAGGCCATCAAGCAGGCTCTCATAGCTAAGTACCAGCTTACACCCGAGGTGTACCGTAAAAAGTTTCGGACCCTCCTACGTGGCCCACACGACAGTTACAGTGATGTGGTGCATAGACTGGGGACCCACTTTGACCAGTGGACCCAAGGACTGTCAGTGACCACCTTTGCACAGCTGCGAGACCTGATGATCAAAGACCAGTTCTTCCGTCTTTGCCCAACTGAAGTGCGACAGTTCGTGATGGACAGAGAACCCAACGATGTGACGAAAGCAGCGCAGATTGCCGATGCCTATGAGGCCAACCGTAGATCGGAAGTGCGGAAGCCAGTCACCACCAGCTGGAGAGGGGGTAAGCCTGCAGCCAACGCCAGTACCCCTGCCAGCCAACACACCAGAGGTCCTGTCCCCGTGGCCAACAGCACCAGACCTACCACCGAACTTCGCCAGTGTTACCACTGCAGGCAGACTGGACACCTCAGTCACCAATGTCCAGCCAGGCAGAAGAACCCCTCATCCCAGGCCCCAGGGCCTAATGCAGCCGTTCTTTTGGTGGGTGGTGTGGTTGGGAGGGTGTGTGACAACGTACAGCCCGTCACTGTGGGAGGTCGTGTTGCTACAGGCCTCAAGGACACCGGGGCTGAACGAACCCTCATCCGACCCGAACTGGCGGCCCCTGAAGAAATCATTCCGGGGAAAACCCTAACTGTCACTGGGATTGGGGGCATCAGCTGTCCCTTACCGATGGCCCGGGTTTTTATTGATTGGGGTGCTGGGAGCGGGGTGAAGGAAGTGGGGCTGTCTGATAATTTGCCCACTGATGTTTTGTTGGGGACTGATTTGGGGAGGTTGGTTGCATACTTCGTGGATGACCCTCCTCCCCAATCTACTAATGAGGGTAAAGTTAACCCTGATGATGATGATGATGATGATGATGATGGGAAATCGCATGTGTTACCTGACCATGCTTTATCTTGTAGTGATGCATCTGTTAACCATTTTTTCCCTAGGATTGATGGTGAAAATGTTGTACCTGTGCCAACTGTATCTGATAATAATGTTTCTGTGAAAGTTGATGTGTCCATAGGTACAGGAGTGCTCAGCCACGTCGCTCTGCGGAGTGAGACGGCTGAGGAACCCCTAGCAGGGGCAAGTGTCGGTGCTACAAGAAATGGGGAGATACATGGGAACCGTGAGACAGGTGACGCCATGAAATTGACCAGTGCCACCGAGGAAGGTAACTGGCCCCTAAGTAGCAATGCTCCTGAGGTAATGGGGGTGGATGGGGAGGTAGAGCCCATAGCAGCGTCGGCTGTTGGGTCTGTAGAAATCCCCGGGGAGACAGCCTACGTAGCTGCTGTCACCCGCAGTCAGAGTGCCCGGAACGCAGATACCTGTCTGCCTTCCGGACCCTCCTCAGTCATCAGTGTGACTGAACCAGAGGTGGACCCAGTGCAGGTCCCAGAGGGCTCCCGTGGGGAAGGGACCCTGACATCGCTTCTGGCTTCCCCTAGCCAGGAGTTTAAGGCCGCTCTGCACACAGATGCGAGCCTAGAGAGTTTGAGACAACTCGCCGGGACGTCATTCTCTGAAACTGATAAGGAGAAGGTGTTCTGGGAAGGAGGAAGGTTGTACCGGGAGACAGTACCCGGAGAATCACAAAAGGAGTGGTTGAGGGAAAGACAGCTGGTCGTCCCACAGCAATTCCGGGGTGAGTTGTTGCGGATTGCCCATGAGATCCCGCTAGCTGGACACTTGGGTATCAGCAAAACTAAGGCCCGGCTGTCTCAACACTTCTATTGGCCTAAGATGGGGACAGATGTGTCAAACTACTGCCGCTCCTGTGTCACCTGTCAAAGAGTGGGGAAGGCGGGGCCTGCTCTTAAGGCTCCCCTGATCCCTTTGCCAGTGATAGAGGAGCCTTTCCAGAGGATCGCGGTGGACATTGTGGGCCCGCTGGCCGTCTCCAGCAGCTCTGGAAAGCGATTTATTCTTACTGTGGTAGACTACGCTACCCGGTACCCAGAGGCAGTAGCTCTGTCGTCAACTAGGGCAGATAAGGTGGCGGATGCCCTGTTGGCCATCTTTTCACGTGTAGGATTTCCCAGGGAAATGCTTACTGATCGAGGGACCCAATTTATGTCTCACCTAATGGAGGCTCTCTGTAAGAAAATGCAGGTGAAGCACCTGGTATCGAGTGCGTATCACCCACAGACCAATGGCTTGTGTGAACGTTTCAATGGTACCCTCAAACAGATGCTACGCATGCTGGTTGAGACACAAGGGCGCGACTGGGAGCGGTACCTCCCACACCTGCTATTCGCTTACAGAGAGGTTCCGCAGGCCTCGACGGGGTTCTCCCCCTTCGAGCTCCTGTACGGCAGGCGAGTCCGGGGACCCCTTGGGTTGGTAAGAGAATCCTGGGAAGAGGAGCCGAACCCTTCTGAAGTGTCCATAGTGGAGTATGTCATGCGCTTCCGTGACAAGATGCAGACCTTGACGCAGTTGGTGCATGACAACATGACGCAGGCTCAGGCTGATCAGAAGCACTGGTACGACCAGAACGCCCGGGAGCGGACCTACCATGTGGGTCAAAAGGTGTGGGTGCTGGTTCCTGTACCAACGGATAAGCTTCAGGCAGCCTGGGAGGGCCCGTACGTCGTCCACCAACAGCTCAACCCAGTCACCTACGTGGTCACGCTTGACCACGCTCGGGGTAGGCGAAAGGCCTTTCACGTCAACATGATGAAGGCTCATCACGAACGTGAACCTTTCGTCCTACCGGTCTGCAGCTTACCCGAAGACGGGGAGGAAGACACCCTCCTGGACATGCTGGCCCAAGCCAAGGCCCGTGGGTCCATTGAGGACGTGGAGGTAAGCGCCTCGCTAGATGAACCACAGCGGTTGCAGTTGCAAACCATGCTGGAACCCTTCCGGGTCGTGTTCTCCAACCGGCCTGGAAGGACTGAGTTAGCCGTCCACGAGGTGGACACCGGGAATCACGCCCCACTACGGCGAACACCCTATCGAATCTCTGACCAGGTGCAGCAGATTATGCGCCAGGAGATCGATGAGATGTTACAGCTGGGGGTGATTCGACGGTCAAAGAGCGCGTGGGCCTCACCTGTAGTTCTCGTGCCAAAGAAGGACCGGACCACCCGATTCTGCGTGGACTACAGGGGGCTCAACGCCATTACAGCCTCTGACGCGCACCCAATGCCGCGCATCGAGGAGCTGCTTGAGAAGTTAGCTGGCGCAGAATACCTGACAATAATGGATCTGAGTCGCGGATACTGGCAGATTCCCCTGAGCCCCGAGGCGCAGGAGAAGTCCGCCTTTATCACACCCTTTGGACTGTACGAGTCCACGGTCATGCCCTTCGGCATGAAGAATGCCCCTGCCACTTTCCAGCGGATGGTCAATCTCCTGCTTCAGGGACTGGAGAAGTACGCTGTGGCGTACTTAGATGACATTGCCATCTTCAGTCCCTCCTGGGATGAACACCTGCAGCATCTCGAGGAGGTGCTCGGGCGAATTCACCGAGCAGGACTGACCATCAAGCCGGGAAAGTGCCAGATGGGCATGAGGGAGGTTCACTACCTGGGGCACCGGGTAGGCGGAGGCACCCTGAAACCGGAGCCTGACAAAGTGGGCGTGATCGTGAACTGGCCCACTCCCAGGAACAAGAAACAGGTGATGTCCTTCCTGGGCACTGCAGGGTACTATAGGCGCTTCGTGCAGCACTATAGTAGCCTGGCAAAACCTTTGACGGACCTCACCAGGAAGAAGCTACCCCACATCGTCAACTGGACAGATGGCTGTGAGGGGGCCTTCCAGGCGTTGAAAACCGCACTGTGCAACGCCCCTGTGTTGAAAGCAGTCGACAGCAGTCGACCATTCTTGGTACAGACCGACGCCAGCGAGTTTGGCCTTGGTGCTGTGCTCAGCCAGGTGGACTCGGAGGACCAAGAGCACCCCGTGTTGTACCTGAGCCGGAAACTTTTGCCGAGGGAAGTGGCCTACTCCACCATTGAGAAGGAGTGCCTGGCCATAGTCTGGGCCCTGCAGCGCTTGCAGCCCTACTTGTACGAGCGCACCTTCACTGTGGTGACTGACCACGACCCTCTGCGCTGGCTAAGCACCATGTGTGGAACCAATGGCAGGTTGCTACGCTGGAGCCTTACCCTTCAGCAATTTGACTTAACCATTAAACACAAAGCGGGCAAAGAGCATGGTAATGCAGATGGACTCTCCCGCCAGGGTGAACCCACGGAGGTGCGCATGGAGGCATACCGAGAGGTCCTGCCGCCGTAGCGCACGCCAAAAGGGGGAGGTGTCACGATATGGTATGAAATATCATAAGTTAGTTTTCTTGCTAGCATGCGGGGGCTAAACCCCCCCTCTCTCTGGTTCTCTTTCCTTCCCTGTGGTTCTAACTGTCTGTGTAGCAGAGCTTGCCTTGTGGGGGAGTTTTATTGACGGAAGGTATTTACGACGGTCATAGCTGCAAGGGAAATTTGTGTTAGCAGGAACTGTTAGAGAAACTTCTAGAATCATGAAAGTCTTTTGTTCCATTTTTGTAAGATATTACGCAAACCGTTTACGTTAAAAACACGAAAATAGATGTTCTTATTCTCTCTCGGTGGATCTATCAATGACTCTAATCACAGGCTTGTAGCTCCCTCTGGTGAAGAAGTAGGGATTGCTCTGTAAATAATATGACATATTTGATCTCATAAGAAAGCTCATGTTAATACAAGCTGAATGCTGGGTGTGCTATGATTCTGATATGTACTGGAACGGAGTTATAAGCATTAGACCAATTGGTATTCAAAGTACTCAGACTGAAAGGTAGGAGGATCTGGAAAAGCCAGCCCTTTCTGTGATGTCACTAGCTGTAGGTCTTAAGTTTGTGGCCAGATCCCCAGCTCCTTCTTCTTGTCTTTTCCTGTGAGGCCTGAGCAGCACGACAAATGAGCTGGGATGTCTGGTTGCCTGCAATGCAATGATCTGAGAATATGTGAGTGTTATCTTTTCTTCATTTAATCCTCTTATTTTCATAATTACCTTGTACATATTTGCAATTGTCTCATTTGTAACATCTTTGTGAAATATTTTATAAACACTGCCTAAAAATCATTTATGGGGTATACTCTTTAATACTAGTTCGTTCTTCCTGCCCTAAACCGTACCCTGTCTCTGAAGGGAATTACGCTACTATTTTGGGGGTTAGCAGCCGAACCCGTTTAATCGGCGCTGGTGGCAGCTTACCGTGTGCCGGCTGTTGGGGGGTCACTGTAGCGACTGCGGCTTGATAATTATTGTTCCTGCCTGAGTGGGAGTAGTTATCGCGTTGCTGTAGTGCGCCCAATAGCCAGTACATAGCAGGCAGCCTTTCTGGCGACTAATTACCCCAGGTGCAGTACCTAATCTGACCTGAGAGTAAGGGGGGCGCCAGAGAGCTGCAAGTGTTAAGTGGAACTGTAAGCGGGATAGACACAAATCCCTGCAGGTCATGGTATATTGAAGAGCAGTGGGATACCTAAAATAAGCCCCTGCTGTAAACAAGAGGTCAATAGCCTCGTGTGTGTTTTTTCATCACATTGTGGCAGTGGAGGGATAACTAGGATAAGCCCCCCTGCACATGTGATAGCCGTCTGCTGGTCTAAAGTCACCCCAATCCGTGACATATTGTAGGCAGCGGCTGAGGGATCTTGACAGTCACGGTGTGAATCGTGACAGCCTCCATGCGCACCTCCGTGGGTTCACCCTGGCGGGAGAGTCCATCTGCATTCCCATGCTCTTTGCCCGCTTTGTGTTTAATGGTGAAGTCAAATTGCTGAAGGGCAAGGCTCCAGCGTAGCAACCTGCCATTGGTTCCACACATGGTGCTTAGCCAGCGCAGAGGGTTGTGGTCGGTCACCACGGTGAAGGTGCGACCGTACAAGTAGGGCTGCAAGTGCTGCAGGGCCCAGACTATGGCCAGGCACTCCTTCTCAATGGTGGAGTAGGCCACTTCCCTCGGCAAAAGTTTCCGGCTCAGGTACAACATGGGGTGCTCTTGGTCCTCCGAGTCAACCTGGCTGAGCACAGCACCAAGGCCAAACTCGCTGGCGTCGGTCTGTACCAAGAACGGTCGACTGCTGTCGACTGCTTTCAACACAGGGGCGTTGCACAGTGCTGTTTTCAACGCCTGGAAGGCCCCCTCACAGCCCTCTGTCCAGTTGACGATGTGGGGTAGCTTCTTCCTGGTGAGGTCCGTCAAAGGTTTTGCCCGGCTACTATAGTGCTGCACGAAGCGCCTATAGTACCCTGCAGTGCCCAGGAAGGACATCACATGTTTCTTGGTCCTGGGAGTGGGCCAGTTCACGATCACACCCACTTTGTCAGGCTCTGGTTTTAGGGTGTTTCCGCCTACCCGGTGCCCCAGATAGTGAACCTCCCTCATGCCCATCTGGCACTTTCCCGGCTTGATAGTCAGTCCTGCTCGGTGAATTCGCCCGAGCACCTCCTCGAGATGCTGCAGGTGTTCATCCCAGGAGGGACTGAAGATGGCAATGTCATCTAAGTACGCCACTGCGTACTTCTCCAGTCCCTGAAGCAGGAGATTGACCATCCGCTGGAAAGTGGCAGGGGCATTCTTCATGCCGAAGGGCATGACCGTGGACTCGTACAGTCCAAAGGGTGTGATAAAGGCGGACTTCTCCTGCGCCTCGGGGCTCAGGGGAATCTGCCAGTATCCGCGACTCAGATCCATTATTGTCAGGTATTCTGCGCCAGCTAACTTCTCAAGCAACTCCTCGATGCGCGGCATTGGGTGCACGTCAGAGGCTGTAATGGCGTTGAGCCCCCTGTAGTCCACGCAGAACCAGGTGGTCCGGTCCTTCTTTGGCACGAGAACTACAGGTGAGGCCCACGCGCTCTTTGACCGTCGAATCACCCCCAGCTGTAACATCTCATCGATCTCCTGGCGCATAATCTGCTGCACCTGGTCAGAGATTCGATAGGGTGTTCGCCGTAGTGGGGCGTGATTCCCGGTGTCCACCTCGTGGACCGCTAACTCAGTCCTTCCAGGTCGGTTGGAGAACACGACCCGGAAGGGTTCCAGTGTGGTTTGCAACTGCAACCGCTGTGGTTCATCTAGCGAGGCGCTTACCTCCACGTCCTCAATGGACCCACGGGCCTTGGCTTGGGCCAGCAAGTCCTGGAGGGTGTCCTCCTCCCCGTCTTCGGGTGCGCTGCAGACCGGTAGGACGAAAGGTTCACGTTCGTGATGAGCTTTCATCATGTTGACGTGAAAGGCCTTTCGCCTACCCCGAGTGTGGTCAAGCGTGACCACATAGGTGACCGGGTTGAGCTGTTGGTGGACGACGTACGGGCCCTCCCAGGCTGCCTGAAGCTTACCCGTTGGTACAGGGACCAGCACCCACACCTTTTGACCCACGTGGTAGGTCCGCTCCCGGGCGTTCTGGTCGTACCAGTGCTTCTGATCAGCCTGAGCCTGCGTCATGTTGTCATGCACCAACTGCGTCAAGGTCTGCATCTTGTCACGGAAGCGCATGACATACTCCACTATGGACACTTCAGAAGGGTTCAGCTCCTCTTCCCAGGATTCTCTTACCAACCCAAGGGGTCCCCGGACTCTCCTGCCGTACAGGAGCTCGAAGGGGGAGAACCCCGTCGAGGCCTGCGGAACCTCTCTGTAAGCGAATAGCAGGTGTGGGAGGTACCGCTCCCAGTCGCGCCCTTGTGTCTCAACCAGCATGCGTAGCATCTGTTTGAGGGTACCATTGAAGCGTTCACACAAGCCATTGGTCTGTGGGTGATACGCACTCGATACCAGGTGCTTCACCTGCATTTTCTTACAGAGAGCCTCCATTAGGTGAGACATAAATTGGGTCCCTCGATCAGTAAGCATTTCCCTGGGAAATCCTACACGTGAAAAGATGGCCAACAGGGCATGCGCCACCTTATCTGCCCTAGTTGACGACAGAGCTACTGCCTCTGGGTACCGGGTAGCGTAGTCTACCACAGTAAGAATATATCGCTTTCCAGAGCTGCTGGGGACGGCCAGCGGGCCCACAATGTCCACCGCGATCCTCTGGAAAGGCTCCTCTATCACTGGCAAAGGGATCAGGGGAGCCTTAAGAGCAGGCCCCGCCTTCCCCACTCTTTGACAGGTGACACAGGAGCGGCAGTAGTTTGACACATCTGTCCCCATCTTAGGCCAATAGAAGTGTTGAGACAGCCGGGCCTTGGTTTTGCTGATCCCCAAGTGTCCAGCTAGCGGGATCTCATGGGCAATCCGCAACAACTCACCCCGGAATTGCTGCGGGACGACCAGCTGTCTTTCCCTCAACCACTCCTTTTGTGATTCTCCGGGTACTGTCTCCCGGTACAACCTTCCTCCTTCCCAAAACACCTTCTCCTTATCAGTCTCGGAGAATGACGTCCCGGCGAGTTGTCTCAAACTCTCTAGGCTCGCATCTGTGTGCAGAGCGGCCTTAAACTCCTGGCTAGGGGAAGCCAAAAGCGATGTCAGGGTCCCTTCCCCACGGGAGCCCTCTGGGACCTGCTCTGGGTCCACCTCTGGTTCAGTCATACTGATGACTGAGGAGGGTCCGGGAGGCAGACAGTTATCTGCGTTCCGGGCACTCTGACTGCGGGTGACAGCAGCTATGTAGGCTGTCTCCCCGGGGGTTTCTACAGACCCATCAGCCGACGCTGCTATGGGCTCTACCTCCCCATCCACCCCCATTACCTCAGGAGCATTGCTACTTATGGGCCAGTTACCTTCCTCGGTGGCACTGGTCAATTGCATGGCATCACCTTCCTCATGGTTCCCATGTATTTCCCCATTTCCGGTAGCACCGACACTTGCCCCTGCTAGGGGTTCCTCAGCCGTCTCACTCCGCAGAGCGACGTGGCTGAGCACTCCTGTACCTACGGACACATCAACTTTCATAGAAACAGTGTTATCAGGTACAGTTGGCACAGGTACAACATTTTCACCATCAATCCTAGGGAAAAAATGGTTAACAGATGCATCATTACAAGATAAAGCATGGTCAGGTAACACATGCGATTTCCCATCATCATCATCATCAGGGTTAACGTTACCCTTATTAGCAG
This sequence comes from Ranitomeya variabilis, assembly GCF_051348905.1. NCBI lineage: Eukaryota > Metazoa > Chordata > Amphibia > Anura > Dendrobatidae > Ranitomeya > Ranitomeya variabilis. Next base: position 6,421,163 of record NC_135236.1, on the reverse strand, counting down.
ATTGGGGAGGGGTGTCAGGGACGTAGTATGCAAACAACCTCCCCAAATCAGTCCCCAACAAAACATCAGTGGGCAAATTATCCGACAGCCCCACTTCTTTCACCCCGCTCCCGGCACCCCAATCAATAAAAACCCGGGCCATCGGTAAGGGACAGCTGATGCCCCCAATCCCAGTGACAGTTAGGGTTTTCCCCGGAATGATTTCTTCAGGGGCCGCCAGTTCGGGTCGGATGAGGGTTCGTTCAGCCCCGGTGTCCTTGAGGCCGGTAGCAACACGACCTCCCACAGTGACGGGCTGTACATTGTCACACACCCTCCCAACCACACCACCCACCAAAAGAACAGCTGCATTAGGCCCTGGGGCCTGGGATGAGGGGTTCTTCTGCTTGGCTGGACATTGGTGACTGAGGTGTCCAGTCTGCCTGCAGTGGTAACACTGGCGAAGTTCGGTGGTAGGTCTGGTGCTGTTGGCCACGGGGACAGGACCTCTGGTGTGTTGGCTGGTAGGGGTACTGGCTTTGGCTGCAGGCTTACCCCCTCTCCAGCTGGAGGTGACTGGCTTCCGCACGTCCGATCTACGGTTGGCCTCATAGGCATCGGCAATCTGCGCTGCTTTCGTCACGTCTTGGGGTTCTCTGTCCATCACGAACTGTCGCACCTCAGTTGGGCAAAGACGGAAGAACTGGTCTTTGATCATCAGGTCTCGCAGCTGTGCAAAGGTGGTCACTGACAGTCCTTGGGTCCACTGGTCAAAGTGGGTCCCCAGTCCATGCACCACATCACTGTAACTGTCGTGTGGGCCACGTTGGAGGGTCCGAAACTTTTTGCGGTACACCTCGGGTGTAAGCTGGTACTTAGCTATGAGAGCCTGCTTGATGGCCTCATAGTCACCATCTTGTTCTTGAGGGAGGGCAGCAAACGCCTCCAGAGCTTTTCCTCTCAGCCCTGGTGTCAGGTACCGTGCCCATTCTTGTGTAGGCAGCTGGTACTGTCTGCAGGCTTTCTCAAAGGCCCGCAGAAAAGTGTCCAAGTCCCCATCCTTTTCCATAACAGGAAAGTGGTCGGGCCGGGGCTTTGGTGTCTGAGCGCTGCTGGGCTCACGGCTCTGGGCAGTGGAAGGCGTCCCCCCCCGCCGGAGCATCTCCAGTTCATGTTCTCGCTGGGCTTGGCGCTCGGCTCGCTGGGCCTGGGCCTCTCGCTCGGCTCGCTGGGCCTCTCGCTCGGCTCTCTCTGCCTCTCGCTGGGCTCTCTCTGCCTCTCGCTGGGCCTGGGCCTCGGCTCGCTCCTGGTATTGCTGAATCAGCTGCCGACGTCCCTCATGGTCGTCAGTGGGGAATTCTTTCAAGGCCGCCTGCAGGTGGGGGTCCAATTCGCCCGGATTGCTAACGGGGCGAGCATTCAGTGGTTGGACCTCTGCTGCAGCACCATGTTCGCTGGTGCTGGCATCTGCGGCTTCTGGGCTCTGTGAGTGGTCTAGAGCGGCTTCCCATTGCATTAGGGCTGCGACCAGTTCGCTTTTGTTTTTGCTTGCATAGTCAATGTGCTGTGACTTGCATAAGGCAACAAGGGTGTCTCTGGTCTGCTGTTCATAAAAGGCTTCTCCCAGCCCAACCATGGTTGCCAAATAAAAGATAGGATAGAAAAACGAAGAAAAAGGGAAGGGGATAATTACCAGTACACAATTGTCTCACAACTAATAAACACTGAGTTCGTTCTCCAAACTTATTTGCGCAGAGTTCTCGCAAGAACTTTCTGCAAGTTTTAAGTGAGAGGAATGATTGCTCAAACCAAATCACTAATGCTCTAATATCCCACCGCCTTGCCACCAATATGTCACGATTCACACCGTGACTGTCACCAATTGTCAAGATCCCTTAGCCGCTGCCTACAATATGTCACGGATTGGGGTGACTTTAGACCAGCAGACGGCTATCACATGTGCAGGGGGCTTATCCTAGTTATCCCTCCACTGCCACAATGTGATGAAAAAAAAACACACGAGGCTATTGACCTCTTAGTTTACAGCAGGGGCTTATTTTAGGTATCCCACTGCTCTTCAGTATACCATGAACTGCAGGGATTTGTGTATATCCCGCTTACAGTTCCACTTAAGACTTGCAGCTCTCTGGCGCCCCCTTACTCTCAGGTCAGATTAGGTACTGCACCTGGGGTAATTAGTCGCCAGAAAGGCTGCCTGCTATGTACTGGCTATTGGGCGCACTGCAGCAACGCGATAACTACTCCCACGCAGGCAGGAACAATAATTATCAAGCCGCAGTCGCTACAGTGACCCCCCAAAAAAGCCGGCACACGGTAAGCTGCCACCAGCTCCGATCAAACAGGTCCGGAGCTAACCCCCAAAATAGTAGCGTAATTCCCTTCAGAGACAGGGTACGTATTTAGAGCAGGAAGAACGAACTAGTATTAAATATGATACCCCATAAATGATTTTTAGGCAGTGTTTATAAAATATTTTACAAAGATGTTAAAAATGAGACAATTGCAAATATGTACAAGGTAATTATGAAAATAAAAGGATTAAATGAAGAAAAGATAACACTCATGTCACGATCCACACCGTGACTGTCAAGATCCCTTAGCCGCTGCCCACAATATGTCACGGATCGGGGTGACTTTAGACCAGCAGCCGGCTGTCACATGTGCAGGGGGCTTATCCTAGTTATCCCTCCACTGCCACAATGTGATGAAAAAAACACACACGAGGCTATTGACCTCTTGTTTACAGCAGGGGCTTATTTTAGGTATCCCACTGCTCTTCAGTATACCATGAACTGCAGGGATTTGTGTATATCCCGCTTGCAGTTCCACTTAAACCTTGCAGCTCTCTGGCGCCCCCCTTTCTCTCAGGTCAGATTAGGTACTGCACCTAGGGTGATTAGTCGCCAGAAACGCTGCCTGCTATGTACTGGCTATTTGGCGCACTGCAGCGACGCGATAACTACTCCCACTCAGGCAGGAACAATAATTATCAAGCCGCAGTCGCTACAGGGACCCCCAAAAGCTGGCACACGGTCGCTGCCACCAGCTCCAATTGAACGGGTCTGGAGCAAACCCAAAAAAAAACAGTAGCGTAATTCCCTTCAGAGACAGGGTACGGTTTAGGGCAGGAAGAACGAACTAGTATTAAATAATATACCCCATAAATGATTTTTAGGCAGTGTTTATAAAAATATTTTACAAAGATGTTACAAATGAGACAATTGTAAATATGTACAAGGTAATTATAAAAATAAAAGGATTAAATGAAGAAAAGATAACACTCACATTTCTCAGATCATTGCATTGCAGGCAACAGGCTAGGAGCTTTCCATCTATCCCAGTGCATTGGCACTCGCAGTCTGGTCGCTTCAGGTAAAAACTCACAACTCTCCTCTCTTGGATGCCTGCCAGCACTTAAAACCTACAGTCTGTGACCTCACAGAAAGGGCCTGGTTTTCCAACTCCTCCTACCTCTTCGGTTTCACTAACTGGGCATTAAATATATCTGATGCCCGTAACTTCGCTACAGAACATAAAATAATCGCACCATACCCATCGTTCATCTCATAGTATCGTGGGCATTCCGATGAGATCAAATATGTCCTATTTGTCACGCACACTGACAGAGAAATCCCTACCTCTGTACCAGATGGAGCTACAAGCCTGTGATTAGAGTGATGCGTAGATCCTCCGAGTGTGATTATGACGATATATTTTGGTGTTCGTAACTCAAACGGTTTGCATAATATCTTCCAAAAACAGAACAAAGACCTTCCATGCGTTCTAGAAGTTTCTCTAACAGTTCCTGCTAACACAAATTTCTCTTGCAGCTATGCTAGTCGTAAATACCTTTCGTCAATAAAACTCCCCCACAAGGCAAGCTCTTCTACACAGACAGATAGAAACACAGGGAAGGAAAGAGAACCAGAGAGAGGGGGGGGTTTTAGCCCCCGCATGCTAGCAAGAAAACTAACTTATGATATTTCATACCATATCGTGACACCTCCCCCTTTTGGCGTGCGCTACGGCGGCAGGACCTCTCGGTATGCCTCCATGCGCACCTCCGTGGGTTCACCCTGGCGGGAGAGTCCATCTGCATTACCATGCTCTTTGCCCGCTTTGTGTTTAACGGTGAAGTCAAATTGCTGAAGGGCAAGGCTCCAGCGTAGCAACCTGCCATTGGTTCCACACATGGTGCTTAGCCAGCGCAGAGGGTTGTGGTCGGTCACCACGGTGAAGGTGCGACCGTACAAGTAGGGCTGCAAGTGCTGCAGGGCCCAGACTATGGCCAGGCACTCCTTCTCAATGGTGGAGTAGGCCACTTCCCTCGGCAAAAGTTTCCGGCTCAGGTACAACACGGGGTGCTCTTGGTCCTCCGAGTCAACCTGGCTGAGCACAGCACCAAGGCCAAACTCACTGGCGTCAGTCTGTACCAAGAACGGTCGACTGCTGTCGACGGCTTTCAACACAGGGGCGTTGCACAGTGCTGTTTTCAACGCCTGGAAGGCCCCCTCACAGCCATCTGTCCAGTTGACGATGTGGGGTAGCTTCTTCCTGGTGAGGTCCGTCAAAGGTTTTGCCAGGCTACTATAGTGCTGCACGAAGCGCCTATAGTACCCTGCAGTGCCCAGGAAGGACATCACCTGTTTCTTGTTCCTGGGAGTGGGCCAGTTCACGATCACGCCCACTTTGTCAGGCTCTGGCTTTAGGGTGTTTCCACCTACCCGGTGCCCCAGGTAGTGAACCTCCCTCATGCCCATCTGGCACTTTCCCGGCTTGATAGTCAGGCCTGCTTGGTGAATTCGCCCGAGCACCTCCTCGAGATGCTGCAGGTGTTCATCCCAGGAGGGACTGAAGATGGCAATGTCATCTAAGTACGCCACAGCGTACTTCTCCAGTCCCTGAAGCAGGAGATTGACCATCCGCTGGAAAGTGGCAGGGGCATTCTTCATGCCGAAGGGCATGACCGTGGACTCGTACAGTCCAAAGGGTGTGATAAAGGCGGACTTCTCCTGCGCCTCGGGGCTCAGGGGAATCTGCCAGTATCCGCGACTCAGATCCATTATTGTCAGGTATTCTGCGCCAGCTAACTTCTCAAGCAGTTCCTCGATGCGCGGCATTGGGTGCGCGTCAGAGGCTGTAATGGCGTTGAGCCCCCTGTAGTCCACGCAGAACCGGGTGGTCCGGTCCTTCTTTGGCACGAGAACTACAGGTGAGGCCCACGCCCTCTTTGACCGTCGAATCACCCCCAGCTGTAACATCTCATCGATCTCCTGGCGCATAATCTGCTGCACCTGGTCAGAGATTCGATAGGGTGTTCGCCGTAGTGGGGCGTGATTCCCGGTGTCCACCTCGTGGACGGCTAACTCAGTCCGTCCAGGCCGGTTGGAGAACACGACCCGGAAGGGTTCCAGCATGGTTTGCAACTGCAACCGCTGTGGTTCATCTAGCGAGGCGCTTACCTCCACGTCCTCAATGGACCCACGGGCCTTGGCTTGGGCCAGCATGTCCAGGAGGGTGTCTTCCTCCCCTTCTTCGGGTAAGCTGCAGACCGGTAGGACGAAAGGTTCATGTTCGTGATGAGCCTTCATCATGTTGACGTGAAAGGCCTTTCGCCTACCCCGAGCGTGGTCAAGCGTGACCGCGTAGGTGACCGGGTTGAGCTGTTGGTGGACGACGTATGGGCCCTCCCAGGCTGCCTGAAGCTTATCCGTTGGTACAGGAACCAGCACCCACACCTTTTGACCCACGTGGTAGGTCCGCTCCCGGGCGTTCTGGTCGTACCAGTGCTTCTGATCAGCCTGAGCCTGCGTCATGTTGTCATGCACCAACTGCGTCAAGGTCTGCATCTTGTCACGGAAGCGCATGACATACTCCACTATGGACACTTCAGAAGGGTTCGGCTCCTCTTCCCAGGATTCTCTTACCAACCCAAGGGGTCCCCGGACTCGCCTGCCGTACAGGAGCTCGAAGGGGGAGAACCCCGTCGAGGCCTGCGGAACCTCTCTGTAAGCGAATAGCAGGTGTGGGAGGTACCGCTCCCAGTCGCGCCCTTGTGTCTCAACCAGCATGCGTAGCATCTGTTTGAGGGTACCATTGAAACGTTCACACAAGCCATTGGTCTGTGGGTGATACGCACTCGATACCAGGTGCTTCACCTGCATTTTCTTACAGAGAGCCTCCATTAGGTGAGACATAAATTGGGTCCCTCGATCAGTAAGCATTTCCCTGGGAAATCCTACCCGTGAAAAGATGGCCAACAGGGCATCCGCCACCTTATCTGCCCTAATTGACGACAGAGCTACTGCCTCTGGGTACCGGGTAGCGTAGTCTACCACAGTAAGAATATATTGCTTTCCAGAGCTGCTGGTGACGGCCAGCGGGCCCACAATGTCCACCGCAATCCTCTGGAAAGGCTCCTCTATCACTGGCAAAGGGATCAGGGGAGCCTTAAGAGCAGGCCCCGCCTTCCCCACTCTTTGACAGGTGACACAGGAGCGGCAGTAGTTTGACACATCTGTCCCCATCTTAGGCCAATAGAAGTGTTGAGACAGCCGGGCCTTAGTTTTGCTGATCCCCAAGTGTCCAGCTAGTGGGATCTCATGGGCAATCCGTAACAACTCACCCCGGAATTGCTGCGGGACGACCAGCTGTCTTTCCCTCAACCACTCCTTTTGTGATTCTCCGGGTACTGTCTCCCGGTACAACCTTCCTCCTTCCCAGAACACCTTCTCCTTATCAGTCTCGGAGAATGACGCCCCGGCGAGTTGTCTCAAACTCTCTAGGCTCGCATCTGTGTGCAGAGCGGCCTGAAACTCCTGGCTAGGGGAAGCCAGAAGCGACGTCAGGGTCCCTTGCCCACGGGAGCCCTCTGGGACCTGCACTGGGTCCACCTCTGGTTCAGTCACACTGATGACTGAGGAGGGTCCGGAAGGCAGACAGGTATCTGCGTTCCGGGCACTCTGACTGCGGGTGACAGCAGCTACGTAGGCTGTCTCCCCGGGGGTTTCTACAGACCCATCAGCTGACGCTGCTATGGGCTCTACCTCCCCATCCTCCCCCATTACCTCAGGAGCATTGCTACTTAGGGGCCAGTTACCTTCCTCGGTGGCACTGGTCAATTTCATGGCGTCACCTGTCTCACGGTTCCCATGTATCTCCCCATTTCTTGTAGCACCGACACTTGCCCCTGCTAGGGGTTCCTCAGCCGTCTCACTCCGCAGAGCAATGTGGCTGAGCACTCCTGTACCTATGGACACATCAACTTTTACAGAAACATCATTATCAGATACAGTTGGCACAGGTACAACATTTTCACCATCAATCCTAGGGAAAACATGGTTAGCAGATGCATCACTACAAGATAAAGCATGGTCAGGTAACACATGCGATTTCCCATCATCATCATCATCATCATCATCATCCCCAGGGTTAACTTTACCCTCATTAGTAGATTGGAGAGGAGGTTCATCCACGAAGTATGCAACCAACCTCCCCAAATCAGTCCCCAACAAAACATCAGTGGGCAAATTATCAGACAGCCCCACTTCCTTCACCCCGCTCCCGGCACCCCAATCAATAAAAACCCGGGCCATCGGTAAGGGACAGCTGATGCCCCCAATCCCAGTGACAGTTAGGGTTTTCCCCGGAATGATTTCTTCAGGGGCTGCCAGTTCGGGTCGGATGAGGGTTCGTTCAGCCCCGGTGTCCTTGAGGCCTGTAGCAACACGACCTCCCACAGTGACGGGCTGTACGTTGTCACACACCCTCCCAACCACACCACCCACCAAAAGAACAGCTGCATTAGGCCCTGGGGCCTGGGATGAGGGGTTCTTCTGCTTGGCTGGACATTGGTGACTGAGGTGTCCAGTCTGCCTGCAGTGGTAACACTGGCGAAATTCGGTGGTAGGTCTGGTGCTGTTGGCCACGGGGACAGGACCTCTGGTGTGTTGGCTGGCAGGGGTACTGGCGTTGGCTGCAGGCTTACCCCCTCTCCAGCTGGTGGTGACTGGCTTCCGCACTTCCGATCTACGGTTGGCCTCATAGGCATCGGCAATCTGCGCTGCTTTCGTCACATCGTTGGGTTCTCTGTCCATCACGAACTGTCGCACTTCAGTTGGGCAAAGACGGAAGAACTGGTCTTTGATCATCAGGTCTCGCAGCTGTGTAAAGGTGGTCACTGACAGTCCTTGGGTCCACTGGTCAAAGTGGGTCCCCAGTCTATGCACCACATCACTGTAACTGTCGTGTGGTCCACGTAGGAGGGTCCGAAACTTTTTACGGTACACCTCGGGTGTAAGCTGGTACTTAGCTATGAGAGCCTGCTTGATGGCCTCATAGTCACCATCTTGTTCTTGAGGGAGGACAGCAAACGCCTCCAGAGCTTTTCCTCTCAGTCCTGGTGTCAGGTACCGTGCCCATTCTTGTGTAGGCAGCTGGTACTGTCTGCAGGTCTTCTTAAATGCCCGCAGAAAAGTGTCCAAGTCCCCATCCTTTTCCATAACAGGAAAGTGGTCGGGCCGGGGCTTTGGTGTCTGAGCGCTGCTGGGCTCACGACTGGACTGGGACGACCCCTGCATTTGCAGTCGGGCCATCTGCAGCTGGTACTCCCGCTGCACTTGGGCCTCTCGCTCGGCTCGCTGGGCCTCTCGCTCGGCTCTCTCTGCCTCTCGCTGGGCCTCTCGCTCAGCTCGGGCCTCAGCCTCCTGCCGGTATTGCTGAATCAGCTGCCGACGTCCCTCATGGTCGTCAGTGGGGAATTCTTTCAAGGCCGCCTCCAGGTGGGGGTCCAATTCGCCCGGATTGCTAACAGGGCCAGCATTCAGTGGTTGGACCTCTGCTGCAGCACCATGTTCGCGGGTGCTGGCATCTGCGGCTTCTGGGCCCTGTGAGTGGTCTAGAGCGGCTTCCCATTGCATCAGGGCTGCGACCAGTTCACTTTTGTTTTTGCTTGCATAGTCAATGTGCTGTGACTTGCATAAGGCAACAAGGGTGTCTCTGGTCTGCTGTTCATAAAAGGCTTCTCCCAGCCCAACCATGGTTGCCAAATAAAAGATAGGATAGAAAAACGAAGAAAAAGGGAGGGGATAATTACCAGTACACAATTGTCTCACAACTAATAAACACTGAGTTCGTTCTCCAAACTTATTTGCGCAGAGTTCTCGCAAGAACTTTCTGCAAGTTTTTAGTGAAAGGAATGATTGCTCAAACCAAATCACTAATGCTCTAATATCCCACCGCCTTGCCACCAATATGTCACGATCCACACCGTGACTGTCAAGATCCCTTAGCCGCTGCCCACAATATGTCACGGATCGGGGTGACTTTAGACCAGCAGCCGGCTGTCACATGTGCAGGGGGCTTATCCTAGTTATCCCTCCACTGCCACAATGTGATGAAAAAAACACACACGAGGCTATTGACCTCTTGTTTACAGCAGGGGCTTATTTTAGGTATCCCACTGCTCTTCAGTATACCATGAACTGCAGGGATTTGTGTATATCCCGCTTGCAGTTCCACTTAAACCTTGCAGCTCTCTGGCGCCCCCCTTTCTCTCAGGTCAGATTAGGTACTGCACCTAGGGTGATTAGTCGCCAGAAACGCTGCCTGCTATGTACTGGCTATTGGGCGCACTGCAGCGACGCGATAACTACTCCCACTCAGGCAGGAACAATAATTATCAAGCCGCAGTCGCTACAGGGACCCCCAAAAGCTGGCACACGGTCGCTGCCACCAGCTCCAATTGAACGGGTCTGGAGCAAACCCCAAAAAAACAGTAGCGTAATTCCCTTCAGAGACAGGGTACGGTTTAGGGCAGGAAGAACGAACTAGTATTAAATAATATACCCCATAAATGATTTTTAGGCAGTGTTTATAAAAATATTTTACAAAGATGTTACAAATGAGACAATTGTAAATATGTACAAGGTAATTATAAAAATAAAAGGATTAAATGAAGAAAAGATAACACTCACATTTCTCAGATCATTGCATTGCAGGCAACAGGCTAGGAGCTTTCCATCTATCCCAGTGCATTGGCACTCGCAGTCTGGTCGCTTCAGGTAAAAACTCACAACTCTCCTCTCTTGGATGCCTGCCAGAACTTAAAACCTACAGTCTGTGACCTCACAGAAAGGGCCTGGTTTTCCAACTCCTCCTACCTCTTCGGTTTCACTAACTGGGCATTAAATATATCTGATGCCCGTAACTTCGCTACAGAACATAAAATAATCGCACCATACCCATCGTTCATCTCATAGTATCGTGGGCATTCCGATGAGATCAAATATGTCCTATTTGTCACGCACACTGACAGAGAAATCCCTACCTCTGTACCAGATGGAGCTACAAGCCTGTGATTAGAGTGATGCGTAGATCCTCCGAGTGTGATTATGACGATATATTTTGGTGTTCGTAACTTAAACGGTTTGCATAATATCTTCCAAAAACAGAACAAAGACCTTCCATGCGTTCTAGAAGTTTCTCTAACAGTTCCTGCTAACACAAATTTCTCTTGCAGCTATGCTAGTCGTAAATACCTTTCGTCAATAAAACTCCCCCACAAGGCAAGCTCTTCTACACAGACAGATAGAAACACAGGGAAGGAAAGAGAACCAGAGAGAGGGGGGGGGGTTTAGCCCCCGCATGCTAGCAAGAAAACTAACTTATGATATTTCATACCATATCGTGACAACTCACATATTCTCAGATCATTGCATTGCAGGCAACCAGACATCCCAGCTCATTGGTCGTGCTGCTCAGGCCTCACAGGAAAAGACAAGAAGAGCAATGAGCTGGGGATCTGGCCACAAACTTAAGACCTACAGCTAGTGACATCACAGAAAGAGCTGGCTTTTCCAGATCCTCCTACCTTTCAGTCTGAGTACTTTGAATACAAATTGGTCTAATGCTTATAACTCCGTTCCAGTACATATCAGAATCATATCACACCCAGCATTCAGCTTGCATTAACACGAGCATTCTTATGAGATCAAATATGTCCTATTATTTACAGAGCAATCCCTACTTCTTTCCCCGATGGAGTTAGACGACTGTGTTTAGAGTGATGGGTAGATGCTTCGATGGAGATCAAGAATATGTATTTATCATTCTACTATCCTAAATAGTTTGTCTAATATCTCACAATAACAGAACAAAGGACCGCATGGTTCTAGAAGTTTCTCTAACAGTTCCTGCTAGTACAAATTTCCCTTGCAGCTATGCCCGTCGTAAATACCTTTCGTCAATAAAACTCTCTTCCCCCATCTACATTGGCAAGCAAGCTCAACTCTGAAGTAAAAGAGAAGGGGGGTTTCTTAGCCCACATCCTGGGCTGACAAGAGAACTAAACTTATGATATTTCATACCATATCGTGACAAGCTGTGTGTACAGTACAGGAATAGTAGATACAGGACAGGATGGAGGTGTAGTGTAGAGCTGTGTGTACAGTACAGGAATAGTAGATACAGGACAGGATGGAGGTGTAGTGTAGAGCTGTGTACAGTACAGGAATAGTAGATACAGGACAGGATGGAGGTGTAGTGTAGAGTTGTGTGTACAGTACAGGAATAGTAGATACAGGACAGGATGGAGGTGTAGTGTAGAGCTGTGTGTACAGTACAGGAATAGTAGATACAGGACAGGATGGAGGTGTAGTGTAGAGCTGTGTACAGTACAGGAATAGTAGATACAGGACAGGATGGAGGTGTAGTGTAGAGCTGTGTGTACAGTACAGGAATAGTAGATACAGGACAGGATGGAGGTGTAGTGTAGAGCAGTGTACAGTACAGGAATAGTAGATACAGGACAGGATGGAGGTGTAGTGTAGAGCTGTGTACAGTACAGGAATAGTAGATACAGGACAGGATGGAGGTGTAGTGTAGAGCTGTGTGTACAGTACAGGAATAGTAGATACAGGACAGGATGGAGGTGTAGTGTAGAGCTGTGTACAGTACAGGAATAGTAGATACGGGACAGGATGGAGTTGTAGTGTAGAGCTGTGTAAAGTACAGGAATAGTAGATACAGGACAGGATGGAGGTGTAGTGTAGAGCTGTGTGTACAGTACAGGAATAGTAGATACAGGACAGGATGGAGGTGTAGTGTAGACCTGTGTACAGTACAGGAATAGTAGATACAGGACAGGATGGAGGTGTAGTGTAGAGCTGTGTGTACAGTACAGGAATAGTAGATACAGGACAGGATGGAGGTGTAGTGTAGAGCTGTGTACAGTACAGGAATAGTAGATACAGGACAGGATGGAGGTGTAGTGTAGAGCTGTGTGTACAGTACAGGAATAGTAGATACAGGACAGGATGGAGGTGTAGTGTAGAGCTGTGTACAGTACAGGAATAGTAGATACAGGACCGGATGGAGGTGTAGTATAGAGCTGTGTACAGTACAGGAATAGTAGATACAGGACAGGATGGAGGTGTAGTGTAGAGCTGTGTACAGTACAGGAATAGTAGATACAGGACAGGATGGAGGTGTAGTGTAGAGCTGTGTGTACAGGAATAGTAGATACAGGACAGGATGGAGGTGTAGTGTAGAGCTGTGTGTACAGTACAGGAATAGTAGATACAGGACAGGATGGAGGTGTAGTGTAGAGCTGTGTGTACAGTACAGGAATAGTAGATACAGGACAGGATGGAGGTGTAGTATAGAGCTGTGTACAGTACAGGAATAGTAGATACAGGACAGGATGGAGGTGTAGTGTAGAGCTGTGTACAGTACAGGAATAGTAGATACAGGACAGGATGGAGGTGTAGTGTAGAGCTGTGTGTACAGGAATAGTAGATACAGGACAGGATGGAGGTGTAGTGTAGAGCTGTGTACAGTACAGGAATAGTAGATACAGGACAGGATGGAGTAGTGTAGAGCTGTGTGTACAGTACAGGAATAGTAGATACAGGACAGGATGGAGGTGTAGTGTACAGCTGTGTACAGTACAGGAATAGTAGATACAGGACAGGATGGAGGTGTAGTGTAGAGCTGTGTACAGTACAGGAATAGTAGATACAGGACAGGATGGAGGTGTAGTGTAGAGCTGTGTGTACAGTACAGGAATAGTAGATACAGGACAGGATGGAGGTGTAGTGTAGAGCTGTGTACAGTACAGGAATAGTAGATACAGGACAGGATGGAGGAGTAGTGTAGAGCTGTGTGTACAGTACAGGAATAGTAGATACAGGACAGGATGGAGGTGTAGTATAGAGCTGTGTACAGTACAGGAATAGTAGATACAGGACAAGATGGAGGTGTAGTATAGAGCTGTGTACAGTACAGGAATAGTAGATACAGGACAGGATGGAGGTGTAGTGTAGAGCTGTATGTACAGTACAGGAATAGTAGATACAGGACAGGATGGAGGTGTAGTGTAGAGCTGTGTGTACAGTACAGGAATAGTAGATACAGGACAGGATGGAGGTGTAGTATAGAGCTGTGTACAGTACAGGAATAGTAGATACAGGACAGGATGGAGGTGTAGTGTAGAGCTGTGTACAGTACAGGAATAGTAGATACAGGACAGGATGGAGGTGTAGTGTAGAGCTGTGTGTACAGGAATAGTAGATACAGGACAGGATGGAGGTGTAGTGTAGAGCTGTGTACAGTACAGGAATAGTAGATACAGGACAGGATGGAGTAGTGTAGAGCTGTGTGTACAGTACAGGAATAGTAGATACAGGACAGGATGGAGGTGTAGTGTACAGCTGTGTACAGTACAGGAATAGTAGATACAGGACAGGATGGAGGTGTAGTGTAGAGCTGTGTGTACAATACAGGAATAGTAGATACAGGACAGGATGGAGGTGTAGTGTAGAGCTGTGTACAGTACAGGAATAGTAGATACAGGACAGGATGGAGGTGTAGTGTAGAGCTGTGTGTACAGTACAGGAATAGTAGATACAGGACAGGATGGAGGTGTAGTGTAGAGCTGTGTACAGTACAGGAATAGTAGATACAGGACAGGATGGAGGTGTAGTGTAGAGCTGTGTGTACAGTACAGGAATAGTAGATACAGGACAGGATGGAGGTGTAGTGTAGAGCTGTGTACAGTACTGGAATAGTAGATACAGGACAGGATGGAGGTGTAGTGTAGAGCTGTGTACAGTACAGGAATAGTAGATACAGGACAGGATGGAGGTGTAGTGTAGAGCTGTGTACAGTACAGGAATAGTAGATACAGGACAGGATGGAGGTGTAGTGTAGAGCTGTGTACAGGAATAGTAGATACAGGACAGGATGGAGGTGTAGTGTAGAGCTGTGTACAGTACAGGAATAGTAGATACAGGACAGGATGGAGGTGTAGTGTAGAGCTGTGTGTACAGTACAGGAATAGTAGATACAGGACAGGATGGAGGTGTAGTGTAGAGCTGTGTGTACAGTACAGGAATAGTAGATACAGGACAGGATGGAGGTGTAGTGTAGAGCTGTGTACAGAACAGGAATAGTAGATACAGGACAGGATGGAGGTGTAGTGTAGAGCTGTGTGTACAGTACAGGAATAGTAGATACAGGACAGGATGGAGGTGTAGTGTAGAGCTGTGTACAGTACAGGAATAGTAGATACGGGACAGGATGGAGGTGTAGTGTAGAGCTGTGTACAGTACAGGAATAGTAGATACGGGACAGGATGGAGGTGTAGTGTAGAGCTGTGTACAGTACAGGAATAGTAGATACAGGACAGGATGGAGGTGTAGTGTAGAGCTGTGTACAGTACAGGAATAGTAGATACGGGACAGGATGGAGGTGTAGTGTAGAGCTGTGTGTACAGTACAGGAATAGTAGATACGGGACAGGATGGAGGTGTAGTGTAGAGCTGTGTACAGTACAGGAATAGTAGATACGGGACAGGATGGAGGTGTAGTGTAGAGCTGTGTACAGTACAGGAATAGTAGATACGGGACAGGATGGAGGTGTAGTGTAGAGCTGTGTACAGTACAGGAATAGTAGATACGGGACAGGATGAAGGTGTAGTGTAGAGCTGTGTACAGTACAGGAATAGTAGATACGGGACAGGATGGAGGTGTAGTGTAGAGCTGTGTACAGTACAGGAATAGTAGATACAGGACAGGATGGAGGTGTAGTGTAGAGCTGTGTGTACAGTACAGGAATAGTAGATACAGGACAGGATGGAGGTGTAGTGTAGAGCTGTGTACAGTACAGGAATAGTAGATACAGGACAGGATGGAGGTGTAGTGTAGAGCTGTGTACAGTACAGGAATAGTAGATACGGGACAGGATGGAGGTGTAGTGTAGAGCTGTGTACAGTACAGGAATAGTAGATACGGGACAGGATGGAGGTGTAGTGTAGAGCTGTGTACAGTACAGGAATAGTAGATACGGGACAGGATGAAGGTGTAGTGTAGAGCTGTGTACAGTACAGGAATAGTAGATACAGGACAGGATGGAGGTGTAGTGTAGAGCTGTGTGTACAGTACAGGAATAGTAGATACGGGACAGGATGGAGGTGTAGTGTAGAGCTGTGTATACAGTACAGGAATAGTAGATACGGGACAGGATGGAGGTGTAGTGTAGAGCTGTGTACAGTACAGGAATAGTAGATACGGGACAGGATGGAGGTGTAGTGTAGAGCTGTGTACAGTACAGGAATAGTAGATACAGGACAGGATGGAGGTGTAGTGTAGAGCTGTGTACAGTACAGGAATAGTAGATACAGGACAGGATGGAGGTGTAGTGTAGAGCTGTGTACAGTACAGGAATAGTAGATACAGGACAGGATGGAGGTGTAGTGTAGAGCTGTGCACAGTACAGGAATAGTAGATACAGGACAGGATGGAGGTGTAGTGTAGAGCTGTGTGTACAGTACAGGAATAGTAGATACAGGACAGGATGGAGGTGTAGTGTAGAGCTGTGTGTACAGTACAGGAATAGTAGATACAGGACAGGATGGAGGTGTAGTGTAGAGCTGTATACAGTACAGGAATAGTAGATACAGGACAGGATGGAGGTGTAGTGTAGAGCTGTGTACAGTACAGGAATAGTAGATACAGGACAGGATGGAGGTGTAGTGTAGAGCTGTGTACAGTACAGGAATAGTAGATACAGGACAGGATGGAGGTGTAGTGTAGAGCTGTGTACAGTACAGGAATAGTAGATACAGGACAGGATGGAGGTGTAGTGTAGACCTGTGTACAGTACAGGAATAGTAGATACAGGACAGGATGGAGGTGTAGTGTAGAGCTGTGTGTACAGTACAGGAATAGTAGATACAGGACAGGATGGAGGTGTAGTGTAGAGCTGTGTACAGTACAGGAATAGTAGATACAGGACAGGATGGAGGTGTAGTGTAGAGCTGTGTACAGTACAGGATTAGTAGATACAGGACAGGATGGAGGTGTAATGTAGAGCTGTGTACAGTACAGGAATAGTAGATACAGGACAGGATGGAGGTGTAGTGTAGAGCTGTGTGTACAGTACAGGAATAGTAGATACAGGACAGGATGGAGGTGTAGTGTAGAGCTGTGTGTACAGTACAGGAATAGTAGATACAGGACAGGATGGAGGTGTAGTGTAGAGCTGTGTGTACCGTACAGGAATAGTAGATACAGGACAGGATGGAGGTGTAGTGTAGAGCTGTGTACAGTACAGGATTAGTAGATACAGGACAGGATGGAGGTGTAGTGTAGAGCTGTGTGTACAGTACAGGAATAGTAGATGCAGGACAGGATGGAGGTGTAGTGTAGAGCTGTGTGTACAGTACAGGAATAGTAGATACGGGACAGGATGGCGGTGTAGTGTAGAGCTGTGTGTACAGGAATAGTAGATACGGGACAGGATGGAGGTGTAGTGTAGAGCTGTGTGTACAGGAATAGTAGATACAGGACAGGATGGAGGTGTAGTCTAGAGCTGTGTGCATTTCTCGTCCTGTAGTGTGTCTCCCTCTACTGGTTTCTGTGTGCCTTACTAGGATAGATCAGTGGTTCCTATGATTTCTTATGTTTTCCTTATGCTGATACCTTAGGACCTGAGTATTAGTACCTCACAAAATTGTATTATCCACCACAAAGCTTCACTCTGCTGGTTTCAGCTGCTTGTCCTGTGGCCACACAATAGTATATCTATCTTTTCTGTGCAGATCACAATATTTCAGGCCCTCTCTAACCAGTACAGTTGAGGGACAAAGTGTTCACCCCTTCCCGATTTCCTTTTCTTTTGCGTGTTTGTCGCACTTAAATATTTCACTTCATGAAACAAATGTAAATATCATAGAAAGATTACTTGTGTTATAACAAAATTAAGTTTAAAAATTAAGGTCTTTATTATCAAGGGTAAAATAAATCCAAACCTTCAGGGCTGTCAGGAATCACAGGGTAGATATTTTTATCATCCCATCGCTGCCACCAATATGTCTTGAACCGGGGTTGTTTGGTTGCCCCCAGTTACTTTCTGAAGGGGATTTATTTATATCCCACTTCCCATTTTGGTTTGGAACTTGCAGCTCTCTGGTGCCCCCCTTACCCTCAGGTCAGACAGGGAACTGCACCTAGGATAATTAGTCGCCAGAAAGGCTGCCTTCCTATGTACTGGCTATTGGGTACACTGCAGCGAGAGCGATATAACTACTCAAAAACAAACCGAAGGAAGAAAGTATCCCTAAAAAATAACTTTTAATGAATAAAGTTTAAAAAACTACTCCCATTCAGGCGGGACCAATAATTATCAACGCCGTCCATCGCTGCCAGGTTCCCCAAAAGCTCAGGACACTTACGCTGCCACCAGCTCCTATTTGTTATTTAATAACAGGTCAGGAGCCAACCCAATTAGTAGCAATGGCTTAGGTCAGAGGCTTTAGAGTAAGTTTTAGAGCAAGGAAACAATGCTAGTAAATATTATACCCTTTACTCCAAAAAAGGTTAGGCAGTGTTTACAAAAGTATATAAAAAGATATTATAAAAGGAGACATTTATCGTATGTACAGACAATTACAAAATAAAAAGGGATTAAAGGAAGAAAAAACACAGTTGCTTATGTCATTTAATTTCATAGCAGACCATGTGGTGTGTGTGGGAGGAGCAATAAATCAAAATGCGTCACAGAGCGTCTCTCAGCTAGCTCCCTGGACAGAGACTAGTGAAAAATGACCTCCCACTATCTTATACCTGTGCCCAAAACCAAGGCACTCCCCCTGTGCTGACCTCACTGGGTCGCTGAATATGTCCCTTTTTGACAGATATGAAATCCTGCTGTTACCCATATCTTTTAGGGTGAACTTTGTAGAAGAAAGACAAAATTATCATTACGCTCCACATGACATGGTGGTTCATTTAAGTATAAACACAAAGTGGATACATGACCTGCTTACGGAGAAATCTCTTCCTTGGATTTCATCGGGTTTGGATCCTAGAGACTTCAGCGGGTTATAGATCTCTCGGTGGACATTCAGAATATGTAACGGTTCACGGGGAGGATACCTTTATCATCCCCACCACTTACACCAATTTGTCATGAACCGGGGTTGTTTGATGGCCCCAGTTCTTTTCTGAAGGGGATTTATCTATATCCCACTTCCCAGTTCCAGTTTGGAACTTGCAGCTCTCTGGTGCCCCCTTACCCTCAGGTCATACAGGGTACTTCACCTAGGCTAATTAGTCACCAGAAAGGCTGCCTTACTTTTAACTGGCTAATGCGCACGCTGCAGCGACGGCGATATAACTACTCCCACTCAGGCAGGAACAATAATTATCAACGCCATCAGTCGCTACAAAGCCTCCCAAACACACGGGACAAATCCGCTACCACCAGCTCCGATTTCTTAATTAATAACGGGTCCGGAGCCCACCCAAATTAGTAGCATAATTCACTTCAGAGGACGTGACAGTACGTGTTACGCCAAAGAAGAAGAGTACAAGAGTGGACCCACTGGACCGTGGAACCGACCCTCCCTCGAGCGAGCACACCAGAATAGACCAACCCCTATACAGGGACAGTTAGGAAGCAAGCTCAGGGATCTCTTGAACCACGGATGCCAGGACCAGGGATCGTGTTGTGAACTCTGTTTTCAGGCTCCCTGTTGTGGTCACAGATGGTATTGTGTGACTTTGGTTTTTTGGCTCCCCCTGGTGGTTTGGTTTATTATCCTGCGGGTCTGGCTGGATCAGCTGCCTCGTTATTCACCAGGGAGGCTCCTATTTAGCTCTGCTTCACTTCCACTTGTTGCCGGCTGTCAATGTATTCAGTGCTATTCTGATTACTCCTGATTATCTCGTTTTCTGCCTCTTCAGGATAAGCTAAGTTCTGTTTGAATATTTTTTGCTCATCTGCCTGCAATATGATTTCTGTGTATGATGAGTCTAGTCCAGCTTGCTAATATGTGATTTCTTGTTGCTGGTAAGCTCTGGGGTACGGAGTTGCTTCCCCCGCACCATTAGTTGGTGTGGGGGCTCGAGCAATCTCTGCGTGGATATTTTGAATAGGGTTTTTTTATTGACCGCACAGTTTCCTTCCTATTTTCTGCTATCTAGTATTAGCGGGCCTCATTTGCTAAATCTGATTTCATCTCTATGTTTGTGCTTTCCCCTTAACTCACCGTTAATATTTGTGGGGGGCTATTCTATATCTTTGGGGTCATTCCACTGAGGCAAGAGAGGACTTTCTTTCCCTCCAGGAATAGTCAGTTTCTCAGGCCGTGAAGAGACGACTAGGATTTTCAGGTAACGTTCCACGGCTACTTATAGTTGTTTGCGGATAGGATCAGGTTGCGGTCAATCTAGTTACCACCTCCCCAGAGCTAGTCGTCTGTTCAGTTACTTAGCTTGTCCGTCCTGCGATCCTTGCCACCAGGATCATAACAGTACAGCCGGCCCGTAAAGTGTTAATTGCATGGCAGAAGCAGGAGAAAAGAAGCTTGGAGAAATTTTTTTTTTTTTTGCTGCCGTGTGTCTAGCTGCTGTGTGTCTGGCTTCTCTCCTCCTCTTAATCTTGGTGTGGCTCTGAGTTCAGCTGCTGATATGGATATCCAGAGTTTAGCCTCCAGTGTAGATCATCTTGCTGCAAGGGTACAAAGTATTCAGGATTTTGTTGTGCACAGTCCTATGTCAGAGCCTAGAATACCTATTCCGGAGTTGTTTTCTGGAGATAGACCTAGGTTCCTGAATTTTAAGAACAATTGCAAATTGTTTCTTTCTTTGAAACCTCGTTCCTCTGGGGATTCTGTTCAGCAAGTTAAGATTATTATTTCTTTCTTGCGTGGCGACCCTCAAGATTGGGCTTTCGCATTGGCTCCAGGGGATCCTGCATTGCTCAGTGTGGATGCGTTTTTTCTGGCCCTTGGATTGCTCTATGAGGAACCTAATCTTGAGAACCAGGCTGAAAAAGCGTTGTTGGCCCTCTCTCAGGGGCAAGATGATGCAGAGGTGTACTGCCAGAAATTTCGGAAATGGTCGGTGCTTACTCAATGGAATGAGTGTGCCCTGGCTGCAAATTTCAGAAAAGGTCTTTCTGAAGCCATTAAGAATGTCATGGTGGGGTTCCCTACGCCTGCAGGTCTGAATGAGTCAATGACTCTGGCCATTCAGATTGATCGGCGTTTGCGGGAGCACAAACCTGCGCATCATTTGGCGGTGTCTGCTGAACAGACACCTGAGTCTATGCAATGTGACAGAATTCTGACCAGAAGTGAACGGCAAAATTATAGACGGCAAAATGGGTTGTGCTTTTACTGTGGTGACTCAGCTCATGTTATCTCAGCATGCTCTAAGCGCACAAGAAAGATTGATAAATCTGTCACCATCGGTACTTTACAGCCTAAGTTTATTTTGTCTGTTACCCTGATTTGTTCCCTGTCATCTTACCCGGTTATGGCTTTTGTGGATTCAGGTGCTGCCCTGAGTCTGGTGGATTTGTCATTTGCCAGGTGCTGTGGTTTTGTTTTGGAGCCTTTAAAATTCCCTATTCCACTAAGGGGAATTGATGCTACACCATTGGCTACGAATAAACCTCAGTACTGGACACAAGTGACCATGTGCATGACTCCTGTTCATCAGGAGGTGATTCGCTTTCTTGTATTGCATAATTTGCATGATGTTGTCGTGTTGGACCTGCCATGGTTGCAGACTCATAATCCAGTCCTGGATTGGAAAGCAATGTCTGTGTCAAGTTGGGGTTGTCAGGGAATTCATGGCGACGCTCCTGTGGTGTCTATTGCTTCATCCACTCCTTCTGAGGTCCCTGCGTTTTTGTCGGATTACCAGGATGTATTTGATGAGCCCAAACTCAGTTCTCTACCTCCTCATAGGGATTGTGATTGTGCTATAAATTTGATTCCTGGTAGTAAGTTTCCTAAGGGACGACTTTTCAATTTGTCAGTGCCGGAGCATGCTGCTATGCGGAGTTATATAAAGAAGTCTTTGGAGAAAGGACTTATTCGCTCCTCCCCTCTTGGTGCGGGGTTCTTTTTTGTGGCTAAGAAGGATGGTTCCCTGAGACCTTGTATTGATTATCGCCTTCTAAACAAAATCACGGTCAAATTTCAGTATCCTTTGCCATTGTTATCTGATCTGTTTGCTCGCATTAGGGGGTCTAGTTGGTTCACCAAGATAGATCTTCGTGGTGCGTATAACCTTGTGCGTATTAAGCAGGGTGATGAATGGAAAACTGCATTTAATACGCCCGAAGGCCATTTTGAGTACTTGGTGATGCCTTTTGGACTTTCTAACGCTCCTTCTGTCTTTCAGTCCTTTATGCACGACATCTTCCGTGAATATCTGGATAAATTTATGATTGTGTATCTGGATGATATTCTGTTTTTTTCGGATGATTGGGAGTCCCATGTTAAGCAGGTCAGGATGGTGTTTCAGGTCCTGCGTGCCAATGCTTTATTTGTGAAGGACTCAAAATGTCTTTTTGGAGTCCAGAAGGTTTCTTTTTTGGGTTTCATTTTTTCTCCTTCTGCTATTGAGATGGACCCAGTCAAGGTTCAGGCTATTCATGACTGGACTCAGCCTACATCTGTTAAGAGTCTTCAGAAGTTCTTGGGTTTTGCTAATTTTTACCGTCGCTTCATCGCTAATTTTTCTGGTGTTGTTAAGCCATTGACGGATTTGACCAAGAAGGGTTCTGATGTTACTAATTGGTCTCCTGCGGCTGTGGAGGCCTTTCGGGAGCTGAAGCGCCGGTTTTCTTCGGCTCCGGTCTTATGTCAGCCAGACGTCTCCCTTCCTTTCCAGGTCGAGGTTGATGCTTCTGAGATTGGAGCGGGGGCTGTTTTGTCGCAGAGAAGCTCTGATGGCTCTGTGATGAAGCCATGTGCTTTCTTTTCAAGAAAGTTTTCGCCTGCCGAGCGGAATTATGATGTTGGTAATCGGGAGTTGTTGGCTATGAAGTGGGCATTTGAGGAGTGGCGACATTGGCTCGAGGGAGCTAAGCATCGTGTGGTGGTCTTGACTGATCACAAGAATTTGATTTATCTCGAGTCGGCCAAGCGGCTGAATCCTAGACAGGCTCGTTGGTCGTTGTTTTTCTCTCGTTTTGATTTCGTGGTCTCATACCTGCCTGGTTCGAGGAATGTGAAGGCTGATGCTCTTTCTAGGAGTTTTGTGCCTGACTCTCCTGGTGATTCAGAGCCAGCTGGTATCCTCAGAGAAGGGGTGATTTTGTCTGCCATCTCCCCAGATTTGCGACGAGTGCTGCAGGAGTTTCAGGCGGATAGACCTGACTGTTGTCCACCGGAGAGACTGTTTGTCCCGGATAGATGGACCAGCAGAGTTATTTCCGAGGTTCATTCTTCGGTGTTGGCAGGCCATCCTGGGATTTTTGGTACCAGAGATTTGGTGGCTAGGTCCTTCTGGTGGCCTTCCTTGTCGCGGGATGTGCGTTCCTTTGTGCAGTCTTGTGGAATTTGTGCTCGGGCTAAGCCTTGCTGTTCTCGTGCCAGTGGCTTGTTGTTACCTTTGCCTGTCCCGAAGAGGCCTTGGACGCACATTTCCATGGATTTTATTTCAGATCTCCCTGTCTCTCAGAGAATGTCTGTCATTTGGGTGGTGTGTGATCGTTTTTCTAAGATGGTCCATTTGGTGCCCTTGCCTAAGTTGCCTTCCTCCTCCGAGTTGGTTCCTCTGTTTTTTCAAAATGTGGTTCGTTTGCACGGGATCCCTGAAAATATTGTTTCCGACAGAGGATCCCAGTTTGTGTCTAGATTTTGGCGGACCTTTTGTGCTAAGATGGGCATTAATTTGTCTTTTTCGTCGGCCTTCCATCCTCAGACGAATGGCCAAACCGAGCGCACTAATCAGACTTTGGAAACCTATTTAAGATGTTTTGTTTCTGCTGATCAGGACGACTGGGTGACTTTTTTGCCATTGGCCGAGTTTGCCCTTAATAATCGGGCTAGTTCTGCTACTTTGGTTTCGCCTTTTTTTTGTAATTCAGGGTTTCATCCTCGTTTTTCCTCGGGTCAGGTGGAGCCTTCTGACTGTCCTGGAGTGGATGTTGTGGTGGATAGGTTGCATCAGATTTGGAATCATGTGGTGGACAATTTGAAGCTGTCACAAGAGAAGGCTCAGCGCTTTGCCAACCGCCGTCGCTGTGTGGGTCCCCGACTTCGCGTTGGGGACTTGGTGTGGTTGTCTTCTCGCTTTGTTCCTATGAAGGTCTCCTCTCCTAAGTTTAAGCCTCGGTTTATCGGTCCTTGTCACGATTCACTCCGTGACTGTCAAGATCCCTCAGCCGCTGCCTACAATATGTCACGGATTGGGGTGACTTTAGACCAGCAGCCGGCTGTCACATGTGCAGGGGGCTTATCCTAGTTATCCCTCCACTGCCACAATGTGATGAAAAAAACACACACGAGGCTATTGACCTCTTGTTTACAGCAGGGGCTTATTTTAGGTATCCCACTGCTCTTCAATATACCATGAACTGCAGGGATTTGTGTATATCCCGCTTGCAGTTCCACTTAACACTTGCAGCTCTCTGGCGCCCCCCTTACTCTCAGGTCAGATTAGGTACTGCACCTGGGGTAATTAGTCGCCAGAAAGGCTGCCTGCTATGTACTGGCTATTGGGTGTACTGCAGCGACGCGATAACTACTCCCACTCAGGCAGGAACAATAATTATCAAGCCGCAGTCGCTACAGTGACCCCCCCAACAGCCGGCACACGGTAAGCTGCCACCAGCGCCGATTAAACGGGTTCGGCTGCTAACCCCCAAAATAGTAGCGTAAATTCCCTTCAAAGACAGGGTACGTTTTTAGAGCATGGAGAACGAACTAGTAATAAATATGATACCCCATAAATGATTTTTAGGCAGTGTTTATAAAATATTTAACAAAGATGTTACAAATGAGACAATTGCAAATATGTACAAGGTAATTATAAAAATAAAAGGATTAAAGGAAGAAAAGATAACTCACATGTTCTTAGATCATTGCATTGCAGGCAACAGGCTAGGAGCTTTCCATCTATCCCAGTGCATTGGGCACTCGCAGTCTGGTCGCTTCAGGTAAAAACTCACAACTCTGCTCTCTTGGATGCCTGCCAGCACTTAAAACCTACAGTCTGTGACCTCACAGAAAGGGCTTGGTTTTCCAACTCCTCCTACCTCTTCGGTTTCACTAACTGGGCATTAAATATATCTGATGCCCGTATCTTCGCTACAGAACATAAAATAATCGCACCATACCCATCGTTCATCTCATAGTATCGTGGGCATTCCGATGAGATCAAATATGCCCTGTCTGGGATACATATTTACAGAGAAATCCCTACTTCTTCACCAGATGGAGTTAGACGCCCGTATTTAGAGTGATGCGTAGATCCTCCGAGTGTGATTATGACGATATATTTTGGTGTTCGTAACTTAAACGGTTTGCATAATATCTTCCAAAAACAGAACAAAGAAATCCCATGCATTCTAGAAGTTTCTCTAACAGTTCCTGCTAACACAAATTTCTCTTGCAGCTATGCCCGTCGTAAATACCTTTCGTCAATAAAACTCCCCCACAAGGCAAGCTCTTCTACACAGACAGCTAGAAACACAGGGAAAGAAAGAGAACCAGAGAGAAGGGGGGTTTAGCCCCCGCATGCTAGAAGGAAAACTAACTTATGATATTTCATACCATATCGTGACACCTCCCCCTTTTAGCGTGCGCTACGGCGGCAGGACCTCTCGGTATGCCTCCATGCGCACGTCCGTGGGTTCACCCTGACGGGAAAGTCCATCTGCATTACCATGCTCTTTGCCCGCTCTGTGCTTAATGGTGAAGTCAAATTGCTGAAGGGCAAGGCTCCAGCGTAGCAACCTGCCATTGGTTCCACACATGGTGCTTAGCCAGCGCAGAGGGTTGTGGTCGGTCACCACCGTGAAGGTGCGACCGTACAAGTAGGGCTGCAAGCGCTGCAGAGCCCAGACTATGGCCAGGCACTCCTTCTCGATGGTGGAGTAGGCCACTTCCCTCGGCAAAAGTTTCCGGCTCAGGTACAACACGGGGTGCTCTTGGTCCTCCGAGTCAACCTGGCTGAGCACAGCACCAAGGCCAAACTCGCTGGCGTCGGTCTGTACCAAGAACGGTCGACTGCTGTCGACTGCTTTCAACACAGGGGCGTTGCACAGTGCTGTTTTCAACGCCTGGAAGGCCCCCTCACAGCCATCTGTCCAGTTGACGATGTGGGGTAGCTTCTTCCTGGTGAGGTCCGTCAAAGGTTTTGCCAGGCTACTATAGTGCTGCACGAAGCGCCTATAGTACCCTGCAGTGCCCAGGAAGGACATCACCTGTTTCTTGTTCCTGGGAGTGGGCCAGTTCACGATCACGCCCACTTTGTCAGGCTCTGGCTTTAGGGTGTTTCCACCTACCCGGTGCCCCAGGTAGTGAACCTCCCTCATGCCCATCTGGCACTTTCCCGGCTTGATAGTCAGTCCTGCTCGGTGAATTCGCCCGAGCACCTCCTCGAGATGCTGCAGGTGTTCATCCCAGGAGGGACTGAAGATGGCAATGTCATCTAAGTACGCCACAGCGTACTTCTCCAGTCCCTGAAGCAGGAGATTGACCATCCGCTGGAAAGTGGCAGGGGCATTCTTCATGCCGAAGGGCATGACCGTGGACTCGTACAGTCCAAAGGGTGTGATAAAGGCGGACTTCTCCTGCGCCTCGGGGCTCAGGGGAATCTGCCAGTATCCGCGACTCAGATCCATTATTGTCAGGTATTCTGCGCCAGCTAACTTCTCAAGCAGCTCCTCGATGCGCGGCATTGGGTGCGCGTCAGAGGCTGTAATGGCGTTGAGCCCCCTGTAGTCCACGCAGAACCGGGTGGTCCGGTCCTTCTTTGGCACGAGAACTACAGGTGAGGCCCACGCGCTCTTTGACCGTCGAATCACCCCCAGCTGTAACATCTCATCGATCTCCTTGCGCATAATCTGCTGCACCTGGTCAGAGATTCGATAGGGTGTTCGCCGTAGTGGGGCGTGATTCCCGGTGTCCACCTCGTGGATGGCTAACTCAGTCCTTCCAGGCCGGTTGGAGAACACGACCCGGAAGGGTTCCAGTGTGGTTTGCAACTGCAACCGCTGTGGTTCATCTAGCGAGGCGCTCACCTCCACGTCCTCAATGGACCCACGGGCCTTGGCTTGGGCCAGCATGTCCAGGAGGGCGTCTTCCTCCCCGTCTTCGGGTAAGCTGCAGACCGGTAGGACGAAAGGTTCACGTTCGTGATGAGCCTTCATCATGTTGACGTGAAAGGCCTTTCGCCTACCCCGAGTGTGGTCAAGCGTGACCACGTAGGTGACCGGGTTGAGCTGTTGGTGGATGACGTACGGGCCGTCCCAGGCTGCCTGAAGCTTATCCGTTGGTACAGGAACCAGCACCCACACCTTTTGACCCACGTGGTAGGTCCGCTCCCGGGCGTTCTGGTCGTACCAGTGCTTCTGATCAGCCTGAGCCTGCGTCATGTTGTCATGCACCAACTGTGTCAAGGTCTGCATCTTGTCACGGAAGCGCATGACATACTCCACTATGGACACTTCAGAAGGGTTCGGCTCCTCTTCCCAGGATTCTCTTACCAACCCAAGGGGTCCCCGGACTCGCCTGCCGTACAGGAGCTCGAAGGGGGAGAACCCCGTCGAGGCCTGCGGAACCTCTCTGTAAGCGAATAGCAGGTGTGGGAGGTACCGCTCCCAGTCGCGCCCTTGTGTCTCAACCAGCATGCGTAGCATCTGTTTGAGGGTACCATTGAAGCGTTCACACAAGCCATTGGTCTGTGGGTGATACGCACTCGATACCAGGTGCTTCACCTGCATTTTCTTACAGAGAGCCTCCATTAGGTGAGACATAAATTGGGTCCCTCGATCAGTAAGCATTTCCCTGGGAAATCCTACACGTGAAAAGATGGCCAACAGGGCATCCGCCACCTTATCTGCCCTAGTTGACGACAGAGCTACTGCCTCTGGGTACCGGGTAGCGTAGTCTACCACAGTAACAATAAATCGCTTTCCAGAGCTGCTGGAGACGGCCAGCGGGCCCACAATGTCCACCGCAATCCTCTGGAAAGGCTCCTCTATCACTGGCAAAGGGATCAGGGGAGCCTTAAGAGCAGGCCCCGCCTTCCCCACTCTTTGACAGGTGACACAGGAGCGGCAGTAGTTTGACACATCTGTCCCCATCTTAGGCCAATAGAAGTGTTGAGACAGCCGGGCCTTAGTTTTGCTGATACCCAAGTGTCCAGCTAGCGGGATCT
The DNA here is from genome assembly GCF_051348905.1 of Ranitomeya variabilis. Lineage (NCBI taxonomy): Eukaryota > Metazoa > Chordata > Amphibia > Anura > Dendrobatidae > Ranitomeya > Ranitomeya variabilis. The sequence continues at coordinate 6,393,477 of NC_135236.1, read as the reverse complement.
CATGGGCAATCCGCAACAACTCACCCCGGAATTGCTGTGGGACGACCAGCTGTCTTTCCCTCAACCACTCCTTTTGTGATTCTCCGGGTACTGTCTCCCGGTACAACCTTCCTCCTTCCCAGAACACCTTCTCCTTATCAGTCTCGGAGAAGCACGTCCCGGCGAGTTGTCTCAAACTCTCTAGGCTCGCATCTGTGTGCAGAGCGGCCTGAAACTCCTGGCTAGGGGAAGCCAAAAGCGATGTCAGGGTCCCTTCCCCACGGGAGCCCTCTGGGACCTGCACTGGGTCCACCTCTGGTTCAGTCACACTGATGACTGAGGAGGGTCCGGAAGGCAGACAGGTATCTGCGTTCCGGGCACTCTGACTGCGGGTGACAGCAGCTACGTAGGCTGTCTCCCCGGGGATTTCTACAGACCCAACAGCCGACGCTGCTATGGGCTCTACCTCCCCATCCACCCCCATTACCTCAGGAGCATTGCTACTTATGGGCCAGTTACCTTCCTCGGTGGCACTGGTCAATTGCATGGCATCACCTTGCTCACGGTTCCCATGTATCTCCCCATTTCTTGTAGCACCGACACTTGCCCCTGCTAGGGGTTCCTCAGCCGTCTCACTCCGCAGAGCGACGTGGCTGAGCACTCCTGTACCTATGGACACATCAACTTTCACAGAAACATTATTATCAGATACAGTTGGCACAGGTACAACATTTTCACCATCAATCCTAGGGAAAAAATGGTTAGCAGATGCATCACTACAAGATAAAGCATGGTCAGGTAACACATGCGATTTCCCATCATCATCATCATCATCATCAGGGTTAACGTTACGCTTATTAGCAGATTGGGGAGGGGTGTCAGGGACGTAGTATGCAAACAACCTCCCCAAATCAGTCCCCAACAAAACATCAGTGGGCAAATTATCAGACAGCCCCACTTCTTTCACCCCGCTCCCGGCACCCCAATCAATAAAAACCCGGGCCATCGGTAAGGGACAGCTGATGCCCCCAATCCCAGTGACAGTTAGGGTTTTCCCCGGAATGATTTCTTCAGGGGCCGCCAGTTCGGGTCGGATGAGGGTTCGTTCAGCCCCGGTGTCCTTGAGGCCTGTAGCAACACGACCTCCCACAGTGACGGGCTGTACGTTGTCACACACCCTCCCAACCACACCACCCACCAAAAGAACTGCTGCATTAGGCCCTGGGGCCTGGGATGAGGGGTTCTTCTGCTTGGCTAGACATTGGTGACTGAGGTGTCCAGTCTGCCTGCAGTGGTAACACTGGCGAAGTTCGGTGGTAGGTCTGGTGCTGTTGGCCACGGGGACAGGACCTCTGGTGTGTTGGCTGGCAGGGGTACTGGCGTTGGCTGCAGGCTTACCCCCTCTCCAGCTGGTGGTGACTGGCTTCCGCACTTCCGATCTACGGTTGGCCTCATAGGCATCGGCAATCTGCGCTGCTTTCGTCACATCGTTGGGTTCTCTGTCCATCACGAACTGTCGCACTTCAGTTGGGCAAAGACGGAAGAACTGGTCTTTGATCATCAGGTCTCGCAGCTGTGTAAAGGTGGTCACGGACAGTCCTTGGGTCCACTGGTCAAAGTGGGTCCCCAGTCTATGCACCACATCACTGTAACTGTCGTGTGGGCCACGTAGGAGGGTCCGAAACTTTTTACGGTACACCTCGGGTGTAAGCTGGTACTTAGCTATGAGAGCCTGCTTGATGGCCTCATAGTCACCATCTTGTTCTTGAGGGAGGGCAGCAAACGCCTCCAGAGCTTTTCCTCTCAGCCCTGGTGTCAGGTATCGTGCCCATTCTTGTGTAGGCAGCTGGTACTGTCTGCAGGCTTTCTCAAAGGCCCGCAGAAAAGTGTCCAAGTCCCCATCCTTTTCCATAACAGGAAAGTGGTCGGGCCGGGGCTTTGGTATCTGAGCGCTGCTGGGCTCACGACTGGACTGGGACGACCCCTGCATTTGCAGTCGGGCCATCTGCAGCTGGTACTCCCGCTGCGCTTGGGCCTCTCGCTCGGCTCGCTGGGCCTCTCGCTCAGCTCGGGCCTCAGCCTCCTGCCGGTATTGCTGAATCAGCTGCCGACGTCCCTCATGGTCATCAGTGGGGAATTCTTTCAAGGCCGCCTGCAGGTGGGGGTCCAATTCGCCCGGATTGCTAACAGGGCCAGCATTCAGTGGTTGGACCTCTGCTGCAGCACCATGTTCGCGGGTGCTGGCATCTGCGGCTTCTGGGCTCTGTGAGTGGTCTAGAGCGGCTTCCCATTGCATCAGGACTGCGACCAGTTGGCTTTTGTTTTTGTTTGCATAGTCAATGTGCTGTGACTTGCACAAGGCCACAAGGGTGTCTTTGGTCTGCTGCTCATAAAAGGTTTCTCCCAGCACAACCATGGTTGCCAAATAAAAGATAGGATAGAAAAACGAAGAAAAAGGGAGGGGATAATTACCAGTACACAATTGTCTCACAACTAATAAACACTGAGTTCGTTCTCCAAACTTATTTGCGCAGAGTTCTCGCAAGAACTTTCTGCAAGTTTTTAGTGAGAGGAATGATTGCTCAAACCAAATCACTAATGCTCTAATATCCCACCGCCTTGCCACCAATATGTCACGATTCACACCGTGACTGTCAAGATCCCTCAGCCGCTGCCTACAATATGTCACGGATTGGGGTGACCTTAGACCAGCAGACGGCTATCACATGTGCAGGGGGCTTATCCTAGTTATCCCTCCACTGCCACAATGTGATGAAAAAAACACACACGAGGCTATTGACCTCTTGTTTACAGCAGGGGCTTATTTTAGGTATCCCACTGCTCTTCAATATACCATGAACTGCAGGGATTTGTGTCTATCCCGCTTACAGTTCCACTTAACACTTGCAGCTCTCTGGCGCCCCCCTTACTCTCAGGTCAGATTAGGTACTGCACCTGGGGTAATTAGTCGCCAGAAAGGCTGCCTGCTATGTACTGGCTATTGGGCGCACTACAGCAACGCGATAACTACTCCCACTCAGGCAGGAACAATAATTATCAAGCCGCAGTCGCTACAGTGACCCCCCAACAGCCGGCACACGGTAAGCTGCCACCAGCGCCGATTAAACGGGTTCGGCTGCTAACCCCCAAAATAGTAGCGTAAATTCCCTTCAAAGACAGGGTACGTTTTTAGAGCATGGAGAACGAACTAGTAATAAATATGATACCCCATAAATGATTTTTAGGCAGTGTTTATAAAATATTTAACAAAGATGTTACAAATGAGACAATTGCAAATATGTACAAGGTAATTATAAAAATAAAAGGATTAAAGGAAGAAAAGATAACTCACATGTTCTTAGATCATTGCATTGCAGGCAACAGGCTAGGAGCTTTCCATCTATCCCAGTGCATTGGGCACTCGCAGTCTGGTCGCTTCAGGTAAAAACTCACAACTCTGCTCTCTTGGATGCCTGCCAGCACTTAAAACCTACAGTCTGTGACCTCACAGAAAGGGCTTGGTTTTCCAACTCCTCCTACCTCTTCGGTTTCACTAACTGGGCATTAAATATATCTGATGCCCGTATCTTCGCTACAGAACATAAAATAATCGCACCATACCCATCGTTCATCTCATAGTATCGTGGGCATTCCGATGAGATCAAATATGCCCTGTCTGGGATACATATTTACAGAGAAATCCCTACTTCTTCACCAGATGGAGTTAGACGCCCGTATTTAGAGTGATGCGTAGATCCTCCGAGTGTGATTATGACGATATATTTTGGTGTTCGTAACTTAAACGGTTTGCATAATATCTTCCAAAAACAGAACAAAGAAATCCCATGCATTCTAGAAGTTTCTCTAACAGTTCCTGCTAACACAAATTTCTCTTGCAGCTATGCCCGTCGTAAATACCTTTCGTCAATAAAACTCCCCCACAAGGCAAGCTCTTCTACACAGACAGCTAGAAACACAGGGAAAGAAAGAGAACCAGAGAGAAGGGGGGTTTAGCCCCCGCATGCTAGAAGGAAAACTAACTTATGATATTTCATACCATATCGTGACAGTCCTTATAAGATTTTGGAAGTCCTTAACCCTGTGTCATTTCGTTTGGACCTCCCGGCATCGTTTGCTATTCATAATGTGTTCCATCGGTCGTTGTTGCGGAGGTATGTGGTGCCTGTGGTTCCTTCGGTTGAGCCTCCTGCCCCTGTGCTGGTTGAGGGAGAATTGGAATACGTGGTGGAGAAGATCTTGGATTCTCGTATTTCTAGACGGAGGCTTCAGTATTTGGTTAAGTGGAAAGGCTATGGTCAGGAGGATAATTCCTGGGTTGTCGCCTCTGATGTTCATGCGGCCGATTTGGTTCGTGCCTTCCATGTGGCTCACCCTGATCGCCCTGGGGGTTTTGATGAGGGTTCGGTGACCCCTCCTCAAGGGGGGGGTACTGTTGTGAACTCCGTTTTTTTAGGCTCCCTCTTGTGGTCACAGATGGTATTGTGTGACTTTGGTTTTTTGGCTCCCCCTGGTGGTTTGGTTTATTATCCTGCGGGTCTGGCTGGATCAGCTGCCTCGTTATTCACCAGGGAGGTTCCTATTTAGCTCTGCTTCACTTCCACTTGTTGCCGGCTGTCAATGTATTCAGTGCTATTCTGATTACTCCTGATTATCTCGTTTTCTGCCTCTTCAGGATAAGCTAAGTTCTGTTTGAATATTTTTTGCTCATCTGCCTGCAATATTATTTCTGTGTAAGATGAGTCTAGTCCAGCTTGCTAATATGTGATTTCTTGTTGCTGGTAAGCTCTGGGGTACGGAGTTGCTTCCCCCGCACCGTTAGTTGGTGCGGGGGCTCGAGCAATCTCTGCGTGGATATTTTGAATAGGGTTTTTTTATTGACCGCACAGTTTCCTTCCTATTTTCTGCTATCTAGTATTAGCGGGCCTCATTTGCTAAATCTGATTTCATCTCTATGTTTGTGCTTTCCCCTTAACTCACCGTTAATATTTGTGGGGGGCTATTCTATATCTTTGGGGTCATTCCACTGAGGCAAGAGAGGACTTTCTTTCCCTCCAGGAATAGTCAGTTTCTCAGGCCGTGAAGAGACGTCTAGGATTTTCAGGTAACGTTCCACGGCTACTTATAGTTGTTTGCGGATAGGATCAGGTTGCGGTCAATCTAGTTACCACCTCCCCAGAGCTAGTCGTCTGTTCAGTTACTTAGCTTGTCCGTCCTGCGATCCTTGCCACTAGGATCATAACAGGATCGGCTCAAGGAAAAAAACAAAAGAGAGAGACGGAGAGAAAACTCAGAGGAAGGAAATGGGAAGGAGCAGGGCAAGGAACCAGGAGGGTAAGAGACGGAGGGAACAGGAGGAGAAATAATAAAGCTGAAGACAAGGAAGACTGGAAGCCAGTAATTGAGGGAAGAACCAGATGAGGAGACGAGAACCGGACTGAAGAAAGATGATGACTGGGACCGAGGAACACAGGGCAAGAGCAGGTACTGGAAGAGAGGAAGAACAACAAGGGGTTAATACGACAAACAAGGCTGGCGAAAGGACGAGACAATAAGGCGGCCTAACTACAGCAAGGAAACACGATAATCAGGCGACTCCACTGAGGGAGGACGGCCTGAAATACCTGAAGCCTGTCCTCTATTGGTCCTACTCCCCCCTCATACACTCTTAGACAAAAAACTCCTAAGAATGCGAGGAGCATTAATGTTCTCCCTGGGTTCCCAGGACCTCTCCTCAGGACCAAAGCCCTTCCAATCAATCAAAAAGAATGTTTTGCCCCTGACTTTTTTGGATGCTAAGATATCTTTTACCTCAAAGACGTTATCAGCACAGACTGGTGGAGGAGAAGAACTAGGAACTGGATGGAAATGATTTAGAATGACAGGCTTCAGGAGAGAGATGTGGAAGACATTAGGAATACAGAGCGAGGCAGGCAACCTGAGCTTGTAGGCTACATTGTTGATGCGCCGGAGAACTTCAAAAGGACCGATGTAACGAGGTCCTAACTTGTAAGAAGGAATCTTCAATCTAATATATTGAGAAGACAGCCAAACTTTCTCGCCTGGAAGATAGGTTGGAGCATCCAGGTGCCTCTTGTCAGCATGTCTCTTCATGCGCTCTCCCGTCCTCTCGAGGGTCTTCTTAGTCCCCAGCCAAATCTTGGAGAATTCCACAGTTACCGAGTCTGCTTCAAGAACCCCGGTGGTGGCGGAGACAGGCAACGGAACACTGGGATGCATGCCAAAAAACACAAAGAATGGAGACTTGCCTGAAGACTCATTGGGATGGTTATTGTAGGCGAACTCAGCCCATGGGAGATTAGACCAATTATCATGATGTGCATTAGAGAAATGGCGAAGATAGGACGCCAACACCTGATTGACACGCTCCACTTGACCGTTGGTTTGAGGGTGATATGCGGAGGAGAAATCCAACTTAACCTCCAGAAGACCACACAGAGCCCTCCAAAATCGAGAAGTAAACTGCACACCACGATCTGACACAATGTGTAAAGGAAATCCATGAAGTCGGAAGACATGCTGGATGAAGACTCTCGCTAGTTCAGGGGCAGAAGGCAGCCGTTGCAGCGGAACAAAGTGTGCCATCTTGGAGAACCGATCTACTACCACCAGGATGGTAGTGAAACCGGAAGAACGAGGCAGATTCGTGATGAAATCCAAAGCTATGTGTTGCCACGGAGTAGAAGGAACAGGTAACGGGAGCAAGAGTCCAGAAGGTAATCGTCTGGGAACTTTGACCTTGGCACAGGAGGAGCAAGAGGCAGTGAAGTCAACTACATCTTGGCGGAGAGAGGGCCACCAATAAAACCAAGAGATGAGATCCAACGTCTTTTTAACCCGACATGGCCAGAGATTTTGGAAGAGTGACCCCACCGAAACACTTGAATCCTTTTGGTCTCAGGAACAAAGGTCTTACCAGGCGGCGGAATAATCAACCTCACGGGAGCCACAGAGATGACCTTGACCGGATCAATGATGTGAGAGAAATCCTCCTCCAAGTCTTGAGACTGAAGTGACCGAGATAAGGCGTCTGCCTTGACATTCTTCTGACCTGGACGAAAATGCAACTCAAAATCGAAACGTGTGAAGAATAAGGACCACCTGGCTTGTTGGGGATTGAGCCTCTGGGCTGACTGCATATAGGCCAGATTCTTCTGGTCGGTATAAACAATAAACGGATGAACAGCCCCCTCAAGCAAATGGCGCCACTCCTCTAGGGCCATCTTGATGGCTAGCAACTCTCTGTAGCCAATAGAATAGTAGCATTCTGCAGGAGAGAAGGCCTTAGAAAAGAATCTGCAGGAAACCAATCAACCAGAAGATGACCTCTGGGATAAGACCGCGCCGGCCCGAGTAGAGGAGGCGTTCACTTCAAGGATGAACGGCTTATTTGCCTCGGGCCGATGTAATACAGGTGCAGTTGAAAAAGCCTGTTTAAGACTTAGGGTACCGTCACACATTGAAATTTTCATCGCTGCGACGGCACGATTCGTGACGTCGCAGCGTCGTATAATCATCGCTCCAGCGTCGTAGACTGCGGTCACACGTTGCAATCACGGCGCTGGAGCGATGTTGAAGTCCCCGGGTAACCAGGGTAAACATCGGGTAACTAAGCGCAGGGCCGCGCTTAGTAACCCGATGTTTACCCTGGTTACCAGCGTAAACGTAAAAAAACAAACAGTACATACTCACCCGTCGGTGTCCTTCAGGTCCCTTGCCGTCTGCTTCCTGCTCTGAGTGCAGCCGTACAGTGAGAGCAGATCGCAGCACCGCTGCGCTCTGCTCTCACTTTCCGGCCGGCACTCAGAGCAGGAAGCAGACGGCAAGGGACCTGAAGGACACCGACGGGTGAGTATGCACGGTTTGTTTTTTTACGTTTACGCTTGTAACCAGGGTAAACATCGGGTTACTAAGCGCGGCCCTGCGCTTAGTTACCCGATGTTTACCCTGGTTACAAGCGAAGACATCGCTGGATCGCTGTCACACACAACGATCCAGCGATGTCAGCGGGTGATCAAGCGACGAAAGAAAGTTCCAAACGATCTGCTACGACGTACGATTCTCAGCAGGGTGTCTGATCGCAGTAGCGTGTCAGACACAGCGATATCGTAACGATATCGCTAGAACGTCACGAATCGTAACGTCGTAGCGATGGAAATTTCAATGTGTGACGGTACCCTTAGAAAAGCCTCTTCGGCCTCCGGAGACCAAGTAATAGAGCTGACTCCCTTCCAAGTGAGACAGGAGATAGGCTTGGTGATGGACGAGAAATGCAGAATAAACTGTCAGTAGTAATTGGCAAAACCGAGGAAGCGTTGGATAGCTTTTACCCCTACCGGACGAGGCCACTGGAGGACAGCAGATAACTTCTCCGGATCCATCTCTAATCCATACTCAGAGACAATGTACCCTAAGAAGGGCAAGGAAGACCGCTTAAAGAGACACTTCTCCATCTTAGCATAAAGACGGTTCTCCCGGAGGCGCTGCAGGACCAGGCGAACGCTCCTTCTATGGGATGACAAACCCGGTGAGAAGACGAGAATGTCACCAAGGTTGACCACAACGCAAGAGTAAAGCAGATCCCGAAAGATGTCATTGACAAATTCTTAAAATACTGCGGGAGCATTACACAAACCAAAGGGCATGACAAGATACTCATAATGTCCATCCCGGGTGTTAAAGGCAGTCTTCCACTCATCCCCAGAGCGAATACGAACGAGGTTGTAGGCTCCACAAAGATCCAACTTAGAGAAAATCAGAGCCCCTCTCAGACGATCAAAGAGCTCCGGAATTAACGGCAGAGGATACTTATTCTTTACTGTGATGTAATTCAGACGTCTATAATTGATGCAAGGCCATAGAGAATCATCTTTCTTTTTCACAAAGAAAAAACCGGCACCTGCAGGCGAGGAAGATTTTCTTATAAAACCCTTGGCTAGGTTCTCTTGGATGTACTCGGACATGGCAGACATTTCATAAGGAGATAATGGATAGATTCGACCTCTGGGCGGCGTGGTCCCAGGACGTAATTTGACTGGGCAGTCATAGGGCCGATGAAGCGGAAGGGTCTCAGCTTCCTTCTTATCGAAAACGTCCGCAAAAGACCGATAGGCAGGAGGCAAACCCACGACACCAGAGGGAGATTGAGAAACAGAAACTGGATGGACTGGAGCTAAGCACCTCTCTTGACACGGATGTCCCCACCGAAGAACCTCACCAGAACGCCAATCCAAGACAGGCTTGTGAGTCCGAAGCCAAGGAAGACCGAGCAGAAGTGGGTGTGATAAGTTGGGCAGGACATAGAGAGCAATCTTCTCTTGATGCAGAGCCCCAACTTGCAGAGTTACCTCTTCAGTAACCATGGAGACGAACTCCTGCAAAGGCTTGCCATCCACGGAAGCAATCATACGAGGGCATTTCAGGGCGACCACCAGAATCCGATATTTCTTCACCTCCTTGAGCTGAATAAAGTTACCTGCCGCGCCCGAATCCAAATAAGCAAGTTCAGAACAACGTCTCTGACCCTGGACAATCAAAACGGAAAGAGTAAGAGGTGGAGAAGGTTCACAGACACCTAGGGAGGCCTCTCTTACCTGACCTAGGTGGAGGCGTTTCCCAGCCTCTCAGGACACGAGCGCAGGAAATGAGAGGCTCCTCCGCAGTATAGGCAGAGGCCTTGTGCCAACCTCTCTCTCCTGCGTTGATCCACCATCTTTACCTGATCTACCTGCATGGGTTCTGGTGCAGCACTGCCAGAAAGAGCCAAAGACCGAGGACTGAGAGGTCCATGTACTGAAGAGGAGGAAGGATGAATAGGTCTCCTCTCTCTGGCAGCCTCTCGAGAGCGCTCTTGAAAGTGCAAATCAATGCATGTAGCAAGAGAAATGAGCTCCTCCAAGGTGGTTGGAGTATCACGTCCTGCGAGCTCATCTTTAATCTTACCCGACAATCCTTGCCAAAAAGTCCCTACTAAAGCCTCATTGTTCCACCCCAGTTTCGAGGATAGGGTGCGAAAGCGTATGGCATATTGCCCTACAGAGAAAGTACCCTGATGGAGGTTAAATAGAGCTTCAGTAGTGGAAGAGAGCAGTCCGGGTTCATCAAAAACCCTCCTGAAGGTGTCCACGAAGGTGACTATACTGGTCACAATGGGATCATCTCGTTCCCAGAGAGGATTCACCCAGGAAAGAGCCTCTCCCTCTAAGTGAGATACAATAAACGCAACCTTGGCCCGATCGGTAGGGTAATGCTGGGGCAACAACTCAAAGTGTAAACAGCACTGGTTGAGAAAACCCTGACACAGCTTGGGGTCGCCACCATAAAGAGGTGGTTTACCCAAACGAGGCGAGGGTGCTGGTGCAGGATCTGAGAGCCGGGAAGAAGCTTGCGAAGAAGCCAACTGCAAAGAAAGCAGACGGTCATCCACGGAAGCCATGTAAGACAGGATGTGAGCCTGGGTATCACGCTGCTGAACCAACTCCTGCTGGAGACTGGCCAACTGTGTGGCATTCCCGGGATCTGCGGTCTGCAAAGCATAAAGCCAGGAATCCATTGTCTTCATAAAAGACATGATACGAGTCTGGTTTTCTCGCAAGAAAACTAACTCCTTCTGAGCAGAGGCCCCGGCGGGGTCCATGGACTGATTATTCTGTTACGCCGAAGGCAAAGAGTACAAGAGTGGACCCACTGGACCATGGATCCGACCCTCCCCCGAGCGAGCACACCAGAATAGACCAACCACTTCGCTACAAAGCCTCCCAAACACACGGGACAAATCCGCTACCACCAGCTCCGATTTCTTAATTAATAACGGGTCCGGAGCCCACCCAAATTAGTAGCATAATTCACTTCAGAGGACGTGACAGTACGTGTTACGCCAAAGGAGAAGAGTACAAGAGTGGACCCACTGGACCGTGGAACCGACCCTCCCTCGAGCGAGCACACCAGAATAGACCAACCCCTATACAGGGACAGTTAGGAAGCAAGCTCAGGGATCTCTTGAACCACGGATGCCAGGACCAGGGATCAGCTCAAGGAAAAAAACAAAAGAGAGAGACGGAGAGAAAACTCAGAGGAAGGAAATGGGAAGGAGCAGGGCAAGGAACCAGGAGGGTAAGAGACGGAGGGAACAGGAGGAGAAATAATAAAGCTGAAGACAAGGAAGACTGGAAGCCAGTAATTGAGGGAAGAACCAGATGAGGAGATGAGAACCAGACTGAAGAAAGATGATGACTGGGATCGAGGAACACAGGGAAGGAGCAGGTACTGGAAGAGAGGAAGAACAACAAGGGGTTAATACGACAAACAAGGCTGGTGAAAGGACGAGACAATAAGGCGGCCTAACTACAGCAAGGAAACACAATAATCAGGCGACTCCACTGAGGGAGGATGGCCTGAAATACCTGAAGCCTGTCCTCTATTGGACAGGATACTCTGCCGGGTCAGGTCAAGCAGGAAGAGAAGGCTGGAAGGAGCGCGCGCGTAGTCAGGACCTAACGCACCTGCGCAACCCACAGGAGCGCGCGACCGACGGCCGGAAAGAAGCGGGCCGGGACACCAACGCAGAGCCCCGGCAGGGAGCGCCGACAGGAGAGTGGAGCGGGGAAGACGCGGCGAGGACGGCAGCAGACCCAGAGCCAGCGGTCTCAAACGAAAGACCCGGAAGAAGAGGAGAGGTAACAGTACGTTATGGAGCAAGGAGGGACAAAGCTAGTAATTTTATATATTTTACTCCAAAAAAGGTAGGCACTGTTTACAGAAGTATAAAAAGATATTATAAAGAAGGCAAGTATCGTACGTACAGTACAATTATAAATAAAATGGGATTAAAGTTGAAATACACTTACATTTCGTTCATATCATTTCATCTCATGGCTGACTGTGTGCTGTGGGGGAGGGGCACATATCTAGATGCATCACATCCCGGTCTCGCAGGCAAAAGACGATGGAAGCCTGCTGTCTCACTCCCTTATCTCCCAGTCCAAAACCAAGGCACTCCCCCAGTGGAGACCTCACTCAGAGGCTGAATACTCCCTTTTCTTAGAGTTATGACAAACCATTTCTATACATAACTCGCTGTACGAACCTCGTATGAGAACATAATGATCAGGATGTTCACCACGCCAGGGGGTTCTTTTAAGTATAAAAATGGCGTAGATACATGACCCGCTTACAGAGAAATCCACTCCTTGCAACTCATTGGGTTTAGCTCCTAGCGATTTCAGTGAGCTATAGATCTCTCAATGGACATCCGGAATACATAATCCTTATATCTCTAGCCCAGATCAGTGCCAGTATACATAACTTTAAAAGAACAATAGATTCCCATGCATTTTGGAACAGGCTGTACCAGTTTCAGCTAGTATCAGGCAGAATGAGGGGTTTACAAAGAGACTGGCTATTGCAGCACAGAGCCATATAAATTCCTCAGCGATCCCAGTGAGTGTTGCTGGCACACTGAGATCACATTACAGCCATATAGCAGGGGGGAGGGAGTTGCCTGCAGGCTAAGAGAGCAGAAGAGCTTTCTAGACAGAATAAAGAGGGGGGTTGGAAAAGCCCACAGCGTGCGTCTGAAAAGCCATGGACCTTTTAGATATATACTGAAAATATGGCATATTCATATTATTGTGACACCTCCCCTTTTTGGACTGCGCTATGGATGCAGAACCTCTTGGTACTCCTCCATGCGCACCTCGGCAGGTTCGCACTGACGGGACAACCCGTCTGCATTACCATGCTCTGGCCTCATGGAGTTCCCGCCTACCCAGTGCCCAAGGTAGTGGACCTCTCTCATGCCCATCTGGCACTTTCCCGGCTTGATGGTCAGACTGGCTTGGTGAATTCGCCTCAGCACCTCCTGAAGATGCTGCAGATGTTCACCACAGGAGGAACTGAAGATGGAAATGTCATCCACGTACGCCACCGAGTACTTCTCCAGTCCCTTAAGCAGGTGGTTGACCATCCGCTGGAAAGTGGCAGAGGCATTCTTCATGCCGAAGGGCATGACCGTGGACTCATACAGTCCGAAGGGTGTGATAAAGGCAGACTTCTCCTTCGGGGCTCAGGGGAATCTGCCAATATCCCTGACTCAGATCCATTATGGACAGATATTTTGCACCAGCTAACCGCTCAAGCGGCTCCTCGATGCGCAGCATTGGGTGTGCGTCAGAGGCTGTGATGACGTAGAGCCCCCTGTAGTCCACGCAGACTGGGTGGTCCGATCCTTCTTTGGCACGAGAACTATAGGTGAGGCCCACATGCTCTTTGACAGTTGAATCACCCACAGCTGTAACATCTCATCGATCTCCTGGCGCATAATTTGCTGCACCTCGTCACAGATCCAATTGGGTGTTTGCAGTAGTGGGGCATGATTCCTGGTCCTCGATGGATCCACCGACCTTGGCTTGAGCCAGCATGTCCAGTAGGGGGTCTTCCTCCCCATCTTCGGGCAGGCTGCAGACCGGAAGGACATAGGCTTTAAGTTCATAATGAGCCTTCATCATATTGACATGAAAGGCCTTTCGCCTACACCGAGCGGGGTCAAACATGACCACGTAGGTGACTGGGTTGAGCTGTTGGTGGACGACGCACGAGCCTTCCCAGGCTGCCTGAAGCATATCCTTTGGTACAGGGACCAGCACCCACACCTTTTGACCCATCTGGTAGGTCCACTCCCGGGCGTTCTGGTCGTACCTGTGCTTCTAATCAGCCTGAGCGTGCGTCATGTTGTCATGCTCAAAAACGTTTCGGTCCTACACTTGGACCTTCGTCAGTAACTACATGTGAGATATAACCAAATGTGATAACAATACAAAAGGAACAAATCATACAGAAAAACAATTATACAAAAAAGGTATGTACATAAATGCTGGGAAAACAGGATAGCATCAATATCAAAAGCAATGGTCCAATGTACAGAGGATTTATATGCAGGAGAAAAACCCCCAGGCATCTAGGCTAATAAGTTCCACCTAAGTTTGGAAGTAGAAGGCCCCCCTTAAACAGATACGTGGAGGAGAAAGTACATACCGTACTGTAGAGTATAGTGGGAGACCAAGGGGTCAGTAGACACACAGGAGCGGCGTCTGTGAACACGCAGATAATCCCCCAAAGGGATATGTGAGATATGCGTAGCAGTAGTTGGATGTGAAAGAAGGGACATGAAAAAATGCTCATACCTTATATGATAACCAAACCGGGGCGGTACTAAAGGTGTGCAAGCAGAAAGAGCAGAGGAATGGTTACCTCCTGGCCGTGACCCAGAAAAAACAAGCTGTGCGCTAGTGTGACCGTTACCTGTAGAGACCGTGGCAGCTGTCAGCCGGTGCAGACGCGGATTCCACCGCTGGTCTGCCGGTGTGGAGTGGAACCGCCATGTTAAGGAGGTGGGGCGGGACTAACAGTGCCGAAAAACCAATCAGCGAGTGGCGCCGCTGACCGGAAGTGACGTCACGCGGTAAGGAACCGAACTGTGCGGTTACATGCAGAGATGTGCTGCGTGGTAGGCGGAAGTGACGTCCTGTTGTCAGGGTAACAGGGTCTAGTACAGTCACAGGAAATCTAGTAACAGAGCGCTATAGTAAACATGAAACATGGATGGACACACGTGCTGCACAAAACAGAATGAATGGACTTAGAGCAGGGGTGCCCGTATAGGATTTTCTGCAGAGGGTGAACGAAATCCATGGTAGTGGTGGTCATACGATCTATGGTTTAGCCATGTGCCACGGTGTGAGAATTGGACTTGGTCCAACGTGACATGCGGAAGTGACACAGATTTCAATACAGTCGATTCTAATGGCAAAAAAGAAAAGCAGAGTTAGCAAATCATAGGTACACATCATTTAGACGTATGTAAATAATAGAATGACTGAAACGCATATTAACCCGTGAGTAACATCAGAATACATGGAACAGGCAATACATGGGGTAATGCATTATCAAATAAAAGAGGCAAGATCATAGTCTCTATTAAGTCCCAGTGGATGAAGTGTTTCCAGTGTGTGAATCCAAAAAGCCTCCCGTCTTTTGAGACGGGCTACCCGGTCACCACCTCTCCTAAAAGGGGGAATATGTTCAATAACTTGGTATTGTAGCTGGGAGACAGTGTGGCCATGGTTATGGAAGTGGAGAGGAACGGGTAACAATAAATTCTTGCGGCGGATCGTCGATTTGTGCTTAGACACACGGTCTCGTATGGGTTGCGTAGTTTCCCCTATGTATAAGAGACCGCAAGGGCACTTAATTAGGTATATGACCCATGAAGAAGCACACGTGAAGTAGTCTGGAATGTGAAATGACTTGCCAGACCGTGGATGGTGGAAGGAGGAGCCTTTCAGAACATTGTGACATTGGGCACAATTGAGGCATGGGAAGGTCCCCTTGCGTGGAGTCTGCAAAAAACGTTGGCGAGGAGTGGATGGACCTGTTCCCAGATCCGCCCTAACGAGAGAGTCCCTAAGGTTGGGTGGGCGTCTAAAACAGGGGAGGAAAGGATTCTGGAATTCCGGTATTGTTGGGTATCCCTTTGATAATAGGTGCCAATGTTGGCGTATTGACCTGTGTAGGATGTATGAGTACGGATGATATGAGTGGACAAATGGGATCCGGTTAGCGGCTCTATTGGTTCGTGGGGTAGAGGGTGCTGTTGCCTTTTCTAGTACCGAGGACGGATAACCACGTTGGGTAAACTTGGTGGCCATCTCTTGGAGGCGCACAGGTTTGAGTTTTGAATCGGAGACGATCCTGGAAACTCTTTGGAATTGTGACTTGGGTACTGAATTTTTAGTGGCTGGAGGATGGAAGCTTGTGAAGTGCAACAGACTGTTGCGGTCGGTGCTTTTCGTGTAGAGGTCAGTGGTTATGGAGCCATCGGGTTGAAGTATGACCAGGGTGTCCAGAAAGTTGATCTGTGTTGTACTATGGGACATGGTAAAAGAGATCCCGGGCCAGGCCGTGTTGAGCCAGTCGTATAGCACCGTTAAGGCTTCCAACGAGCCCCCCCATATGCAGAACACATCATCAATGTACCGTTTCCACATGATGACGTTGTCGCGGACAAGTGGGTGAGGGTATATCAGACTCTCTTCAAAGTCCGCCATGTAGCAGTTAGCATAGGGGGGCGCTACGTTAGAGCCCATCGCGGTGCCACGAATTTGGAGGTAAAAATCGTCCTGAAATAAAAAGTAATTCCGGGTGAGAATGATGGTGAGTAGATCAACACACAGTTGTATTTGGTCTGGTGAGAGGCCGGATTGGGTCAGGAGTTTGTGGACCGAATTGATGCCTTCCGTGTGAGGGATAGATGTATAAAGGTCCTTCACGTCCATAGTTACCAGTATAGAATGTGCTGGGATGGGACATGTATCCTTTAGGGTGTTGAGGAAAGAGCCAGTGTCCAGGATAAATGATTTAGATGACCTAATCATTGGGGTAAGGATTTTTTCCAAATAGATTGCCAATGGTGAGAGAATAGAGTCGGTGGATGCGACTATGGGCCTCCCTGGGGGTCTCTCTAGGTTCTTATGGATCTTTGGAATAGTGTAAAACACCGGAGTGATGGGATGTAATTTAGTGAGAAAATCGCGTGTTTTGGGGTCTAGAATCCCCAATTCGGTATACCTTGCCAGTGTGTCAGAGATAATTTGTCTGGTTGTGGACTGGGGATCATTTTGTAGCTTAGTGTAGACAGTGGAGTCATCTAGTTGCCGTTTTATTTCCCGGAGGTAGTCGGATCTATTCATGATGACAAGGGCTCCCCCTTTGTCTGCGGGTTTAAAGACAAGACTACTGTCACTCTGTAGGCTTTTTAAAGCTTGTCGTTCTATGGGGGAAAGGTTAGAGGGAAAAAATAGTTTCCCCTTTCTGATATCATCGCAGAGTGTTTTGAATGACTCTTTGATGAAGCCTATGAAAGATTCCATGGCATGGGAGCCTTGTGGTGGTCTAAAATGGCTTTTAGTGTACAGGCCTAGGCTGCGTGCTGATAAAGAGTCGTCTGCTGGGACCATAGAAGGCTGAATGGAGGGTGATTCAGGGGAGGTAGAGAAAAAGGCTTTCAATCTTATGGATCTAAAGAACCTCTGAAGGTCCATCTCTAAGTCGAATGTATGGCATTGGTAGGAGGGGCAAAAGGATAGGCCCTTCTGCAGAATTTTATATTCAGCTACTCCCAATAGTCTGTCGGAAATGTTGATCACCAACGGGGTGGTCGTACCTGTGATCTCGTGATCCTCCCTTGGAACGGATCTCCTCCTATGTCCGTGGCCCCGCCTCGTGGCCTTCTTCTCGGGGCGCGGTGTCGTTGGCCTAAAAAACGCGGTGGTAGAGTAGCGGAGGCCCCTGACTCCTGTTCCGAGCCAGATGTCGAATAGTCGGGGGAGGTGCGTGGACCTTGTCGAGATATGTTGCGACGACCGGAGAAGGAGTCCTGCCATTTGTATACCTGCTGGCGCTCGTAGTCCTCTGTGTCCCTGTTGAACTTACTGCGTTTTCTTTCTTGTGTTTCTCGCCGATGTTTCTCGATGTTTTTCGTTATCTGGTCCTTGAGGATGGAGAGTTCTTCTGGAGTTCCGGATGAAGATAGTTGAGCTTCGATGGTTTTGATGGTCTCGGAGCTGGTGGAGATCGCCTTCTGTAGATGCTCGATCGTGAGGGTTATAATATCAAAAGAACACTTGTTTAGTATACATTCGTATTTAGTACAGTATTCAGGAGAGTCCCGAAACAGTGTGGGACGTAGTGAGACCCGTAGACCCCTAGGAATTCGTTGTGCTCGAAGGTATTCAGAAAGTGTAGCACAGTGGAGTTCGATGTTAGTAAAGTGACGAAGTTCCCGTTCTAGATCTCGGCCTCTCGCCTCCTTTGGGGGAATTTTCAGGAAATCACTATTGTAGGTGGAGCGTGCCAGGATACTGGAGGTCTCCTCAGCATTGTAAGAAAATGTGGACATGACCCGTCAGTGTGCACAACGTAAGGGAAAAGTAACCATAAACAATTTGCCGTGTGCACTACTGGAAAGGAAGGTGCTAAGGTAGGTTCCCACACCTTCTTGAACTATATAAAAAGAACCTAGCACTCAACTTGATGCTTTGGAGTGAATTTTTATTGTAGTGGTACTCAAAAACGTTTCGGTCCTACACTTGGACCTTCGTCAGTAACTACATGTGAGATATAACCAAATGTGATAACAATACAAAAGGAACAAATCATACAGAAAAACAATTATACAAAAAAGGTATGTACATAAATGCTGGGAAAACAGGATAGCATCAATATCAAAAGCAATGGTCCAATGTACAGAGGATTTATATGCAGGAGAAAAACCCCCAGGCATCTAGGCTAATAAGTTCCACCTAAGTTTGGAAGTAGAAGGCCCCCCTTAAACAGATACGTGGAGGAGAAAGTACATACCGTACTGTAGAGTATAGTGGGAGACCAAGGGGTCAGTAGACACACAGGAGCGGCGTCTGTGAACACGCAGATAATCCCCCAAAGGGATATGTGAGATATGCGTAGCAGTAGTTGGATGTGAAAGAAGGGACATGAAAAAATGCTCATACCTTATATGATAACCAAACCGGGGCGGTACTAAAGGTGTGCAAGCAGAAAGAGCAGAGGAATGGTTACCTCCTGGCCGTGACCCAGAAAAAACAAGCTGTGCGCTAGTGTGACCGTTACCTGTAGAGACCGTGGCAGCTGTCAGCCGGTGCAGACGCGGATTCCACCGCTGGTCTGCCGGTGTGGAGTGGAACCGCCATGTTAAGGAGGTGGGGCGGGACTAACAGTGCCGAAAAACCAATCAGCGAGTGGCGCCGCTGACCGGAAGTGACGTCACGCGGTAAGGAACCGAACTGTGCGGTTACATGCAGAGATGTGCTGCGTGGTAGGCGGAAGTGACGTCCTGTTGTCAGGGTAACAGGGTCTAGTACAGTCACAGGAAATCTAGTAACAGAGCGCTATAGTAAACATGAAACATGGATGGACACACGTGCTGCACAAAACAGAATGAATGGACTTAGAGCAGGGGTGCCCGTATAGGATTTTCTGCAGAGGGTGAACGAAATCCATGGTAGTGGTGGTCATACGATCTATGGTTTAGCCATGTGCCACGGTGTGAGAATTGGACTTGGTCCAACGTGACATGCGGAAGTGACACAGATTTCAATACAGTCGATTCTAATGGCAAAAAAGAAAAGCAGAGTTAGCAAATCATAGGTACACATCATTTAGACGTATGTAAATAATAGAATGACTGAAACGCATATTAACCCGTGAGTAACATCAGAATACATGGAACAGGCAATACATGGGGTAATGCATTATCAAATAAAAGAGGCAAGATCATAGTCTCTATTAAGTCCCAGTGGATGAAGTGTTTCCAGTGTGTGAATCCAAAAAGCCTCCCGTCTTTTGAGACGGGCTACCCGGTCACCACCTCTCCTAAAAGGGGGAATATGTTCAATAACTTGGTATTGTAGCTGGGAGACAGTGTGGCCATGGTTATGGAAGTGGAGAGGAACGGGTAACAATAAATTCTTGCGGCGGATCGTCGATTTGTGCTTAGACACACGGTCTCGTATGGGTTGCGTAGTTTCCCCTATGTATAAGAGACCGCAAGGGCACTTAATTAGGTATATGACCCATGAAGAAGCACACGTGAAGTAGTCTGGAATGTGAAATGACTTGCCAGACCGTGGATGGTGGAAGGAGGAGCCTTTCAGAACATTGTGACATTGGGCACAATTGAGGCATGGGAAGGCCCACCCAACCTTAGGGACTCTCTCGTTAGGGCGGATCTGGGAACAGGTCCATCCACTCCTCGCCAACGTTTTTTGCAGACTCCACGCAAGGGGACCTTCCCATGCCTCAATTGTGCCCAATGTCACAATGTTCTGAAAGGCTCCTCCTTCCACCATCCACGGTCTGGCAAGTCATTTCACATTCCAGACTACTTCACGTGTGCTTCTTCATGGGTCATATACCTAATTAAGTGCCCTTGCGGTCTCTTATACATAGGGGAAACTACGCAACCCATACGAGACCGTGTGTCTAAGCACAAATCGACGATCCGCCGCAAGAATTTATTGTTACCCGTTCCTCTCCACTTCCATAACCATGGCCACACTGTCTCCCAGCTACAATACCAAGTTATTGAACATATTCCCCCTTTTAGGAGAGGTGGTGACCGGGTAGCCCGTCTCAAAAGACGGGAGGCTTTTTGGATTCACACACTGGAAACACTTCATCCACTGGGACTTAATAGAGACTATGATCTTGCCTCTTTTATTTGATAATGCATTACCCCATGTATTGCCTGTTCCATGTATTCTGATGTTACTCACGGGTTAATATGCGTTTCAGTCATTCTATTATTTACATACGTCTAAATGATGTGTACCTATGATTTGCTAACTCTGCTTTTCTTTTTTGCCATTAGAATCGACTGTATTGAAATCTGTGTCACTTCCGCATGTCACGTTGGACCAAGTCCAATTCTCACACCGTGGCACATGGCTAAACCATAGATCGTATGACCACCACTACCATGGATTTCGTTCACCCTCTGCAGAAAATCCTATACGGGCACCCCTGCTCTAAGTCCATTCATTCTGTTTTGTGCAGCACGTGTGTCCATCCATGTTTCATGTTTACTATAGCGCTCTGTTACTAGATTTCCTGTGACTGTACTAGACCCTGTTACCCTGACAACAGGACGTCACTTCCGCCTACCACGCAGCACATCTCTGCATGTAACCGCACAGTTCGGTTCCTTACCGCGTGACGTCACTTCCGGTCAGCGGCGCCACTCGCTGATTGGTTTTTCGGCACTGTTAGTCCCGCCCCACCTCCTTAACATGGCGGTTCCACTCCACACCGGCAGACCAGCGGTGGAATCCGCGTCTGCACCGGCTGACAGCTGCCACGGTCTCTACAGGTAACGGTCACACTAGCGCACAGCTTGTTTTTTCTGGGTCACGGCCAGGAGGTAACCATTCCTCTGCTCTTTCTGCTTGCACACCTTTAGTACCGCCCCGGTTTGGTTATCATATAAGGTATGAGCATTTTTTCATGTCCCTTCTTTCACATCCAACTACTGCTACGCATATCTCACATATCCCTTTGGGGGATTATCTGCGTGTTCACAGACGCCGCTCCTGTGTGTCTACTGACCCCTTGGTCTCCCACTATACTCTACAGTACGGTATGTACTTTCTCCTCCACGTATCTGTTTAAGGGGGGCCTTCTACTTCCAAACTTAGGTGGAACTTATTAGCCTAGATGCCTGGGGGTTTTTCTCCTGCATATAAATCCTCTGTACATTGGACCATTGCTTTTGATATTGATGCTATCCTGTTTTCCCAGCATTTATGTACATACCTTTTTTGTATAATTGTTTTTCTGTATAATTTGTTCCTTTTGTATTGTTATCACATTTGGTTATATCTCACATGTAGTTACTGACGAAGGTCCAAGTGTAGGACCGAAACGTTTTTGAGTACCACTACAATAAAAATTCACTCCAAAGCATCAAGTTGAGTGCTAGGTTCTTTTTATATAGTTCAAGAAGGTGTGGGAACCTACCTTAGCACCTTCCTTTCCAGTAGTGCACACGGCAAATTGTTTATGGTTACTTTTCCCTTACGTTGTGCACACTGACGGGTCATGTCCACATTTTCTTACAATGCTGAGGAGACCTCCAGTATCCTGGCACGCTCCACCTACAATAGTGATTTCCTGAAAATTCCCCCAAAGGAGGCGAGAGGCCGAGATCTAGAACGGGAACTTCGTCACTTTACTAACATCGAACTCCACTGTGCTACACTTTCTGAATACCTTCGAGCACAACGAATTCCTAGGGGTCTACGGGTCTCACTACGTCCCACACTGTTTCGGGACTCTCCTGAATACTGTACTAAATACGAATGTATACTAAACAAGTGTTCTTTTGATATTATAACCCTCACGATCGAGCATCTACAGAAGGCGATCTCCACCAGCTCCGAGACCATCAAAACCATCGAAGCTCAACTATCTTCATCCGGAACTCCAGAAGAACTCTCCATCCTCAAGGACCAGATAACGAAAAACATCGAGAAACATCGGCGAGAAACACAAGAAAGAAAACGCAGTAAGTTCAACAGGGACACAGAGGACTACGAGCGCCAGCAGGTATACAAATGGCAGGACTCCTTCTCCGGTCGTCGCAACATATCTCGACAAGGTCCACGCACCTCCCCCGACTATTCGACATCTGGCTCGGAACAGGAGTCAGGGGCCTCCGCTACTCTACCACCGCGTTTTTTAGGCCAACGACACCGCGCCCCGAGAAGAAGGCCACGAGGCGGGGCCACGGACATAGGAGGAGATCCGTTCCAAGGGAGGATCACGAGATCACAGGTACGACCACCCCGTTGGTGATCAACATTTCCGACAGACTATTGGGAGTAGCTGAATATAAAATTCTGCAGAAGGGCCTATCCTTTTGCCCCTCCTACCAATGCCATACATTCGACTTAGAGATGGACCTTCAGAGGTTCTTTAGATCCATAAGATTGAAAGCCTTTTTCTCTACCTCCCCTGAATCACCCTCCATTCAGCCTTCTATGGTCCCAGCAGACGACTCTTTATCAGCACGCAGCCTAGGCCTGTACACTAAAAGCCATTTTAGACCACCACAAGGCTCCCATGCCATGGAATCTTTCATAGGCTTCATCAAAGAGTCATTCAAAACACTCTGCGATGATATCAGAAAGGGGAAACTATTTTTTCCCTCTAACCTTTCCCCCATAGAACGACAAGCTTTAAAAAGCCTACAGAGTGACAGTAGTCTTGTCTTTAAACCCGCAGACAAAGGGGGAGCCCTTGTCATCATGAATAGATCCGACTACCTCCGGGAAATAAAACGGCAACTAGATGACTCCACTGTCTACACTAAGCTACAAAATGATCCCCAGTCCACAACCAGACAAATTATCTCTGACACACTGGCAAGGTATACCGAATTGGGGATTCTAGACCCCAAAACACGCGATTTTCTCACTAAATTACATCCCATCACTCCGGTGTTTTACACTATTCCAAAGATCCATAAGAACCTAGAGAGACCCCCAGGGAGGCCCATAGTCGCATCCACCGACTCTATTCTCTCACCATTGGCAATCTATTTGGAAAAAATCCTTACCCCAATGATTAGGTCATCTAAATCATTTATCCTGGACACTGGCTCTTTCCTCAACACCCTAAAGGATACATGTCCCATCCCAGCACATTCTATACTGGTAACTATGGACGTGAAGGACCTTTATACATCTATCCCTCACACGGAAGGCATCAATTCGGTCCACAAACTCCTGACCCAATCCGGCCTCTCACCAGACCAAATACAACTGTGTGTTGATCTACTCACCATCATTCTCACCCGGAATTACTTTTTATTTCAGGACGATTTTTACCTCCAAATTCGTGGCACCGCGATGGGCTCTAACGTAGCGCCCCCCTATGCTAACTGCTACATGGCGGACTTTGAAGAGAGTCTGATATACCCTCACCCACTTGTCCGCGACAACGTCATCATGTGGAAACGGTACATTGATGATGTGTTCTGCATATGGGGGGGCTCGTTGGAAGCCTTAACGGTGCTATACGACTGGCTCAACACGGCCTGGCCCGGGATCTCTTTTACCATGTCCCATAGTACAACACAGATCAACTTTCTGGACACCCTGGTCATACTTCAACCCGATGGCTCCATAACCACTGACCTCTACACGAAAAGCACCGACCGCAACAGTCTGTTGCACTTCACAAGCTTCCATCCTCCAGCCACTAAAAATTCAGTACCCAAGTCACAATTCCAAAGAGTTTCCAGGATCGTCTCCGATTCAAAACTCAAACCTGTGCGCCTCCAAGAGATGGCCACCAAGTTTACCCAACGTGGTTATCCGTCCTCGGTACTAGAAAAGGCAACAGCACCCTCTACCCCACGAACCAATAGAGCCGCTAACCGGATCCCATTTGTCCACTCATATCATCCGTACTCATACATCCTACACAGGTCAATACGCCAACATTGGCACCTATTATCAAAGGGATACCCAACAATACCGGAATTCCAGAATCCTTTCCTCCCCTGTTTTAGACGCCCACCCAACCTTAGGGACTCTCTCGTTAGGGCGGATCTGGGAACAGGTCCATCCACTCCTCGCCAACGTTTTTTGCAGACTCCACGCAAGGGGACCTTCCCATGCCTCAATTGTGCCCAATGTCACAATGTTCTGAAAGGCTCCTCCTTCCACCATCCACGGTCTGGCAAGTCATTTCACATTCCAGACTACTTCACGTGTGCTTCTTCATGGGTCATATACCTAATTAAGTGCCCTTGCGGTCTCTTATACATAGGGGAAACTACGCAACCCATACGAGACCGTGTGTCTAAGCACAAATCGACGATCCGCCGCAAGAATTTATTGTTACCCGTTCCTCTCCACTTCCATAACCATGGCCACACTGTCTCCCAGCTACAATACCAAGTTATTGAACATATTCCCCCTTTTAGGAGAGGTGGTGACCGGGTAGCCCGTCTCAAAAGACGGGAGGCTTTTTGGATTCACACACTGGAAACACTTCATCCACTGGGACTTAATAGAGACTATGATCTTGCCTCTTTTATTTGATAATGCATTACCCCATGTATTGCCTGTTCCATGTATTCTGATGTTACTCACGGGTTAATATGCGTTTCAGTCATTCTATTATTTACATACGTCTAAATGATGTGTACCTATGATTTGCTAACTCTGCTTTTCTTTTTTGCCATTAGAATCGACTGTATTGAAATCTGTGTCACTTCCGCATGTCACGTTGGACCAAGTCCAATTCTCACACCGTGGCACATGGCTAAACCATAGATCGTATGACCACCACTACCATGGATTTCGTTCACCCTCTGCAGAAAATCCTATACGGGCACCCCTGCTCTAAGTCCATTCATTCTGTTTTGTGCAGCACGTGTGTCCATCCATGTTTCATGTTTACTATAGCGCTCTGTTACTAGATTTCCTGTGACTGTACTAGACCCTGTTACCCTGACAACAGGACGTCACTTCCGCCTACCACGCAGCACATCTCTGCATGTAACCGCACAGTTCGGTTCCTTACCGCGTGACGTCACTTCCGGTCAGCGGCGCCACTCGCTGATTGGTTTTTCGGCACTGTTAGTCCCGCCCCACCTCCTTAACATGGCGGTTCCACTCCACACCGGCAGACCAGCGGTGGAATCCGCGTCTGCACCGGCTGACAGCTGCCACGGTCTCTACAGGTAACGGTCACACTAGCGCACAGCTTGTTTTTTCTGGGTCACGGCCAGGAGGTAACCATTCCTCTGCTCTTTCTGCTTGCACACCTTTAGTACCGCCCCGGTTTGGTTATCATATAAGGTATGAGCATTTTTTCATGTCCCTTCTTTCACATCCAACTACTGCTACGCATATCTCACATATCCCTTTGGGGGATTATCTGCGTGTTCACAGACGCCGCTCCTGTGTGTCTACTGACCCCTTGGTCTCCCACTATACTCTACAGTACGGTATGTACTTTCTCCTCCACGTATCTGTTTAAGGGGGGCCTTCTACTTCCAAACTTAGGTGGAACTTATTAGCCTAGATGCCTGGGGGTTTTTCTCCTGCATATAAATCCTCTGTACATTGGACCATTGCTTTTGATATTGATGCTATCCTGTTTTCCCAGCATTTATGTACATACCTTTTTTGTATAATTGTTTTTCTGTATAATTTGTTCCTTTTGTATTGTTATCACATTTGGTTATATCTCACATGTAGTTACTGACGAAGGTCCAAGTGTAGGACCGAAACGTTTTTGAGTACCACTACAATAAAAATTCACTCCAAAGCATCAAGTTGAGTGCTAGGTTCTTTTTATATAGTTCAAGAAGGTGTGGGAACCTACCTTAGCACCTTCCTTTCCAGTAGTGCACACGGCAAATTGTTTATGGTTACTTTTCCCTTACGTTGTGCACACTGACGGGTCATGTCCACATTTTCTTACAATGCTGAGGAGACCTCCAGTATCCTGGCACGCTCCACCTACAATAGTGATTTCCTGAAAATTCCCCCAAAGGAGGCGAGAGGCCGAGATCTAGAACGGGAACTTCGTCACTTTACTAACATCGAACTCCACTGTGCTACACTTTCTGAATACCTTCGAGCACAACGAATTCCTAGGGGTCTACGGGTCTCACTACGTCCCACACTGTTTCGGGACTCTCCTGAATACTGTACTAAATACGAATGTATACTAAACAAGTGTTCTTTTGATATTATAACCCTCACGATCGAGCATCTACAGAAGGCGATCTCCACCAGCTCCGAGACCATCAAAACCATCGAAGCTCAACTATCTTCATCCGGAACTCCAGAAGAACTCTCCATCCTCAAGGACCAGATAACGAAAAACATCGAGAAACATCGGCGAGAAACACAAGAAAGAAAACGCAGTAAGTTCAACAGGGACACAGAGGACTACGAGCGCCAGCAGGTATACAAATGGCAGGACTCCTTCTCCGGTCGTCGCAACATATCTCGACAAGGTCCACACACCTCCCCCGACTATTCGACATCTGGCTCGGAACAGGAGTCAGGGGCCTCCGCTACTCTACCACCGCGTTTTTTAGGCCAACGACACCGCGCCCCGAGAAGAAGGCCACGAGGCGGGGCCACGGACATAGGAGGAGATCCGTTCCAAGGGAGGATCACGAGATCACAGGTACGACCACCCCGTTGGTGATCAACATTTCCGACAGACTATTGGGAGTAGCTGAATATAAAATTCTGCAGAAGGGCCTATCCTTTTGCCCCTCCTACCAATGCCATACATTCGACTTAGAGATGGACCTTCAGAGGTTCTTTAGATCCATAAGATTGAAAGCCTTTTTCTCTACCTCCCCTGAATCACCCTCCATTCAGCCTTCTATGGTCCCAGCAGACGACTCTTTATCAGCACGCAGCCTAGGCCTGTACACTAAAAGCCATTTTAGACCACCACAAGGCTCCCATGCCATGGAATCTTTCATAGGCTTCATCAAAGAGTCATTCAAAACACTCTGCGATGATATCAGAAAGGGGAAACTATTTTTTCCCTCTAACCTTTCCCCCATAGAACGACAAGCTTTAAAAAGCCTACAGAGTGACAGTAGTCTTGTCTTTAAACCCGCAGACAAAGGGGGAGCCCTTGTCATCATGAATAGATCCGACTACCTCCGGGAAATAAAACGGCAACTAGATGACTCCACTGTCTACACTAAGCTACAAAATGATCCCCAGTCCACAACCAGACAAATTATCTCTGACACACTGGCAAGGTATACCGAATTGGGGATTCTAGACCCCAAAACACGCGATTTTCTCACTAAATTACATCCCATCACTCCGGTGTTTTACACTATTCCAAAGATCCATAAGAACCTAGAGAGACCCCCAGGGAGGCCCATAGTCGCATCCACCGACTCTATTCTCTCACCATTGGCAATCTATTTGGAAAAAATCCTTACCCCAATGATTAGGTCATCTAAATCATTTATCCTGGACACTGGCTCTTTCCTCAACACCCTAAAGGATACATGTCCCATCCCAGCACATTCTATACTGGTAACTATGGACGTGAAGGACCTTTATACATCTATCCCTCACACGGAAGGCATCAATTCGGTCCACAAACTCCTGACCCAATCCGGCCTCTCACCAGACCAAATACAACTGTGTGTTGATCTACTCACCATCATTCTCACCCGGAATTACTTTTTATTTCAGGACGATTTTTACCTCCAAATTCGTGGCACCGCGATGGGCTCTAACGTAGCGCCCCCCTATGCTAACTGCTACATGGCGGACTTTGAAGAGAGTCTGATATACCCTCACCCACTTGTCCGCGACAACGTCATCATGTGGAAACGGTACATTGATGATGTGTTCTGCATATGGGGGGGCTCGTTGGAAGCCTTAACGGTGCTATACGACTGGCTCAACACGGCCTGGCCCGGGATCTCTTTTACCATGTCCCATAGTACAACACAGATCAACTTTCTGGACACCCTGGTCATACTTCAACCCGATGGCTCCATAACCACTGACCTCTACACGAAAAGCACCGACCGCAACAGTCTGTTGCACTTCACAAGCTTCCATCCTCCAGCCACTAAAAATTCAGTACCCAAGTCACAATTCCAAAGAGTTTCCAGGATCGTCTCCGATTCAAAACTCAAACCTGTGCGCCTCCAAGAGATGGCCACCAAGTTTACCCAACGTGGTTATCCGTCCTCGGTACTAGAAAAGGCAACAGCACCCTCTACCCCACGAACCAATAGAGCCGCTAACCGGATCCCATTTGTCCACTCATATCATCCGTACTCATACATCCTACACAGGTCAATACGCCAACATTGGCACCTATTATCAAAGGGATACCCAACAATACCGGAATTCCAGAATCCTTTCCTCCCCTGTTTTAGACGCCCACCCAACCTTAGGGACTCTCTCGTTAGGGCGGATCTGGGAACAGGTCCATCCACTCCTCGCCAACGTTTTTTGCAGACTCCACGCAAGGGGACCTTCCCATGCCTCAATTGTGCCCAATGTCACAATGTTCTGAAAGGCTCCTCCTTCCACCATCCACGGTCTGGCAAGTCATTTCACATTCCAGACTACTTCACGTGTGCTTCTTCATGGGTCATATACCTAATTAAGTGCCCTTGCGGTCTCTTATACATAGGGGAAACTACGCAACCCATACGAGACCGTGTGTCTAAGCACAAATCGACGATCCGCCGCAAGAATTTATTGTTACCCGTTCCTCTCCACTTCCATAACCATGGCCACACTGTCTCCCAGCTACAATACCAAGTTATTGAACATATTCCCCCTTTTAGGAGAGGTGGTGACCGGGTAGCCCATCTCAAAAGACGGGAGGCTTTTTGGATTCACACACTGGAAACACTTCATCCACTGGGACTTAATAGAGACTATGATCTTGCCTCTTTTATTTGATAATGCATTACCCCATGTATTGCCTGTTCCATGTATTCTGATGTTACTCACGGGTTAATATGCGTTTCAGTCATTCTATTATTTACATACGTCTAAATGATGTGTACCTATGATTTGCTAACTCTGCTTTTCTTTTTTGCCATTAGAATCGACTGTATTGAAATCTGTGTCACTTCCGCATGTCACGTTGGACCAAGTCCAATTCTCACACCGTGGCACATGGCTAAACCATAGATCGTATGACCACCACTACCATGGATTTCGTTCACCCTCTGCAGAAAATCCTATACGGGCACCCCTGCTCTAAGTCCATTCATTCTGTTTTGTGCAGCACGTGTGTCCATCCATGTTTCATGTTTACTATAGCGCTCTGTTACTAGATTTCCTGTGACTGTACTAGACCCTGTTACCCTGACAACAGGACGTCACTTCCGCCTACCACGCAGCACATCTCTGCATGTAACCGCACAGTTCGGTTCCTTACCGCGTGACGTCACTTCCGGTCAGCGGCGCCACTCGCTGATTGGTTTTTCGGCACTGTTAGTCCCGCCCCACCTCCTTAACATGGCGGTTCCACTCCACACCGGCAGACCAGCGGTGGAATCCGCGTCTGCACCGGCTGACAGCTGCCACGGTCTCTACAGGTAACGGTCACACTAGCGCACAGCTTGTTTTTTCTGGGTCACGGCCAGGAGGTAACCATTCCTCTGCTCTTTCTGCTTGCACACCTTTAGTACCGCCCCGGTTTGGTTATCATATAAGGTATGAGCATTTTTTCATGTCCCTTCTTTCACATCCAACTACTGCTACGCATATCTCACATATCCCTTTGGGGGATTATCTGCGTGTTCACAGACGCCGCTCCTGTGTGTCTACTGACCCCTTGGTCTCCCACTATACTCTACAGTACGGTATGTACTTTCTCCTCCACGTATCTGTTTAAGGGGGGCCTTCTACTTCCAAACTTAGGTGGAACTTATTAGCCTAGATGCCTGGGGGTTTTTCTCCTGCATATAAATCCTCTGTACATTGGACCATTGCTTTTGATATTGATGCTATCCTGTTTTCCCAGCATTTATGTACATACCTTTTTTGTATAATTGTTTTTCTGTATGATTTGTTCCTTTTGTATTGTTATCACATTTGGTTATATCTCACATGTAGTTACTGACGAAGGTCCAAGTGTAGGACCGAAACGTTTTTGAGTACCACTACAATAAAAATTCACTCCAAAGCATCAAGTTGAGTGCTAGGTTCTTTTTATATAGTTCAAGAAGGTGTGGGAACCTACCTTAGCACCTTCCTTTCCAGTAGTGCACACGGCAAATTGTTTATGGTTACTTTTCCCTTACGTTGTGCACACTGACGGGTCATGTCCACATTTTCTTACAATGCTGAGGAGACCTCCAGTATCCTGGCACGCTCCACCTACAATAGTGATTTCCTGAAAATTCCCCCAAAGGAGGCGAGAGGCCGAGATCTAGAACGGGAACTTCGTCACTTTACTAACATCGAACTCCACTGTGCTACACTTTCTGAATACCTTCGAGCACAACGAATTCCTAGGGGTCTACGGGTCTCACTACGTCCCACACTGTTTCGGGACTCTCCTGAATACTGTACTAAATACGAATGTATACTAAACAAGTGTTCTTTTGATATTATAACCCTCACGATCGAGCATCTACAGAAGGCGATCTCCACCAGCTCCGAGACCATCAAAACCATCGAAGCTCAACTATCTTCATCCGGAACTCCAGAAGAACTCTCCATCCTCAAGGACCAGATAACGAAAAACATCGAGAAACATCGGCGAGAAACACAAGAAAGAAAACGCAGTAAGTTCAACAGGGACACAGAGGACTACGAGCGCCAGCAGGTATACAAATGGCAGGACTCCTTCTCCGGTCGTCGCAACATATCTCGACAAGGTCCACGCACCTCCCCCGACTATTCGACATCTGGCTCGGAACAGGAGTCAGGGGCCTCCGCTACTCTACCACCGCGTTTTTTAGGCCAACGACACCGCGCCCCGAGAAGAAGGCCACGAGGCGGGGCCACGGACATAGGAGGAGATCCGTTCCAAGGGAGGATCACGAGATCACAGGTACGACCACCCCGTTGGTGATCAACATTTCCGACAGACTATTGGGAGTAGCTGAATATAAAATTCTGCAGAAGGGCCTATCCTTTTGCCCCTCCTACCAATGCCATACATTCGACTTAGAGATGGACCTT
Source organism: Ranitomeya variabilis (assembly GCF_051348905.1). Taxonomy (NCBI): domain Eukaryota; kingdom Metazoa; phylum Chordata; class Amphibia; order Anura; family Dendrobatidae; genus Ranitomeya; species Ranitomeya variabilis. The sequence goes on along the minus strand of NC_135236.1, from coordinate 6,362,161 downwards.
CAGAGGTTCTTTAGATCCATAAGATTGAAAGCCTTTTTCTCTACCTCCCCTGAATCACCCTCCATTCAGCCTTCTATGGTCCCAGCAGACGACTCTTTATCAGCACGCAGCCTAGGCCTGTACACTAAAAGCCATTTTAGACCACCACAAGGCTCCCATGCCATGGAATCTTTCATAGGCTTCATCAAAGAGTCATTCAAAACACTCTGCGATGATATCAGAAAGGGGAAACTATTTTTTCCCTCTAACCTTTCCCCCATAGAACGACAAGCTTTAAAAAGCCTACAGAGTGACAGTAGTCTTGTCTTTAAACCCGCAGACAAAGGGGGAGCCCTTGTCATCATGAATAGATCCGACTACCTCCGGGAAATAAAACGGCAACTAGATGACTCCACTGTCTACACTAAGCTACAAAATGATCCCCAGTCCACAACCAGACAAATTATCTCTGACACACTGGCAAGGTATACCGAATTGGGGATTCTAGACCCCAAAACACGCGATTTTCTCACTAAATTACATCCCATCACTCCGGTGTTTTACACTATTCCAAAGATCCATAAGAACCTAGAGAGACCCCCAGGGAGGCCCATAGTCGCATCCACCGACTCTATTCTCTCACCATTGGCAATCTATTTGGAAAAAATCCTTACCCCAATGATTAGGTCATCTAAATCATTTATCCTGGACACTGGCTCTTTCCTCAACACCCTAAAGGATACATGTCCCATCCCAGCACATTCTATACTGGTAACTATGGACGTGAAGGACCTTTATACATCTATCCCTCACACGGAAGGCATCAATTCGGTCCACAAACTCCTGACCCAATCCGGCCTCTCACCAGACCAAATACAACTGTGTGTTGATCTACTCACCATCATTCTCACCCGGAATTACTTTTTATTTCAGGACGATTTTTACCTCCAAATTCGTGGCACCGCGATGGGCTCTAACGTAGCGCCCCCCTATGCTAACTGCTACATGGCGGACTTTGAAGAGAGTCTGATATACCCTCACCCACTTGTCCGCGACAACGTCATCATGTGGAAACGGTACATTGATGATGTGTTCTGCATATGGGGGGGCTCGTTGGAAGCCTTAACGGTGCTATACGACTGGCTCAACACGGCCTGGCCCGGGATCTCTTTTACCATGTCCCATAGTACAACACAGATCAACTTTCTGGACACCCTGGTCATACTTCAACCCGATGGCTCCATAACCACTGACCTCTACACGAAAAGCACCGACCGCAACAGTCTGTTGCACTTCACAAGCTTCCATCCTCCAGCCACTAAAAATTCAGTACCCAAGTCACAATTCCAAAGAGTTTCCAGGATCGTCTCCGATTCAAAACTCAAACCTGTGCGCCTCCAAGAGATGGCCACCAAGTTTACCCAACGTGGTTATCCGTCCTCGGTACTAGAAAAGGCAACAGCACCCTCTACCCCACGAACCAATAGAGCCGCTAACCGGATCCCATTTGTCCACTCATATCATCCGTACTCATACATCCTACACAGGTCAATACGCCAACATTGGCACCTATTATCAAAGGGATACCCAACAATACCGGAATTCCAGAATCCTTTCCTCCCCTGTTTTAGACGCCCACCCAACCTTAGGGACTCTCTCGTTAGGGCGGATCTGGGAACAGGTCCATCCACTCCTCGCCAACGTTTTTTGCAGACTCCACGCAAGGGGACCTTCCCATGCCTCAATTGTGCCCAATGTCACAATGTTCTGAAAGGCTCCTCCTTCCACCATCCACGGTCTGGCAAGTCATTTCACATTCCAGACTACTTCACGTGTGCTTCTTCATGGGTCATATACCTAATTAAGTGCCCTTGCGGTCTCTTATACATAGGGGAAACTACGCAACCCATACGAGACCGTGTGTCTAAGCACAAATCGACGATCCGCCGCAAGAATTTATTGTTACCCGTTCCTCTCCACTTCCATAACCATGGCCACACTGTCTCCCAGCTACAATACCAAGTTATTGAACATATTCCCCCTTTTAGGAGAGGTGGTGACCGGGTAGCCCGTCTCAAAAGACGGGAGGCTTTTTGGATTCACACACTGGAAACACTTCATCCACTGGGACTTAATAGAGACTATGATCTTGCCTCTTTTATTTGATAATGCATTACCCCATGTATTGCCTGTTCCATGTATTCTGATGTTACTCACGGGTTAATATGCGTTTCAGTCATTCTATTATTTACATACGTCTAAATGATGTGTACCTATGATTTGCTAACTCTGCTTTTCTTTTTTGCCATTAGAATCGACTGTATTGAAATCTGTGTCACTTCCGCATGTCACGTTGGACCAAGTCCAATTCTCACACCGTGGCACATGGCTAAACCATAGATCGTATGACCACCACTACCATGGATTTCGTTCACCCTCTGCAGAAAATCCTATACGGGCACCCCTGCTCTAAGTCCATTCATTCTGTTTTGTGCAGCACGTGTGTCCATCCATGTTTCATGTTTACTATAGCGCTCTGTTACTAGATTTCCTGTGACTGTACTAGACCCTGTTACCCTGACAACAGGACGTCACTTCCGCCTACCACGCAGCACATCTCTGCATGTAACCGCACAGTTCGGTTCCTTACCGCGTGACGTCACTTCCGGTCAGCGGCGCCACTCGCTGATTGGTTTTTCGGCACTGTTAGTCCCGCCCCACCTCCTTAACATGGCGGTTCCACTCCACACCGGCAGACCAGCGGTGGAATCCGCGTCTGCACCGGCTGACAGCTGCCACGGTCTCTACAGGTAACGGTCACACTAGCGCACAGCTTGTTTTTTCTGGGTCACGGCCAGGAGGTAACCATTCCTCTGCTCTTTCTGCTTGCACACCTTTAGTACCGCCCCGGTTTGGTTATCATATAAGGTATGAGCATTTTTTCATGTCCCTTCTTTCACATCCAACTACTGCTACGCATATCTCACATATCCCTTTGGGGGATTATCTGCGTGTTCACAGACGCCGCTCCTGTGTGTCTACTGACCCCTTGGTCTCCCACTATACTCTACAGTACGGTATGTACTTTCTCCTCCACGTATCTGTTTAAGGGGGGCCTTCTACTTCCAAACTTAGGTGGAACTTATTAGCCTAGATGCCTGGGGGTTTTTCTCCTGCATATAAATCCTCTGTACATTGGACCATTGCTTTTGATATTGATGCTATCCTGTTTTCCCAGCATTTATGTACATACCTTTTTTGTATAATTGTTTTTCTGTATGATTTGTTCCTTTTGTATTGTTATCACATTTGGTTATATCTCACATGTAGTTACTGACGAAGGTCCAAGTGTAGGACCGAAACGTTTTTGAGTACCACTACAATAAAAATTCACTCCAAAGCATCAAGTTGAGTGCTAGGTTCTTTTTATATAGTTCAAGAAGGTGTGGGAACCTACCTTAGCACCTTCCTTTCCAGTAGTGCACACGGCAAATTGTTTATGTTGTCATGCTTGTCATGCGCCAACTGCATCAAGGTCTGCATTTTGTTACGGAGGTGCATGACATACTCCACTATGGACACTTCAGAAGGGTTCGACTCCTCTTCCCAGGATTCCCTTACCAAGCCAAGGGGTCCCTGGACTCACCAGCCATACAGGAGCTCGAAGGGGAAGAACCCCGTCGAGGCCTGCGGAACCTCTCGGTAAGCGAATAGCAGGTATGGGAGGTACCGCTCCCAGTCGCGTCCCTGGGTCTCAACCAGCATGCATAGCATCTGTGTGAGGGTACCGTCGAAGTGCTCACACAAGCCATTGGTCTGTAGGTAATACGCACTCGACACCAGACGCTTCACCTGCATTCTCTTACAGAGAGCCTACATTAGGTGAGACATGAATTGGGTCCCTTGATCGGTAAGCATCTACCTGGGAAATCCTACCCGTGAAAAGATGACCAATAGTGCATCCGCCACCTTATGTGCCCAAGTTGAGGACAGAGCCACTGCCTCTGGGTACCAGGTAGTGTAGTCTACCACAGTGAGGACGTATTGCTTTCCAGAGCTGCTGCGGATGGCCAGCGGGCTCACAATGTTTACCGCGATCCTCTGGAAAGGTTCCTCTATCACTGGCAAAGTGATCAGGGGGAGCCTTATGAGCAGGCACCGCTTTCCCAACTCTTTGGCAGGAGATACAGGAGCGGCAGTGGTTTGTCACATCTGGCCCCATCTTGGGCCAATAGAAGTGTTGAGACAGCCGGTCTTAGTTTTGTTGATCCCCAAGTTTCCAGCGAGTGGGATCTCATGAGCAATCTGCAACTCACCCCGGAATTGGTACGCGACGACCATACAAAGTATAAAAAGTTATTATAAAGAAGACAATTATCGCATGTACAGTACAATTACAAATAAAATGGGATTAAAGTTGAAAAGAACACTCACATTTCGTTATGTCATCTTATCTCGCTATGAAGAACGGGGTACAGGGAGGTATAAATGTCAGTATAATGACCTGTATGACAGTATGAAGGACATGGTACAGGGACGCATAAATGTCAGTATAATGTCCTGTATGATAGTATGAAGGACGGGGTACAGGGCTATATAAATGTCAGTATAATGTCCTGTATGATGGTATGAAGGATGGGGTACAGGGCCGTATAAATGTCAGTATAATGACCTGTATGACGGTATGAAGGACGGGGTACAGGGAGGTATAAATGTCAGTATAATGACCTGTATGACGGTATGAAGGACGGGGTACAGGGACGTATAAATGTCAGTATAATGACTTGAATGACGGTATCAAGGACGGGGTACAGGGACGTATAAATGTCAGTATAATGTCCTGTATGATGGTATGAAGGACGGGGTACAGGGCAGTATGAATTTCATTATAATGATGGTATGAAGGACAGGGTACAGGGCTGTATTGTGAGATCTTTTGGAACACCTGGAGTGGACCCGCAGATCCACGACAACGAACCTCCCAAGGGTGAGCTGACCAGGTGACCACCCCCTTTACAGGGAGCGTTAGGGGCCGACCCAAGGGAGACTATTGCCGCAGAAGCTGGAACCCAGAGACAGGTAGTAGGAGGTACAAAATAGAGAAGCTGGGCGTAGGACGGACAGAGCGGGGTAAGATGAAGTACAGTTTGGTAAGAGCTGAATACAGGCGAGACCAAAGGACCACTGGGAAGGGGAAGACACAAAGGAAGCAGGACAGGACAGAGACACCAGACTAACAGAGTACGGAGCGGACACTGGGAAGGCTGGACTGGACGCGAAGACAAGGAAGCCTGGGAAAGGCAGAGAAGCTGAACTGCACCCGACAAGAACCAGGGAGTGGAGAAGAATGAAGGAGAGGACGCGCGCCTGCAGGAGGAGCGCAACGCAGCGGGTAAGTATGAGCGGAGAGAGCGGTGGTGGTCCCGGCAGCAGGGACGGGCGCAGAAGGAGTGGCCGTGACACATATAAATGTCAGTATAATGACCTGTGTGACGGTATGAAGGATGGGGTACAGGGCCGTATAAATGTCAGTATAATGGCCTGTATGACGGTATGAAGGACGGGGTACAGGGCCGTATAAATGTCAGTATAATGACCTGTATGACGGTATGAAGGACGGGGTACAGGGCCGTATAAATGTCAGTATAATGTCCTGTATGACGGTATGAAGGACGGGGTACAGGGCAGTATAAATGTCAGTATAATGTCCTGTATGACGGTATGAAGGACGGGGTACAGGGCCGTATAAATGTCAGTATAATGTCCTGCATGACGGTATGAAGGACGGGGTACAGGGCAGTATAAATGTCAGTATAATGTCCTGTATGACGGTATGAAGGACGGGGTACAGGGCAGTATAAATGTCAGTATAATGACCTGCATGACGGTATGAAGGACGGGGTACAGGGCCGTATAAATGTCAGTATAATGTCCTGTATGACGGTATGAAGGACGGGGTACAGGGCCGTATAAATATCAGTATAATGTCCTGTATGACGGTATGAAGGACGGGGTACAGGGCAGTATAATGACCTGTATGACGGTATGAAGGACGGGGTACAGGGACGTATAAATGTCAGCATAATGTCCTGCATGACGGTATGAAGGACGGGGTACAGGGCCGTATAAATGTCAGTATAATGTCCCGTATGATGGTATGAAGGACGGGGTACAGGGCCGTATAAATGTCAGTATAATGTCCTGCATGACGGTATGAAGGACGGGGTACAGGGCCGTATAAATGTCAGTATAATGACCTGTATGACGGTATGAAGGACGGGGTACAGGGAAGTATAAATGTCAGTATAATGTCCTGCATGACGGTATGAAGGACGGGGTACAGGGCAGTATAAATGTCAGTATAATGTCCTGTATGACGGTATGAAGGACGGGGTACAGGGCCGTATAAATGTCAGTATAATGACCTGTATGACGGTATGAAGGACGGGGTACAGGGCCGTATAAATATCAGTATAATGTCCTGCATGACGGTATGAAGGACGGGGTACAGGGCCGCATTAATGTCAGTATAATGACCTGTATGACTGTATGAAGGACTGGGTACAGGGCCGTATAAATGTCAGTATAATGACCTGTATGACGGTATGAAGGACGGGGTACAGGGCAGTATAAATGTCAGTATAATGTCCTGCATGACGGTATGAAGGACGGGGTACAGGGCCGTATAAATATCAGTATAATGTCCCGTATGATGGTATGAAGGACGGGGTACAGGGCCGTATAAATGTCAGTATAATGTCCTGCATGACGGTATGAAGGACAGGGTACAGGGCCGTATAAATGTCAGTATAATGTCCTGCATGACGGTATGAAGGACGGGGTACAGGGCCGCATTAATGTCAGTATAATGACCTGTATGACGGTATGAAGGACTGGGTACAGGGCCGTATAAATGTCAGTATAATGACCTGTATGACGGTATGAAGGACGGGGTACAGGGCAGTATAAATGTCAGTATAATGACCTGTATGACGGTATGAAGGACGAGGTACAGGGCAGTATAAATGTCAGTATAATGACCTGTATGACTGTGTGAAGGAAGAAATTAAGAAAGAATCTCCATTTTGTGCTTTTCGACTCCATTTTGTTGTTTTGATATAAATTTTGTTAGTAGGCTAAAGGTTACAGCTGTTATGAGATTTTGATGAGACCTTGATTGTTGCAACCTCGGTAGAACATGAGACTGAGGGTGTATTGTTCTACAAAACTTTGACGCACAGATTGTTCCTGCATTCTTATAGACTAAGAACTGTGAGCGTGTTCTTATGCTGATTGGTTGAAGTATAATTTCCTGTATTCTTATAGGCTAAGAACCGTGAGCGTGTTCTTATGCTGATTGGTTGAAGTATAATTTCTATGACTATGAAAACTCATACTCATTAAACGGAGGGGAGAGATCAGCTTGATCCCCCCCAAACAGAGACACACGTCTCCGTCTGGTCATTTTCAGTTGCCGGCAACACCTTGTATATTAATTTGGAAATCACTGGGTTAACCGTGAAGGATGACTTTAGATCCTCCCTCAACAGTTGGCGCCCAACGTGGGGCTCCAAGCAGGAACGCTTCTGCCGCCCGGAGGACAACAAGACAAAGGACCCTCGGACCGGACGCAGGCACTGGAAAATTGGGACTGATCATCCCCCACAACAACCACGGTAAGTTGGCAGTTATACTGTTCAGACTAACCGTTTGGTGTGGTTTTCCTGTGTTTGTTGCTGCAAAGAGGATCTGAGTTTGTCCCCGGAGTGGGATGATTCTTGGGTGGAATCATATAGAGGTGTAGTTCCGTTGGAAGCCCAGTGCTCGAACCGTACCTCATAAGGGACGGACACCCCGGATTAACCAGTGATGTAATTCTCTTTACAGTCAAAATATCCTGAATTCCTGATCACTGTTAGAATCAGGCGGAGTGAGGTGATCGAAGATTGGGTAGGATACGTAACTCAGGTTTATATTGATTTAAATATATCCAGAGGTGTCCGGAGGGTTGAGTCTAAGACGCCCTCCTCCTTTCACTGAGTACCGCGATTTTGGGTTGTCCCAGCGGGGGACAGGTAAAAACCCTAGTGGAATAGACTATACGGCCGCTCTGGTATCTATACACGACTAAGTAGGGGTATTTCGCTTTAAAGGAGAATCAGTTTCTGTGAAAGAAGATGATTTTGAATTGTGTGATGAATTTGATATTGTTAGCCCAAAGAAGGGAAAAGAAATCTGTCAGGAATGCAGGGAAAATATTCTCAATCTGGTATGTGAAATGTGTGATGAAGATTTTGTAGAAATTAATTAAGTCTAAGAACTGCTATATTTTGTGTCTGTTTGTCTTTGGAATATCCGATGGGAGGGGTTGAGCAGCTGCGCTGTGTTTTTTTTTCCTTTCTGCACTGAGGAATGCTGTGATTTTTCTTATCGCTGTTTCTGAAAAGGGAGGGGGCGCGCGCGTCGCTGCGCTCTTGAGTCTCTCTGTGTTTTCTTAGTATTGTACGCGCTGGTAGATCTGTGAAATATTGTAAATTGAAAGTGAAATCTGGTTGTGCCCCTCAATCCCAAGGCACCAATATATACTGGGTTGCCAAAACTTAGTGCGCCTCCATCCTATGATCCGGCTGCGTGGATCTGTGATGTATGCGGAGTTACTAATTCTCAGTGTAGAGAGGTCTGTTACAATTGTGGAGCGAGAAGATCCGGGGTTGTAGCCCCCACCTTTCCCTTGCTAAACGCTGAAAGCACCTATTATCGGCCACTGCCAGAACGCAATCCTGTATGCCTCCTCTCGCCCTCGAGTCAGTAATATCAGAGTTTGAAGAAGATGATGTGAAAGCTACTCCTGACAGGCCAAAGTATACCCCCTTTTCTCCATCCCAGATAGACACCCTTTGTAACCAATTACCCGATCCAGAAACCTCCCCCATGGCCTTCTATAGACAAATAGCAGCAAATTGAGAGATTTATTCCACTCCCCGGAGAGATCTGTTACACTTACTCCAAGTGAAGGCTGGGGAGGAATATTTTCCAATCATTGAGGGTGGCATAATGTATAATGTGAACCTGGATGGGGGAACATATGAGAGTGGGGTTGATTTTTGTAATGCTTTAAAAGTTTGGGCACAAGATAGATTAGTGGACCAAGCTACCTCCCTCACAGATGTCACACAGGACAAGGGGGAGACTGCCGAGAAGTTTTATGGGCGTCTTATGGTAGTGTTTAAAGATTTGGGATTCTCATTGTATAATAAAGCCCATTCACACCTATTTGTGGCAGCTTTAATGTCCGGCCTTAAATCTGAATTGAAGGAGGCAATAATGTCGGTCAGACCCGACATTGAGACTTCCACTCCGGATGATGCATTAAAAGTAATTAAAAGTTTTTAAAAGAATTTAGCACGTTCTGCATCAACAGGAAAATCAAGGGTTAAAACTGTAGCTGCAGCAGTCTCTGCTCCAATTCCAGCCCCCACCCCAGGTACAAGCAAGCAGCTGGCTCCTTATCTGCCCAGCAGCAAACTCTAACTCCAGTCCTCCCACCTTATATGAATTCAGTCCCCTACTCAAATATTTATTTTAACCCTATGTCTGCAGACTGCCTTGCAGACAGAGCTCATCTATGCAGGATATGTTATAGGTGTGCTGATTCAGCTTCATGGAGACAAACAGTGACCTGTTGCTTAAGGTGGCAAGAGGAAATCCTTTATGTGTTTGGGCTGTGTTGTCTGTCCAGCTGTTGCTACACAAGTCTTCAGAGATTGTTTTGGATCACCCACTGACGGTCCATACCCCACACGATGTATATAGTATCCTTAACCAAGTGCAATCTAGCCATATGTCCATGACCAGACAGCTGTGACTTCGGTGTGCTATTCTCATGCCTACCAATGTGATCTTGAAAACGTGCACTGGATCCAAAGGGGGAGGAGTAGGTGACATGAAAAAGGACACTCTTTTTCTTTCTAGAATGGATCCAGAGGAACAAGATTAGGTTTCCAAACCACATGATTGTCTAGAATTGATGTCTCAGGAAACGGCTGGTCTCTAGTGTGCCTATTCTAATGCTGATTTTGAGCTTTCTGTAGATGGATCCCGTCACCAAGATGACCAAGGACGCTTCTGTACCAGATATGCTGTGGTCTCAGAACATGAGGTAATCAAGGCAGAGTCAATGCCAGCTCATATGTCTGCACAAGAAGCAGAGCTCATAGAAACGTGCAAACTAGCAGAAGGTAAGACTGTAAATATCTACACTGATTCCAGGTATGCTTTTGGCATTACACACGATTATGGGCCTATCTGGAGAGCCAGGGCTTTCCTGACAGCAAATGGCCACCCCATTAAACATGCTGAGGCAGTCCAGCAACTTATGAATGCACTACAGCTTCCCACCCAAGCAGGCATCATAAAGGTAAAGGCACATACCAAAGGCACTGATGGACAGGCAAAGGGTAACGCACTGGCAGACCAGGCTGCCAAGAAAGCAGCAAGCACTCCTGTAGCCTCTCAAGTACATCACCTAGACACCCCACCATCTCCATTTGTGTTGAAAGACATCTTAGCCCGGTTACAAGAACAGGCAAGTAAGGAGGAGAAAAATAGGTGGCAAAAGATAGGGGCTTGCTCTGATACCGTCACTGGACTATGGGGGAGGGGTGAAAAGGTCTGCCTACCACAGGTACTGTACCCAATGATGGCACAGGTTCTGCACGGGAATGTGCACCACTCGAAGACGGCCATGTGTGACACCCTACAGAAACAATGGATTGCCCCCGGGTTTTCCACCTGCCCAGAAAGCCAGGTACAGAGCTGCATGATATGTGCCACACATAATCAGGGTAGGACAGTGAAAAACTCCATCCAAACACACTCCCCGGCCCTTTAACCAATTACAGAGACTGCAGAATGATTATATTCAGTTACCCAGGGTAGGGACGTATGAGTATGTGTTGGTCTGCATTGATTTATTTTCAGGTTGGCCAGAAGCCTACCCAGTTGCCAAAGCTACGGCTAAGACAACGGTGAAGAAACTGATGGCTGAGATCATATGCAGGTATGGAGTTCCTGAAGTCATTCAAAGCGATCGGGGTTCCCATTTTACTGGAGAGATCATGTCAGAGGCAATAGCAGAGACTGGTAAACCATGGACAGAATGTTTCCCTCTAGCTTTGTTTTTAATAAGACATACCCCAAACAGGAAGACAGGACTGTCACCGTATGAGATTCTGTTTGGCAGGGGCCCCAATTTTGAATGTTTCTTTCCACAACAGTTGCAGATCAAGTACCAGGACTTGACTAGCTATGTGCAGGCCTTACATGGACACCTTGCCAAAGTGCATTTAACTGTCTTCAGTTCTCTTCCAGACCCAGACAAGGTTCCTGGACACCATGACTTTGTGCCAGGAGACCTGGTGTATGTGAAAAAGTTTGTGCGCAGAGATTGTCTCCAGCCGAGATTTGAAGGACCTCACACGGTGATCTTGGTTACCCCCACTGCAGTAAAACTCGAAGGAAAGAGCACCTGGATCCATGCCTCACACTGTAAAAGAGACTGTTGTTTTTGATCCTGGAACTGAGGGCCATCCTCGCCCCTACCTCTTCGGCCCCTATTGTAAATAAGAATTCTGGTCCCACTATACTCTGGGTAAACCTGACAGCCCCGGTGAATACCTGGCGATTTGATTTCTGTAATGTAGTCAAGTGCCCCGAGACTGAACGGGTGGTAGAGGGGATCATCCAGTTTTATATATGTGTTACCAGAAATGACAACGATAATTGTTATTATTGGACCGATGCCGCCTGGAATACAGGGGATGATTGGGGATATAAACCTAGCGAAGCCATGTTCCCTAAGGATAGAACGGGTAGGAGTCTTCGTGAGAGAATGTATCTAACAGCCCTTCTGCAACCACTTAGGGGCTGTAAATGGGGTAAAATTTGTCACCCCCCCCCCTCCTAAATCTCGAAAGCCCCCAATCTGCTGACCTGCAGACATTTGTACTGGGAAGGCATTATAATTATGTATTTAGTAGTGGATACTATGGGAATTTAGGCCATATACAGCTCCAGGATATTAGTTTCAGACCAACCAAAGCCCCTGTTACCAGTACACCAAAGATACCTGATGAACCTACCAGAAAGAGAAGTTTTGATCAGCTCCACATGAGTTATGAAGAAGATCCACTAGTATATATTTATACCATTGGAGTGCCAAGGGGGGTGCCTGACCAGTTTAAAGCCCAGAACCAGATTTATGCTGGCTTTGCTTCTATAATCCCACAGGTGCAGATTAATAAAAATGTTGAATGGATCAAATATATATATATTACAGTGAACAAAGATTTGTTAATTATAGCTGTGATGCCTTTCAGGATATAGTTGAGGACTTGGGCCCTAACACTTGTATGACCCGTGCTGCAACCCGACCTAAGAGAATTACACTGAATCCTGTCCAGACAAGATCACATGCAGTGACATAAGAAGCTGACACAGGATTGTGGTTGGTGGATACTGGAGACATTAACTTTTGGGAGTAGGCTGACAGTAATCCTTTTGGGAAGGAGCTGTAGACCAGCGTGTCATGTCACTCCCACCACCAGAGAACCAACCACATCAGGTAGGGTAAGACAGATACAGGAGTATTATCCCTGGAGGCCCTCTGACTAGCTATGCAAAATCAATTGGCTGACCCTGAGAACCAATCTTTCTCATTTTACAAACAAATAATGATAATATGATGGACGTATAAGTGCACCTGGGCAGGCCTAGGTAGTTAGTGAAAGCAACTCCGATTGGTACCTTCCTCAATTAAGAAGTAGACCCACCAGAGTACGATGGTACTGATCCAGGGGAGATCCCTAAGTATGTCCCCCTCAAGAGAGTAGACAAAACCCCCCATTCTCAGATGATGCTAAGAGATTTAGTTTAGGGACAGTGGGAGAACTCCATGTGAAGTTAGTGAAGGGTTCAGCTGCCTGGAGGCCTCTCGCTAGGGGAGAGTTTCTGAGGTGTCTGGATGAAGAAATCCACCTCCCCTTTTCCCATCATATGGACAGTCTCGAAGGATCTTTCTTAAGGGAAAAATTTAGTGTTTAGGGGGGATTGTCAAGGTGAAAATATATTTTCTTATACCTTTTTGTACTGCTATACTCTCATACTGTGAAACAATAAGTTTTTCCTATGCTTGCAGATATAACTGTATTTAAAATGGCTGCCAGTATTCACCTTTATCTTTGTCATGTATGTAATACTAAAACTTGTTTTTTGGTGTATTTCTGTGTGTATTAGGAAATTCTGCACTAGGATAACTAATGATGAGACCAAAAGCGTTGCCACCTCTGCTCTTCTCTACACCGATTTCACAAAGTTACCTGATGAAGATGTTGAAGCCAAGCGCCAAGATCCCCACCACTGTTATCAATAATTGTTATTCGTAAATTCTAGTATACAGGGGGGACAGGTACGCCGCAACAGCCATGTCTGGTAACATGACACCAGTCATGTGAAGACCAGTACCCCTCGAGCTTAGAGCTTGGGATAGTACCTCTGATGCTGGACATTAATTAACAAAATTTATCTAGGGGGGAATGTGAAGGAAGAAATTAAGAAAGAATCTCCATTTTTTGCTTTTCGACTCCATTTTGTTGTTTTGATATAAATTTTGTTAGTAGGCTAAAGGTTACAGCTGTTATGAGATTTTGATGAGACCTTGATTGTTGCAACCTCGGTAGAACATGAGACTGAGGGTGTATTGTTCTACAAAACTTTGATGCACAGATTGTTCCTGCATTCTTATAGGCTAAGAACTGTGAGCGTGTTCTTATGCTGATTGGTTGAAGTATAATTTCCTGTATTCTTATAGGCTAAGAACCGTGAGCGTGTTCTTATGCTGATTGGTTGAAGTATAATTTCTATGACTATGAAAACTCATACTCATTAAACGGAGGGGAGAGATCAGCTTGATCCCCCCCAAACAGAGACACACGTCTCCGTCTGGTCATTTTCAGTTGCCGGCAACACCTTGTATATTAATTTGGAAATCACTGGGTTAACCGTGAAGGATGACTTTAGATCCTCCCTCAACAACGGTATGAAGGACGGGATACAGGGCAGTATAAATGTCAGTATAATGACCTGTATGACGGTATGAAGGACGGGGTACAGGGCCGTATAAATGTCAGTGTTCTGCCCATCTTAATGTGCAGAAAGTTAATTATCATGTTATTCAAGTTGTGGCCACTGGAGGTCATCAGTTGCCTACTTTTCATGTTGTTTACCAACTCTTCCCTCGGAAGAGCAATGTCTTCTGGGTAAGTTCCGCCCTCATTCTTCTTGTGGAAGACAAGCTTCAGTAGCCATTTCTCCTCAGGTCTGAAGGGAGGCACACGTGCTCCTGTCTCACTTACTTTCCTACCCCTGTCCTAACGGATCTCGGTATGTTTATAAAGGGTTAAATGCATCTTATGTTTGTGTTAGTATCTCAGCCTTATGCAGCTCCTATAGTCTGATGTAGTTAGGCAGATTGTGCTCTGCAGCTTGCATGTAGATAGATGTATCTTTGTATATGTGCATATACTGATATGCTGTTATTCTTTACAGTTTTTCACCAGTCATCCACTATGATTATTCACTGAACATCCACATTGTACATCAACATCATTCACTATTCGATCATCTACTATGAATACTATCCACCATTGTTGTTCAACGTTATAGTTTATGTTATCATCACCCTAATAAATAAGACTTAAGCATCAACACAGTCTGTTTACTGGGATGTGGATGAAGGTTTAGCCGTATGTTGGAATCCACACAGCATCCTACGTGGAGGAAGGCAGAACAGTGAAAAACGAGACCGCCAGTCGCAGGCGGTGATTGTAAAGTAAGAACAGATTAGCTGCCTTCAGTGAAACTGATAGCCGGTCGCAGGCTGTAGTTGATCAGACTGTACGGAACCGCTAACACCCACACTGCTCCACATTCGGGTATCACAGCAGCAGCCATACAGCCGCAGAACTTACTGCAGCCCGCCAAGAAGAGCTACATCGTTCCCGCCACGTGGAAGCAAACCGCACATAGACTCAGTTTCCCGCCAAAACACTCAGCAGTATGCAGCTAAGCGCACAATGTCTCAAAACAGCACATCCTCACTCAAGACGAGATCACGAGCAAGCTCTAGCAGGTCATAATTAGCAGAGCTGGCTGCTGTCGCCCGTGCTGAAGCTGAAGCAGCCAAAGCGAGGTCCTCCTTCGCCGAGAAAGAAATGCATCTAAAGCTGAGACAAGCAGAGCATGAAGCAGAAAATGCACGTCTGCAGGCAGAACAAACTGCACGCCTGCAAGCCGAAACCGCACGTTTGCAGGCAGAACAAACTGCACGCCTGCAAGCCGAAACCGCACGTTTGCAGGCAGTTATATAAATAACAAGGTCCCAAATATCTTAAATACCTTGAGCAAATATTTATACAACAACATTCCCTCTAGGTGTGGGAAAAATAAAGGCATGGACAAAATTACAATAAAGATACTTTATTAATAATTATGCAAAAATAATGAAGACAAACAAGGAAAATCTCAATAAAACCAAGCAGACACAGGACAGAACCAGTGTATAATATAACCATTTGCGAGTATAAGTGGTGTTTGTATAAACTACTAAATGTGCAGCAGCAGATATATGGTCTGGGCTAATAGACTAGCTGAAGAATGAACTAAATCACCACAAGGGCATGCTTGCAAAATTATATGCAGCAATGGTGTTTAAAGCATGCAAAATGACCTTGACAGCTATAATGGAAATAACTGAATAAAGAACATCTAATGAACTAACTAAAAGATGAACAACATCACCACAAGGGCATGCTTGCAAGAATATATGCACTAGCTGCGCTCCACCTCATCAGCGATATTTTCTTTTCTAACTGCAGGCTGGGATTAGTGCGCATGCCCCGGATTTGGCCGCTCTGTGACTTACAGCCCCGCCCATCAGGTGACGCGAGCGTTCCACGCTTGCGTACCAGGCAGCGGAGGTCTGGAAGCCACTGATTTTGTATGAGCGTCCAAAAGCCGGCGCATGCGCCGTATTATACCTTGCACGCAGCCATGCAATATCAGCTGTTCACAATTTCTAAGCTAAATTGTTTGCCATTTATAATGAGCACCTCCGCACACAAAGCACACTTGCCCCCTTATGGAGGAAGCCTGAGTGGCGAAACAGTGCTGTCGGGGTGCAGCACAGGCAGACCGTATTTCATACAACTATCATGTAAGTTCATTTAGTCCATTTGTGTATTCATGGTGTGGCTATACATTGAATGCAGATATATAATTATAGGTGTAGTACCTTTTGCCTATTAGTTTTCAAATTAGCTATAGGCTATTAGCACTTTTGCACTTGGTTACTTACCTTGTATATAGATCCACATTCAGTCATTTTTATTATATTTGTTGAGGTCATCCTGCATGCTATAAATATAATTGCTGCATATATTCTTGCAAGCATGCCCTTGTGGTGATGTTGTTCATCTTTTAGTTAGTTCATTAGATGTTCTTTATTCAGTTATTTCCATTATAGCTGTCAAGGTCATTTTGCATGCTTTAAACACCATTGCTGCATATAATTTTGCAAGCTTTAAACACCATTGCTGCATATAATTTTGCAAGCATGCCCTTGTGGTGATTTAGTTCATTCTTCAGCTAGTCTATTAGCCCAGACCATATATCTGCTGCTGCACATTTAGTAGTTTATACAAACACCACTTATACTCGCAAATGGTTATATTATACACTGGTTCTGTCCTGTGTCTGCTTGGTTTTATTGAGATTTTCCTTGTTTGTCTTCATTATTTTTGCATAATTATTAATAAAGTATCTTTATTGTAATTTTGTCCATGCCTTTATTTTTCCCACACCTAGAGGGAATGTTGTTGTATAAACGTTTGCAGGCAGAACAAACTGCACGCCTGCAAGCCGAAACCGCACGTTTGCAGGCAGAGCAAGAGGCAGAAAGTGCGCGCCTGCAAGTGTCTCTAGAAAGACTTATGGCAGACAAAGAGACAGCAGCTGCAATAGCTAAGGCAGAGTACTTGGAAGCCATGAAGGATCCTGATTATGAGAGATGCAGCAACGTTCTTGGAACAGATCTAGAGCAGCAAGATCCAGCTCAGCGCGTTGCAGAGTACGTCCATCGACACTCCAGCATGGACAACACCCTCGACAGACTACATCGATCAGCCTACGCCGATTATCATCGATCCAACCCCGAACTTCGCTACTACAAACAAGAAGACGTCCAGCACAGAGATGTCGACCACAGCTACCCTTCCACTAAGAAGGTACAGCTCCCACCTCACCTTAAAGAGACATCTTCACCAGAAAGGTACTATGCAGACTGTCCGAAGCCAAGAGCGTCTCACAGGTATGGTGATGCACCACACACTAGACATGACTATAACATACCGGCTCGTACCAACACTGATCAAGCCACCATAGACTTGGCAAAGTTCTTTGCCCGCCGAGAACTGGTAACAAAAGGACTTGTAAAGTTCACTGACAAAGCCGAAAACTATAGGTCATGGCGAGCTTCGTTCCAGAACGCCATTCAGGGACTGGACTTTTCTAGTAGTGAGGAGTTAGATCTCCTGGTAAAGTGGCTTGGAACTGAATCGGTCGAGCATGCAAAAAGACTAAGAGACATTAACATAGAACACCCACACATAGGTCTACTTAAAGTGTGGGAAAGACTTGATGAATGCTATGGGTCCGTAGAAGTAATAGAGAATGCTTTATTCAAAAGAATTGATGATTTCCCTAAGATAGGGCCCAAAGGTTATCAAAGGCTTAGAGAATTGAGTGATTTATTGATAGAGTTACAGGTCGCTCAGAAGGAAGGTCACTTGCCCGGATTGACATTCTTAGACACTGCTAGGGGTGTCAATCCAATAGTACAAAAACTTCCTTACAATCTTCAAGAAAGGTGGATTATACATGGTTCACGGTATAAACAAATTCATAATGTACCATTCCCTCCTTTTACTGTATTTGTTGAGTTTGTCACCCAGCAAGCCAGGATCAGAAATGACCCTAGTTTTGATTTCGCTCTGTCATGTTCCACTACCCCTGGTGTCAAACCCAGTAAGACACCCGTGGCAGCCCATAAAACTAATATTGATTCCACAGGTCCTCCTCACAAGACAACTAAGCCCCCTACGGAAGAGAGCAAACCTCAGGATGTCAGTAAGCAGTGTCCTCTACACAGGAAACCACATCCTCTACTAAAGTGCAGAGTCTTCAGGGAGAAGACTTTAGAGGATCGCAAAGGTTTCCTCAAGGAAAACAACATCTGCTTCAAATGCTGTGCTACAACCTCTCACTTTGCCAGGAACTGTGAAGCTAGCGTGAAATGTGCAGAATGCAGCAGCATGGATCACAATACAGCCTTGCTCCCTGGACCACCTCCACGAGTGTTGTCACAGGCAGAGGAGCACGATGAGAAGCAGAAGAACACCGACGAAGACACCCCTGCGGTCATCTCTCAATGTACGGAGATCTGTAAGGGACTCACAGGAGGAAGATCCTGTTCAAAAATCTGCCTTGTCCGAGTCTATCCAGCAGGCCACAGAGACAAAGCGCTCAAGATATATGCAATCCTGGATGACCAAAGTAATAGGTCTTTAGCCAGGTCCATCTTCTTTGACAACTTCAACATTGTAGGCCCCGGTTCTCCCTACTCCCTTAGGACATGTTCAGGTACCATCGAGACGGCGGGGAGGAAAGCAACCGGATACAAAGTGGAGTCCATAGATGGCCAGACCTGCCTTTCACTACCGACCATCCTGGAGTGCAACCAGATTCCTGACAACAGGTCGGAGATACCTTCACCAGAGGTGGCAACATATCACCCCCAACTGAAGCGTATAGCCCACCTGATACCTGAGTTGGAACCAGAAGCCCCAATAGCTTTACTTCTGGGAAGAGATATACTACGAGTCCACAAGACTAGAGAATACATCAACGGCTCCCGGAATGCTCCATACGCCCAGAGGCAAGACCTTGGATGGGTCATTGTAGGAGATGTCTGCCTAGGAGGAGCACACAAGCCGGTCTCAGTCAACAGTATGCTTACCAGCACACTAGAAAATGGACGTCCATCTCTCTTCCAGCCGTGTCACAATAGTCTGCTGGTAAAGGAACTACCGAGCAGCATTCCCCTACCTTGCCCTTTCTCAGTTCCTATCAACGAAGACCACGCCTGTGAAGGTGAACAAGACCACATAGGATGTACAGTCTTCCACAGGACGAAGGAAGACAACAAGGTAGCGATGTCTATAGAAGACAAGATGTTCTTGGACATCATGGATGAACAAATAGTCAAGGATACGTTGAACAGTTGGGTCGCACCTCTACCATTTCGACCTCAGAGGAGACGCCTACCCAACAACAGGGAATTGGTCTACAGCAGATTCATCTCCCTAAGACACAAGCTTCAGAAGTCACCTGAGACGAGGGAACATTTCTTTACTTTCATGGGAAAGATATTCCAGAACAACCACGCAGAGATTGCACCTGCACTTCGACACTCAGAGGAGTGTTGGTACCTGCCCATCTTCGGAGTGTACCATCCTAAGAAGCCAGGTCAAATTAGAGTGGTATTCGACTCAAGCGCCAAATGCGAAGATGTGTCATTGAATGACGTCTTACTGTCGGGCCCAGACCTCAACAACAGACTTCTGGAAGTATTACTCTGTTTTCGTAGAGATTCAGTGGCATTTATGGCTGACATACAACAGATGTTCCACTGTTTTCTCGTCAAAGAGGAACACAGAAACTACTTGAGGTTCTTCTGGTACCATGACAACGACCCAGACAAAGACATCGCAGAGTACCGGAGGCGGGTACACATCTTTGGGAACAGCCCTTCCCCAGCAGTCGCAATCTACGGCCTCCGACATTCTGCCAAAAAGGGTGAAGAAGAGTATGGCTCGGACATCAGGTCCTTCGTGGAAAAGGATTTCTACGTGGATGACTGTTTGAAGTCCACACCGACAAGTGAGGCCGCAATCAGTCTACTAAAAAGGACTCGTGACATGCTCGCTCAGTCTAACCTAAGGTTACACAAGATTTCCTCCAACAGCCAAGAGTTGATGGAAGCCTTTCCCTCTGAAGACTATTCCAGCGATCTAAAGGATTTAGACCTCAGCATTGACTCCCTTCCCATGCAGCGGAGCCTTGGATTGCTGTGGGACCTGAAGACAGATGTCTTCACCTTTCAGATCAGTAAGGATGAGAAACCCTTCACGCGCAGAGGAGTTCTTTCCTTCGTGAACAGTTTATACGACCCCTTGGGATTTGTAGCTCCAGTAACCATCCAAGGAAAGCTGATGCTCAGGGACTTCACCCAAGACACTACTGACTGGGATGATCCACTTCCAGCAGAAAAGGCCGACCTGTGGGCAGAGTGGAGGAAGTCTCTTGAAGCCCTGACCAACCTTCGTGTGAAACGACCGTATGCTCCTGTGCCATCCACAGAGGTCAAAACGCAAAGACTTTGTATTTTCTGTGATGCATCAGTCAAAGCGATTGCAGCAGTAGCGTACCTCAAAACCATAGACGTAAGCGGACAGTGCCATATCGGGTTCGTTATGAGCCGGACAAAATTGGCGCCACTTCGTGAACACACGATACCCAGACTGGAACTCTGTGCTGCTGTCCTTGCAGTTGAGTTGGCAGAACTGATCTCGGATGCGATGAGTCTGAAGATCAAGGATGCAGAGTTCTACACCGATAGCAAGGTGGTACTGGGGTACATCTGTATCGAGACACGACGCTTCTACGTCTATGTCAGCAACCGGATACTTTGGATAAGAAGATCCACCGGCCCTAATCAGTGGCACTACGTACCTACTCACCACAATCCTGCGGACCACGCGACTAGATCCGTTGCACCCAGTTATCTGAAGGACACTACATGGTTCACAGGTCCTACCTCTTTGTACCGTTCGATGCCCCACATCAGCAGGCCTGAAACTTTCGAACTAGTGGGTCCAGACACCGATGAAGAGATCCGACCTCAAGTGTCTGCTCTACATACAGAGACTTCAAGCTGTCACCTCGAATCTCACCGGTTCAGCAGGTTCTCCACCTGGAAGTCACTTGTTCGAGCTATAGCTTGTCTGTTTCATGTAACCCAGTCCTACAAGTCAACACTACCTGATAGCCCGAGACCTTGTAAAGGTTGGCATCACTGCAGGCTTGCGTTCACTGCTCCCGACCTGGAAAGAGCCAAGGTTATAATACTTCGTGTCGTACAAAGAGAAACCTATGGCAGAGAAATAGACAACCTCAACAAGGGACAACCCATTCCTGAAGTCAGTGGGCTGAGGAAGCTCGATCCGATTGTCGATCAGGATGGGCTGCTGAGAGTCGGTGGCCGTCTTCAAGAAGCTGAGGTAGAAGTTTCAGAGAAGCACCCGGTAATAATTCCTGGACGTCATCACGTAACAACCCTGCTAATTCAACATCATCATGTCTTAGTGAGACACCAAGGCCGTTTGTTTACTGAAGGAAACCTACGGGCGGCTGGACTATGGATAGATGGAGCAAAGAGAAGAGTGAGCAAACTCATCTACGACTGTTACGTGTCGCAAACTCCGGGGCACATTCCAAAATCCGAAGATGGCCAATCTTCCACCCGACAGACTCAGTACTGAACCCCCCTTCACCAACGTTGGACTAGATGTATTCGGTCCTTGGTCTGTGGCTACACGACGGACTAGGAAAATACTTACAGAAGCAAAGTGTTGGGCAGTTCTATTCACGTGTCTGTCCATCAGAGCCGTTCATATCGAGGTAATCGAATCGATGGACACATCAAGTTTTATAAACGCACTTCGACGCTTCATCGCAATCAGAGGCCCTGTGAAGCATATTCGTTCTGATCGAGGTACGAATTTCGTCAGAGCGGCAAGAGAACTCCAAATCCCTTCCAATCTGGACATCGCTAATGTGGAAAGGTATCTAGGCAAGCAAGGATGTACCTGGACTTTCAATCTACCACACTCTTCGCACATGGGAGGTGCGTGGGAAAGGATGATAGGGATAGCACGCAAAATACTAGACTATCTTCTTGCAAGCTAACACCAGACTTACACAAGAGAGTTTAACCACGTTCTTGGCAGAGGTCTCAGCCATCATGAATGCCAGGCCACTGACAGCACTTTCTAGTGATTCCGGAGATCCATCCATCCTTACTCCTGCGATGTTACTCACACAGAAAACCTGTGTCCCGAAAGCTCCACTCGGAGAATTCAATGACAAAGACCTCTACAGACGTCAATGGAGGCAAGTACAAAGCGTGTCCAACGTCTTCTGGGATAGATGGAGGAAACAGTATCTCTCCACTCTGCAAACCAGGACAAAGTGGCAGAAAGACCGCCCAAATATTCAATCTGGCGATGTTGTACTCATCAAAGACAGTCAGTCGCATCGGAACGAGTGGCCACTCGGCCTAGTCGTCAAGACCCTTCCCAGCAACGATGGGAAAGTGCGGAAAGTAGAGGTCAGAGTGTGCAAGCTTGGGGAGAACAAACTGTTCCTCAGGCCCGTTACCGAGCTTGTATTATTATTTTCCCCAAAAGAACCTAATTGTGGCATCTGTTGACGCCAAGCGGGGAGTGTTCTGCCCATCTTAATTTGCAGAAAGTTAATTATCATGTTATTCAAGCTGTGGCCACTGGAGGTCATCAGTTGCCTACTTTTCATGTTGTTTACCAACTCTTCCCTCAGAAGAGCAATCTCTTCTGGGTAAGTTCCGCCTTCATTCTTCTTGTGGAAGACAAGCTTCAGTAGCCATTTCTCCTCAGGTCTGAAGGGAGGCACACGTGCTCCTGTCTCACTTACTTTCCTACCCCTGTCCTAACGGATCTCGGTATGTTTATAAAGGGTTAAATGCATTTTATGTTTGTGTTAGTATCTCAGCCTTATGCAGCTCCTATAGTCTGATGTAGTTAGGCAGATTGTGCTCTGCAGCTTGCATGTAGATAGATGCATCTTTGTATATGTGCATATACTGATATGCTGTTATTCTTTACAGTTTTTCACCAGTCATCCACTATGATTATTCACTGAACATCCACTTTGTACATCAACATCATTCACTATTCGATCATCTACTACGAATACTATCCACCATTGTTGTTCAACGTTATAGTTTATGTTATCATCACCCTAATAAATAAGACTTAAGCATCAACACAGTCTGTTTACTGGGATGTGGATGAAGGTTTAGCCGTATGTTGGAATCCACACAGCATCCTACGTGGAGGAAGGCAGAACAGTCAGTATAATGACCTGTATGACGGTATGAAGGACTGGGTACAGGGCCGTATAAATGTCAGTATGACCTTATGAATGTATGAAGGACGGGGTACAGGGCCGTATAAATGTCAGTATAATGACCTGTATGACGGTATGAAGGACGGGGTACAGGGCAGTATAAATGTCAGTATAATGTCCTGTATGACGGTATAAAGGACGGGGTTTAGGGCATACGTTGCTCTTGCACAGCGACACTAGTAGACACTTCCCATCCCGGCTGTACGAGTCTTGTCCAGCAGTTCCCTGTATACATTGTATATATCCAGGAACATCAGTGACATGACCTCCGTTAGAGAACACCAACAACCCGCCCGCCCCGTACTGGGATCTTTATAGTAAGAGCAGTCACACTGCGCACCCAGAAATAAAGCACGGCGTGCGGCCAGTCATCTACGGCTGGAATTCAGAGCTAGGTGTGGACAGCGGACCCAGCGACTCTGCTGAAGATCTGCCCGACATGTCAGCGCCCGTACGCAGGGGGCAGCACCCAGCTGTGATCTGGTGGCAGGTCCGGCAGCGAGATGTCTACGGCCGGGTCTACATGGGCAGATGTTCGCTGCCACACGTCCTGTGGCCGGAGGTCAGCGCCATGACTAAGTGGCACAGGGAAACCTCCGGCCGGGTGATACATGTTCAATCCTCAGGCACTGACAAGTTTTGGTGTTTTCCCCCTTCTTCCAGGAGCCATAACTTTTTATTTCTCCACTGACAGATGAATGAGGCTTCGGGTTTTCATGGGAAGTGTCGTAGTTTTGTCACCATTCACTTTCGCGGACTGAACAATGGGAAAGACAAGACGAGAGAGCTGTAGGCCGCCCCCGATACTGCGGCCACCAGAGCGAGGCCGTGAAGATCCTTCTACTCTGCAGATAACTCTATTCTTATTTCTAGACCTTTAGGAAAAGGCGGACGCTTCACACTTGTTAATTTTCTATACGTTTTGAAAACTTTTTTTTTTTTAGAAATCATGTTATGGGTCTGGAAGCTGCGATCATTAGATTACTGCATCGTGTAGAGCAGAGGAGGGCTGCACGGAGTGTGGAGGTGGTGGCATCAGCAGGAACCTCCCGGACCCGCGGCCGGGATTGGTTTAGATGTCCGCGATCAAAGCTTCTGAGCGCACGCCGTGCCCCCGCGGAGTGATTCACATCTACATTACACATCAAGAAGGGGATACAGGAATATGCCACAGACCCCTGGACAGTGAGGGCCCAGGGTCACAGACCCCCGGACAGGGACGGCCCGGAGCAACATACTACCCAGTCAGCGATGGCAGACTTCCCCCCCCCCCCCCATCCCCGGATAGAGATGGCACAGGGTCACAAAATCCCCAGACAAAGACGGCCTGGGGCAACATACTACCTAGTGAGTGATTGCCCAGGGCTACAGACCTTCCCCGGGCAGTGACGGTCCAGGGCCACACACCCCCAGAGACAGCCCGGGTCACAGAGCCCCCCCCCAGACAGTGATGGCCCAGGGCCACATACTACCCAGTCAGTGACGGCCAGGGGCCGCAGACCCTCCCCCACGGACAGTGATGGCCCAGGCCCACAGAGACGGCCCAGGGCCACAGACCCCTCCCAGACAGACGGCCCAGGGTCATAAAATCCCCGGACAAAGACGGCCCGGGGCCACATACTACCTAGTGAGTGATGGCCCAGGGCTATAGACCCCGCCCCCGGGGCAGTGGTGGCCCAGGGCCACAGATCAGATAGGTACAACAAAAGGACAGTAGCTCACTGACGGTGCGGGCATTCTGCCGTGTGCCATGTGTACCTGAGCTGGGCAGAGCCGGCGTCTAGGTGCAGGTCAGGTTCACACACAACGCCGAGCATTGCTAGTTTCTCGCTCATATTGGCTCAGCCTGCGCAGAAGACCCAGTTTCTCATGTTCCCCTTTGAGAAAGTTAATTGCCCACCCATTCTAGGGCACACCACCACTAGAGGATTGGTGCAGGGATCCCCCACAAATAGTGCTGGTTTGTAGAGCTCCGCCCCTATAGGAATGAGCCAATCACCTCACAGTACACTTAATAACAAACCTTATTTAATTTGCTACAAAAAATACAAAACTTCATAAAAATAATCTACAGTGTAAAACTTTCCAGTGATGAGACCCCGGCACCTCCCAGCGCGGATGCTGAGTCCTGTCAGAGCTAGTCTGTCCCCCACAGTCACACAGTGCCCCCTGCAGGGAGGGTCTAGGAGGTGGGTGTCCTCTTTTATACCATGTTTACAGGATGAAAGGCACTGCCCCAGATGTCCACGGCAGTCACCATCCTGCGATTCAGTGTCAGAGGCTGATCAGTGACCCTCCACCGTCCACCTCCACCGTCTGGTAATGGACCTGCGGCTGGATCCCACGTCTCTCTCCAAAGTCACAAAGTCCTAATCCGTACAGCGCCGAAACGTCACTGACCACAGGGAACGACACATCAGCGCGGGGGGCTCCCAAATAGGACAGGTAACTGAGGAGGAAAGAAAAACAGAATTAGAGGACCAACACTGGCCAAATGCGAGAGCTACCGGGCAGGCCTGGACCAAAGGAGGCGCTACTGAGCAGTGGAGGTCAGAGGGACAGAGCATAGTGCTACCAGGCAGGCCTGGACCAAAGGAGGCGCTACTGAGCAGTGGAGGTCAGAGGGACAGAGCAGAGTGCTACCGGGCAGGCCTGGACCAAAGGAGGCGCTACTGAGCAGTGGAGGTCAGAGGGACAGAGCATAGTGCTACCGGGCAGGCCGGGACCAAAGGAGGCGCTACTGAGCAGTGGAGGTCAGAGGGACAGAGCATAGTGCTACCGGGCAGGCCGGGACCAAAGGAGGCGCTACTGAGCAGTGGAGGTCAGAGGGACAGAGCATAGTGCTACCAGGCAGGCCTGGACCAAAGGAGGCGCTACTGAGCAGTGGAGGTCAGAGGGACAGAGCAGAGTGCTACCGGGCAGGCCTGGACCAAAGGAGGCGCTACTGAGCAGTGGAGGTCAGAGGGACAGGGCATAGTGTTACCGGGCAGGCCTGGACCAAAGGAGGTGCTACTGAGCAGTGGAGGTCAGAGGGACAGAGCATAGTGCTACCGGGCAGGCCTGGACCAAAGGAGGTGCTACTGAGCAGTGGAGGTCAGAGGGACAGAGCATAGTGCTACCGGGCAGCCCTGGACCAAAGGAGGCGCTACTGAGCAGTGGAGGTCAGAGGGACAGGGCATAGTGCTACCGGGCAGGCCGGACCAAAGGAGGCGCTGCTGAGCAGTGGAGGTCAGAGGGACAGAGCATAGTGCTTCCGGGCAGGCCTGGACCAAAGGAGGCGCTACTGAGCAGTGGAGGTCAGAGGGACAGAGCAGAGTGCTACCGGGCAGGCCTGGACCAAAGGAGGCGCTACTGAGCAGTGGAGGTCAGAGGGACAGAGCAGAGTGCTACCGGGCAGGCCTGGACCAAAGGAGGCGCTACTGAGCAGTGGGGGTCAGAGGGACAAAGCATAGTGCTACCGGGCAGGCCGGGACCAAAGGAGGCACTACTGAGCAGTGGAGGTCAGAGGGACAGAGCATAGTGCTACCGGGCAGGCCGGGACCAAAGGAGGCGCTACTGAGCAGTGGAGGTCAGAGGGACAGAGCATAGTGCTACCGGGCAGACTGGACCAAAGGAGGCGCTACTGAGCAGTGGAGGTCAGAGGGACAGAGCAGAGTGCTACCGGGCAGGCCTGGACCAAAGGAGGCGCTACTGAGCAGTGGAGGTCAGAGGGACAGAGCAGAGTGCTACCGGGCAGGCCTGGACCAAAGGAGGCGCTACTGAGCAGTGGAGGTCAGAGCAGAGTGCTACCGGGCAGGCCGGGACCAAAGGAGGCGCTACTGAGCAGTGGAGGTCAGAGGGACAGAGCATAGTGCTACCGGGCAGGCCTGGACCAAAGGAGGCGCTACTGAGCAGTGGAGGTCAGAGGGACAGAGCATAGTGCTACCAGGCAGGCCTGGACCAAAGGAGGCGCTACTGAGCAGTGGAGGTCAGAGGGACAGAGCAGAGTGCTACCGGGCAGGCCGGGACCAAAGGAGGCACTACTGAGCAGTGGAGGTCAGAGGGACAGAGCAGAGTGCTACCGAGCAGGCCTGGACCAAAGGAGGCAAAGAGTTTGTATGTTCTCTCCGTGTTTGCGTGGGTTTCCTCCGGGCACTCCGGTTTCCTCCCACATTTTCAAAGACATACTGATAGGTAATTTAGATTGTGAGCCCCATCGGGGACAGCGATGACAATGTGTGCAAACTGTAAAGCGTTGCGTAATATGTTAGCGCTATATAAAAATAAAGATTATTATTATTATTACTGAGCAGTGGAGGTCAGAGGGACAGAGCATAGTGCTACCGGGCAGGCCTGGACCAAAGGAGGCGCTACTGAGCAGTGGAGGTCAGAGGGACAGAGCAGAGTGCTACCGGGCAGGCCGGGACCAAAGGAGGCACTACTGAGCAGTGGAGGTCAGAGGGACAGAGCATAGTGCTACCGGGCAGGCCTGGACCAAAGGAGGCGCTACTGAGCAGTGGAGGTCAGAGGGACAGAGCATAGTGCTACTGGGCAGGCCGGGACCAAAGGAGGCGCTACTGAGCAGTGGAGGTCAGAGGGACAGAGCAGAGTGCTACCGGGCAGGCCGGGACCAAAGGAGGCACTACTGAGCAGTGGAGGTCAGAGGGACAGAGCAGAGTGCTACCGGGCAGGCCTGGACCAAAGGAGGCGCTACTGAGCAGTGGAGGTCAGAGGGACAGAGCATAGTGCTACCGGGCAGGCCTGGACCAAAGGAGGCGCTACTGAGCAGTGGAGGTCAGAGGGACAGAGCAGAGTGCTACCGGGCAGGCCGGGACCAAAGGAGGCGCTACTGGGCAGTGGAGGTCAGAGGGACAGAGCAGAGTGCTACTGGGCAGGCCGGGACCAAAGGAGGCACTACTGAGCAGTGGAGGTCAGAGGGACAGAGCAGAGTGCTACCGGGCAGGCCTGGACCAAAGGAGGCGCTACTGGGCAGTGGAGGTCAGAGGGACAGAGCAGAGTGCTACCGGGCAGGCCTGGACCAAAGGAGGCGCTACTGAGCAGTGGAGGTCAGAGGGACAGAGCATAGTGCTACCGGGCAGGCCTTGACCAAAGGAGGCGCTACTGAGCAGTGGAGGTCAGAGGGACAGAGCATAGTGCTACCGGGCAGGCTGGACCAAAAGAGGCGCTACTGAGCAGTGGAGGTCAGAGGGACAGAGCATAGTGCTACCGGGCAGGCCTGGACCAAAGGAGGCGCTACTGAGCAGTGGAGGTCAGAGGGACAGGTAACTGAGGAGAACGGAAACACAGAATTAGAGGACCAACACTGGGCAAATGAGAGCTACCGGGCAGGCCGGAAAAAAGGAGGCGCTACTGAGCAGTGGAGGTCAGAGGGACAGGGCAGAGTGCTACTGGGTAGGCCTGGACCAAAAGGAGGCGCTACTGAGCAGTGGAGGTCAGAGGGACAGAGCAGAGTGCTACCGGGCAGACTGGACCAAAGGAGGCGCTACTGAGCAGTGGAGGTCAGAGGGACAGAGCAGAGTGCTACCGGGCAGGCCTGGACCAAAGGAGGCGCTACTGAGCAGTGGAGGTCAGAGGGACAGAGCAGAGTGCTACCGGGCAGGCCTGGACCAAAGGAGGCGCT
Organism: Ranitomeya variabilis; assembly: GCF_051348905.1. Taxonomy (NCBI): domain Eukaryota; kingdom Metazoa; phylum Chordata; class Amphibia; order Anura; family Dendrobatidae; genus Ranitomeya; species Ranitomeya variabilis. Next base: position 6,333,165 of record NC_135236.1, on the reverse strand, counting down.
ACTGAGCAGTGGAGGTCAGAGCAGAGTGCTACCGGGCAGGCCGGGACCAAAGGAGGCGCTACTGAGCAGTGGAGGTCAGAGGGACAGAGCATAGTGCTACCGGGCAGGCCTGGACCAAAGGAGGCGCTACTGAGCAGTGGAGGTCAGAGGGACAGAGCATAGTGCTACCAGGCAGGCCTGGACCAAAGGAGGCGCTACTGAGCAGTGGAGGTCAGAGGGACAGAGCAGAGTGCTACCGGGCAGGCCGGGACCAAAGGAGGCACTACTGAGCAGTGGAGGTCAGAGGGACAGAGCAGAGTGCTACCGAGCAGGCCTGGACCAAAGGAGGCAAAGAGTTTGTATGTTCTCTCCGTGTTTGCGTGGGTTTCCTCCGGGCACTCCGGTTTCCTCCCACATTTTCAAAGACATACTGATAGGTAATTTAGATTGTGAGCCCCATCGGGGACAGCGATGACAATGTGTACAAACTGTAAAGCGCTGCGTAATATGTTAGCGCTATATAAAAATAAAGATTATTATTATTATTACTGAGCAGTGGAGGTCAGAGGGACAGAGCATAGTGCTACCGGGCAGGCCTGGACCAAAGGAGGCGCTACTGAGCAGTGGAGGTCAGAGGGACAGAGCAGAGTGCTACCGGGCAGGCCGGGACCAAAGGAGGCACTACTGAGCAGTGGAGGTCAGAGGGACAGAGCATAGTGCTACCGGGCAGGCCTGGACCAAAGGAGGCGCTACTGAGCAGTGGAGGTCAGAGGGACAGAGCATAGTGCTACTGGGCAGGCCGGGACCAAAGGAGGCGCTACTGAGCAGTGGAGGTCAGAGGGACAGAGCAGAGTGCTACCGGGCAGGCCGGGACCAAAGGAGGCACTACTGAGCAGTGGAGGTCAGAGGGACAGAGCAGAGTGCTACCGGGCAGGCCTGGACCAAAGGAGGCGCTACTGAGCAGTGGAGGTCAGAGGGACAGAGCATAGTGCTACCGGGCAGGCCTGGACCAAAGGAGGCGCTACTGAGCAGTGGAGGTCAGAGGGACAGAGCAGAGTGCTACCGGGCAGGCCGGGACCAAAGGAGGCGCTACTGGGCAGTGGAGGTCAGAGGGACAGAGCAGAGTGCTACTGGGCAGGCCGGGACCAAAGGAGGCACTACTGAGCAGTGGAGGTCAGAGGGACAGAGCAGAGTGCTACCGGGCAGGCCTGGACCAAAGGAGGCGCTACTGGGCAGTGGAGGTCAGAGGGACAGAGCAGAGTGCTACCGGGCAGGCCTGGACCAAAGGAGGCGCTACTGAGCAGTGGAGGTCAGAGGGACAGAGCATAGTGCTACCGGGCAGGCCTTGACCAAAGGAGGCGCTACTGAGCAGTGGAGGTCAGAGGGACAGAGCATAGTGCTACCGGGCAGGCTGGACCAAAAGAGGCGCTACTGAGCAGTGGAGGTCAGAGGGACAGAGCATAGTGCTACCGGGCAGGCCTGGACCAAAGGAGGCGCTACTGAGCAGTGGAGGTCAGAGGGACAGAGCATAGTGCTACCGGGCAGGCCGGGACCAAAGGAGGCGCTACTGGGCAGTGGAGGTCAGAGGGACAGAGCATAGTGCTACCGGGCAGGCTGGACCAAAAGAGGCGCTACTGAGCAGTGGAGGTCAGAGGGACAGAGCATAGTGCTACCGGGCAGGCCTGGACCAAAGGAGGCGCTACTGAGCAGTGGAGGTCAGAGGGACAGGTAACTGAGGAGAACGGAAACACAGAATTAGAGGACCAACACTGGGCAAATGAGAGCTACCGGGCAGGCCGGAAAAAAGGAGGCGCTACTGAGCAGTGGAGGTCAGAGGGACAGGGCAGAGTGCTACTGGGTAGGCCTGGACCAAAAGGAGGCGCTACTGAGCAAGCCACCGCACACTATCACACATCACAGGCCACCGCACATCACAGGCCACCGCACACCACAGGCCACCGCACACCACAGGCCACCGCACACCACAGGCCACCGCACACCACGGGACACCGCACACTACAGGCCACCACACACCACAGAACACCGCAGGACCCCACACACCACAGGCCACTGCACACCACAGGCCGAACATCTGCTCTATTATCAGCATGGTGTCTCGTCTTTTCAGAACCTTTTGGCTTTTTATTTCTTTTTAGATTTATGTTGAAGTGCTGTCTCTCACCCCTTACTATCCGGGGCTCTCTCTATCTGGGGCTATCACTATCCGAGAGTCTCACCTGCACGGCGGCCCCTCACTATCCAGGGCTCTCTCTATCTGGGGGTCTCACCTGCACGGCAGCCCCTCACTATCCAGGGCTCTCTCTATCTGGGGGTCTCACCTGCCCCTCACTATCCGGAGGTCTCACCTGAAAGGCCGCCCCTCACTATCCAGGGCTCTCTCTATCTGGGGGTCTCACCTGCACGGCAGCCCCTCACTATCCGGGGCGCTCTCTATCTGGGGGGTCTCACCTGCCCCTCACTATCCGGAGGTCTCACCTGAAAGGCCGCCCCTCACTATCCAGGGCTCTCTCTATCTGGGGGTCTCACCTGCCCCTCAATATCTGGGGGTCTCACCTGCACGTCAGCCCCTCACTATCCGGGGCTCTCTCCATCTGGGGGGTCTCACCTGCCCCTCACTATCCGGAGGTCTCACCTGCACGGCTGCCCCACTATCCGGGGCTCTCTCTATCTGGGGGTCTCACCTGCCCCTCAATATCCGGGGGTCTCACCTGCACGGCAGCCCCTCACTATCTGGGGCTCTCTCTATCTGGGGGGTTTCACCTGCCCCTCACTATCCGGAGGTCTCACCTGCACGGCCGCCCCTCACTATCCGGGGTCTCACTATCCGGGGGTCTCACTATCCGGGGCCTCACTATCCGGGGCCTCACCTGCCCCTCACTATCCGGGGGTCTCACCTGCACGGCCGCCCCTCACTATCCGGGGTCTCACTATCCAGAGGTCTCACCTGCACGGCCGCCCCTCACTATCCGGGGTCTCACTATCCGGGGGTCTCACTATCCGGGGTCTCACTATCCGGGGTCTCACCTGCCCCTCACTATCCAGAGGTCTCACCTGCACGGCCGCCCCTCACTATCCGGGGTCTCACTATCCGGGGGTCTCACTATCCGGGGGTCTCACCTGCACGGCCGCCCCTCACTATCCGGGGTCTCACTATCCGGGGGTCTCACCTGCACGGCGGCCCCTCGCAGCCGCTGCTCTCCTCCTCTCCCCCAGCTGGCAGGCCGCTGCTCGGCGCTCGGGGGTCCTGAGCTCCGGGGGTGGTCGGGGCCCGGCTCTCCGCCTTCTGCCGCCTCTTCTTGCGGGGGGCGTACTTGTAGCCCGGGTGGTCCCGGGCGTGGCGCTCCCGCAGCCGCTTGGCCTGCTCCCGGTACGGCCTCCGCTCGTCCTCGCCCAGCGCCCGCCACACCTCCCCCAGGCGGCGGCTGATCTCCGAGTTGTGCATCTTCGGGTGCAGGGCGGACACGCGCTTCCGCTCCTCGCTGGACCACACCATGAAGGCGTTCATCGGCCGCTTCACCGGGGCCTCCGCAGTCCTCACCGGGGCCTCCGCCATCCTCAGCAGCAGCAGGTGCAGCGGCCGCAGCTCCGTCCACAGCCCGGACCCTCCGCTCCTGAGGGGGATTTAAAGCCCCCCGCCCCTCCTCCTCCCTCTCCGCAGGGTCTCTTAACCCCTCCAGCGCCGGCAGATACAGCCCTCACCAGTCACAGCAATTGTCCAGTGTTACCCATAGCGACCAATCACATCTCTGCTTTCATTTTCGTGCCTGTTATGAAAAAATTCAAGTAGTGATGGGATTGGTTGCTGTGGGCGCTGAGGGCGCGTGCCCACCATAAGGCGAGGGCGCGTGCCCACCATAAGGCGAGGGCGCGTGCCCACCATAAGGCGAGGGCGCGTGCCCACCATAAGGCGAGGGCGCGTGCCCACGATTAGTATGCGCTGCGGGTCGGACGCTGAGGGCGCATGCCCACGATCAGTATATGCTGCGGTTCGGATGCTGAGGGCGCGTGCCCACGATCAGTATACGCTGCGGTTCGGATGCTGAGGGCGCGTGCCCACGATCAGTATACGCTGCGGTTCGGATGATGAGGGCGCGTGCCCACGATCAGTATATGCTGCGGTTCGGATGATGAGGGCGCGTGCCCACGATCAGTATACGCTGCGGTTCGGATGATGAGGGCGCGTGCCCACGATCAGTATACGCTGCGGTTCGGATGATGAGGGCGCGTGCCCACGATCAGTATACGCTGCGGTTCGGATGATGAGGGCGCGTGCCCACGATCAGTATATGCTGCGGTTCAGATGATGAGGGCGCGTGCCCACGATCAGTATATGCTGCGGTTCAGATGATGAGGGCGCGTGCCCACGATCAGTATACGCTGCAGGTCGGACGCTGAGGGCGTGTGGTCGGACACTGAGGGCGCGTGCCCACGATCAGTATACGCTGCAGGTCGGACGCTGAGGGCGTGTGGTCGGACACTGAGGGCGCGTGCCCACGATCAGTATACGCTGCGGTTCGGATGCTGAGGGCACGTGCCCACGATCAGTATATGCTGCGGTTCGGATGATGAGGGCGCGTGCCCACGATTAGTATACGCTGCGGGTCGGACGCTGAAGGCGCGTGCCCACGATCAGTATACGCTGCGGGTCAGACGCTGAGGGCGCGTGCCCACGATCAGTATACGTTGCGGGTCGGACGCTGAGGGCGCGTGCCCACGATCAGTATACGCTGCGGGTCAGACGCTGAGGGCACGTGCCCACGATCAGTATACGTTGCGGGTCGGACGCTGAGGGCGCGTGCCCACGATTAGTATACGCTGCGGGTCGGACGCTGAAGGCGCGTGCCCACGATCAGTATACGCTGCGGGTCAGACGCTGAGGGCGCGTGCCCACGATCAGTATACGTTGCGGGTCGGACGCTGAGGGCGCGTGCCCACGATCAGTATACGCTGCGGGTCAGACGCTGAGGGCACGTGCCCACGATCAGTATACGTTGCGGGTCGGACGCTGAGGGCGCGTGCCCACGATTAGTATACGCTGCGGGTCGGACGCTGAAGGCGCGTGCCCACGATCAGTATACGCTGCGGGTCGGACGCTGAGGGCGCGTGCCCACGATCAGTATACGTTGCGGGTCGGACGCTGAGGGAGCGTGCCCACGATCAGTATACGCTGCGGGTCAGACGCTGAGGGCACGTGCCCACGATCAGTATACCTTGCGGGTCAGACGCTGAGGGCACGTGCCCACGATCAGTATACGCTGTGGGTCGGACGCTGAGGGCGCGTGCCCACGATCAGTATACGCTGCGGGTCAGACGCTGAGGGCGCGTGCCCACGATCAGTATACCTTGCGGGTCGGACGCTGAGGGCGCGTGCCCACGATCAGTATACGCTGCGGGTCGGATGCTGAGGGCGCGTGCCCACGATCAGTATACGCTGCGGGTCAGACGCTGAGGGCACGTGCCCACGATCAGTATACGCTGCGGGTCGGACGCTGAGGGCGCGTGCCCACGATCAGTATACGCTGCGGGTCGGACGCTGAGGGCGCGTGCCCACGATCAGTATACGCTGCGGGTCAGACGCTGAGGGCACGTGCCCACGATCAGTATACGCTGCGGGTCAGACGCTGAGGGCGCGTGCCCACGATCAGTATACGCTGCGGTTCGGATGCTGAGGGCGCGTGCCCACGATCAGTATATGCTGCGGTTCGGATGATGAGGGCGCGTGCCCACGATCAGTATACGCTGCGGGTCGGACGCTGAGGGCGTGTGGTCGGACACTGAGGGCGCGTGCCCACGATCAGTATACGCTGCGGTTCGGATGCTGAGGGCGCGTGCCCACGATCAGTATATGCTGCGGTTCAGATGATGAGGGCGCGTGCCCACGATCAGTATACGCTGCGGTTCGGATGATGAGGGCGCGTGCCCACGATCAGTATATGCTGCGGTTCGGATGATGAGGGCGCGTGCCCACGATCAGTATACGCTGCAGTTCGGATGCTGAGGGCGCGTGCCCACGATCAGTATATGCTGCGGTTCGGATGATGAGGGCGCGTGCCCACGATCAGTATACGCTGCGGGTCGGACGCTGAGGGCGTGTGGTCGGACACTGAGGGCGCGTGCCCACGATCAGTATACGCTGCGGTTCGGATGCTGAGGGCGCGTGCCCACGATCAGTATATGCTGCGGTTCGGATGATGAGGGCGCGTGCCCACGATCAGTATACGCTGCGGGTCGGACGCTGAGGGCGCGTGGTCGGACACTGAGGGCGCGTGCCCACGATTAGTATACGCTGCGGGTCGGACGCTGAAGGCGCGTGCCCACGATCAGTATACGCTGCGGGTCAGACGCTGAGGGCGCGTGCCCACGATCAGTATACGTTGCGGGTCGGACGCTGAGGGCGCGTGCCCACGATCAGTATACGCTGCGGGTCAGACGCTGAGGGCACGTGCCCACGATCAGTATACGTTGCGGGTCGGACGCTGAGGGCGCGTGCCCACGATTAGTATACGCTGCGGGTCGGACGCTGAAGGCGCGTGCCCACGATCAGTATACGCTGCGGGTCGGACGCTGAGGGCGCGTGCCCACGATCAGTATACGTTGCGGGTCGGACGCTGAGGGCACGTGCCCACGATCAGTATACGCTGCGGGTCAGACGCTGAGGGCACGTGCCCACGATCAGTATACCTTTCGGGTCGGACGCTGAGGGCGCGTGCCCACGATCAGTATACGCTGCGGGTCGGACGCTGAGGGCGCGTGCCCACGATCAGTATACGCTGCGGGTCGGACGCTGAGGGCGCGTGCCCACGATCAGTATACGCTGCGGGTCGGACGCTGAGGGCGCGTGCCCACGATCAGTATACGCTGCGCGTCGGACGCTGAGGTTATGTGCCCATGATCAGTTCAATGTATTTGACGCCGTGATTCTGCACAGTTCAGTGATCACAGAGGTTTCATCTGCGCTTAATAGACGGCAGCGGACATGTGCTGTGTCCAGCGCGATGCCGATTACTGAACGTGTGTATGAACTCTAAGACCCAGAACGCCTCAATAGTACAACAAATTTTATTTATACAATTCATACTTAGAACGAAAACAGCGATTAAATATAAAACCTTCATGAGCGGATGAGCTTGGAAAGAACCGTGTCTGAAGAGGTAACTACGACCAGACGAGCCAGGAAGAACCACATCTGAAGAGATGACCACGAAGAGATGAGTGCAAGAAGAACCACATCCAAAGAGGCGACCATGAACAGACGAGCACAGGAATAACCATATCTGAAGAGGCGACCACGAAAAGAGGAGCGCAGGAAGAACCACATCCGAAGAGGTGACGACGAGTGTGGAAAGAACCGCAACTGAAGAGGCGACCACGAACAGACGAATGTATGAAGAAACACATCTGAAGAGGCGACCAGGAACAGACGAGCACAGGAAGAACCACATCTGGAGAGGCAACCACGAAGAGACGAGCTCAGGAAGAACCACATCTGAAGAGGTGACCACGAACAGACGAATGCATGAAGAATCACATCTGAAGAGGCGACCACGAACAGACGAGCGCAGGAAGAGCCACATCTGAAGAGGCAACTATGAACAGACGAGCGCAGGAAGAACCACATCTGAAGAGGCGACAACGAACAGACGAATGCATGAAGAATCACATCTGAAGAGGCGACCACGAACAGACGAGCGCAGGAAGAACCACATCTGAAGAGGCAACCATGAACAGACGAGCGCAGGAAGAACCACATCTGAAGAGGCGACAACGAACAGACGAATGCATGAAGAATCACATCTGAAGAGGCGACCACGAACAGACGAGCGCAGGAAGAACCACATCTGAAGAGGCAACCATGAACAGACGAGCGCAGGACGAACCACATCTGAAGAGGCGACAACGAACAGACAAGCGCAGGAAGAACCACATCTGAAGAGGCAACCACGAACAGACGAGCGCAAGAAGAACCACATCTGAAGAGGCAACCACGAACAGACGAGCGCAGGAAGAACCACATCTGAAGAGGCGACCACGAACAGACAAGTGCAGGAAGAACCACATCTGAAGAGGGGACCACAAACAAACAAGCGCAGGAAGGACCGCATCTGAAGAGGTGACGACAAGTGCAAAGAGAACCGTGTCTGAAGAGGCGACCGCAAACAGACGAGCACAGGAAGAACCACATCTGAAGAGGTGACTGTGATCAGATAAGCGCAAGAAGAACCACATCTGAAGAGGCAGCCACGAACAGACGAGCGCAGGAAGAACCACATCTGAAGAGGCGACCACAAACAGATGAGCACAGGAAGAACCACATCTGAAGAGGGGACCGCAAACAAACAAGTGCAGGAAGAACCGCATCTGAAGAGGCGACCACCGGGAACAGACGAGTGCAGGAAGAACCACATCTGAAGAGGCGACAACGAACAGACGAATGCATGAAGAATCACATCTGAAGAGGCGACCACGAACAGACGAGCGCAGGAAGAACCACATCTGAAGAGGCAACCATGAACAGACGAGCGCAGGACGAACCACATCTGAAGAGGCGACAACGAACAGACAAGCGCAGGAAGAACCACATCTGAAGAGGCAACCACGAACAGACGAGCGCAAGAAGAACCACATCTGAAGAGGCAACCACGAACAGACGAGCGCATGAAGAACCACATCTGAAGAGGCGACCACGAACAGACAAGTGCAGGAAGAACCACATCTGAAGAGGGGACCACAAACAAACAAGCGCAGGAAGGACCGCATCTGAAGAGGTGACGACAAGTGCAAAGAGAACCGTGTCTGAAGAGGCGACCGCAAACAGACGAGCACAGGAAGAACCACATCTGTAGAGGTGACTGTGATCAGATAAGCGCAAGAAGAACCACATCTGAAGAGGCAACCACGAACAGAGTAGCACAGGAAGAACCACATCTGAAGAGGGGACCGCAAACAAACAAGTGCAGGAAGAGCCACATCTGAAGAGGCAACCATGAACAGACGAGCGCAGGAAGAACCACATCTGAAGAGGCGACAACGAACAGACGAATGCATGAAGAATCACATCTGAAGAGGCGACCACGAACAGACGAGCACAGGAAGAACCACATCTGAAGAGGCAACCATGAACAGACGAGCGCAGGACGAACCACATCTGAAGAGGCGACAACAAACAGACAAGCGCAGGAAGAACCACATCTGAAGAGGCAACCACGAACAGACGAGCGCAAGAAGAACCACATCTGAAGAGGCAACCACGAACAGACGAGTGCAGGAAGAACCACATCTGAAGAGGCGACCACGAACAGACAAGTGCAGGAAGAACTACATCTGAAGAGGGGACCACAAACAAACAAGCGCAGGAAGAACCACATCTGAAGAGGTGACTGTGATCAGATAAGCGCAAGAAGAACCACATCTGAAGAGGCAACCACGAACAGACGAGCGCAGGAAGAACCACATCTGAAGAGATGAGCACAGGAAGAACCACATCTTAAGAGGGGACCGCAAACAAACAAGTGCAGGAAGAACCGCATCTGAAGAGGCGACCACCGGGAACAGACGAATGCAGGAAGAACTACATCTGAAGAGGCGACTGCCGGGAACAGACGAGTGCAGGAAGAACCACATCTGAAGAGGTAACGAAAGCAGGAAGAACCACATCTGAAGAGGCAACCATAAACATACGAGCGCAAGAAGAACCACATCTGAAGAGGTGACTGTGATCAGACGAACGCAGGAAGAACCACACTGAAGAGGCAACCACGAACAGACGAGCGCAGGAAGAACCACATCTAAAAAGGCGACCACCGGGAACAGACGAGCGCAGGAAGAACCACATCTGAAGAGGCGACTGCGAACAGATGAAAGCAGGAAGAACCACATCTAAAGAGGCAACCACAAACATACGAGCGCAGGAAGAACCACATCTGAAGAGGTGACTTATCAGATAAGCGCAGGAAGAACCACATCTGAAGAGGCAACCACGAACAGACGAGCGCAGGAAGAACCACATCTAAAGAGGCGACCACCGGGAACAGACGAGCGCAGGATAAACCACATCTGAACAGGAGACCGTAAACAAACAAGCGCTGGAAGAACCACATCTGAAATGGCAACCACGAACATACGAGCGCAAGAAGAACCACATCTGAAGAAGTGACTGATCAGACGAGTGCAGGAAGAACCACATCTGAAGAGGCAACAACGAACAGACGAGCGCAGGAAGAACCACATGTAAAGAGGCAACCACCGGGAACAGACGAGCGCAGGATAAACCACATCTGAAGAGGCGACCACGAACAGATGAGCGCAGGAAGAACCACATCTGAAGAGGCGACAGTGAACAGACAAGCGTAGGAAGAACCACATCTGAAGAGGCGACAATGAACAAACGAGCGCAGGAAGAACCACATCTGAAGAAGCAACAATGAACAAACGATCGTAGGAAGAACCACATCTGAAGAGACGACCATGAACAGTCGAGTGAAGGAAGAACTACATCCGAAGAGGCGACGATGAGTGCGGAAAGAACCATGTCTGAAGAGGTGACCACCCACAGACGAGAGCATGAAGAGCCACATCTGAAGAGTCGACCATGAACAGTCGAGTGAAGGAAGAACTACATCCGAAGAGGCGACGATGAGTGCGGAAAGAACCATGTCTGAAGAGGTGACCACCCACAGACGAGAGCATGAAGAGCCACAGCTGAAGAGTCGACCATGAACAGTCGAGTGCAGTAAGAACCACATCTGAAGAGGCGACAACAAGCGTGGAAAGAACCACATTTGAAAAGGTGATGACGAGCGCAGGAAAAACAGTGTCCAAAGAGGCGACACCGAGTGCGGAAAGAACCATGTCCGAAAAGAATGCAACAAATGTGGAAGGAACCGCTGATAAGCACAGGAAGAACTGCGTCTGAAAAGGAAATAAGAACAGAAAGAACAGTGTCTGAAGAGGTAACCATGATTGGATGAGTGCTGTAAGAAACACTTCTGATGATGCGACAACAAGCTCCGGAAGAACCTCCTTCAAAGACGTGACCATGAGTGGAAGAGTGCAAAAAGAACTGCTCCCGAAGAGGCGACGACGAGCTCAAGAAGATCCGCTCCCAAAGAGGTGACGACAATCTCAAGAAGAACTGCTCCCGAAGATGCGACAATGAGCTCAAGAAGAACCGCTCCCGAAGAGGCGTAGATGAGTTCAAGAAGAACTGCACCGAAGAGGAGAAGAAGAGCGCAAGAAGAACCGCTCCCGAAGAGGGAACGACGAGCTCAAGAAGAACTGCTCCCAAAAAGGCAACAACGAGCTCTAGAAGAACCACTCCCGAAGAGGTGACGAGGAGCTCAAGAAGAACCGCCCCCAAAGAGGCGATGACGAGCTCAAGAACTGCTCCCGAAGAGGCGCCAATGAGCTCAAGAAGAACCGCTCCCAAAGAGGTGACGACAAGCTCAAGAAGAACTGCTCCCGAAGAGGCGATGATGAGCTGAAGAAGAACCGCTCCCGAAGAGGCGATGACGAGCTCAAGAAGAACCACCACTGAAGAGGCGCTGATGAGCTCAAGAACTGCTCCCGAAGATGCGACGATGAGCTCCAGAAGAACCGCTCCCGTAGAGGCGATGACGAGCTCAAGAAGAACTGCTCCCAAAGAGGTGATGACGAGTTCAAGAAGAACTGCTCCCGAAAAGGCGACGACGAGCTCAAGAAGAACCGCTCCTGTAGAGGTGATGACGAGCTCAAGAAGAACCACTCCCAAAGAGACAACAACAAGCTCAAGCAGAACCGCTCCCAAAGAGGTGACGACGAGCTCAAGAAGAACTACTCGCGAAGAGGCGTCGATGAGCTCAAGAAGAACCACTCCCGAAGAGGCGACGATGAGCTCAAGATGAACCGCTCCTGAAGAGGCGAAGATGAGTTCAAGAAGAACTGCACTGAAGAGGAGAAGAAGAGCGCAAGAAGAACCGCTCCCGAAGAGACAACGATGATCTCAAGAAGAACTCCCAAAAAGGAAACAATGAGCTCAAGAAGAACCACTCTCAAAGAGGTGACAACGAGCTCAAGAAGAACCGCCCCCGAAGAGGTTATGACGAGCTCAAGAACTGCTCCCGAAAAGGCGATGATGAGCTCAAGAAGAACCGCTCCCGAAGAAGTGACGACGAGCTCAAGATGAACCGCTCTCGAAGAAGCAAAGACGAGCTCAAGAAGAACCGCACTGAAGAGGCGAAGACGAGCTCAAGAAGAACCGCTCCCGAAAAGGTGACAATGAGCTTAAGAACCACCACTGAAGAAGACCCACTCCCGAAGAGGTGATGACGAGCTCAAGATGAACCGCTCCCGAAGAGGCAAAGATGAGCTCAAGAAGAATTGCACTGAAGAGACGAAGAAGTGCGCAAAAAGAACTGCTCCCAAAGAGGCAACGACAAGCTCAAGAAGAACCGCTCCCGAAGAGGTGATGACGAGCTCAAGAAGAACCACCACTGAAGAGGCGATGACGAGCTCAAGAACTGCTTCAGAAGAAGCGACGATGAGATCAAGAAGAACCACTCACACGCCTAATTCTGCATTCAGGACCTGAAAATTACGTCACGGCTTGCTGTGATCGGTCGCGTCACGGTCACATGGGCGGCACGCAACCAATCACAAGCCGTGACATCACGGAAGGAAGTAAACGCGCGCATTTTAAGCAAAGAACGCTGCCGGGTCCCTCGGTGAGGTCCAGGCTGCGTCGGAGAGGTGAGTATAGCAATATTTTTTATTTTAACTCTTTCTTTTACACATTAATGTTGTTTCGATACCGATACCCGATACCACAAAAGTATCGGATCTCGGTATCGGAATTCCGATACCCGCAAGTATCGGCCGATACCCGATACTTGCGGTATCGGAATGCTCAACACTATTGACGATGAGCTCAAGATGAACAGCTCCCGAAGAGGTGACGACAAGCTCAAGATAAAACTGCTCCTGAATAGGCAAAGATGAGCTCAAGAAGAATTGCACTGAAGAGACGAAGAAGAGCGCAAAAAGAACAGCTCCCAAAGAGGCGAAGACCAGCTCAAGAAGAACTGCTCCCGAAGAGGCGACGACGAGCTCAAGAAGAACCACCACCGAAGAGGCGCTGACGACCTCAAGAACTGCTCCCAAAGAGGCGACGATGAGCTCAAGAAGACCCACTCCCGAAAAGGTGACAATGAGCTCAATATGAACCGCTCCTGAAGAGGCGAAGATGAGCTCAAAAAGAACCGCTCCCAAAGAGGCGAAGACGAGCTCAAGAAGAACCGCTCCCGAAGAGGCGACGACGAGCTCAAGAAGAACCACTCCTGAAGAGGCGATGACGAGCTCAAGAAGAACCGCTCACAAAGAGGCGATGACGAGCTCAAGAAGAACTGCTCTCAAAGAGGTGGTAATGAGATCAAGAAGAACTGCTCTCAAATAGGTAACAACGAGCTCAAGAAGAACAACTCTTCAAGACGCGGCGATGAGGTCAAGAAGAACCACTCCCAATCAGGTGACCACGAAGTCAAGAAGAACAGCTGCCAAAGAGGCGACGACGAGCAAAGGAAAAAAACGCGTCCGAAGAGGCGATGATGAGCGCAGCAAGTACTGTGTTCAAGGAGTTGACCATGAGTGGTTGATCACAAGAAGAACTGCGTCGGAAGAGGTGACAACAAGCGCAAAAAGAACCTTGTCCAAAGAGGCGACAGACTCGTCTGAATAGGATTGGTTACATATCACAATATCACAGATGATTAGATACACAGTTCAGCAGTTAGTATCACACAGGATAGGATTAGGCACACAGCTCAGCAGTCAGTATCACACAGGAGAGGATTAGATACATGGCTCAGCAGTCAGTATCACACAGGATAGGATTAGATACACAGCTCAGTAGACAGTAACACATAGGAGAGGATTAGATACACGGCCCAGCAGACAGTATAACACAGGAGAGGATTAGATACATGGCTCAGCAGACAGTGTCACATAGGAGAGGATTAGATACACTGCTCAGCAGACAGTATCACACAGAAAAGGATTACATACATGGCTCAGTAGACATTGTCACACAGGAGAGGATTAGATACACGGCTCAGCAGACAGTATCACACAGGAGAGGATTAGATACACGGCTCAGCAGACAGTATCACAGGAGAGGATTAGATACACAGCTCAGCAGACAGTATCACACAGAATAGGATCAGATACACGGCTCAGCAGACAGTATCACACAGGAGAGGATTAGATACACGGCTCAGCAGACAGTATCACACAGGAAAGGATTAGATACACGGCTCAGCAGACAGTGTCACACAGGATAGGATCAGATACACGGCTCAGCAGACAGTATCACACAGAATAGGATTAGATACACGGCTCAGCAGACAGTGTCACAGGATAGGATCAGATACAAGGCTCAGCAGACAGTATCACACAGAATAGGATTAGATACACAGCTCAGCAGTCAGTATCACACAGGATAGGATTAGATACACAGCTCAGCAGTCAGTATCACACAGGAGAGGATTAGATACACAGCTCAGCAGTCAGTATCACACAGGAGAGGATTAGATACACAGCTCAGCAGTCAGTATCACACAGGGTAGGATTAGATACACAGCTCAGCAGACAGTATCACACGAGAGGATTAGATACACAGCTCAGCAGTCAGTATCACACAGGATAGGATTAGATACACGGCTCAGCAGACAGTATCACACAGGATAGGATTAGATACACGGCTCAGTAGACGGTATCACACAGGATAGGATTAGATACACAGCTCAGCAGACAGTATCACAGGATAGGATTAGATACACGGCTCAGTAGACGGTATCACACAGGATAGGATTAGATACACGGCTCAGTAGACGGTATCACACAGGAGAGGATTAGATACACGGCTCAGCAGACAGTATCACACAGGATAGGATTAGATACACGGCTCAGCAGTCAGTATCACACAGGATAGGATTAGATACACGGCTCAGCAGTCAGTATCACACAGGAGAGGATTAGATACACAGCTCAGCAGACGGTATCACACAGGATAGGATTAGATACACGGCTCAGCAGTCAGTATCACACAGGATAGGATTAGATACACAGCTCAGCAGTCAGTATCACACAGGAGAGGATTAGATACACAGCTCAGCAGACGGTATCACACAGGATAGGATTAGATACACGGCTCAGCAGTCAGTATCACACAGGATTGGATTAGATACACGGCTCAGCAGTCAGTATCAAACAGGATTGGATTAGATACATGGCTCAGCAGTCAGTATCACACAGGATAGGATTAGATACACGGCTCAGTAGACGGTATCACACAGGATAGGATTAGATACATGGCTCAGCAGTCAGTATCACACAGGATAGGATTAGATACACGGCTCAGCAGTCAGTATCACACAGGAGAGGATTAGATACACAGCTCAGCAGTCAGTATCACACAGGATAGGATTAGATACACGGCTCAGCAGACAGTATCACACAGGATAGGATTAGATACACAGCTCAGCAGACAGTATCACACAGGATAGGATTAGATACACGGCTCAGCAGTCAGTATCACACAGGAGAGGATTAGATACACGGCTCAGCAGACAGTGTCACACAGGATAGGATTAGATACACAGCTCAGCAGACAGTGTCACACAGGATAGGATTAGATACACGGCTCAGCAGACAGTATCACACAGAAAAGGATTAGATACACGGCTCAGCAGTCAGTATCACACAGGAGAGGCTTGGATACTGTGGCTGTACATGTGGGGTTGGGTGGGCACCGCAGCCTCAGGGGTCCATCCCTACATATGCACACAGCTCATCTGCACTTGGATGCAGACCCCTGTGTTGCCCCCTCCCCCGGCCATGCTGCTTTGTCTTGGTGATGTGGGGGATGGGGGCCCCTGGGGCTGTTTTCCTCTGTCCCCTCCTCCGCTGGCCCCAGATACACAGTCATTGTACAGGTGAGAAGGGGCCACAATGCTGCAGTGTGTACAGAGCCCTGCACAGGGATCAGGGATAGGCGATGTTCACACCTTGCACTTTTGCTGAGTATTTTTTCCTGGTAAAACCTGCTCACTTGGCAGTAAAGAAGCAAAACAAAAGAAAAAGTAGATTTTTCTGAGTGCTGCGTCGTTTCCTGCTTTTTCTCTCGGTACATTTGTCTCTTGTTTATGCTGATAAAGTTTAGTGTATAAAAATAAATCATCTGATTCAGCGTCATCAGGTTCTGGCACCAAAAACGCAGCAAAGCCGCAAAGCCACAAGTCAGGCGCCGGCGTGTTTTCAGTGGTTTTTTTTTGCTCTACACATTGCTTTCAATGGATGAAAAACGCAGAAAGCCGCAACATGCTGCATCCTGAACAACACAGGAAAAACCAATGTGTGAGGAAGATTCCGGAAATCCCATATACTTTGCTGGTCCTGGGAAACGGAAAACACAAGTTCTGAACATGGCCTTCTTAGATTACTGTCATTAGCAAAATACAAAGTGAAGAAAACTGTGAACCCTATCAGTATCTGGTGACCGCCCGTCGCCTCCATTATCAGTATCTGGTGACCGCCCGTCCCCTCCATCATCAGTATCTGGTGACCGCCCGTCGCCTCCATTATCAGTATCTGGTGACCGCCCGTCGCCTCCATTATCAGTATCTGGTGACCGCCCGTCCCCTCCTTCATCAGTATCTGGCGACCGGCCATCACCTCCATCATCAGTATCTGGTGACCGCTCGTTGCCTCCATCATCAGTATCTGGTGATCGCCCATCACCTCCATCATCAGTATCTGGTGATCGCTCGTCACCTCCATCATCAGTATCTGGTGACCGCCCGTCGCCTCCATTATCAGTATCTGGTGACCGCCCGTCCCCTCCATCATCAGTATCTGGTGACCGCTCGTCGCCTCCATCATCAGTATCTGGTGATCGCTCGTCGCCTCCATCATCAGTATCTGGTGACCGCCCGTCCCCTCCTTCATCAGTATCTGGCGACCGGCCATCACCTCCATCATCAGTATCTGGTGACCGCTCGTTGCCTCCATCATCAGTATCTGGTGATCGCCCATCACCTCCATCATCAGTATCTGGTGATCGCTCGTCACCTCCATCATCAGTATCTGGTGACCGCCCATCACCTCCATCATCAGTATCTGGTGACCGCTCGTCGCCTCCATTATCAGTATTTGGTTACCCACCCGTCGCCTCCATCATCAGTATCTGGTGACCGCCCGTCACCTCCATCAGTATCTGGTGACCGCTCGTCGCCTCCATCATCAGTATCTGGTGATCGCTCGTCACCTCCATCATCAGTATCTGGTGACCGCTCGTCGCCTCCATTATCAGTATTTGGTTACCACCCGTCGCCTCCATCATCAGTATCTGGTGACCGGCCATCACCTCCATCATCAGTATCTGGTGACTGCTCGTCACCTCCATCATCAGTATCTGGTGACCGCTCGTCGCCTCCATTATCAGTATTTGGTTACCACCCGTCGCCTCCATCATCAGTATCTGGTGACCGCCCGTCACCTCCATCAGTATCTGGTGACCGCCCGTCCCCTCAATCATCAGTATCTGGTGACCGCCCGTCGCCTCCATCATCAGTATCTGGTGACCGCCCGTCACCTCCATCAGTATCTGGTGACCACCCGTCTCCTCCATCATCAGTATCTGGTGATCGCCACATTATTAGAGGTCCAGCAGCGCCATCATCTCAGGACTGGTAGTGACCAGTGTGACCAACAAGACCATCTTCTGTGCAGAGGAGTTATCCTCAAGGAAAAATTGTAGAAAAAAACTATTACATATGGAAACAAGAGCAAGAAGTCAACTGCAAGAAAACAGGAACGGTGTTCGGTTAATGTCAGCCTGGATAATCACCCAATATCACGGATCTCCTTACCTCCTGCTCACTTTCTATCTTTGAACAGGTAAAGAAAGAAGAAATTACCTGGCTACTCGCATCTTCTCGGCCTCCTCCCAGCATCAGTGACCCTATTCCCTCACATCTCCTTCTCCCCGGCTGTCACCACCTAACTAAAATATTTAACCTCTCTCTTTCTTCCAGTATCGTTCCCTCTGTCAAACACGCAGAGGGAGCAGAACCGTGCTGCTAACTGCACTACCACTCTACCGAATCTGCCCTTACTAAAGTCTCTAAAGATCTACTAACAGCTAAATCTAATGGTCCCTGCTCCACCCTGATTCTCCTGGATCTCTGTACCTTCTGACACCGCAGAAAACCAGCTCCTTCTCACTGTGCTCTGCTCTCTCCGCATCAAGAACACCGCGCTCTTCTCCGATGGCTCTTACTGCTCTGCTCTGAGTTCCTCAGGGCTCAGTCCTAGATTTTCTGCTCTTACTGTCCAGGTTCCTCATAGCTCAGTCCTCGGTCCTCTCCTTTTACTATCAGGGTTCCTAAGGGCTCAGTCCTATGTAAGGAGGAGAACCTGGCTGTGGGTACCTGTTCTCTGCTGGGTCCGGAACTGTCGGGCTGTCTTCTCTGTTGTCCAGGGGAAGGAGTAAGGGACAGGTCAGACCTTTGCACTCGGAAACGGGGTGTAGTTAAATGGCAACAGCCGCAGCACGCATGGAAGCAGTCTTCGTGGTAACAGGCAGCACAGGGAAAGAAGGGCTCCGCCCCTTGAGCACTGGGACTGCGCCGACCCCGTCCATGTATTTCCGCCGTGACCAGTGGGGATTGCAGAGAGAGAAGTGCAGCGCGCCCGGTATCTGGCAGTGAGCGAGGTGCCATGCGCTTTGTGACCGTGAGTGCAGCACACATGCCGCAGAGAGAGAACTGGTTACTGGACAGATGTTTGCGGCCCACCTTACCACCATATACCTTCCTGCCCACAGGGGGCTCTGATCGTGCTGCGCCCTTGTTTTCTCCTGCCGCATATGTTCATGGACTAGGGGCTCAGCGGAAGGTACCGGAGACCGACCACTGCCGCCAGAAGACGAACCACCGTTACTAACTGAATCTCCTTGGGCAAACACCGCGCCAGCCGTTGACGGCGCTACCAACCCCCAAGTGGTACCGGCATTCTGAAGAACTTTTGACACGGTAAGTGCACCACAGAGCTACTGCTACTTTATTAACCTTGCATATCCTTCCTAATTGGACTGCTGATCCCTTGTTTAACCCTTGATCTCCCTGCGAGGAGTTAGTCCCGTTAAATTAAAACTGTTAAATTTGTTATCTCTTGCTCTGCCTTCTATCTATCACTTCATCCCGCAACCTGCTTTCACCTAGTCCTCCTCCTCTTACTGTCAGGACTCAGTCATGGGTCCTCTCCCCTTTCTGTCAGGATTCCTCAGGGTTCAGACCTAGGCCCCCTCCTCTTACTGTTGGTCTCAGGGATCAATCATAGGTCACCTCCTCTTACGGTCAGAGTTCCTCAGGGTCCAGTCCTAGATCCGCTCTTTGCTGCCAGGGTTCCTCAGGGTCTAGTCCTAGGTCCTCTCCTCCTACTGTCAGGGCTCCTCAGGGTTCAGTCCTAGGCTCCCTCCTCTGTCTAGGTTTCTCAGGGTTAAATCCTAGGCCCCCTCCTCTTACGATCAGTACTCCTCTAAGTGCTCAGGCCTAGCCCCCTCCTCCTACAGTTGGTCATAGTAAGAGGAGGGGTGCTATCATGGTTTTTAAGGGCTCAGGTCGAGCTCCCCTCTTACTGTCAGTCCTAGGCCCCTTCTCTTACCATCAGGGTTCTGAAGGGCTAAGTCCCAGGTCCCCTCCTCTTACTGTTGAGGCTCCCCAGGGTTTAGTCCTAGACCCCCCTCCTCATACTAGGACTGAACCCTGAGGAACCTCGACAGTAAGGCTGCTTTCACACTAGCGTTTTTTTTTTGGGCGGCGGTGCGCCAAAACACAGCACAACCGTCGCACGACGGTTGTGACGTGTGGCACTGTGACGCAATGCGCCGCTAATAAAAGTCTATGGAGAAAAAACGCATCCTGCGGGCAACTTTGCAGGATGCATTTTTTATCCACAAGGACGCATTGCGACGTGCAGTGCACGGCGCTAGTGTGAAAGTAGCCTAAGAGGAGGGGGTCTAGGACTGAGTCCTGACAGTAAAAGGAGGAGAGCGAGAATTGAGTCCTTAGGAACGCTGATAGAGAAGGGGGCCAAGAACTGATCTCTGAGGAACTCCAACAGTAAGAGGAGACCTAGGACTGAGTCCTGATGAATACGGACAGTAAGAGGAGGTGAGCTAGAAGTGAGCTTTTAGGAACCCTGTGTCACGGGGAGACTAGGTGGGTGAGAGCTAATAACCCGGGCCCCTGCAATTTCCCTCAGACTAGGGAAATGCTGACTGACCCTCTACCTGAAGTTTACACTGATGGTGTGCATGTCCAGGCCTCGAACCTCACCCTGCCTCCTGTTACAACCCTAAGCTGAAAACCTCCGCCCTCCACCCAGTGAATGTAATACACCAATACCCACAGTTAGCACAGACAAGGATAAAGGAAAATATACACCACGCCGCAGTCACTCAGGAATACACTATAAATGTGCAGGGCAAAATAAACACAAATATAGGAAGGAGTAAATAAGACAAAGGAAAATACACCACCAGCAACGATTCTCCAACAACCAGCTCTCCACTCCAGACCGAGATAACAACGCAAGAGAGAAGCTATAATCGGCGACGCCCAATGATCCGGAGAACTATTTAAAGGCCATGGGCATGGCCCAGCTTCCAATCCGAGGATCAGGTAAATTAACCATGGAACAGCTGGACAAAACCTAGCCGACGCCAATGAGCAAATAGTGGTCAAAAGCGGAATTACCGCTGTCTGTCGAACGACCTGGTCTGAACAGCGTCCGACATGACAGTACCCTGCCTTCTACGAGGGACCCCAGGGCCCTCACGGCTTATAGGACCTGGCTTGTCTGGATGGCGACGATGAAAAAACCTGACCAGCCGATCCGCATGAATATCCGAGGCTGGTACCCAGGACCTCTCCTCAGGCCCATAACCACGCCAGTGTACCAAGTACTGTAAAGTACGACGCACTACACGAGAGTCAACCACCTTGGAGACTTCAAACTCCAAATTACCATCCACCAAGACTGGAGTTGGCATAGGCGCCGCGTCCACAGAACCCACCACCTTCTTTAGAAGAGACCTGTGGAACACGTGTATCTTATACACTGTAGGGAGCTCCAATCGGTACGCTACTGGGTTAATGACGGCGGTGACCCTAAATGGACCAATAAACCGTGGACCCAATTTAAGGGACGGTATTTTGAGTCTTATGTTTTTTGTGGATAACCACACCCAGTCATCCACACTCAGGTCCGGACCTGGCACACGCCTACTGTCAGCCACACGTTTGTACCTAGCACCCACACTCAACAGGCGCTGTTTAACTCTCCTCCAGACTGATGATAATTGTGCTCCTAACTGATCCTCCTCCGGAACGCCAGAAGAGCCCCTCTGACTCAAGGTACAAAATTGAGGATGTAGCCCATAAACACAAAAAAACGGAGACTCCCCAGACGACTCCTGGCGGTGATTATTGATGGCAAACTCAGCCAAAGGAAGAAAGGTAGACCACTCCTCCTGGTTATCAGAGACAAAGCAGCGTAAGTATTGTTCCAAATTTTGGTTCATACGCTCAGTCTGACCATTTGACTGAGGATGGAACGCCGACGAATGAGACAACTTGATCCCCAGCCGTGAGCAAAATGCTCTCCAAAATTTTGCCACAAACTGAGACCCCCTATCAGACACTATGTCAGACGGAACCCCATGAAGTCTGACCACCTCCTGCACAAATACCTGAGCCAGAGTCTTAGCGTTAGGCAACGAAGGCAAAGGCACAAAGTGCGACATTTTTGAAAACCGATCAACAATCACCAAGATGACCGTGTTCCCAGCTGATGAGGGCAAATCAGTGATGAAATCCATGGAGATTTCCGTCCATGGCTTACTAGGTACTTCAAGAGGAAGTAGTGTGCCAACAGGACGGGAGCAGGGCGTCTTAGCCCTAGCGCACGTGGTACAAGCTGACACGTATGAGACCACATCCTGTCGGATCTTGGGCCACCAAAACCGACGTGACACCAACTCCAAGGTACCTCTAACCCCTGGGTGGCCAGCCAGGACAGCATCATGATGCTCCGCCAAAACCTTTAGGCGGAGATGAAGCGGTACAAAAGATTTGTTGACGGGAAGCTCAGATGGTACCTCCTCCTGAGCCTCGGCAATCTCAGCCTCAACCTCAGTAGTGAGAGCCGAAACCACAACACCCTTTTGGAGGATGGGTACTGGATCCTCCCGAGGTTCACCCCCCGGAAAACACCTGGACAGAGCATCCACCTTAGTGTTTTTAGACCCCGGTCTGTAAGTGACAACAAAATTGAACAGCGTGAAAAACAATGCCCAGCGAGCCTGCCTGGGGGACAGACGCTTGGCTGACTCCAAATACAGCAGATTCTTATGATCGGTAATAACAGTAACCTGATGTACCGACCCCTCCAAGAAGTGTCGCCATTCCTCAAAGGCCAACTTGATTGCCAACAACTCCCTGTTGCCGATATCGTAGTTACGTTCGGCGGACGACAGTTTCTTGGAGAAATAGGCGCACGGACGCAAACCACTCAAAGATGAGCCTTGTGACAGCACCGCCCCCACACCAACCTCATACGCATCGAATTCCACGACAAAAGGTTTCGATACGTCTGGCTGCACAAGAATGGGGGCTGAAACAAAACTGTTCTTAAGAAATTCAAATGCGCGCACAGCAGCCTCAGGCCAAGCGGAGAAATTGGTACCCTTTTTAGTCATGTCAGTTAGCGGTTTAGCAATGATGGAAAAATCCTTGATAAACTTCCTATAGTAGTTAGAAAACCCAAGGAACCGCTGAAGTGCTTTCAGGTTATCAGGACGTTCCCAATGCAGCACCGCTTGCACCTTAGCGGCGTCCATTTTAAAACCAGAAGCAGACACAATATAACCCAAGAAAGGCAACTCTTGAACAGAAAATACACATTTCTCAAGTTTAGCATACAGCTTATTCTCTCTGAGAAGCTGTAACACCTGCCTGACATGATCTAAATGAGCATCACGGTCGCAAGAATATATAAGGATGTCATCTAGGTACACGATAACGAATTTCCCCAAAACATGCGAGAACACATCATTGATGAAATGTTGGAACACTGCAGGTGCGTTAGTCAACCCAAAAGGCATCACCAAATTTTCAAAATGACCCTCGGGGGTATTAAAAGCCGTCTTCCACTCATCACCTTGACGGACTCTTATGAGGTTGTACGCCCCCCTGAGGTCAAGCTTGGTAAACCACTTAGCACCCGCCACCTGGTTGAACAAATCTGGTATCAGTGGCATAGGGTATGGATCACGAACCGTAATCTGGTTCAACTCCCTGAAATCCAAACACGGGCGTAATCCGCCATCCTTCTTCTTCACGAAGAAGAACCCTGCTGCCACCGGCGAGGATGATGACCTGATGTGCCCTTTGCTCAAGCTTTCAGCAATATAATCTTTTAACGCTTGTCTCTCTGGACCGGAGATGTTAAACATCCTTGCTTTAGGCAACTTGGCCCCTGGTTTAAACCTGATAGTACAGTCATAGGGACGATGTGGTGGCAACTCTGAGCAACCCTTTTCAGAGAACATATCCATAAAATCCAGAAGTGACTCCGGAACGCTTGAAGTCACCGCAGCCACACATGTGGCCAGGCAATTCTCCTGGCAGAACTCGCTCCACTGAATTATGTCCTGAGTTTTCCAGTCAATTACCGGGTTGTGCATGGACAACCAAGGAAAACCCAAAACCACCTGAGCAGGACGATTCCTGAGCACCTTACATGTAACCCGCTCGGAATGTAGAACCCCAATGTGGAGTTTCACCTCAGCCACAAATTCAGTAATCTCCCCCTGAGAGAGAGGAGCAGCATTGATGGTGACCATATGGATAGGATGAGACAGTTTTTCAATCCTAAAACCTGCTGTGCGTGCAAACTCCTCATCAATGAGATTTGTGGCTGAACCACTATCCACAAAAACAGTAATTGGCAGCTCACTGCCAGCGATAAAAACCTTAGCAGGGAGCATGCATTGAGAAACCACCATGGAGGATATACATAAGCTCAGATTGGTCTCCTCCACACCATCTGAGCTTAGAAGTTTTCCGCCGTTGCATTTTTCTTAGACAGCAGAGGACAGATGTTAATAAAATGACCAATTTTACCACAGTAAAAACAGGCTCCCTGCTTCCTGATCTCTGGGGCTCGACGCTTTACATGTGACACCCCTGTGATTTGCATAGGCTCCGTGGGCTCACCTGCAGCAACCTCACGTGAACCTAAACCTTCACCCACAGGCGGTGTCTCATGCTCCCCCTGACGCAGACGGCGATCAATGCGGACAACCAGACTCATAGCGAAATCTAGAGAAGCAGGAGTCTCGTACATCAGAAGGGCTTTTTAACCCTTCCAGAAACCCCATGAATAAACTGACTCCGCAATGCTGGATCATTCCATTGGGTATCGATCGCCCAGCGGCGAAATTCAGAACAGTAATCCTCTGCTACTCGTTCCCCCTGGCGAATGGAGCGTATCTTAGATTCTGCCAGAGCCATTCTGTCAGGTTCATCATAGATTTTCCCAAGAGAAGAAAAAAAAACTCCACAGAGTCAAATGCAGCAGAATCAGATGGCAAAGAAAACGCCCATGCTTGGGGATCCCCGCTTAACAATGACAACACCAGGCCCACACGCTGAGCCTCATTACCCGAGGAGATCGGGCGCATACGGAAATATAGTTTGAAAGCTTCACGAAAAGAAACAAATTTTTCAGGCAAAGGAAATTTAGGCTCAGCAACTCTTTCTGTCGCTCTAGCTTGCACATTAGATACTGCTAGTCCCTGTTGCTGTACTGCCCCCCTCAACCGTGACCTGTAGGGACAGCGCCTCCAACTGGCGGGTTATGGGAGTCATGGGATCCATGACAAAACACAAAAAAAAAAGAAACACCCTTTTTTTGTTGTTGGGCCGATTATAATGTCACGGGGAGACTAGGTGGGTGAGAGCTAATAACCCAGGCCCCTGCAATTTCCCTCAGACTAGGGAAATGCTGACTGACCCTCTACCTGAAGTTTACACTGATGGTGTGCATATCCAGGCCTCGAACCTCACCCTGCCTCCTGTTACAACCCTAAGCTGAAAACCTCTGCCCACCACCCAGTGAAGATGTAATTCACCAATACCCACAGTTAGCACAGACAAGGATAAAGGAAAATATACACCACTCAGGAATACACTATAAATGTGCAGGGCAAAATAAACACAAATATAGGAAGGAGTAAATAAGACAAAGGAAAATACACCACCAGCAACGATTCTCCAACAACCAGCTCTCCACTCCAGACCGAGATAACAACGCAAGACAGAAGCTATAATCGGCGATCCCCAATGATCTGGAGAACTATTTAAAGGCCATGGGCATGGCCCAGCTTCCAATCCGAGGATCAGGTAAATTAACCCTGGAACAGCTGGACAAAACCTAGCCGACGCCAATGAGCAAATAGTGGTCAAAAGCGGAATTACCGCTGTCTGTCGAACGACCTGGTCTGAACAGCATCCGACATGACACCCTGATAGTAAGAGGAGGGGGTTTATCAGGGTTTTTAAGGGCTCAGTCCAAGCTCCCCTTACTGTCGGGCTTCCTCAGGGTTCAGTCCTAGGCCCCCTCCTCTTACTAGCAGAGTTCTTCAGATATCAGTCCTAGGTAGCCTCCTCTTATGGTCAGTGTTCAGTCCAAAGTGCCCGTCTTAGGGCTTGTTCACACGATCCTTTTTTCGCTGCGGATTTTTCAGGTCCTGATTTGTGAAAACCGCAGTGCAAAATCTGCGGTGGTTTTCACTGCGGTTTTCAGTCCTTTTTCTACTGTGGATTCCACTGCGGGTTTCCAGCTGCATTTTCCTATTGGTGCAGGTGGAAACCCGCTGCGGAATCCGCAGAAAGAATTGACATGCTGCTCCTTTTTTTCCGCTGAAAATCCGCGCTGATTTTCAAGCCGAAAAAAGGATAGTGGGCACAGCGGATTTCGTTTTCCATAGGGTAACATTGTACTGTACCCTGCATGGAAAACGTCTGCGGATCCGCAGCTGCAAATCCGCTGCGGATCCGCAGCGAAAACCGCATCGTGTGAACATAGCCTTACTGTCGGGATTCTTTTAGTGGCGGGGCTCCTCAGGGATCAGTCCTAGGCCCCCTCCTCTTTCTGTCAGAGTTCATCAGGGCTAGGTCCCCCTATCACTGTAAGGGTTCAGTCCTAGGCCCCCTCCTTTTATTGTTGGGGTTCCTCAGGGATCAGTCCTAGGTCCTCCTCATATCCATCATCCTCCCCCCTCTCTTCACAGTGCTCCACTGCCCTACATGTCCTCATATCCATCATCCTCCCCCCTCTCCACAGTGCACCACCGCCCTACATGTCCTCCTCATATCCATCATCCTCCCTCCCTCTCCACAGTGCTCCACCGCCCTACATGTCTTCCTCATATCCATCATCCTCCCCCTCTCAGTGCTCCACTGCCCTACATGTCTTCCTCATATCCATCATCCTCTCTCTCTCCACAGTGCTCCACCACCCTACATGTCCTCCTCATATCCATCATCCTCCCTCTCTCCACAGTGCTCCACCACCCTACATGTCCTCCTCATATCCATCACCCCCCCTCCACAGTGCTCCACCACCTTACATGTCTTCCTCATATCCATCATCCTCCCCCCCTCCACAGTGCTCCACCACCCTACATGACCTCCTCATATCCATCATCCTCCCCCCTCTCTCCACCACCATACATGTCCTCCTCATATCCATCATCCCCCGTTCACAGTGCTCCACTGCCCTACATGTCTTCCTCATATCCATCATCCTCCCCCCCTCTCCACCGGGCTTCACTGCGTCCTCTTCATATCAATCATCCTCCACCCCTCTATCCACAGTGCTCCACTGCCTTACAGGTCTTCCTCATATCCATTATCCTCCCCCCCTCTCCACTGCCCTACATGTCCTCCTGCTATCCACCACCCTCTCAAATGTATCATCCTCCCCCCTCTCCACAGTGCTCCACCACCCTACATGTTCTCCTATCCATCATCCTCTCCCCTCTCCACAGTGCTCCACCGCGCTACATGTCCTCATATCCATCATCCTCCCCCCTCTCCACAGTGCTCCACCACCCTACATGTCCTCCTCATATCCATCATCCTCCCCCTTCTCCACAGTGCTCCACCACCCTACATAACCTCCTCATATCCATCATTCTCCCCCCTCTCTCTACGACCCTACATGTCCTCCTCATATCCATCATCCTCTCCCCAGTGCTCCACCACCCTACATGTCTTCCTCATATCCATCATCCTCCTCCCTTCTCCAGTGCTCCACCACCCTATATGTCTTCCTCATATCCATCATCACCCCCTCTCCACAGTGCTCCACCACCCTACATGTCCTCCTCATATCCATCATCCGCCCCCTCTCCACAGTGCTCCACCACCCTACATATCCTCCTCATATCCATCATCCTCTCCCCTCTCCACCATGCTACATGTCCTCCTCATATCCATCATCCTCCCCCACTTTCCACAGTACTCCACAACCCTACATCTCATCTGTCTACCACCCTGCCCATCCTCTCCACAGTGCTCCACCACCCTACATGTCCTCCTCATATCCATCATCCTCTCCACCATGCTACATGTCCTCCTCATATCCATCATCTTCTCCCCTCTCCACCATGCTACATGTCCTCCTCATATCCATCATCCTCCCCCCCTTTCCACAGTGCTCCACAACCCTACATCTCATCTGCCTACCACCCTGCCCATCCTCTCCACAGTGCTGCACCACCCTACATAAAATTATAGAATTTTAGAGTTGGAAGGGACCATCAGGGTCATTGGGACCTCCAGGGTCATCGTGTCCAACCCCCTGCTCAATGCAGGAGTCACTAAACCATCTCAGACAGATGTCTGTCCAGCCTCTGTGTGCAGACTTCCATTGAAGAACTCGCCACCTGTCGTGGCCACCTGTCCCAACCATTGATCACCGTCACTGTCACCTTTCTAATATCTAATCTGTATCTTCTCCCTTTCAGTTTCATCCTCTAACCGTTCCTCGTAAGACATACTTTGCAGTCCACTCTCCATCTTGGTCGCTTCTCTGAGCTTGTCCTCATTGGGAATTGGGAACTAGAATACCACAAGGGCCAAATATCAGGCATGATCGGATCTACCATTATTGATAGATTACAACACGGTGTTGTTTATAACTTTTGGACATTATGTCATTATCTGTTAATCTTACATCTGGATTTCCTATTATAATATAGTTGTTATCACAGATCTTCTTCAATCCTTGCTGGATATAGGAATCAGCGCGGAGTCCTGGATTACTAACCAGCGGACACAAAATACTCTATGGCACATGAACTTATAATGGTTGTTGGATATTATAATATTTAATGTGTTCTTCAGCCATTGTAAATGTAATCTTCTCTGACATGTGACATATATATTTTGTACTTTTCTAACTGCGATCTTATCTCTGTGTGATTGGAGGCTTCCTATCATATGACTACACAGGATATGACATATACAGCCAATCATTGGTTAACCTCTATGCAATGAATAAGGATTCAATTCCCAAACGTGTTTCCAGAATTGCACATTTTTGGTCTGACCCATGCACATTGGTGCGACTTTAATGGAATATTTTCAATAAAGACTTCTCATTTTACTACGCTGGATTTTTCTCTATTTTCCATGGCTCTCTGAACTTGCTCCACTTTTTCAATATTTTTGTTTTTTATAATCTGGTGCCCAGAACTGGACACAGTATTCCAGATGAGGCCTGACGTGATCTAGACTCTATGCTTCTTTTAATACATGCTAAAACTGTGTTTGCCTTTTTGCTGCTGCACCACACTGTTGACTCCTGTGTAGTTTGTGATCTATTAGTGTTACAGATCCCTTTTCCGTGGTGCGGATCCCTTTTCCGTGGTGCAACTAATTTGTCACGTGCCGGCTCTCAGCATGTGACTTGGGTTGTGCCTGCAAGGGTTAATCTATCTCCCCACTCTCAGTCCAGCATTCAACCTCTGTCCTATGCTGTAATGGGAGCGTAAATCACACACTGACCCAGGCCACACACCCACTCCTACACGCTGCCACCACTCACCGAATACACGGGCGATGAGTCCCGGAAATATTAGTACTACTAATGTCTACCACTCATGAGGCTCACAGACCTTAGGCTACGGATTCTTTTAGAACATTCAAGGTTCAACTTGTTAAAGTTTTATACTTTAATACAAAAAGGTTCAGTGCTTACCGTAAGAAAAGCTATAAAAATATGACAAAAAGACATACAATTTATGCAAAACAGTACAAAATAACAGAAGAAAACTTACAGAAATCATCTAACTTGGTAGTCTGCTTTCTGCTCCGAGGGTAGGATGAATGTAGATTGGATCACACCAGCTCGGCCGCCCCCATTATGTGAACTCGTTTCTCTGAATACAGGTCTAATTTATAGCTTTGGTCTGGAGGTCAGGTTTTTAGACCAGCCCCTCAGGTTAACCCCTTCATGACCCAGCCTATTTTGGCCTTAATGACCTGGCCGTTTTTTGCAATTCTGACCAGTGTCCCTTTATGAGGCAATAACTCAGGAACGCTTCAACGGATCCTAGCGATTCTGAGATAGTTTTTTCATGACATATTGGGCTTCATGTTAGAGGTAAATTTAGGTCGATAATTTCTGAGTTTATTTGTGAAAAAAACGGAAATTTGGTGAAAATTTTGAAAATTTAGCAATTTTCACATTTTGAATTTTTATTCTGTTAAACCAGAGAGTTATGTGACACAAAATAGTTAATAAATAACATTTCCCACATGTCTACTTTACATCAGCACAATTTTGGAAACAAATTTTTTTTTTGCTAGGAAGTTATAAGGGTTAAAATTTGACCAGTGATTTCTCATTTTTACAACAAAATTTACAAAACCATTTTTTTTTAGGGACCACCTCACATTTGAAGTCATTTTGAGGGTTCTATATGGCTGAAAATACCCAAAAGTGACACCATTCTAAAAACTGCACCCCTCAAGGTGCTCAAAACCACAGCAGCAGAAGCAACATGGAAGTAAAAAATGAACATTTAACTTTTTAGTCACAAAAATGATCTTTTAGCAACAATTTTTTTATTTTCCCAAGGGTAAAAGGAGAAACTGGACCACGAACGTTGTTGTCCAATTTGTCCTGAGTACGCTAATACCTCATATGTGGAGGTAAACCACTGTTTGGGCACACGGCAGGGCTCGGAAGGGAAGGAGCGCCATTCGACTTTTTGAATGAAAAATTGGCTCCAATCTTTAGCGGACACCATGTCGCGTTTGGAGAGCCGCCGTGTGCCTAAACATTGGAGCTCCCCCACAAGTGACCACATTTTGGAAACTAGACCCCCCAAGGAACTTATCTAGAAGCATAGTGAGCACTTTAAACCCCCAGGTGCTTCACAAATTGATCCGTAAAAATAAAAAAGTACTTTTTTTTCACAAAAAAATTATTTTAGCCTCAATTTTTTCATTTTCACATGGACAACAGGATAAAATGGATCCTAAAATTTGTTGGACAATTTTTCCTGAGTATACCGATACCTCACATGTGGGGGTAAACCACTGTTTGGGCACATGGTAAGGCTCGGAAGGGAAGGAGCGCCATTTGACTTTTTGAATGAAAAATTATCTCCATCGCTAGCGGACACCATGTCACGTTTGGAGAGCCCCTGTGTGCCTAAACATTGGAGCTCCCCCACAAGTGACCCCATTTTGGAAACTAGACCCCCCAAGGAACTTATCTAGAAGCATAGTGAGCACTTTAAACCCTCAGGTGCTTCACAAATTGATCCGTAAAAATGAAAAAGTACTTTTTTTTCACACAAAATTTCCTTTAGCCTCAATTTTTTCATTTTCACATGGGCAACAGGATAAAATGGATCCTAAAATTTGTTGGGCAATTTCTCCTGAGTACGCCGATACCTCATATGTGGGGGTAAACCACTGCGTGCACGGCAAGGCTCGGAAGGGGAGGCGCGCCATTTGACTTTTTGAATGGAAAATTAGCTCCAATCGTTAGCGGACACCATGTCGCGTTTGGAGAGCCCCTGTGTGCCTAAACATTGGAGCTCCCCTACAAGTGACACCATTTTGGAAACGAGACCCCCCAAGGAACTTATCTAGATGCATAATGAGCACTTAAAACCCCCAGGTGCTTCACAGAAGTTTACAACGCAGAGCCGTGAAAATAAAAAATAATTTTTCTTTCCTCAAAAATGATTTTTGGCCCGGAATTTTTTATTTTCCCAAGGGTAATAGGTGAAATTGGACCCCAAATGTTGTTGTCCAATTTGTCCTGAGTACAATGATACCCCAAATGTGGGGGTAAACCACTGTTTGGGCGCACGGCAGGGCTCGGAAGGGAAGGCACGCCATTTGGCTTTTTGAATGGAAAATTAGCTCCAATCATTAGCGGACACCATGTCGCGTTTGGAGAGCCCCTGTGTGCCTAAACATTGGAGCTCCCCCACAAGTGACCCCATTTTGGAAACTAGACCTCCCAAGGAACTAATCTAGATGTGTGGTGAGCACTTTGAACCCCCAAGTGCTTCACAGAAGTTTATAACGCAGAGCCATGAAAATAAAAAATAATTTTTCTTTTCTTAAAAATGATTTTTTAGCCCACAATTTTTTATTTTCCCAAGGGTAACAGGAGAAATTGGACCCCAAAAGTTGTTGTCCAGGTTGTCCGGAGTACGCTGATACCCCATATGTGGGGGTAAACCACTGTTTTGGCACATGTCGGGGTTCGGAAGGGAAGTAGTGACGTTTTGAAATGCAGACTTTGATGGAATGCTCTGCGGGCGTCAGGTTGCATTTGCAGAGCCCCTGATGTGCCTAAACAGTAGGAACTCCCCACAAGTGACCCCATTTTGGAAACTAGACCCCCAAGGGAACTTATCTAGATGTGTGGTGAGCACTTTGAACCCCCAAGTGCTTCACAGAAGTTTATAACGCAGAGCCGTGAAAATAATAAATGTGTTTCCTTTCCTCAAAAATATTTTTTTAGCCCAGAATTTTTTAATTTTCCCAAGGGTAACAGGAGAAATTTGACCCCAAAAGTTGTTGACCAGTTTCTCCTGAGTATGCTGATACCCCATATGTGAGGGTAAACCACTGTTTGGGCAGATGCCGGGGCTCGGAAGGGAAGTAGTGACGTTTTGGAATGCAGACTTTGATGGAATGGTCTGCAGGCATCATGTTACGTTTGCAGAGCCCCTGATGTGCCTAAACAGTAGAAACCCCCCACAAGTGATCCCATTTTGGAAACTAGACCCCCCAAGGAACTTATCTAGATGTGTGGTGAGCACTTTCAACCCCCAAGTGCTTCACAGAAGTTTACAATGCAGAGCCGTGAAAATAAAAAAAATCATTTTTCTTTCCTCAAAAAAGATGTTTTAGCAAGCAATTTTTTATTTTCACAAGGGTAACAGGAGAAATTGGACCCAATATTTGTTGCCCAGTTTGTTGTGAGTACGCTGATACCCCATATGTGGGGGTAAACCACTGTTTGGGCACACGTCAGGGCTCGGAAGGAAGTAGTGGCATTTGAAATGCAGACTTTGATGGAATGGTCTGCGGGCATCACGTTGCATTTGCAGAGCCCCTGATGTGCCTAAACAGTAGAAACACCCCACAAGTGACCCCATTTTGGAAACTAGACCCCCCAAGGAACTTATCTAGATGTGTGGTGAGCACTTTAAACCCCCAAGTGCTTCACAGAAGTTTATAACGCAGAGCCGCGAAAATAAAAAATAATTGTTCTTTCCTCAAAAATTATGTTTTAGCAAGTAATTTTTTATTTTTGCAAGGGTAACAGGGGAAATTGGACCCCAACAGTTGTTGCCCAGTTTGTCCTGAGTACGCTGGTACCCCATATGTGGGGGTAAACCACTGTTTGGGCGTACGTTTGGGCTTGGAAGGGAGGGAGCACCATTTGACTTTTTGAACGCAAGATTGGCTGGAATCAATGGTGGTGCCATGTTGCATTTGGAGACCCCTGATGTGCCCAAACAGTGGAAACCCCTCAATTCTAACTTCAACACTAACCCCAACACACCCCTAACCCTAATCCCAACTGTAGCCCTAACCCTATTCACAACCCTAACCCCAACACACCCCTAACCACAACCCTAACCCCAACACACCCGTAACCCTAATCCCAACCCTAACCCTAATCCCAACCCTAACCCTAATCCCAACCCTAACCACAACTGTAACCCCAACACACTCCTAACCCTATCCGTAACCCTAACCACAAGCCTAATCTTAACCCTATTTCCAACCCTAGCCCTAATTCCAACCCTA
This sequence comes from Ranitomeya variabilis, assembly GCF_051348905.1. Lineage (NCBI taxonomy): Eukaryota > Metazoa > Chordata > Amphibia > Anura > Dendrobatidae > Ranitomeya > Ranitomeya variabilis. The sequence continues at coordinate 6,299,713 of NC_135236.1, read as the reverse complement.
ACCCTAAGGCTATGTGCCCACGTTGCGGATTCGTGTGAGATTTTTCCGCACGATTTTTTAAAAATCTGCAGGTAAAAGGCACTGCGTTTTACCTGCAGATTTACAGCGGATTTCCAGTGTTTTTTTGTGCGGATTTCACCTGCGGATTCCTATTGAGGAACAGGTGTAAAACGCTGCGGAATCCGCACAAAGAATTGACATGCTACGGAAACTACAACGCAGCGTTTCCGCACGGAATTTTCCGCACCATGGGCACAGCGGATTTAGTTTTCCATAGGTGTACATGGTACTGTAAACCTGATGGAAAACTGCTACGAATTCGCAGCAGCCAATCCGCTGCGGATCCGAAACCAAATCCGCACTGTGTGCACGTGCCCTAACCCTACCCCTACCCCTAACCCTAACCCTACCCCTAGTTCTAACCCTAGTTCTAACCGTAACCCTAGTGGAAAAAAATATATATATATTTTCTTTTTTTTATTATTGTCCCTACCTATGGGGGTGATAAAGGGGGGGGGGTCATTTACTATTTTTTTTATTTTAATCACTGTGATAGGTTTTATCACAGTGATCAAATTATACCTGGAACGAATCTGCCGGCCATTTTGGAAAAAGGCGGCGCACATGGAGAAGACGGATGGACACCGGGAGCCTCGGTAAGTATAAGGGGGTGGAGATCGGGGCACGGGGGGGGGCGTCGGAGCACGGGGGGGGGAGGCATAGGAGCACGGGGGGAGCGAACAGGAGGACGGGGGAGCGGAGCACAAGACGGAGGGGAGCGGACCACAGATCGGTGGCTTGGGGGGGCGATCGGTGGGGTGGGGGTCACATCAGTGTTTCCAGCCATGGCCGATGATATTGCAGCATCGGCCATGGCTGGATTGTAATATTTCACCAGTTTTTTAGGTGAAATATTACAAATCGCTCTGATTGGCAGTTTCACTTTCAACAGCCAATCAGAGCGATCGTAGCCACGGGGGGGGTGAAGCCACATAGGCGTCATGGGTCGGATTGGCACAGGTTTTCATGACGCCTACGTGGCGTCATGGGTCGGGAAGGGGTTAATATCATAATTGCTTGTTTTTTGATTGGACCACGGCCGCGTCCCCCCAATGAATATATTATTTTCTGGGGAGATTGGAGACAGAATTCTACTTGTCTCAGGGAAATACATATTAACACCTGGGTGAGATCCTGCAGCCTTCAGGACAGATGTTCAACTACTGCTAGTTACACATATAACCCTAGAAATATGTCACTACACACACATAGATATATACACATATTTCACCACAATTAGTATATCCAAATCTTCTCATGTGCTCTTGCTTAGTTCTATTCCTCCCATTCTGTAGATGTAAATTTTGTTTTTCTTGCCCTGAAGTAGAATCTTGCATTTCTCCTTGTTAAATACCAGTCTATTGGTCACTGGCCATTGTTCAAGCGTATCTAGATCCTTCTGAATCCTCTATTTATATTTTCCGGGCCGGATATTTCCCATCCCATATTGCTCTAGTATAAAGCTCTCCTAAGGAATGAAGGAATGTAACAAGGCATCTACCAAATATGTGTTTTCCTGTTTTTGCAAGATACAACCCATCTCTAGCAAGGAGTCCACCATACAAGTAATTCACTCCATGGTCAAGAAACCCAAAACATTGGTTAAGGCACCAATGACGTAGCCAGTTGTTCACCTGTAGAATCCTGTTCAATATCCTTGGTCAATGTCCGTCCACTGGAAGGATGGATGAGAAGAGGTCCTGTGCTCCCAGTTCCTTCACTATACTGCGTAGGTCGTTAAAGTCTCTGCATATAGTCCCCAGGTCCTTTCTTGCTGTCATTTGTTCCTATGTGTATTAATAGACATCAGTGGTAGTCTAACACTGAAGAGTCTTGATTAGTGATGAGTGAATATATTCGTTACTCGAGATTTCTCGAGCGTGCTCGGGTGTCCGAGTATTTTTTAGTGTTCGGAGTTTTAGTTTTTATTGCCGCAGCTGAATGATTTACATCTGTTAGCCAGCTTAAGTACATGTTGGGATTCCCTAGCAACCAGGCAACCCCCACATGTACTTATGCTGGCTAAGGCTACTTTCACTGACATCAGCTCTCAGCCGCCCCAGAAATGGCGCAATTTATAGAAATGCCAATTCTGGCACTTAGCCTCGCTCTCCCCGCTTGCACTGTAGTGGTGGCAAGTGGGGTTCATAGTTGTGGGGTTGATGTCACCTTTGTATTGTACGGTGACATCAAGCCCACAGGTTACATAGTTACATAGTTATTAAGGTTGAAGGAAGACTGTAAGTCCATCTAGTTCAACCCATAGCCTAACCTAACATGCTCTAACATGTTGATCCAGGGGAAGGCAAAAAAAACCCATGTGGCAAAGAGTAACTCCACCATGGGGAAAAAAATTCCTTCCCGACTCCACATACGGCAATCAGACTAGTTCCCTGGATCAACGCCTTATCAAGGAATCTAGTGTATATACCCTGTAACATTATACTTTTCCAGAAAGGTATCCAGTCCCCTCTTAAATTTAATTAATGAATCACTCATTACAACATCATACGGCAGAGAGTTCCATAGTCTCACTGCTCTTACAGTAAAGAATCCGCGTCTGTTATTATGCTTAAACCTTCTTTCCTCCAGACGTAGAGGATGCCCCCTTGTCCCTGTCTCAGGTCTATGATTAAAAAGATCATCAGAAAGGTCTTTGTACTGTCCCCTCATATATTTATACATTAACATAAGATCACCCCTTAGTCTTCGTTTTTCCAAACTAAATAGCCCCAAGTGTAATAACCTATCTTGGTATTGCAGACCCCCCAGTCCTCTAATAACCTTGGTCGCTCTTCTCTGCACCCGCTCCAGTTCAGCTATGTCTTTCTTATACACCGGAGACCAGAACTGTGCACAGTATTCTAAGTGTGGTCGCACTAGTGACTTGTATAGAGGTAAAATTATGTTCTCCTCATGAGCATCTATGCCTCTTTTAATACATCCCATTATTTTATTTGCCTTTGTAGCAGCTGCCTGACACTGGCCACTGAATATGAGTTTGTCATCCACCCATACACCCAGGTCTTTTTCATTGACGGTTTTGCCCAGAGTTTTAGAATTAAGCACATAGTTATACATCTTATTACTTCTACCCAAGTGCATGACCTTACATTTATCCCCATTAAAGCTCATTTGCCATTTATCAGCCCAAGCTTCTAGTTTACATAAATCATCCTGTAATATAAAATTGTCCTCCCCTGTATTGATTACCCTGCAGAGTTTAGTGTCATCTGCAAATATTGAAATTCTACTCTGAATGCCCCCTACAAGGTCATTAATAAATATGTTAAAAAGAAGAGGGCCCAATACTGACCCCTGTGGTACCCCACTGCTAACCGCGACCCAGTCCGAGTGTGCTCCATTAATAACCACCCTTTGTTTCCTATCCCTGAGCCAGCTCTCAACCCACTTACACATATTTTCCCCTATCCCCATTACTCTCATTTTATGTAACAACCTTTTGTGTGGCACCGTATCAAAAGCTTTGGAAAAGTCCATATATACTACGTCCACTGGGTTCCCTTGGTCCAGACCGGAACTTACCTCTTCATAGAAGCTGATCAAATTAGTCTGACATGAACGGTCCCTAGTAAACCCGTGCTGATACTGGGTCATGAGGTTATTCCTCTTCAGATACTCCAGTATAGCATCCCTTAGAATGCCCTCCAGGATTTTACCCACAGTAGAGGTTAAGCTTACTGGCCTATAATTACCGAGTTCAGTTTTTGCCCCTTTTTTGAATATTGGCACCAGATTTGCTATACGCCAGTCCTGTGGTACAGACCCTGTTATTATGGACTCTTTAAAGATTAAAAATAATGGTCTATCAATGACTGTACTTAGTTCCTGCAGTACTCGGGGGTGTATCCCATCCGGGCCGGAGATTTGTCAATTTTAGTTATTTTTAGACGCCGCTGTACTTCCTGCTGGGTTAAGCAGGTGACATTTAATGGGGAATTTTTATCACTAGTCATTTTGTCGCCATGGGATTTTCTTTTGTAAATACTGATGAAAAAAAGTAATTTAGCATATTGGCTTTTTCCTCATCCTCATCCACCATTTCACCCAGACTATTTTTAAGGGGGCCAACACTGTCATTTTTTAGTTTCTTACTATTTATATAGTTAAAGAATATTTTGGGATTATTTTTACTCTCTCTGGCAATGAGTCTCTCGGTCTCAATCTTTGCTGCCTTGATTTGCTTTTTACATAATTTATTTAATTTTTGTATTTATTTAATGCCTCCTCACTACCTACTTCCTTTAATTCTCTAAATGCTTTCTTTTTGTCCCTTATTGCGCCCCTTACAGCTCTATTTAGCCATATTGGTTTCCTCCTATTTCTAGTATGTTTATTCCCATACGGTATATACTGTGCACAGGTCCTATCCAGGATGCTAATAAACGTCTCCCATTTTCTTTGTGTATTTTTGTGTCTCAGGATATCGTCCCAGTTAATTGCACCAAGATCCTCTCTCATCCGTTGGAAATTTGCCCTCCTGAAGTTTAGTGTCCTTGTCACCCCCCTACTACCCATCTTATTAAAGGTTACATGAAAACTTACTATTTTGTGATCACTATTCCCCAAGTGACCCCCAACCCTTATATTTGATATGCGGTCTGGCCTGTTGGTTAATATTAGGTCTAGCAGTGCCCCCCTCCTTGTTGGGTCCTGAACCAGTTGTGAAAGGTAATTGTCTCTCATAGTTGTCAGACCCCGATCACCTTTACTGGAACTGCAGGTTTCTGTTCCCCAATCTATTTCAGGGTAGTTGAAGTCCCCCATAATAATGACTTCTCCTTGAGTCGCAGCTTCATCTATTTGCTTTACGAGGATATTCTCCATTGCTTCCATTAGTTTTGGAGATTTATAACAAACCCCTATCAGTAATTTATTATTTTTCCCCCTCCCCTTATCTCCACCCACAGAGACTCTACATTTTCATTAGATTCACCTATATTATCACGCAGGATGGGTTTTAAGGTCGATTTTACATACAGACACACCCCTCCCCCTCGCTTATCTGTACGGTCATTTCTGAACAGGCTATAGCCCTGCAAGTTAACAGCCCAGTCATGGCTCTCATCCAGCCACGTCTCAGATATCCCCACCATGTCATAATTATGCTCCAACAACATTAGTTCTAATTCATCCATTTTGTTGGCGAGGCTTCTGGCATTAGTATACATGCACTTGATGTTCCTCTCTGTACCTCTATTCTTTCTTAAATTACTAACTGTTCTAACCCCACCCCCCATGCCACCGCCACCCCCAACTTCCTTATTTGTGCCCAGGTCTCTATCTGCACTATCTTCCCCTCCTATAAAATGAATACCCTCCCCCCAATCCCTAGTTTAAACACTCCTCCAACCTTCTAGCCATTTTCTACCCCAGCACAGCTGCCCCTTCCCCATTGAGGTGCAGCCCATCCCTAGCGTAGAGCCTGTAGCCAACTGAGAAGTCGGCCCAGTTCTGCAGGAACCCAAACCCCTCCTTCCTACACCAATTCTTGAGCCACTTATTAACCTCCCTAATCTCCCGTTGCCTCTCTGGCGTGGCACGTGGTACAGGCAGTATTTCGGAAAATACCACGTTGGAGGTTAGTAATGGAGAAGTGTCTATAAGAACCTATCCATTACTAATCCTATAGTTATATGGTAAATACACGGCCAGAATAAAGTTCTTTAATTGAAATAATCAGACTCCTTTATTGAATCTAAATTTATCTAAATAAACTTACTGAACGCCTAATCCCCAATGCCCTCGTCTCCTGCAAACAAAAAAATAAACCAACATAAATACTCCCCGTCCAATGTAGTCCATTACCGAGTGTCCCATGGTAATCTCACGTGTAGAACAGTCACATCGGGAGGTAATCGCTCCCACAGTGTATCACTCAGCTGTCGTGAGATTTCATCAGCTCCGATGCTCTTACGGCACTACCGCTGTGTGAGAACTTTTCCACGCAGTGGTGCCGTAAGGGAAAGCACTGGAGCTGTTCATCTGATGAACTCCAGGGAACTCTCACGCCGGCTCAGTGATACACTGCGGGAGCAATGGCCTCCAGTCAGTGTATCGCCGGCGGCTGGGTGAGATTGAGATGGGACACGTGGTATTAAATAGACTACGGCGGAAAGGTATCTGTTGGTTTATTATCTTTCATTGTTTGCAGAAGACACGGGTGACGGGGATTAGGTGTTCAGTGAGTATCTATTGTGTATGTGAATATGTATTTAATTATGTAAATGTTCTGATTTTCTTTTTTTTTTTACAATTGAACACAGGCGCCGAATGAGGAGACTATTCTCCCATAATCGGCTCATGCTGTCTGTTTTGAATAGCTGACATGTGCCCGCAATAGTGGCGAGTGAAATCGCGATTCACCCGCCGCTATTAACCAGTTAATGCCGCTGTCAAACGCTGACAGCAGCATTTAACTACCGCTTCCGGCCGCGCAGCCGGAAATGATCGCATCGCCGACCCAGTCACATGAGGTCCTTGAGACCTCTATGGTTACTGATGCCGGCTTGCTGTGAGCACCACCCTGTGCTCAGCGCTCATACCAAGCCTGCATTTCAGCTACATAGGAGCGATCTGATGATCGCTGATATGTAGCAGAGGCAATCGAGTTGAGCCAGATTCTAGCCTCCCATGGAGACTATTGAAGCATGGCAAAAGTAAAAAAAAAAATGTTTTAAAAAAATAAAAAAAATATATAAAAGTTTAAATCACCCCCCTTTCTGTTGTGAATTCTGCTCTTGGGCTCCCTCCGGTGGTTGTTGGTGGTAGTGCAGTTGTCTTGGGGTTGTAATCTGGGCAGGTGTTTCTGCTGATTGCAGCTCTATTAGGTATTTAGGTGTGCAGGATCCATGAGTCTGTGCCAGTTTTGCATCTCTCTCTGGCTCCTCATGCCCTGCTGCTAATTCATCTAAGATAAGTGTCTGGTTTTTTGTCTCTGTGCACACATGCAGTGTGCTTTGCAATTCAGTGCAATTTATTGTGTTTTTGTCCAGCTTAGACTTTGTTTGGATTTTTTAGTCATGCTGGATTCTCAGGAGATGCAGATATACTTTCTATGTCTTTAGTTAGATGTGGAATATTTGTATTATCTGCTGTGGATATTTTTAGGATTTTAATACTGACCGCTTAGAATTCTGTCCTATCCTTTTCTATTTAGCTAGAAGTGCCTCTTTTGCTAAATCCTGTTTTTCTGCCTGCGTGTGTCTTTCCTCTTATACTCACAGTCAATATTTGTGGGGGGCTGCCTATCCTTTGGGGTTCTGCTCTGAGGCAAGATAGAATTCCCATTTCCATCTATAGGGGTATTTAGTCCTCCGGCTGTGTCGAGATGTCTAGGACGTGTTAGGTACATCCCACGGCTACTTCTAGTTGCAGTGTTAGTTTAGGGTTTGCGGTCAGTACAGGTACCACCTACTCCTGAGAAAGTCTCTCATGCGGCTCCAAGGTTACCAGATCATAACAGTACAACTGGCCAACAATGAGTTAAATGCATCTCAGAAGAAGGGAAGAAAGAGCCATTTTTTTTCTGTAGCCTGCTGTCTTTTCTTCCCTCTTTTCCTCTGGGTGACTGAGGAGTCTTGTGCTAGCATGGATGTTCAGGGATTAGTTTCTCGTGTAGACCAGCTTGCTGCTAGGGTACAGGGTATTTCTGATTCTATTGCTCAGAATCCGCTTTTAGAGCCTAGGATTCCTACTCCTGATTTGTTTTTTGGGGACAGGTCCAAATTTTTGAGTTTTAAAAACAACTGTAAACTGTTTTTTGCTCTGAAGCCTCGTTCCTCTGGTGATCCCATTCAGCAGATTAAAATTGTCATCTCCCTGCTGCGTGGCGATCCTCAGGATTGGGCATTTTCCCCGGAATCTGGGAATCCGGCCTTGCTTAATGTAGATGCCTTTTTTCAGGCTCTAGGATTATTATATGATGAACCAAATTCTGTGGATCAAGCGGAGAAGACCTTGTTGGCCCTGTCTCAGGGTCAAGAAGCGGCAGAATTGTATTGTCAGAAATTTAGAAAATGGTCTGTGCTGACTAAATGGAATGAGGATGCTTTGGCGGCAATTTTCAGAAAGGGTCTTTCTGAATCTGTTAAAGATGTTATGGTTGGGTTTCCCACGCCTGTCGGTCTGAGTGATTCTATGTTTTTGGCCATTCAGATTGATCGGCGCTTGCGGGAGCGCAGATCTGTGCGCGCTGTGGCGTTGTCCTCAGAGCAGATGCCTGAGCCTATGCAGTGTGATAGGATTCTGTCTAGAACGGAACAACAAGGATTCAGACGTCAGAATAGGTTGTGTTTTTATTGTGGCGATGCTTCTCATGTCATTTCAGTCTGCCCAAAGTGTACAAAGAGAATCGCTAGTTCGGTTACCATCGGAACTGTACAACCTAAATTTCTGTTATCTGTGACCTTGATCTGCTAATTGTCGTCATTTTCTGTCATGGCGTTTGTGGATTCAGGCGCTGCTTTGAACTTAATGGACTTTGAATTTGCCAGGCGTTGTGGTTTCCCCTTGCAGTCTTTGCAGAACCCTATTCCTTTAAGGGGCATTGATGCTACACCTTTGGCTAAAAATAAACCCCAGTTTTGGACACAGGTGACCATGTGCATGGCGCCAGCCCATCAGGAAGGTTGTCGTTTTCTGGTGTTGCATAATTTGCATGATGCTATTGTGCTGGGTTTTCCATGGTTGCAGATACATAATCCTGTGCTGGATTGGAAGTCTATGTCTGTGACTAGTTGGGGTTGTCAGGGGGTTCATAATGACGTTCCTGTGATGTCAATCTCCTCTTCCTCCTCTTCTGAAGTTCCAGAGTTTTTGTCTGATTTTCAGGATGTATTCGAAGAACCCAAGACCAGTTCCCTTCCACCGCATAGGGACTGTGATTGTGCTATTGACTTGATTCCAGGCTGTAAGTTTCCTAAGGGCCGACTTTTCAACCTGTCTGTGCCGGATCATACCGCCATGCGGAGTTATGTTAAGGAGTCTTTGGAGAAAGGGCATATTCGGCCATCTTCACCACCGTTGGGAGCAGGATTTTTTTTTGTTGCCAAGAAGGATGGCTCCTTGAGACCCTGTATTGATTATCGCCTCTTGAATAAGATCATGGTCAAGTTTCAATACCCTTTACCTTTGCTTTCCGATTTGTTTGCCAGGATTAAGGGGGCTAGTTGGTTTACTAAAATTGACCTTCGGGGGGGCATATAATCTTGTTCGTATTAAGCAGGGTGACGAATGGAAAACTGCGTTTAATACGCCCGAAGGCCATTTTGAATACCTTGTGATGCCATTCGGGCTCTCTAATGCTCCATCTGTTTTTCAGTCCTTCATGCATGATATCTTCTGGAATTATCTTGATAAATTCATGATTGTATATTTGGATGACATCTTAATTTTTTCCGATGATTGGGAGTCTCATGTGAAACAGGTCAGGATGGTATTTCAGATCCTTCGTGATAATGCTTTGTTTGTGAAGGGGTCTAAGTGTCTCTTTGGAGTGCAGAAGGTTTCTTTTTTGGGCTTCATTTTTTCTCCCTCATCTATAGAGATGGATCCGGTTAAGGTTCAGGCCATTCATGATTGGAGTCAGCCCACATCCGTTAAGAGCCTTCAGAAATTTTTGGGCTTTGCTAATTTTTATCGCCGTTTCATTGCTAACTTCTCCAGTGTGGTTAAACCCCTGACCGATTTGACAAAGAAAGGCGCTGATGTAACGAATTGGTCCTCTGTGGCTGTCTCTGCCTTTCAGGAGCTTAAACGCCGATTTACTTCTGCCCCGCTGTTGCGTCAGCCAGATGTTTCTCTTCCGTTTCAGGTTGAGGTTGACGCTTCTGAGATTGGGGCAGGGGCCGTTTTGTCTCAGAGGAATTCTGATGGTTCCTTGATGAAACCATGTGCCTTCTTTTCCCGTAAGTTTTCGCCTGCTGAACGCAATTATGATGTCGGCAATCGGGAGTTGTTGGCTATGAAGTGGGCATTTGAGGAATGGCGACATTGGCTAGAGGGAGCCAAGCACCGTATTGTGGTCTTGACCGCTCATAAAAATCTGATTTACCTCGAATCTGCCAAACGGCTGAATCCTAGACAGGCTTGATGGTCCCTGTTTTTCTCCTGTTTTGATTTCGTGGTTTTGTATCTTCCGGGTTCTAAGAATATTAAGGCTGATGCCCTCTCTAGGAGTTTTTTGCCTGATTCTCCTGAGGTATTGGAGCCGGTCGGCATTCTGAAGGAAGGGGTGGTCCTTTCTGCCATCTCCCCTGATTTGCGACGGGTTCTGCAGGAATTTCAGGCTGACAAACCTGACCGCTGTCCAGTGGGGAAACTGTTTGTTCCTGACAGATGGACTAGTAAAGTGATTTCGGAGGTGCATTGTTCAGTGTTGGCTGGCCATCCTGGTATTTTTGGTACCAGAGATTTGGTTGGTAGGTCCTTTTGGTGGCCTTCGTCGCGTGATGTGCGTTCTTTTGTGCAGTCCTGTGGGACTTGTGCGCGGGCCAAGCCTTGTTGTTCCCGTGCTAGTGGGTTGCTTTTGCCTTTGCCGGTCCCTGAGAGGCCCTGGACGCATATTTCTATGGATTTTATTTCAGATCTTTCGGTTTCCCAGAGGATGTCGGTTATCTGGGTGGTTTGTGACCGGTTTTCTAAGATGGTTCATTTGGTGCCTTTGCCTAAATTGCCTTCCTCTTCTGATTTGGTTCCGTTGTTTTTTCAGCATGTGGTTCGTTTGCATGGTATTCCGGAGAATATTGTGTCTGATAGAGGTTCCCAATTTGTCTCTAGGTTTTGGCGGGCCTTTTGTGCTAGGCTGGGCATTGATTTGTCTTTTTCTTCCGCATTTCATCCTCAGACAAATGGCCAGACCGAGCGAACTAATCAGACTTTGGAAACTTATTTGAGATGCTTTGTGTCTGCTGATCAGGATGATTGGGTGGCTTTCTTGCCATTGGCCGAGTTTGCCCTTAATAATCGGGCTAGTTCGGCTACCTTGGTTTCACCCTTCTTTTGTAATTTTGGTTTTCATCCTCGTTTTTCTTCGGGGCAAGTTGAACCTTCTGATTGTCCTGGTGTGGATTCTGTGGTTGACAGGTTGCAGCAGATTTGGGCTCATGTGGTGGACAATTTGGTGTTGTCTCAGGAGGAGGCTCAGCGTTTTGCTAACCGTCGTCGGTGTGTTGGTTCCCGGCTTCGGGTTTTGGTTTGGTTGTCTTCCTGTCATGTTCCTATGAAGGTTTCTTCCCCTAAGTTTAAGCCTCGGTTTATTGGTCCTTATAGGATTTCTGAGATTATCAATCCGGTGTCTTTTCGTTTGGCCCTTCCGGCCTCTTTTGCCATCCATAATGTTTTCCATAGATCTTTATTGCGGAAATATGTGGTGCCCGTTGTTCCCTCTGTTGATCCTCCTGCTCCTGTGTTGGTTGATGGGGAGTTGGAGTATGTAGTTGAGAAGATTTTGGATTCTCGCTTTTCGAGGCGGAGGCTTCAGTACCTTGTCAAATGGAAGGGTTATGGCCAGGAGGATAATTCTTGGGTTTTTGCCTCTGATGTCCATGCTGCTGATTTGGTCTGTGCCTTTCATCTGGCTCGTCCTGATCGGCCTGGGGGCTCTGGTGAGGGTTCGGTGACCCCTCTTCAGAGGGGGGGGGGGGGGAACTGTTGTGAATTCTGCTCTTGGGCTCCCTCCGATGGTTGTTGGTGGTAGTGCAGTTGTCTTGGGGTTGTAATCTGGGCAGGTGTTTCTGCTGATTGCAGCTCTATTAGGTATTTAGGTGTGCAGGATCCATGAGTCTGTGCCAGTTGTCCATTGTACTTGGAGGGATTGCATCTCTCTCTGGCTCCTCATGCCCTGCTGCTAATTCATCTAAGATAAGTGTCTGTTTTTTTGTCTCTGTGCACACATGCAGTGTGCTTTGCAATTCAGTGCAATTTATTGTGTTTTTGTCCAGCTTAGACTTTGTTTGGATTTTTAAGTCATGCTGGATTCTCAGGAGATGCAAATATACTTTCTATGTCTTTAGTTAGATGTGGAATATTTGTATTATCTGCTGTGGATATTTTTAGGATTTTAATACTGACCGCTTAGAAAGCTGTCCTATCCTTTTCTATTTAGCTAGAAGTGCCTCTTTTGCTAAATCCTGTTTTTCTGCCTGCGTGTGTCTTTCCTCATACTCACAGTCAATATTTGTGGGGGGCTGCCTATCCTTTGGGGTTCTGCTCTGAGGCATGATAGAATTCCCATTTCCATCTATAGGGGTATTTAGTCCTCCGGCTGTGTCGAGATGTCTAGGACGTGTTAGCTACATCCCACGGCTACTTCTAGTTGCGGTGTTAGTTTAGGGTTTGCGGTCAGTACAGGTACCACCTACTCCTGAGAAAGTCTCTCATGCGGCTTCAAGGTTACCAGATCATAACACCTTTCTCCCCATTCAAAATAAAACAATAAGAAAAAAAAAATCAAACCTTCACATATTTGGTATCGCTGCGTTCAGAATCGCCCGATCAATAAAAAAAAAAAAAGGATTAACCTGATCGCTAAACGGCGTAGCGAGAACAAAAATTAGAAATGCCAGAATTACGGTTTATTGGTCACCGCGGCATTGCATTAAAATGTAATAATGGGCGATCAAAAGAACGTATCTGCACCAAAATGGTATCTTTAACCCCTTCACCCCCAAGGGTGGTTTGCACGTTATGGACCGGGCCAATTTTTACAATTCTGACCACTGTCCATTTATGAGGTTATAACTCTGGAACGCTTCAACGGATCCCGGTGATTCTGACAATGTTTTCTCGTGACATATTGTACTTCATGATAGTGGTAAAATTTATTTGATATTACCTGCATTTATTTGTGGAAAAAAAGGGAAATTTGGCGAAAATTATGAAAATTTCGCAATTTTCCAACTTTGAATTTTTATGCAATTAAATCACAGAGATATGTCACACAAAATACTTAATAAGTAACATTTCCCACATGTCTACTTTACATCAGCACAATTTTGGAACCAAATTTTTTTTTTGTTAGGGAGTTATAAGGGTTAAAATTTGACCAGCAATTTCTCATTTTCACAACACCATTTTTTTTTAGGGACCACATCTCATTTGAAGTCATTTTGAGGGGTCTATATGATAGAAAATACCCAAGTGTGACACCATTCTAAAAACTGCACCGTCAAGGTGCTCAAAACCACATTCAAGAAGTTTATTAACCCTTTATGTGTTTCACAGGAATTTTTGGAATGTTTAAATAAAAATGAGCATTTAACTTTTTTTTCACACAAAATTTACTTCAGCTCCAATTTGTTTTATTTTACCAAGGGTAACTGGAGAAAATGGACCCCAAAAGATGTTGAACAATTTGTCCTGAGTACGCCGATACCCCATATGTGGGGGTAAACCACTGTTTGGGTGCATGACAGAGCTCGGAAGCGAAGGAGCGCCATTTTACTTTTCAATGCAAAATTGACTGGAATTGAGATGGGACGCCATGTTGCGTTTGGAGAGCCCCTGATATGCCTAAACATTGAAACCCCCCACAAGTGACACCATTTTGGAAAGTAGACTCCCTAAGGAGCTTATCTAGAGGTGTGGTGAGCACTTTGACTCACCAAGTGCTTCACAGAAGTTTATAATGCAGAACCGTAAAAATAAAAAATCATATTTTTTCACAAAAATGATCTTTTCGCCCCCAATTTTTTATTTTCCCAAGGGTAAGAGAAGAAATTGGACCCCAAAAGTTGTTGTCCAATTTGTTCTGAGTACGCTGATACACCATATGTGGGGGTAAACCACTGTTTGGGCGCATAGGAGAGCTCGGAAGGGAAGGAGCGCCGTTTGACTTTTTAATGCAAAATTGACAGGAATTGAGGTGGGACGCCATGTTGCGTTTGGAGAGCCACTAATGTGCCTAAACATTGAAACCCCCCACACGTGACACCATTTTGGAAAGTAGACCCCCTAAGGAACTTATCTAGAGGTGTGGTGAGCACTTTGACCCACCAAGTGCTTCACAGAAGTTTATAATGCAGAGCCATAAAAATAAAACAAACATTTTTTTCCCACAAAAATTATTTTTTAGCCCCCCAGTTTTGTATTTTCCCGAGGGTAACAGGAGAAATTGGACCCCAAAAGTTGTTGTCCAATTTGTCCTGAGTACGCTGATACCCCATATGTGGGGGGAACCACTGTTTGGGCGCATGGGAGGGCTCGGAAGGGATGGAGCGCCATTTTGAATGCAGACTTAGATGGAATGGTCTGCAGGCGTCACATTGCGTTTGCAGAGCCCTAATGTACCTAAACAGTAAAGAAAAACCACAAGTGACACCATTTTGGAAAGTAGACCCCTAAGCAACTCATCTAGATGTGTTGTGAGAGTTTTGAACCCCCAATTGTTTCACTACAGTTTATAACGCATAGGCGTGAAAATAAAAAAAATAAAAAATTTCCCCCCAAAATTATTTTTTAGCCCCCAGTTTTGTATTTTCCCAAGGGTAACAGGAGAAATTGGACCCCAAAAGTTGTTGTCCAATTTGTCTTGAGTACGCTGATACGGGGAACCACCGTTTGGGCGCATGGGAGGGCTCGGAAGGGAAGGAGCGCCATTTGGAATGCAGACTTAGATGGAATGGTCTGCAGGCGTCACATTGCGTTTGCAGAGGCCCTAATGTACCTAAACAGTAGAAACCCCCCACAAGTGACACAATTTTGGAAAGTAGACCCCCTAAGGAACTCATCTAGATGTGTTGTGAGAGCTTTGAACCCCCAATTGTTTCACTACAGTTTATAACGCAGAGCCATGCAAAAAAATATTTATTTTCCACAAAAATTATTTTTTAACCCCCAGTTTTGTATTTTCCCGAGGGTAACAAGAGAAATTGGACCCCAAAAGTTGTTGTCCAATTTGTCCTGAGTGCGCTGATACCCCATATGTGGGGGGGAACCACTGTTTGGGCGCATGGGAGGGCTCGGAAGGGATGGAGCGCCATTTTGAATGTAGACTTAGATGGAATGGTCTGCAGGAGTCACATTGCGTTTGCAGAGCCCTAATGTACCTAAACAGTAAAAAAAAAACACAAGTGACACCATTTTGGAAAGGAGACCCCCTAAGCAACTCAACTAGAGTTGTGTTGTGAGAGTTTTGAACCCTCAAGTGTTTCACTACAGTTTATAATGCATAGCCGTGAAAATAAAAAATAATTTCCCCCCAAAATAATTTTTTAGCCCCCAGTTTTGTATTTTCCCAAGGGTAACAGGAGAAATTGGACCCCAAAAGTTGTTCTCCAATGTGTTCCGAGTACGCTGATACCCCATATGTTGGGGTAAACCCCTGTTTGGGTGCACGGGAGAGCTCGGAAGGGAAGGAGCACTGTTTTACTTTTTCAACGCAAAATTGGCTGAAATTGAGATCGGACGCCATGTCGCATTTGGAGAGCCCCTGATGTGCCTAAACAGTGGAAACCCCCCAATTATAACTGAAACCCTAATCCAAACACAACCCTAACCCCAATGGTAACCCTAACCACACCTCTAACCCAGACACACCCCTAACCCTAATCCCAACCCTATTCCCAACCGTAGATGTAATCCAAACCCTATCCTTAGCCCCAACCCTAAGCCTAACCCTAGCCCCAACCCTAACCGTAGCCCCAACCCTAACCCTAGCCCCAACCCTAACCCTAACCCTAGCCCCAACCCTAACCCTAGCCCCAACCCTAGCCCTAACCCTAGCCCTAACCCTAATGGTAAAATGGAAATAAATACATTTTTTAAATTTTTTTATTTTTCCCTAACTAAGGGGGTGATGAAGGGGGGTTTGATTTACTTTTATAGCGGGTTTTTTAGCTGATTTTTATGATTGGCAGCTGTCACACACTGAAAGAAGCTTTTTATTGCAAAAAATATTTTTTGCATTACCACATTTTGAGAGCTATAATTTTTCCATATTTGAGTCCACAGAGTCATGTGAGGTCTTGTTTTTTGCGGAACGAGTTGACGTTTTTATTGGTGACATGCTCGGGCATGGGAGATTTTTTGATCGCTTTTTATTCCGATTTTTGTGAGGCAGAATGACCAAAAACCAGCTATTCATGAATTTCTTTTGGGGAGGCGTTTATACCGTTCCGCGTTTGGTAAAATTGATAAAGCAGTTTTATTCTTCGGGTCAGTACGATTACAGCGATACCTCATTTATATCATTTTTTTATGTTTTGGCGCTTTTATACGATAAAAACTATTTTATAGAAAAAATAATTATTTTGGCATCGCTTTATTCTGAGGACTAACTTTTATTTTTTCGCTGATGATGCTATATGGCGGCTCGTTTTTTGCGGGACAATATGACGTTTTCAGCGGTACCATGGTTATTTATATCCGGTTTTTGATCGCGTGTTATTCTACTTTTTGTTTGGCGGTATGAGAATAAAGCGTTGTTTTTTGCCTCTTTTTTTTTTTTTTACGGTGTTCACTGAAGGGGTTAACTAGTGATATAGTTTTATAGGTGGGGTCGTTACGGACGCAGCGATACTAAATATGTGTACTTTTATTGTTTGATTTTTTTTATTTAGATAAAGGAATGTATTTATGGGAATAATATATATATTTTTTTCTTTATTTAGGAATTTTTTTTTTTCTTTACACATGTGGGAATTTTTTTTTTTAACTTTTTTACTTTGTCCCAGGGGGGAACATCACAGATCGTTGATCTGACAGTGTGCACAGCACTCTGTCAGATCACCGATCTCACTTACAGCCGTGCAGGCTGCAGCTTTCATCTGCAGCCTGCACGGCACCCAGAAGTAATCCCTGCAGGACCCGGATGCAGCCCCGCAGCCATTTTGGATCCGGGGCCTGCAGGGATAGGAGGTAGGAGACCCTCGCAGCAACGCGATCACATTGCGTTGCTCCGGGGGTCTCAGGGAAGCACGCAGGGAGCCCCCTCCCTGCGCGATGCTTCCCTGTACCGCCGGCACCACGATCATGTTTGATCGCGGTGTGCCGGGGGTTAATGTGCCGGGAGCGGTCCGTGACCGCTCCTGGCACATAGTGCCGGATGTCAGCTGTGATAGGCAGCTGACACCCGGCCGCGATCGGCCGCGCTCCCCCCGTGAGAGCGGCCGATCGTGCTGGACGTACTATTCCGTCCTTGGGAATTAGGGCCCACCCCACATGGACGGACTAGTACGTCCAATGGCAGAAAGGGGTTAAAAACGCCAGCTCGGCACGCAAAAAATAAGCCCTCACCCGACCCCGAGATCACGAAAAATGGAGTCGCTACGAGTATCGGAAAAAGGCACAATTTTTTTTTTTTTTTTAGCAAAGTTTTGAATTTTTTTTCACCACTTAGATAAAAACTAACCCAGAAATGTTAGGTGTCTATGAACTTGTAATGACCTGGAGAATCATAGTATCAGGTCAGTTTTAGCATTTAGTGAACCTAGCAAAAAAGCCAAACAAAAAACAAGTGTGGGATTGCACTTTTTTTTGCAATTTCACGGCACTTGGAATTTTTTTCCCGTTTTCTAGTGCACGACATGCTAAAACCAATGATGTCGTTCAAAAGTGCAACTTGTCCCGCAAAAAACAAGCCCTCACATGGCTATATGGACGGAAAAATAAAAAAAGTTATGGCTCTGGCAAGGAGGGGAGCAAAAGACGAGAATGCAAAACGGAAAAGGGCAAGGTCGTGAAGGGGTTAAAGATGAGCAAAAAACAAGGCACACAGGTACATAAGGAGGGAGGACTCTGCTCGCGAGGGCTCACAGTCTGCAGTGGATGGGTGAGGATACACTAGGAGAGGGTAGAGCTGGTTGTGATGCGGTTCAGTAGGTTGAGGATCACTGTAGGCTTGTCGGAAGAGGTGAGTCTTCAGGCTCTTTTTGAAGGTTTCTGTGGTAGGTGAGTCTGATGTGTTGTGGTAGAGAGTTTCAGAGTATGGGGGAAGCACAGGAGAAGTCTTGGATGCGGTTGTGGGAAGAAGATATAAGAGGGAGTAGAGAAGGAGATGTTGTGAGGATCGGAGGTTGCGTGTAGGTAAGTACTGGGAGACCATGTCACAGATGTATGGAGGAGACTGGTTGTGGATAGCTTTGTAGGTCACTGTAAGGGTTTTGAACTGGAATCTCTGGGTGATAGGAAACCAGTGAAGGGCTTGGCATAGGGGAGAGGCCGGGGAATAGCGGGGAGACAGGTAGATTAGTCGGGCAGCAAAGTGTAGGATGGATTGGAGTGGTGCCAGAGGGGTGGCCAGAGAGTAGGAGGTTGCAGTAGTTAAGGCGGGAGATAAGGGCATGCACTAGTGTTTCTGTGGTGTCGCAGTCAAGGAATGCGCAGATCCGGGAGATATTTTTGAGTTTGAGACGGCAGGAGGCAAGGGCTTGGATATGTGGCTTGAAGGAGAGGGCAGAGTAGAGGATCACTCCAAGTCACCGGGCGTGTGGGACTGGTGAAAGCGAGCAGCCATTGACATTGATGGATAGGTCTGGTGGAGGGGTAGAGTGAGATGGGGGAAAGATGATGAATTCTGTTTTGTCCATGTTCAATTTTAGAAAGCGAGCAGAAAAGAAGGCCGAGATAGCAGTGTGGGATTTTGGCAAGTAAGGAGGTGAGGTCAGGTCCGGATAGGTAGATCTGCGTGTCATCGGCGTAGAGATGATACTTCATACCGTGGGATTCTGAGCTGTCCCAGGCCGAAGGTGTAGATGGAGAAGAGTAGGGGGTCCTAGAACTGAGCCTTGAGGAACACCGACAGACAAGGGGCGAGGTGAGGAGGTGGTGTGGGGGAGGGAGACACTGAATGTTCGGTCTGTCAGATATGACAATATCCAGGATAGGGCCAAGTCTGTGATGCCAAGAGATGAGAGGATCTGTAGCAGAAGGGAGTGGTCCACAATGTCAAAGGTAGAAGGTCCAGGAGAAGGAGGACAGACTTGCTCTTGGCAGTTAGTAGGTCATTGGTGACTTTAGTTAGGGCAGTTTTAGTTGAGTGATGGGGTCGGAAGCCAGAGTGTAACCGGTCAAAAAGGGAGCAGGAGGAGAGGTGGGAGGACAGTTCAAGATGGACGTGTTGTTCCAGTAGTTTTGAGGCATAAGAGAGAAGAGATATTGGGCGATAGCTAGATACAGAGGATGGGTCGAGGGAGGGCTTTTTGAGGATGGGTGTGATCTTGGCATGTTTGAAGGATGAGGGGAAGACACCTGTTGTGAGTGAGTGGTTGAAGAGGTATGTTAGGGTTGGGATGAAGACCGTGGCAAGATTAGGGATGAGGTGGGATGAGAGCGGGTCAAGCGTGCAAGTGGTGAGGTGTGATCTTGACAGGAGGGTGGAGAGCTGATCTTCTGTCATGGTGGAGAAGCTGGTTTTGGAGGAACAGGGTTGAGTAGCTAAGAGGGACATTGGGCGCTGTGGGCCAAAGCTTTCTCTGATTGTATCGATCTTCTGTTTAAAGAAAGAGGCCAAGTCTTCATCAGAAATGAGAGGGGAGGGAGGAGGTGCAGGGGGACGGAGTAGAGAATTGAAAGTGTTGAAAAGCTGTTGAGGGTTGTGAGACAGGGAGGATATGAGAGATGAGAAGTTTGTTTTGCGGCAGTGAGCGTGGACATTACGAATCAGGACCAAATTTTCTGCAGCATGTGCACAACAATTCTGGATTCCAACTGATTAACATTGCTTGAGCAATCCTTTACGGATTTGGTGCAATTCTGTGCAGAAAAAAGCCCGCTGCGGATCCACAACAAAACCCACAACCTATGCACATAGCCTAAAGGTTTACTTCAAGCAGCTCGATCCAGCATCACACAAAGGTCCTCAGACTCGCTGCGACTCTGCACTCTTCCCAGAATGCACAAGGAATATGCAAATCATCTCCCACGAGCTTCAATTCCTGATTTCTCTACCTCCTCCTCCTCATGTCCATCACCTACTCGCTCGTCCATTCCGCTATTGATTGAAATCCAACATCTTCTATAAACTGAACCTCTGACTTTCGTCTCCAGGACTTTTCTCATGCTGCACCATTTCTCCGGAATGCTCTTCTCCAAACAATCCAGTGAATTCCCAGTATCCACCGCTTTAAACGTGCCCTAAAAACACTATTCTTTAGGTCTCGCCTCAGAATATTTTTTTTTTTTTGCTCTTCCTCAATTTTCCTCAGAATCTGGTCCCTCATCTTGGTTACTCACCCTCTATACACTTTAATACCCGTAGTGGGAGGCTATAAACGAGCATGTAATGCGAGTGTATAATATACCAACCTCCCGCTGTCGTATCCAGTATCCAGATCCGCTGCCACCGCTCCGCTCTTTTATAATGTATGTCTATAGGACCTTGTTCTGACGCTTCAGAGACTTACATTGTAAAAGAGACTTCCGGCTCACACAGTGAGCAGAGCGCCCCCGAGAGTCAGCAGAGCATTGGCATCACTGAGGAGCAGAGCACAATGGCGCTGGACAGTGGAGACAGCTGATCCCACATCATCCCGTCTGTCCGAGATCACATAAAGAGACAGAAGGATTCGCACAGGCCTCATACACAAGAGATCCGGGGTCAGGTCTCAAAGATGTTTGGCAAAACCTCCTGCAGAGATCCTCCATAACCTGCGTACAAGTGACAAGAAGAAGTGATGGAGGCGACAGGCGGTCACCAGGTGCCGAGGGCGGATGCGACGGGTGGTCACCAGGTGCCGAGGGCGGATGCGACGGGTGGTCACCAGGTGCCGAGGGCGGATGCGACGGGTGGTCACCAGGTGCAGAGGGTGGATGCGACGGGTGGTCACCAGACACTGGAGAGGGTGGGTCACAACATACTGACGATTTACCCTTCTCGGATCCTGTTGTTAACAATCCATTAACCCTGCTATTACTGTGAGCTTCTTCTGCACAGCCCTGTATATACTGGTTTATAGGACACCCCTCATCATCTGATCAGAGAGCAGATCATGGGCCCCGCGGTCCCATTAGGACGACCCCAGGATCCATGCTTATGACGAGTAGACGACAGAATGAGCAGAGACGCAGCGGCAGGAATAATTCACAGTAAGTTTATAGACACGGCCAGATGGACACAATATAATACACAGCGGCCCCAGAACGAGCAGCGGCGGCCCCATCACACGGCTCCACCCGTCACCCGACGGTCTCCTGCAGGAAGAAGAGTAACACGAGCCTATAAGTTATGGGGTCAGAGACAACTGTGTCACACACAGGGGTCCTACGGTCATGGCCAAAAGTGTTAGCACCCTAGAAATTGTTCCAGAAAATGAAGTATTTCTCCCAGGACATTATCACAATTCCTGATGTCTTGTTATACTCAGGTTTATTTCCTTTGTGTTTATTGGAACACAAACAAAAAAAAAAAAAACCCAAAACAAAACGACAATTTCACACAAAACCCCAAGAATAGGCCGGACAGAATTGCTGGTGCACGCCTTAATATTTGGTCACTCTTTGGAATAAATATCTGCAGTCAATTGCTTCCCATCACCATCACAAGCTTCTTCCACCTCTCTGCCGGGATCTTGGAGTCTCCTTACTCCCCTCAGCCGGAGTCTTGGACTCCTATTCCTCCTCTCCGCCGGGATCTTGGAGTCTCCTTACTCCCCTCAGCCGGAGTCTTTGACTCCTATTCCTCCTCTCCGCCGGGATCTTGGAGTCTCCTTACTCCCCTCAGCCGGAGTCTTTGACTCCTATTCCTCCTCTCCGCCGGGATCTTGGAGTCTCCTTACTCCCCTCAGCCGGAGTCTTTGACTCCTATTCCTCCTCTCCGCCGGGATCTTGGAGTCTCCTTACTCCCCTCAGCCGGAGTCTTGGACTCCTATTCCTCCTCTCAGCCGGGGTCTTGGACTCCTATTCCTCCTCTCCGCCGGGGTCTTGGACTCCTATTCCTCCTCTCCGCCGGGGTCTTGGACTCTTCTTACAATCTGCTCCCAGTCTCATACTTTGCCTTCTCCCAACAGTGACTGTAAGATCTCTCCACCGGTGATCAATGGGATTTAGATTCCATCCTCTTCTGTGGGCTTCTTGAAGTATGTTTGGGATTATTGTCCTGCTGGAGGACCCATGACCTAGGACACACATCCAGCTTTCTGACACTACATTGTGAGGCAAAATCCTTTGCTAATATTCAGATGTTATGATGCCTTGCACACAGTCAGGGCTCCCAGTCCAGAGGCAGCAAAAGAACCAACAAACATCTGTGACCCTCCACCATTTTTGACTGTAGGTACTGCGTTCTTTTCTTTGTAGGCCTCATTCCATTTTCAGAAAAAGGTAGAATGATGTGCTTTACCAAAAAGCTCAATCTTGGTCTCATCTGTCCACTAGACGCTTTCCCCAGAAGGATTTTTGTCTTACTGATGACATTTTGGCAAACTAAGTACGGCTATTTTAGGTCTCATTGTCAGCAGTGTGGTCCTCCTGGGTCTCCTGCCATAGTAGTGTTTCATTTCACTCACAACCTGCAGGACAGCTTGAATTTCTTTGGACCTTGATTGGGGCTGCTCATCCACCATCCGGACTATCCTGCGTTGCAATCATTCATCACTTTTTCTCTGCTTTAACGTCCAGGGAGATGAGCTACAGTGCCCTGGGTTGTAAACTTCTTAAGTTGCGCATCGTGGTCAAAGGAACTTCAAGCTCTCGGGAGATGGACTTGTAACCTTGAGATTGTTGATATTGTTCACCAATTTTGATTCCCAAGTCCTCAGACAGTTACAGTTCCCTTCTCTTTCTGTTCTCCATGCTTAGTGTGGCACACAGACACACAATGCAAAGATTGAGTCAACGTCTTCCCTCTTTATCAGATTTCAGGTGTGATTTTCATATTGCCCACACATGTTACTTGCCACAGGTGAGTGTGAACAAGCATCACATGCTGGAAACAAAGATTTTTATCACAATATGGAAAGGTGACAATTTTGTTCGGCTCATTTTTGTTGATTTTGTGGGAAATTTTGTCCAATTTGCCTTTTTTTCTTAGTTTTTTTCTGTGGTGTTTTTTTTTGCAATACACACAAAGGAAATAAACCTGAGTATAAGAAAACACGGGGAATAATGATGACGTTCTGAGGGAAATACTTTATTTTCTGAAAAAATTTCAAGGGTGCCAACACTTTCAGCCGTGACTGTATAAGTTATGGGTCAGTGATAACAGCGTCACACATGGGGGTCCTGTCAGTTACGGGGTCAGTGATCACAGCGTCACACACGGAGGGGGGGGGTCCTTGTCAGTTACGGGGTCAGTGATCATAGTGTCACACACGGGGGTCCCATCAGTTGTGGGGTCTGTGATAATGGTGTCACATAAGGGGGGGGTCCCCTCAGCTAAGGAGTCAGTGATCACAGCGTTACACACGGGGGTCCTGTCAGTTCCGGAGTCAGTGGTCCCCCCCCCCGCTCACCTTCATGTTGCTTCCTCTCGCGCGTCTTCTCGGCTCCCGCTTTGTTTGGGGGGTTTCTGTTTTGAGCACTTGATCTGCAACAGAAAAGATCCTTCTATAAATGCTGTTCTTGGCCCTGGTGCTGACCCCTCCCTACATACAAGGGGTGCCATCATCCGGCTGGGGTGGGGGCCCTCTCACCGGTATCTTGGGGCTGTGATGGGGTGGGTTGCTCCATGGTGTCGGGGGGCCGGTGGCTTCTGTGTGGTGTCTTGTACTTGTTATCTGAGGAGATAGCAGCGGTCAGTGCAGCACATGGTGTGGGGGGCGGATGATGGGAGTTGTACCATGCGCTTACCATTGGGGGCACTGTGTGAGGTGCCGTTCATCTGCACTGCCCCTCTGTCCTTCTCACTTCTGGGGGGCATTGTCCTCATCCCCCCCACACTCTTCAGCTGGTCCTCAATATGAAGCCGCTCCATCCGCAGCTGCTCCAGGTCCTGGAAGGAGGGGACACGAGGTGAGACAGAATGGGGGCACAATATGGGGGTCTTAGTCTAGGACAGATGGAGATAGACCTGCAGGTACGAGATCTGATACTCGAGCAGCGCCAGCGCGTTACTGATACTGTCCTGTGTACCCACAAATACGAACGGCACCGACCCCTGAAAGAGAAGGAGAGGCGGTGAGCAGCACCTTCGGGGGTCCCGGACCCCACTACTGTACTCATCTGCCCTGGGCCCACCACTGGTGTTCATGGAGCAGTGACTGCCTCAACACCAGGGGCACTGCTGCTCCAGGAATCAGCAGACGAGCGCAGGAGACCCTGTTACCTCCTTCTTCTGCTCGTTCTTGTCTCCTTCTGCCTCCACTCGCACCCGAACAATACCAGATTTATCCACGATCTCCTGGATGACACAGCCGTTCTTCCCAATTACTTTACCTGCGGGAAAAGGAGCGTCAGCGCCGGAGGAGCCGAGCCAGCCCTCCCAACCTCTGCCACAACAGAGGGGGGACATGGAGGAATGGAGGAGCACAGCTGGAGAAGGGGAGAAAAGGGGGACACTGATGCGGTCCTTCGAGCCAGCACCAGAGAACAAGAGGGGATATGGCCAGCCGAAGAAGACAGTAGAGGGTGGACATGGACCCGATCCTCTGAGCCAGCGCCAGAGAACAAGAGGGGACATGGCCGGCCAAAGAAGACAGTAGTGGGTGGACATGGACCCGATCCTCCGAGCCAGTGCCAGAGAACAAGAGGAGACATGGCCGGCTGAAGAAGACCGTAGAGGAGGGTGGAAATGGAGCCGATCCTTCAAGCTACCGCCAGAGAACAGGAGTGTGGGGACGGCTGGAGAAGGGGAGAAAAAGGTGGACATGGACCCGATCCTCCACGCCACCGCCAGAGAACGGGAGTGGGGTGACGGCTAGAAAAGAGGAGAGGAGGGTGGACATGGACCCAGTCCTCTGAGCCACCGCCAGAAAACGGGGGTGGGGGGACGACTGGAGAAGGGCAGATGAGGGCGGACACTGTACTCTGAGATGCCAACAGAGAAAAAGAGGGGACACGGCTGGCCAAAGAAGAGAGTAGAGGAGGATGGACATGGACCTGGTCCTCAGAGCCACCGTCAGACCAGGGAAAAGAGGAAGTAAGGGGGGACAGTGCTCCGAGCCACCGCCAGAGAACAAGAGTGGAAATGGTTAGCCAAATAGGAGAGGAGTAGAGGGCGGACATGGACTTGGTCTTCTGAGCCACCGCCAGAGAACAGGGGAGGTGGGGGTGACAGGGACAGCTAAAGAAGAGGGGAGTTTGACATGGGCAGGTCCTCTGAGCCACAGCCAGAGAACAAGAGGGGACATGGACAGTGCAGGCAGGAGAAGAGGGAAGAGGATGTGGACACGTCATCTGAGCCACCAGAGAACTCACCCACTAGAGAGCGAGGAACCTCCATGGAGCCTTCTGTGAACTCCAGGTAGCCCCGGGCCCTGCGCACGGCTTCCTGCGTCTGTGGAGGAGAGCACAGTAATCAGGGACGGGGCTGGCTGCAGCCCGGTAGGCAGGGGCCGCTCAACCATTACCTCTCCAAACACCCGGAAGGTGAAGGTCTCTTCGTCCAGCTCCACCGCCGTCACCCCCGGGACCTTCCGCGCCTGTTGAATGTTTATGCCGTGAGCACCAATAGCCAATCCGATGAGATCCTCCCTAACCTGGAACTCCTCCCGGTATGCGACTGCCAGCTGCCTACTGATCTGGAGATGAGGAAAGCGTCAGCAAAGAGGTGACTTCACATCTACCTGTATACAAGGTACTCGCGCATCGGCCATGACGGCACATGCCTCTCACTCAATGTCACCTGCAACTGTTCGGATTATCCGACTGGGTGTGCTTTGGCTGGTGATAAGAGCCACGGACAGCAAGAGGTGCCCCAGACACAGTCATGGCCAACCGGCGAAAGGCGCCCCAGACACAGTCATGGCCGACCGGCGAGAGGCGCCCCAGACACAGTCATGGCCGACCGGCGAGAGGCGCCCCAGACACAGTCATGGCCCACCGGCGAAAGGCGCCCCAGACACAGTCATGGCCAACCGGCGAAAGGCGCCCCAGACACAGTCATGGCCGACCGGCGAGAGGCGCCCCAGACACAGTCATGGCCGACCAGCAAGAGAATCTACTCACACAGCCCTATAAAAGGTGCAGAAGCGGACACAATGCTCTGAGGCACAGGAAGTTGAGGCTGCAGAGACAGTCATCATGGCGGCCAGCGGAAGAACAGGTCCAGAAGTGCATGGGTGAATTGGTATAGCCCTGCAGGGGGCGGGGTCACAACTCCCTCCCATGTGCATCACCCTGCAGGGGGCGGGGTCACAACTCCCTCCCATGTGCATCACCCTGCAGGGGTCGGGGTCACAACTCCCTCCCATGTGCATCATGACTGCATCTCCTCACCTCCAGCTGCTTTGTGGCCTCTTCGTTCTGGGCAATGAGCCGCAGCTTGTTGCGGAGGGCCCGGACGTGCATGTCACTCAGCAGAGTGGAGCGTTTGATGATGCCCTCATCTGTGGACTGGTACAGATAATATCGGTTTACCCTCCGTAGAGTCACCATCCCACAGACCCACACCCAACCAAAACACCCCACGCAGATTCACCATCCCGCAGACCCACAGCCAACCAAAACACCCCCCAGACCCACACACAACCAAAACACCCCCCAGACCCACACCCAACCAAAAACACCCCCAATGATTCACCATCCCGCAGACGCACACCCAACCAAACACCCTCCCGCAGAATCACCATCTTGTAGCCCGCACCCAGCCAAAACAGCCCCCCGCAGACACGCACCCATCCAAACACCTCCCCCCGCAGAATCACCATCCTGCAGTCTCGCACCCAACCAAAAGACTCTCCTCGCAAACCTGCACTCCATGTTGTGCCCCCGCCTCACCAGGACTATGAGCTCACTGCCGCTGCTGTCCAGTGAGACACGGTTGGCACCGACCACCTTCTTAAACTCCTTGTGGGCATCCGCGCTGGCGGCTCTACAGAGAGGAGCAATGGTAAGAGCGGGCACAGCGGAGGCCGGGGCGGTGAGCAGGCGAGTACTCACATGGTGCGCACGTCCTCGGGGAGGGCCAGGCTGTATCGGTAGAAGCTGACGGCTGGGTTCTGGTTGGGCACTCGCAGGCGTTCACGGCTGACGATCTCATTATACGGAGAGTCGTAGACGTAATATTCTACCACATAAAACTGAGGGAGAGTAAGATCGGGCGCAGGGAGAGAGGGGACGGCGGGGTAAGCGAACGCAGGGAACGGCGGGGGGAGGGAGTGAGGGGACGGCGGGGCGAGCGGGCGCAGGGAGTGAGGGGACGGCGGGGCGAGCGGGCGCAGGGAACGGCGGGGGGAGGGAGCGAGGGGACGGCGGGGCGAGCAGGCGCAAAGAGCAAACAGACACAGAAAGGGGTCGAGAGCAGGGAGCATGTGTGGTGAGAGGGTGCATGGGGGACACAGACAAACTCACATCTCCTTTCACCATCCGCACATGGGCCGGCCACCAGCCGGTGCTCTCCTGGTCACTGGCACGGGACTGCACCTGTAATAAGGGGCCATCAGCAGACTGTACTGTACAACCATCCCCCACCATCACCCCGCCAGCAGTGACGCACCTCCACCTGGTCACCCTCATTTATATCAGCCGAGGAGGAGTCCGGGGCCGGCAACCTGACGTCACAGAAGGGCACTCGTCTCTCCGGCATGGCGCTGCCAGGGCAAGAATGTCAAGTGGTCAGCACAAGAGTAGGGTAGACAGATCTGGTGCTGTAAATGGGGGAAGGGGGGGGTGCTGCATTACTGACCAGGGGTGCGGGGCTGTATATGGGGGGAGTGCTGGATTACTGACCAGGGGATGCGGGGCTGTATATGGGGGAGTGCTGGATTACTGACCAGGGGTGCGGGGCTGTATATGAGAGGGGAGTGCTGGATTACTGACCAGGGGTGCGGGGCTGTATATGAGAGGGGAGTGCTGGATTACTGACCAGGGGTGCGGGGCTGTATACGGCAGGGTGGATTGATTTAAATCACGCCGATTTAAATCATGATTTAAATCACTGATTTAAATCAAAAGTTTTTTTTTAATATAAATCACGATTAAAATGAGAAGTGAGAGCAGTGCGCATGTGCGCCCATAGTTACACGGACGAAACTAGGGGCAACGATCTAACGCCAGGGTGAGGGGGGGACCCCAAAGTAAGTAAAAATCTTTTTTGTTTTACTATATGGCAATAGGTAGGTGTTTAAAAGCAGCATGTCTTAATTGTATAAACTATTAATAGCCTCCACATTTTGTTCATACTGCCCCTTTAATTCCACACTTCTAGCTTGGTTTCACTTTTGGTTTAGTTTCTTTTTCCATTCAGTTGACATGCCCAAACTTGTTGGATAGTCAGCATCCTACAGAAACCTCTGGAAGAGCATGGCATTGTGAATGTTACACATATACAGCCTTTATTCTACTGAGTTAAACAACTCAGCTTTATCTCATGATGGAAGAACCTTTGGATGGTAAAATATTTTCCTCAAAAAGCAGTTTATTGAAAAAAATCCGATTTAAATAAAAAAAATCCGATTTTTTTTGATTTTTTTTTAAAAAACATTGATTTTTATCCACCCTGGTATACGGGTATACGGAGGGCATGCTGGATTACTGACCAGGGGTGCGGGGCTGTATATGGGGGGAGTGCTGGATTACTGACCAGGGGTGCGGGGCTGTATACGGGTATACGGAGGGCATGCTGGATTACTGACCAGGGGTGCGGGGCTGTATATGGGGGGAGTGCTGGATTACTGACCAGGGGTGCGGGGCTGTATACGGGTATACGGAGGGCATGCTGGATTACTGACCAGGGGTGCGGGGCTGTATATGGGGGGAGTGCTGGATTACTGACCAGGGGTGCGGGGCTGTATACGGGTATACGGAGGGCATGCTGGATTACTGACCAGGGGTGCGGGGCTGTATATGGGGGGAGTGCTGGATTACTGACCAGGGGTGTGGGGCTGTATATGGGGGGAGTGCTGGATTACTGACTAGGGGTGCGGGGCTGTATATGGGGGGGGGGGGGGGGGGGGCGGGGGGGAGAGTGCTGGATTACTAACCAGGGGTACGGGGCTGTATATAGGGGTAGTGCTGGATTACTGACCAGGGGTGAAGGGTGTATATGGGGGGAGTGCTGGATTACTGACCAGGAGTGCTGGATTACTGACCGTGGGCACCCTCTTAAGCAGAAGTAGTTCGCCCCACAAGGGTCCCGCCCTATGACAGTGGCCCTGTATGCAGGGCGGGCCGGCTATGGACATGGCACCCCTCAACTCTCTTCTTGCACCTGAAGGGGGCGCTCTTCATGTCACGGGCAGTTGAGTACTCACTTGTTCGGGAAAACAGCAGTGACCGTCTCCTCCTGGACGTCCTGGACATAACCCTGCAGAAAGAAGGTAGCACTCAGCAGCGGACCCCGACATACCAACACCGACCCAAAATATGGACACGTGTGCCTGGAGTCTGCCCCTGATTTACAGGGGGTGATTCTGAAGGGAAGGGGAGCAGACACTGATATTGAGGACACATCACTGTGTATAGAGGAGACACTGAGGAGAGGAGGAGCAGACACTGATACTGAGGACACATCACTGTGTATAGTATAGAGGAGACACTGAGGAGAGGAGGAGCAGACACTGATACTGAGGACACATCACTGTGTATAGTATAGAGGAGACACTGAGGAGAGGAGGAGCAGACACTGATACTGAGGACACATCACTGTGTATAGTATAGAGGAGACACTGAGGAGAGGGGGAGCAGACACTGATACTGAGGACACATCACCGTGTATAGTATAGAGGAGACACTGAGGAGAGGAGGAGCAGACACTGATACTGAGGACACATCACTGTGTATAGTATAGAGGAGACACTGAGGAGAGGAGGAGCAGACACTGATACTGAGGACACATCACTGTGTATAGTATAGAGGAGACACTGAGGAGAGGAGGAGCAGACACTGATACTGAGGACACATCACTGTGTATAGTATAGAGGAGACACTGAGGAGAGGAGGAGCAGACACTGATACTGAGGACACATCACTGTGTATAGTATAGAGGAGACACTGAGGAGAGGGGGAGCAGACACTGATACTGAGGGCACATCACTGTGTATAGTATAGAGGAGACACTGAGGAGAGGAGGAGCAGACACTGATACTGAGGACACATCACTGTGTATAGTATAGAGGAGACACTGAGGAGAGGGGGAGCAGACACTGATACTGAGGACACATCACTGTGTATAGTATAGAGGAGACACTGAGGAGAGGAGGAGCAGACACTGATACTGAGGACACATCACAGTGTATAGTATAGAGGAGACACTGAGGAGAGGGGGAGCAGACACTGATACTGAGGACACATCACTGTGTATAGTATAGAGGAGACACTGAGGAGAGGAGGAGCAGACACTGATACTGAGGACACATCACTGTGTATAGTATAGAGCAGACACTGAGGAGAGGAGGAGCAGACACTGATACTGAGGACACATCACTGTGTATAGTATAGAGGAGACACTGAGGAGAGGGGGAGCAGACACTGATACTGAGGACACATCACTGTGTATAGTATAGAGGAGACACTGAGGAGAGGGGGAGCAGACACTGATACTGAGGACACATCACTGTGTATAGTATAGAGGAGACACTGAGGAGAGGAGGAGCAGACACTGATACTGAGGACACATCACTGTGTATAGTATAGAGGAGACACTGAGGAGAGGGGGAGCAGACACTGATACTGAGGACACATCACTGTGTATAGTATAGAGGAGACACTGAGGAGAGGAGGAGCAGACACTGATACTGAGGACACATCACTGTGTATAGTATAGAGGAGACACTGAGGAGAGGAGGAGCAGACACTGATACTGAGGACACATCACTGTGTATAGTATAGAGGAGACACTGAGGAGAGGGGGAGCAGACACTGATACTGAGGACACATCACTGTGTATAGTATAGAGGAGACACTGAGGAGAGGGGGAGCAGACACTGATACTGAGGACACATCACTGTGTATAGTATAGAGGAGACACTGAGGAGAGGGGGAGCAGACACTGATACTGAGGACACATCACTGTGTATAGTATAGAGGAGACACTGAGGAGAGGGGGAGCAGACACTGATACTGAGGACACATCACTATGTATAGTATAGAGGAGACACTGAGGAGAGGAGGAGCAGACACTGATACTGAGGACACATCACTGTGTATAGTATAGAGGAGACACTGAGGAGAGGGGGAGCAGACACTGATACTGAGGACACATCACTGTGTATAGTATAGAGGAGACACTGAGGAGAGGGGGAGCAGACACTGATACTGAGGACACATCACTGTGTATAGTATAGAGGAGACACTGAGGAGAGGAGGAGCAGACACTGATACTGAGGACACATCACTGTGTATAGTATAGAGGAGACACTGAGGAGAGGGGGAGCAGACACTGATACTGAGGACACATCACCGTGTATAGTATAGAGGAGACACTGAGGAGAGGAGGAGCAGACACTGATACTGAGGACACATCACTGTGTATAGTATAGAGGAGACACTGAGGAGAGGAGGAGCAGACACTGATACTGAGGACACATCACTGTGTATAGTATAGAGGAGACACTGAGGAGAGGAGGAGCAGACACTGATACTGAGGACACATCACTGTGTATAGTATAGAGGAGACACTGAGGAGAGGAGGAGCAGACACTGATACTGAGGACACATCACTGTGTATAGTATAGAGGAGACACTGAGGAGAGGGGGAGCATACACTGATACTGAGGGCACATCACTGTGTATAGTATAGAGGAGACACTGAGGAGAGGAGGAGCAGACACTGATACTGAGGGCACATCACCGTGTATAGTATAGAGGAGACACTGAGGAGAGGAGGAGCAGACACTGATACTGAGGACACATCACTGTGTATAGTATAGAGGAGACACTGAGGAGAGGAGGAGCAGACACTGATACTGAGGACACATCACTGTGTATAGTATAGAGGAGACACTGAGGAGAGGAGGAGCAGACACTGATACTGAGGACACATCACTGTGTATAGTATAGAGGAGACACTGAGGAGAGGGGGAGCAGACACTGATACTGAGGACACATCACTGTGTATAGTATAGAGGAGACACTGAGGAGAGGAGGAGCAGACACTGATACTGAGGACACATCACAGTGTATAGTATAGAGGAGACACTGAGGAGAGGGGGAGCAGACACTGATACTGAGGACACATCACTGTGTATAGTATAGAGGAGACACTGAGGAGAGGAGGAGCAGACACTGATACTGAGGACACATCACTGTGTATAGTATAGAGGAGACACTGAGGAGAGGAGGAGCAGACACTGATACTGAGGACACATCACTGTGTATAGTATAGAGGAGACACTGAGGAGAGGAGGAGCAGACACTGATACTGAGGACACATCACTGTGTATAGTATAGAGGAGACACTGAGGAGAGGGGGAGCAGACACTGATACTGAGGACACATCACTGTGTATAGTATAGAGGAGACACTGAGGAGAGGGGGAGCAGACACTGATACTGAGGACACATCACTGTGTATAGTATAGAGGAGACACTGAGGAGAGGAGGAGCAGACACTGATACTGAGGACACATCACTGTGTATAGTATAGAGGAGACACTGAGGAGAGGAGGAGCAGACACTGATACTGAGGACACATCACTGTGTATAGTATAGAGGAGACACTGAGGAGAGGAGGAGCAGACACTGATACTGAGGACACATCACTGTGTATAGAGGAGACACTGAGGAGAGGAGGAGCAGACACTGATACTGAGGACACATCACTGTGTATAGTATAGAGGAGACACTGAGGAGAGGAGGAGCAGACACTGATACTGAGGGCACATCACTGTGTATAGTATAGAGGAGACACTGAGGAGAGGAGGAGCAGACACTGATACTGAGGGCACATCACCGTGTATAGTATAGAGGAGACACTGAGGAGAGGAGGAGCAGACACTGATACTGAGGACACATCACTGTGTATAGTATAGAGGAGACACTGAGGAGAGGAGGAGCAGACACTGATACTGAGGACACATCACTGTGTATAGTATAGAGGAGACACTGAGGAGAGGAGGAGCAGACACTGATACTGAGGACACATCACTGTGTATAGTATAGAGGAGACACTGAGGAGAGGGGGAGCAGACACTGATACTGAGGACACATCACTGTGTATAGTATAGAGGAGACACTGAGGAGAGGAGGAGCAGACACTGATACTGAGGACACATCACAGTGTATAGTATAGAGGAGACACTGAGGAGAGGGGGAGCAGACACTGATACTGAGGACACATCACTGTGTATAGTATAGAGGAGACACTGAGGAGAGGAGGAGCAGACACTGATACTGAGGACACATCACTGTGTATAGTATAGAGGAGACACTGAGGAGAGGAGGAGCAGACACTGATACTGAGGACACATCACTGTGTATAGTATAGAGGAGACACTGAGGAGAGGAGGAGCAGACACTGATACTGAGGACACATCACTGTGTATAGTATAGAGGAGACACTGAGGAGAGGGGGAGCAGACACTGATACTGAGGACACATCACTGTGTATAGTATAGAGGAGACACTGAGGAGAGGGGGAGCAGACACTGATACTGAGGACACATCACTGTGTATAGTATAGAGGAGACACTGAGGAGAGGAGGAGCAGACACTGATACTGAGGACACATCACTGTGTATAGTATAGAGGAGACACTGAGGAGAGGAGGAGCAGACACTGATACTGAGGACACATCACTGTGTATAGTATAGAGGAGACACTGAGGAGAGGAGGAGCAGACACTGATACTGAGGACACATCACTGTGTATAGAGGAGACACTGAGGAGAGGAGGAGCAGACACTGATACTGAGGACACATCACTGTGTATAGTATAGAGGAGACACTGAGGAGAGGAGGAGCAGACACTGATACTGAGGACACATCACTGTGTATAGTATAGAGGAGACACTGAGGAGAGGAGGAGCAGACACTGATACTGAGGACACATCACTGTGTATAGTATAGAGGAGACACTGAGGAGAGGAGGAGCAGACACTGATACTGAGGACACATCACTGTGTATAGTATAGAGGAGACACTGAGGAGAGGGGGAGCAGACACTGATACTGAGGACACATCACTGTGTATAGTATAGAGGAGACACTGAGGAGAGGAGGAGCAGACACTGATACTGAGGACACATCACTGTGTATAGTATAGAGGAGACACTGAGGAGAGGAGGAGCAGACACTGATACTGAGGACACATCACTGTGTATAGTATAGAGGAGACACTGAGGAGAGGAGGAGCAGACACTGATACTGAGGACACATCACTGTGTATAGTATAGAGGAGACACTGAGGAGAGGGGGAGCAGACACTGATACTGAGGACACATCACTGTGTATAGTATAGAGGAGACACTGAGGAGAGGAGGAGCAGACACTGATACTGAGGACACATCACTGTGTATAGTATAGAGGAGACACTGAGGAGAGGAGGAGCAGACACTGATACTGAGGACACATCACTGTGTATAGTATAGAGGAGACACTGAGGAGAGGGGGAGCAGACACTGATACTGAGGACACATCACTGTGTATAGTATAGAGGAGACACTGAGGAGAGGGGGAGCAGACACTGATACTGAGGACACATCACCGTGTATAGTATAGAGGAGACACTGAGGAGAGGGGGAGCAGACACTGATACTGAGGACACATCACTGTGTATAGTATAGAGGAGACACTGAGGAGAAGAGGAGCAGACACTGATACTGAGGACACATCACTGTGTATAGTATAGAGGAGACACTGAGGAGAGGAGGAGCAGACACTGATACTGAGGACACATCACTGTGTATAGTATAGAGGAGACACTGAGGAGAGGAGGAGCAGACACATACTGAGGACACATCACCGTGTATAGTATAGAGGAGACACTGAGGAGAGGGGGAGCAGACACTGATACTGAGGACACATCACTGTGTATAGAGGAGACACTGAGGAGAGGAGGAGCAGACACTGATACTGAGGACACATCACTGTGTATAGTATAGAGGAGACACTGAGGAGAGGAGGAGCAGACACTGATACTGAGGACACATCACTGTGTATAGTATAGAGGAGACACTGAGGAGAGGAGGAGCAGACACTGATACTGAGGACACATCACTGTGTATAGAGGAGACACTGAGGAGAGGAGGAGCAGACACTGATACTGAGGACACATCACTGTGTATAGTATAGAGGAGACACTGAGGAGAGGAGGAGCAGACACTGATACTGAGGACACATCACTGTGTATAGTATAGAGGAGACACTGAGGAGAGGAGGAGCAGACACTGATACTGAGGACACATCACTGTGTATAGTATAGAGGAGACACTGAGGAGAGGAGGAGCAGACACTGATACTGAGGACACATCACTGTGTATAGTATAGAGGAGACACTGAGGAGAGGGGGAGCAGACACTGATACTGAGGACACATCACTGTGTATAGTATAGAGGAGACACTGAGGAGAGGAGGAGCAGACACTGATACTGAGGACACATCACTGTGTATAGTATAGAGGAGACACTGAGGAGAGGAGGAGCAGACACTGATACTGAGGACACATCACTGTGTATAGAGGAGACACTGAGGAGAGGAGGAGCAGACACTGATACTGAGGACACATCACTGTGTATAGTATAGAGGAGACACTGAGGAGAGGAGGAGCAGACACTGATACTGAGGACACATCACTGTGTATAGTATAGAGGAGACACTGAGGAGAGGGGGAGCAGACACTGATACTGAGGACACATCACTGTGTATAGTATAGAGGAGACACTGAGGAGAGGAGGAGCAGACACTGATACTGAGGACACATCACTGTGTATAGTATAGAGGAGACACTGAGGAGAGGAGGAGCAGACACTGATACTGAGGACACATCACTGTGTATAGTATAGAGGAGACACTGAGGAGAGGGGGAGCAGACACTGATATTGAGGACACATCACCGTGTATAGTATAGAGGAGACACTGAGGAGAGGAGGAGCAGACACTGATACTGAGGACACATCACTGTGTATAGTATAGAGGAGACACTGAGGAGAGGGGGAGCAGACACTGATACTGAGGACACATCACTGTGTATAGTATAGAGGAGACACTGAGGAGAGGAGGAGCAGACACTGATACTGAGGACACATCACTGTGTATAGTATAGAGGAGACACTGAGGAGAGGAGGAGCAGACACTGATACTGAGGACACATCACTGTGTATAGTATAGAGGAGACACTGAGGAGAGGAGGAGCAGACACTGATACTGAGGACACATCACTGTGTATAGTATAGAGGAGACACTGAGGAGAGGAGGAGCAGACACTGATACTGAGGACACATCACCGTGTATAGTATAGAGGAGACACTGAGGAGAGGAGGAGCAGACACTGATACTGAGGACACATCACTGTGTATAGTATAGAGGAGACACTGAGGAGAGGAGGAGCAGACACTGATACTGAGGACACATCACTGTGTATAGTATAGAGGAGACACTGAGGAGAGGGGGAGCAGACACTGATACTGAGGACACATCACTGTGTATAGTATAGAGGAGACACTGAGGAGAGGGGGAGCAGACACTGATACTGAGGACACATCACCGTGTATAGTATAGAGGAGACACTGAGGAGAGGGGGAGCAGACACTGATACTGAGGACACATCACCGTGTATAGTATAGAGGAGACACTGAGGAGAGGGGGAGCAGACACTGATACTGAGGACACATCACTGTGTATAGTATAGAGGAGACACTGAGGAGAGGAGGAGCAGACACTGATACTGAGGACACATCACTGTGTATAGTATAGAGGAGACACTGAGGAGAGGGGGAGCAGACACTGATACTGAGGACACATCACTGTGTATAGAGGAGACACTGAGGAGAGGGGGAGCAGACACTGATACTGAGGACACATCACTGTGTATAGAGGAGACACTGAGGAGAGGAGGAGCAGACACTGATACTGAGGACACATCACTGTGTATAGTATAGAGGAGACACTGAGGAGAGGAGGAGCAGACACTGATACTGAGGACACATCACTGTGTATAGTATAGAGGAGACACTGAGGAGAGGGGGAGCAGACACTGATACTGAGGACACATCACTGTGTATAGTATAGAGGAGACACTGAGGAGAGGGGGAGCAGACACTGATACTGAGGACACATCACTGTGTATAGTATAGAGGAGACACTGAGGAGAGGGGGAGCAGACACTGATACTGAGGGCACATCACTGTGTATAGTATAGAGGAGACACTGAGGAGAGGGGTAGCAGACACTGATACTGAGGACACATCACTGTGTATAGTATAGAGGAGACACTGAGGAGAGGAGGAGCAGACACTGATACTGAGGACACATCACTGTGTATAGTATAGAGGAGACACTGAGGAGAGGGGGAGCAGACACTGATACTGAGGACACATCACTGTGTATAGTATAGAGGAGACACTGAGGAGAGGGGGAGCAGACACTGATACTGAGGACACATCACTGTGTATAGTATAGAGGAGACACTGAGGAGAGGAGGAGCAGACACTGATACTGAGGACACATCACCGTGTATAGTATAGAGGAGACACTGAGGAGAGGAGGAGCAGACACTGATACTGAGGACACATCACTGTGTATAGTATAGAGGAGACACTGAGGAGAGGGGGAGCAGACACTGATACTGAGGACACATCACTGTGTATAGTATAGAGGAGACACTGAGGAGAGGAGGAGCAGACACTGATACTGAGGGCACATCACTGTGTATAGTATAGAGGAGACACTGAGGAGAGGAGGAGCAGACACTGATACTGAGGACACATCACTGTGTATAGTATAGAGGAGACACTGAGGAGAGGAGGAGCAGACACTGATACTGAGGGCACATCACTGTGTATAGAGGAGACACTGAGGAGAGGAGGAGCAGACACTGATACTGAGGACACATCACTGTGTATAGTATAGAGGAGACACTGAGGAGAGGAGGAGCAGACACTGATACTGAGGACACATCACTGTGTATAGTATAGAGGAGACACTGAGGAGAGGAGGAGCAGACACTGATACTGAGGACACATCACTGTGTATAGTATAGAGGAGACACTGAGGAGAGGAGGAGCAGACACTGATACTGAGGACACATCACTGTGTATAGTATAGAGGAGACACTGAGGAGAGGAGGAGCAGACACTGATACTGAGGACACATCACTGTGTATAGTATAGAGGAGACACTGAGGAGAGGAGGAGCAGACACTGATACTGAGGACACATCACTGTGTATAGTATAGAGGAGACACTGAGGAGAGGAGGAGCAGACACTGATACTGAGGACACATCACTGTGTATAGTATAGAGGAGACACTGAGGAGAGGAGGAGCAGACACTGATACTGAGGACACATCACTGTGTATAGAGGAGACACTGAGGAGAGGAGGAGCAGACACTGATACTGAGGACACATCACTGTGTATAGTATAGAGGAGACACTGAGGAGAGGAGGAGCAGACACTGATACTGAGGACACATCACTGTGTATAGTATAGAGGAGACACTGAGGAGAGGAGGAGCAGACACTGATACTGAGGGCACATCACTGTGTATAGTATAGAGGAGACACTGAGGAGAGGAGGAGCAGACACTGATACTGAGGGCACATCACTGTGTATAGTATAGAGGAGACACTGAGGAGAGGAGGAGCAGACACTGATACTGAGGACACATCACTGTGTATAGAGGAGACACTGAGGAGAGGAGGAGCAGACACTGATACTGAGGACACATCACCGTGTATAGTATAGAGGAGACACTGAGGAGAGGGGGAGCAGACACTGATACTGAGGACACATCACCGTGTATAGTATAGAGGAGACACTGAGGAGAGGAGGAGCAGACACTGATACTGAGGACACATCACTGTGTATAGTATAGAGGAGACACTGAGGAGAGGAGGAGCAGACACTGATTCTGAGGGCACATCACTGTGTATAGTATAGAGGAGACACTGAGGAGAGGAGGAGCAGACACTGATACTGAGGACACATCACTGTGTATAGTATAGAGGAGACACTGAGGAGAGGGGGAGCAGACACTGATACTGAGGACACATCACTGTGTATAGTATAGAGGAGACACTGAGGAGAGGAGGAGCAGACACTGATACTGAGGACACATCACTGTGTATAGTATAGAGGAGACACTGAGGAGAGGAGGAGCAGACACTGATACTGAGGACACATCACTGTGTATAGTATAGAGGAGACACTGAGGAGAGGAGGAGCAGACACTGATACTGAGGACACATCACTGTGTATAGTATAGAGGAGACACTGAGGAGAGGGGGAGCAGACACTGATACTGAGGACACATCACTGTGTATAGAGGAGACACTGAGGAGAGGAGGAGCAGACACTGATACTGAGGACACATCACTGTGTATAGTATAGAGGAGACACTGAGGAGAGGAGGAGCAGACACTGATACTGAGGGCACATCACTGTGTATAGTATAGAGGAGACACTGAGGAGAGGAGGAGCAGACACTGATACTGAGGACACATCACCGTGTATAGTATAGAGGAGACACTGAGGAGAGGGGGAGCAGACACTGATACTGAGGACACATCACTGTGTATAGTATAGAGGAGACACTGAGGAGAGGAGGAGCAGACACTGATACTGAGGACACATCACTGTGTATAGTATAGAGGAGACACTGAGGAGAGGAGGAGCAGACACTGATACTGAGGACACATCACTGTGTATAGTATAGAGGAGACACTGAGGAGAGGAGGAGCAGACACTGATACTGAGGGCACATCACTGTGTATAGTATAGAGGAGACACTGAGGAGAGGGGGAGCAGACACTGATACTGAGGACACATCACCGTGTATAGTATAGAGGAGACACTGAGGAGAGGGGGAGCAGACACTGATACTGAGGACACATCACTGTGTATAGTATAGAGGAGACACTGAGGAGAGGAGGAGCAGACACTGATACTGAGGACACATCACTGTGTATAGTATAGAGGAGACACTGAGGAGAGGGGGAGCAGACACTGATACTGAGGACACATCACTGTGTATAGTATAGAGGAGACACTGAGGAGAGGGGGAGCAGACACTGATACTGAGGACACATCACTGTGTATAGTATAGAGGAGACACTGAGGAGAGGGGGAGCAGACACTGATACTGAGGACACATCACTGTGTATAGTATAGAGGAGACACTGAGGAGAGGGGGAGCAGACACTGATACTGAGGACACATCACTGTGTATAGAGGAGACACTGAGGAGAGGAGGAGCAGACACTGATACTGAGGACACATCACTGTGTATAGTATAGAGGGGACACTGAGGAGAGGGGGAGCAGACACTGATACTGAGGACACATCACTGTGTATAGTATAGAGGAGACACTGAGGAGAGGAGGAGCAGACACTGATACTGAGGACACATCACCGTGTATAGTATAGAGGAGACACTGAGGAGAGGAGGAGCAGACACTGATACTGAGGACACATCACTGTGTATAGTATAGAGGAGACACTGAGGAGAGGGGGAGCAGACACTGATACTGAGGACACATCACTGTGTATAGTATAGAGGAGACACTGAGGAGAGGGGGAGCAGACACTGATAC
This sequence comes from Ranitomeya variabilis, assembly GCF_051348905.1. NCBI lineage: Eukaryota > Metazoa > Chordata > Amphibia > Anura > Dendrobatidae > Ranitomeya > Ranitomeya variabilis. Next base: position 6,258,916 of record NC_135236.1, on the reverse strand, counting down.
TGAGGACACATCACTGTGTATAGTATAGAGGAGACACTGAGGAGAGGAGGAGCAGACACTGATACTGAGGGCACATCACTGTGTATAGTATAGAGGAGACACTGAGGAGAGGGGGAGCAGACACTGATACTGAGGACACATCACTGTGTATAGTATAGAGGAGACACTGAGGAGAGGAGGAGCAGACACTGATACTGAGGACACATCACTGTGTATAGTATAGAGGAGACACTGAGGAGAGGAGGAGCAGACACTGATACTGAGGACACATCACTGTGTATAGTATAGAGGAGACACTGAGGAGAGGAGGAGCAGACACTGATACTGAGGACACATCACTGTGTATAGTATAGAGGAGACACTGAGGAGAGGAGGAGCAGACACTGATACTGAGGACACATCACTGTGTATAGTATAGAGGAGACACTGAGGAGAGGGGGAGCAGACACTGATACTGAGGGCACATCACTGTGTATAGTATAGAGGAGACACTGAGGAGAGGAGGAGCAGACACTGATACTGAGGACACATCACTGTGTATAGTATAGAGGAGACACTGAGGAGAGGAGGAGCAGACACTGATACTGAGGACACATCACTGTGTATAGTATAGAGGAGACACTGAGGAGAGGGGGAGCAGACACTGATACTGAGGACACATCACTGTGTATAGTATAGAGGAGACACTGAGGAGAGGAGGAGCAGACACTGATACTGAGGACACATCACTGTGTATAGTATAGAGGAGACACTGAGGAGAGGAGGAGCAGACACTGATACTGAGGACACATCACTGTGTATAGTATAGAGGAGACACTGAGGAGAGGGGGAGCAGACACTGATACTGAGGACACATCACTGTGTATAGTATAGAGGAGACACTGAGGAGAGGGGGAGCAGACACTGATACTGAGGACACATCACTGTGTATAGTATAGAGGAGACACTGAGGAGAGGAGGAGCAGACACTGATACTGAGGACACATCACTGTGTATAGTATAGAGGAGACACTGAGGAGAGGGGGAGCAGACACTGATACTGAGGGCACATCACTATGTATAGTATAGAGGAGACACTGAGGAGAGGGGGAGCAGACACTGATACTGAGGACACATCACTGTGTATAGTATAGAGGAGACACTGAGGAGAGGAGGAGCAGACACTGATACTGAGGACACATCACTGTGTATAGTATAGAGGAGACACTGAGGAGAGGAGGAGCAGACACTGATACTGAGGACACATCACTGTGTATAGTATAGAGGAGACACTGAGGAGAGGAGGAGCAGACACTGATACTGAGGGCACATCACTGTGTATAGTATAGAGGAGACACTGAGGAGAGGAGGAGCAGACACTGATACTGAGGACACATCACTGTGTATAGTATAGAGGAGACACTGAGGAGAGGAGGAGCAGACACTGATACTGAGGACACATCACTGTGTATAGTATAGAGGAGACACTGAGGAGAGGGGGAGCAGACACTGATACTGAGGACACATCACTGTGTATAGTATAGAGGAGACACTGAGGAGAGGAGGAGCAGACACTGATACTGAGGACACATCACTGTGTATAGTATAGAGGAGACACTGAGGAGAGGAGGAGCAGACACTGATACTGAGGACACATCACTGTGTATAGTATAGAGGAGACACTGAGGAGAGGAGGAGCAGACACTGATACTGAGGACACATCACCGTGTATAGTATAGAGGAGACACTGAGGAGAGGAGGAGCAGACACTGATACTGAGGACACATCACAGTGTATAGTATAGAGGAGACACTGAGGAGAGGAGGAGCAGACACTGATACTGAGGACACATCACTGTGTATAGTATAGAGGAGACACTGAGGAGAGGAGGAGCAGACACTGATACTGAGGACACATCACCGTGTATAGTATAGAGGAGACACTGAGGAGAGGAGGAGCAGACACTGATACTGAGGACACATCACCGTGTATAGTATAGAGGAGACACTGAGGAGAGGAGGAGCAGACACTGATACTGAGGACACATCACTGTGTATAGTATAGAGGAGACACTGAGGAGAGGGGGAGCAGACACTGATACTGAGGACACATCACTGTGTATAGTATAGAGGAGACACTGAGGAGAGGGGGAGCAGACACTGATACTGAGGACACATCACTGTGTATAGTATAGAGGAGACACTGAGGAGAGGGGGAGCAGACACTGATACTGAGGACACATCACTGTGTATAGTATAGAGGAGACACTGAGGAGAGGAGGAGCAGACACTGATACTGAGGACACATCACTGTGTATAGTATAGAGGAGACACTGAGGAGAGGAGGAGCAGACACTGATACTGAGGGCACATCACTGTGTATAGTATAGAGGAGACACTGAGGAGAGGAGGAGCAAACACTGATACTGAGGACACATCACTGTGTATAGTATAGAGGAGACACTGAGGAGAGGAGGAGCAGACACTGATACTGAGGACACATCACTGTGTATAGTATAGAGGAGACACTGAGGAGAGGAGGAGCAGACACTGATACTGAGGACACATCACTGTATATAGTATAGAGGAGACACTGAGGAGAGGAGGAGCAGACACTGATACTGAGGACACATCACCGTGTATAGTATAGAGGAGACACTGAGGAGAGGAGGAGCAGACACTGATACTGAGGACACATCACTGTGTATAGTATAGAGGAGACACTGAGGAGAGGAGGAGCAGACACTGATACTGAGGACACATCACCGTGTATAGTATAGAGGAGACACTGAGGAGAGGGGGAGCAGACACTGATACTGAGGACACATCACCGTGTATAGTATAGAGGAGACACTGAGGAGAGGAGGAGCAGACACTGATACTGAGGACACATCACTGTGTATAGTATAGAGGAGACACTGAGGAGAGGAGGAGCAGACACTGATACTGAGGACACATCACTGTATATAGTATAGAGGAGACACTGAGGAGAGGGGGAGCAGACACTGATACTGAGGACACATCACTGTGTATAGTATAGAGGAGACACTGAGGAGAGGAGGAGCAGACACTGATACTGAGGACACATCACTGTGTATAGTATAGAGGAGACACTGAGGAGAGGAGGAGCAGACACTGATATTGAGGACACATCACTGTGTATAGTATAGAGGAGACACTGAGGAGAGGGGGAGCAGACACTGATACTGAGGACACATCACTGTGTATAGTATAGAGGAGACACTGAGGAGAGGGGGAGCAGACACTGATACTGAGGACACATCACTGTGTATAGTATAGAGGAGACACTGAGGAGAGGGGGAGCAGACACTGATACTGAGGACACATCACTGTGTATAGTATAGAGGAGACACTGAGGAGAGGAGGAGCAGACACTGATACTGAGGACACATCACTGTGTATAGTATAGAGGAGACACTGAGGAGAGGAGGAGCAGACACTGATACTGAGGGCACATCACTGTGTATAGTATAGAGGAGACACTGAGGAGAGGAGGAGCAAACACTGATACTGAGGACACATCACTGTGTATAGTATAGAGGAGACACTGAGGAGAGGAGGAGCAGACACTGATACTGAGGACACATCACTGTGTATAGTATAGAGGAGACACTGAGGAGAGGAGGAGCAGACACTGATACTGAGGACACATCACTGTATATAGTATAGAGGAGACACTGAGGAGAGGAGGAGCAGACACTGATACTGAGGACACATCACCGTGTATAGTATAGAGGAGACACTGAGGAGAGGAGGAGCAGACACTGATACTGAGGACACATCACTGTGTATAGTATAGAGGAGACACTGAGGAGAGGAGGAGCAGACACTGATACTGAGGACACATCACCGTGTATAGTATAGAGGAGACACTGAGGAGAGGGGGAGCAGACACTGATACTGAGGACACATCACCGTGTATAGTATAGAGGAGACACTGAGGAGAGGAGGAGCAGACACTGATACTGAGGACACATCACTGTGTATAGTATAGAGGAGACACTGAGGAGAGGAGGAGCAGACACTGATACTGAGGACACATCACTGTATATAGTATAGAGGAGACACTGAGGAGAGGGGGAGCAGACACTGATACTGAGGACACATCACTGTGTATAGTATAGAGGAGACACTGAGGAGAGGAGGAGCAGACACTGATACTGAGGACACATCACTGTGTATAGTATAGAGGAGACACTGAGGAGAGGAGGAGCAGACACTGATATTGAGGACACATCACTGTGTATAGTATAGAGGAGACACTGAGGAGAGGAGGAGCAGACACTGATACTGAGGACACATCACTGTGTATAGTATAGAGGAGACACTGAGGAGAGGGGGAGCAGACACTGATACTGAGGACACATCACTGTGTATAGTATAGAGGAGACACTGAGGAGAGGGGGAGCAGACACTGATACTGAGGACACATCACTGTGTATAGTATAGAGGAGACACTGAGGAGAGGAGGAGCAGACACTGATACTGAGGACACATCACTGTGTATAGTATAGAGGAGACACTGAGGAGAGGAGGAGCAGACACTGATACTGAGGACACATCACTGTGTATAGTATAGAGGAGACACTGAGGAGAGGAGGAGCAGACACTGATACTGAGGGCACATCACTGTGTATAGTATAGAGGAGACACTGAGGAGAGGAGGAGCAGACACTGATACTGAGGACACATCACTGTGTATAGTATAGAGGAGACACTGAGGAGAGGAGGAGCAGACACTGATACTGAGGACACATCACTGTGTATAGTATAGAGGAGACACTGAGGAGAGGAGGAGCAGACACTGATACTGAGGACATATCACTGTGTATAGTATAGAGGAGACATTGAGGAGAGGAGGAGCAGACACTGATACTGAGGACACATCACTGTGTATAGTATAGAGGAGACACTGAGGAGAGGGGGAGCAGACACTGATACTGAGGACACATCACTGTGTATAGTATACAGGAGACACGGAGGAGAGGGGGAGCAGACACTGATACTGAGGGCACATCACTGTGTATAGTATAGAGGAGACACTGAGGAGAGGGGGAGCAGACACTGATACTGAGGACACATCACTGTGTATAGTATAGAGGAGACACTGAGGAGAGGAGGAGCAGACACTGATACTGAGGACACATCACTGTGTATAGTATAGAGGAGACACTGAGGAGAGGAGGAGCAGACACTGATACTGAGGACACATCACCGTGTATAGTATAGAGGAGACACTGAGGAGAGGGGGAGCAGACACTGATACTGAGGACACATCACCGTGTATAGTATAGAGGAGACACTGAGGAGAGGGGGAGCAGACACTGATACTGAGGACACATCACCGTGTATAGTATAGAGGAGACACTGAGGAGAGGAGGAGCAGACACTGATACTGAGGACACATCACCGTGTATAGTATAGAGGAGACACTGAGGAGAGGAGGAGCAGACACTGATACTGAGGACACATCACTGTGTATAGTATAGAGGAGACACTGAGGAGAGGAGGAGCAGACACTGATACTGAGGACACATCACTGTGTATAGTATAGAGGAGACACTGAGGAGAGGGGGAGCAGACACTGATACTGAGGACACATCACTGTGTATAGTATAGAGGAGACACTGAGGAGAGGGGGAGCAGACACTGATACTGAGGACACATCACTGTGTATAGAGGAGACACTGAGGAGAGGAGGAGCAGACACTGATACTGAGGACACATCACTGTGTATAGAGGAGACACTGAGGAGAGGAGGAGCAGACACTGATACTGAGGACACATCACTGTGTATAGTATAGAGGAGACACTGAGGAGAGGAGGAGCAGACACTGATACTGAGGGCACATCACTGTGTATAGTATAGAGGAGACACTGAGGAGAGGGGGAGCAGACACTGATACTGAGGACACATCACTGTGTATAGTATAGAGGAGACACTGAGGAGAGGAGGAGCAGACACTGATACTGAGGACACATCACTGTGTATAGTATAGAGGAGACACTGAGGAGAGGAGGAGCAGACACTGATACTGAGGGCACATCACTGTGTATAGTATAGAGGAGACACTGAGGAGAGGGGGAGCAGACACTGATACTGAGGGCACATCACTGTGTATAGTATAGAGGAGACACTGAGGAGAGGGGGAGCAGACACCGATACTGAGGACACATCACCGTGTATAGTATAGAGGAGACACTGAGGAGAGGAGGAGCAGACACTGATACTGAGGACACATCACTGTGTATAGTATAGAGGAGACACTGAGGAGAGGAGGAGCAGACACTGATACTGAGGGCACATCACTGTGTATAGTATAGAGGAGACACTGAGGAGAGGAGGAGCAGACACTGATACTGAGGACACATCACTGTGTATAGAGGAGACACTGAGGAGAGGAGGAGCAGACACTGATACTGAGGACACATCACTGTGTATAGTATAGAGGAGACACTGAGGAGAGGAGGAGCAGACACTGATACTGAGGACACATCACTGTGTATAGTATAGAGGAGACACTGAGGAGAGGAGGAGCAGACACTGATACTGAGGACACATCACCGTGTATAGTATAGAGGAGACACTGAGGAGAGGAGGAGCAGACACTGATACTGAGGACACATCACTGTGTATAGTATAGAGGAGACACTGAGGAGAGGAGGAGCAGACACTGATACTGAGGACACATCACTGTGTATAGTATAGAGGAGACACTGAGGAGAGGAGGAGCAGACACTGATACTGAGCACACATCACTGTGTATAGTATAGAGGAGACACTGAGGAGAGGGGGAGCAGACACTGATACTGAGGACACATCACTGTGTATAGTATAGAGGAGACACTGAGGAGAGGAGGAGCAGACACTGATACTGAGGACACATCACTGTGTATAGAGGAGACACTGAGGAGAGGAGGAGCAGACACTGATACTGAGGACACATCACTGTGTATAGTATAGAGGAGACACTGAGGAGAGGAGGAGCAGACACTGATACTGAGGACACATCACTGTGTATAGTATAGAGGAGACACTGAGGAGAGGGGGAGCAGACACTGATACTGAGGACACATCACTGTGTATAGTATAGAGGAGACACTGAGGAGAGGAGGAGCAGACACTGATACTGAGGACACATCACTGTGTATAGTATAGAGGAGACACTGAGGAGAGGGGGAGCAGACACTGATACTGAGGACACATCACTGTGTATAGTATAGAGGAGACACTGAGGAGAGGAGGAGCAGACACTGATACTGAGGGCACATCACTGTGTATAGTATAGAGGAGACACTGAGGAGAGGAGGAGCAGACACTGATACTGAGGACACATCACTGTGTATAGTATAGAGGAGACACTGAGGAGAGGAGGAGCAGACACTGATACTGAGGACACATCACTGTGTATAGTATAGAGGAGACACTGAGGAGAGGGGGAGCAGACACTGATACTGAGGACACATCACTGTGTATAGTATAGAGCAGACACTGAGGACAGGAGGAGCAGACACTGATACTGAGGACACATCACTGTGTATAGTATAGAGGAGACACTGAGGAGAGGGGGAGCAGACACTGATACTGAGGACACATCACTGTGTATAGTATAGAGGAGACACTGAGGAGAGGAGGAGCAGACACTGATACTGAGGACACATCACTGTGTATAGTATAGAGGAGACACTGAGGAGAGGAGGAGCAGACACTGATACTGAGGACACATCACTGTGTATAGTATAGAGGAGACACTGAGGAGAGGGGGAGCAGACACTGATACTGAGGACACATCACTGTGTATAGTATAGAGGAGACACTGAGGAGAGGAGGAGCAGACACTGATACTGAGGACACATCACTGTGTATAGTATAGAGGAGACACTGAGGAGAGGAGGAGCAGACACTGATACTGAGGACACATCACTGTGTATAGTATAGAGGAGACACTGAGGAGAGGAGGAGCAGACACTGATACTGAGGACACATCACTGTGTATAGTATAGAGGGGACACTGAGGAGAGGGGGAGCAGACACTGATACTGAGGACACATCACCGTGTATAGTATAGAGGAGACACTGAGGAGAGGAGGAGCAGACACTGATACTGAGGACACATCACCGTGTATAGTATAGAGGAGACACTGAGGAGAGGGGGAGCAGACACTGATACTGAGGACACATCACCGTGTATAGTATAGAGGAGACACTGAGGAGAGGAGGAGCAGACACTGATACTGAGGACACATCACTGTGTATAGTATAGAGGAGACACTGAGGAGAGGAGGAGCAGACACTGATACTGAGGACACATCACTGTGTATAGTATAGAGGAGACACTGAGGAGAGGAGGAGCAGACACTGATACTGAGGACACATCACTGTGTATAGTATAGAGCAGACACTGAGGAGAGGAGGAGCAGACACTGATACTGAGGACACATCACTGTGTATAGTATAGAGGAGACACTGAGGAGAGGAGGAGCAGACACTGATACTGAGGACACATCACTGTGTATAGAGGAGACACTGAGGAGAGGAGGAGCAGACACTGATACTGAGGGCACATCACTGTGTATAGTATAGAGGAGACACTGAGGAGAGGAGGAGCAGACACTGATACTGAGGACACATCACCGTGTATAGTATAGAGGAGACACTGAGGAGAGGAGGAGCAGACACTGATACTGAGGACACATCACTGTGTATAGTATAGAGCAGACACTGAGGAGAGGGGGAGCAGACACTGATACTGAGGACACATCACTGTGTATAGTATAGAGGAGACACTGAGGAGAGGAGGAGCAGACACTGATACTGAGGACACATCACTGTGTATAGCATAGAGGAGACACTGAGGAGAGGGGGAGCAGACACTGATACTGAGGACACATCACTGTGTATAGTATAGAGGAGACACTGAGGAGAGGGGGAGCAGACACTGATACTGAGGACACATCACTGTGTATAGTATAGAGGAGACACTGAGGAGAGGAGGAGCAGACACTGATACTGAGGACACATCACTGTGTATAGTATAGAGCAGACACTGAGGACAGGAGGAGCAGACACTGATACTGAGGACACATCACTGTGTATAGTATAGAGGAGACACTGAGGAGAGGAGGAGCAGACACTGATACTGAGGACACATCACTGTGTATAGTATAGAGGAGACACTGAGGAGAGGAGGAGCAGACACTGATACTGAGGACACATCACTGTGTATAGTATAGAGGAGACACTGAGGAGAGGAGGAGCAGACACTGATACTGAGGACACATCACCGTGTATAGTATAGAGGAGACACTGAGGAGAGGAGGAGCAGACACTGATACTGAGGACACATCACTGTGTATAGTATAGAGGAGACACTGAGGAGAGGAGGAGCAGACACTGATACTGAGGACACATCACTGTGTATAGTATAGAGGAGACACTGAGGAGAGGAGGAGCAGACACTGATACTGAGGACACATCACTGTGTATAGTATAGAGGAGACACTGAGGAGAGGAGGAGCAGACACTGATACTGAGGGCACATCACTGTGTATAGTATAGAGGAGACACTGAGGAGAGGGGGAGCAGACACTGATACTGAGGGCACATCACTGTGTATAGTATAGAGGAGACACTGAGGAGAGGGGGAGCAGACACCGATACTGAGGACACATCACCGTGTATAGTATAGAGGAGACACTGAGGAGAGGAGGAGCAGACACTGATACTGAGGACACATCACTGTGTATAGTATAGAGGAGACACTGAGGAGAGGAGGAGCAGACACTGATACTGAGGGCACATCACTGTGTATAGTATAGAGGAGACACTGAGGAGAGGAGGAGCAGACACTGATACTGAGGACACATCACTGTGTATAGAGGAGACACTGAGGAGAGGAGGAGCAGACACTGATACTGAGGACACATCACTGTGTATAGTATAGAGGAGACACTGAGGAGAGGAGGAGCAGACACTGATACTGAGGACACATCACCGTGTATAGTATAGAGGAGACACTGAGGAGAGGAGGAGCAGACACTGATACTGAGGACACATCACTGTGTATAGTATAGAGGAGACACTGAGGAGAGGAGGAGCAGACACTGATACTGAGGACACATCACTGTGTATAGTATAGAGGAGACACTGAGGAGAGGAGGAGCAGACACTGATACTGAGCACACATCACTGTGTATAGTATAGAGGAGACACTGAGGAGAGGGGGAGCAGACACTGATACTGAGGACACATCACTGTGTATAGTATAGAGGAGACACTGAGGAGAGGAGGAGCAGACACTGATACTGAGGACACATCACTGTGTATAGAGGAGACACTGAGGAGAGGAGGAGCAGACACTGATACTGAGGACACATCACTGTGTATAGTATAGAGGAGACACTGAGGAGAGGAGGAGCAGACACTGATACTGAGGACACATCACTGTGTATAGTATAGAGGAGACACTGAGGAGAGGGGGAGCAGACACTGATACTGAGGACACATCACTGTGTATAGTATAGAGGAGACACTGAGGAGAGGAGGAGCAGACACTGATACTGAGGGCACATCACTGTGTATAGTATAGAGGAGACACTGAGGAGAGGAGGAGCAGACACTGATACTGAGGACACATCACTGTGTATAGTATAGAGGAGACACTGAGGAGAGGAGGAGCAGACACTGATACTGAGGACACATCACTGTGTATAGTATAGAGGAGACACTGAGGAGAGGGGGAGCAGACACTGATACTGAGGACACATCACTGTGTATAGTATAGAGCAGACACTGAGGACAGGAGGAGCAGACACTGATACTGAGGACACATCACTGTGTATAGTATAGAGGAGACACTGAGGAGAGGGGGAGCAGACACTGATACTGAGGACACATCACTGTGTATAGTATAGAGGAGACACTGAGGAGAGGAGGAGCAGACACTGATACTGAGGACACATCACTGTGTATAGTATAGAGGAGACACTGAGGAGAGGAGGAGCAGACACTGATACTGAGGACACATCACTGTGTATAGTATAGAGGAGACACTGAGGAGAGGGGGAGCAGACACTGATACTGAGGACACATCACTGTGTATAGTATAGAGGAGACACTGAGGAGAGGAGGAGCAGACACTGATACTGAGGACACATCACTGTGTATAGTATAGAGGAGACACTGAGGAGAGGAGGAGCAGACACTGATACTGAGGACACATCACTGTGTATAGTATAGAGGAGACACTGAGGAGAGGAGGAGCAGACACTGATACTGAGGACACATCACTGTGTATAGTATAGAGGGGACACTGAGGAGAGGGGGAGCAGACACTGATACTGAGGACACATCACCGTGTATAGTATAGAGGAGACACTGAGGAGAGGAGGAGCAGACACTGATACTGAGGACACATCACCGTGTATAGTATAGAGGAGACACTGAGGAGAGGGGGAGCAGACACTGATACTGAGGACACATCACCGTGTATAGTATAGAGGAGACACTGAGGAGAGGAGGAGCAGACACTGATACTGAGGACACATCACTGTGTATAGTATAGAGGAGACACTGAGGAGAGGAGGAGCAGACACTGATACTGAGGACACATCACTGTGTATAGTATAGAGGAGACACTGAGGAGAGGAGGAGCAGACACTGATACTGAGGACACATCACTGTGTATAGTATAGAGCAGACACTGAGGAGAGGAGGAGCAGACACTGATACTGAGGACACATCACTGTGTATAGTATAGAGGAGACACTGAGGAGAGGAGGAGCAGACACTGATACTGAGGACACATCACTGTGTATAGAGGAGACACTGAGGAGAGGAGGAGCAGACACTGATACTGAGGGCACATCACTGTGTATAGTATAGAGGAGACACTGAGGAGAGGAGGAGCAGACACTGATACTGAGGACACATCACCGTGTATAGTATAGAGGAGACACTGAGGAGAGGAGGAGCAGACACTGATACTGAGGACACATCACTGTGTATAGTATAGAGCAGACACTGAGGAGAGGGGGAGCAGACACTGATACTGAGGACACATCACTGTGTATAGTATAGAGGAGACACTGAGGAGAGGAGGAGCAGACACTGATACTGAGGACACATCACTGTGTATAGCATAGAGGAGACACTGAGGAGAGGGGGAGCAGACACTGATACTGAGGACACATCACTGTGTATAGTATAGAGGAGACACTGAGGAGAGGGGGAGCAGACACTGATACTGAGGACACATCACTGTGTATAGTATAGAGGAGACACTGAGGAGAGGAGGAGCAGACACTGATACTGAGGACACATCACTGTGTATAGTATAGAGCAGACACTGAGGACAGGAGGAGCAGACACTGATACTGAGGACACATCACTGTGTATAGTATAGAGGAGACACTGAGGAGAGGAGGAGCAGACACTGATACTGAGGACACATCACTGTGTATAGTATAGAGGAGACACTGAGGAGAGGAGGAGCAGACACTGATACTGAGGACACATCACTGTGTATAGTATAGAGGAGACACTGAGGAGAGGAGGAGCAGACACTGATACTGAGGACACATCACCGTGTATAGTATAGAGGAGACACTGAGGAGAGGAGGAGCAGACACTGATACTGAGGACACATCACTGTGTATAGTATAGAGGAGACACTGAGGAGAGGAGGAGCAGACACTGATACTGAGGACACATCACTGTGTATAGTATAGAGGAGACACTGAGGAGAGGAGGAGCAGACACTGATACTGAGGACACATCACTGTGTATAGTATAGAGGAGACACTGAGGAGAGGAGGAGCAGACACTGATACTGAGGACACATCACTGTGTATAGTATAGAGGAGACACTGAGGAGAGGAGGAGCAGACACTGATACTGAGGACACATCACCGTGTATAGTATAGAGGAGACACTGAGGAGAGGAGGAGCAGACACTGATACTGAGGACACATCACTGTGTATAGTATAGAGGAGACACTGAGGAGAGGAGGAGCAGACACTGATACTGAGGACACATCACTGTGTATAGTATAGAGGAGACACTGAGGAGAGGGGGAGCAGACACTGATACTGAGGACATATCACTGTGTATAGTATAGAGGAGACACTGAGGAGAGGGGGAGCAGACACTGATACTGAGGACACATCACTGTGTATAGTATAGAGGAGACACTGAGGAGAGGAGGAGCAGACACTGATACTGAGGACACATCACTGTGTATAGTATAGAGGAGACACTGAGGAGAGGAGGAGCAGACACTGATACTGAGGACACATCACTGTGTATAGTATAGAGGAGACACTGAGGAGAGGAGGAGCAGACACTGATACTGAGGACACATCACTGTGTATAGAGGAGACACTGAGGAGAGGAGGAGCAGACACTGATACTGAGGACACATCACTGTGTATAGTATAGAGGAGACACTGAGGAGAGGGGGAGCAGACACTGATACTGAGGACACATCACCGTGTATAGTATAGAGGAGACACTGAGGAGAGGAGGAGCAGACACTGATACTGAGGACACATCACTGTGTATAGTATAGAGGAGACACTGAGGAGAGGAGGAGCAGACACTGATACTGAGGACACATCACTGTATATAGTATAGAGGAGACACTGAGGAGAGGGGGAGCAGACACTGATACTGAGGACACATCACTGTGTATAGTATAGAGGAGACACTGAGGAGAGGAGGAGCAGACACTGATACTGAGGACACATCACTGTGTATAGTATAGAGGAGACACTGAGGAGAGGGGGAGCAGACACTGATACTGAGGACACATCACTGTGTATAGTATAGAGGAGATACTGAGGAGAGGGGGAGCAGACACTGATACTGAGGACACATCACTGTGTATAGTATAGAGGAGACACTGAGGAGAGGAGGAGCAGACACTGATACTGAGGACACATCACTGTGTATAGTATAGAGGAGACACTGAGGAGAGGAGGAGCAGACACTGATACTGAGGACACATCACTGTGTATAGTATAGAGGAGACACTGAGGAGAGGAGGAGCAGACACTGATACTGAGGACACATCACTGTGTATAGTATAGAGGAGACACTGAGGAGAGGGGGAGCAGACACTGATACTGAGGACACATCACTGTGTATAGTATAGAGGAGACACTGAGGAGAGGGGGAGCAGACACTGATACTGAGGACACATCACTGTGTATAGTATAGAGGAGACACTGAGGAGAGGAGGAGCAGACACTGATACTGAGGACACATCACCGTGTATAGTATAGAGGAGACACTGAGGAGAGGAGGAGCAGACACTGATACTGAGGGCACATCACTGTGTATAGTATAGAGGAGACACTGAGGAGAGGGGGAGCAGACACTGATACTGAGGACACATCACTGTGTATAGTATAGAGGAGACACTGAGGAGAGGAGGAGCAGACACTGATACTGAGGACACATCACTGTGTATAGTATAGAGGAGACACTGAGGAGAGGAGGAGCAGACACTGATACTGAGGACACATCACTGTGTATAGTATAGAGGAGACACTGAGGAGAGGAGGAGCAGACACTGATACTGAGGGCACATCACTGTGTATAGTATAGAGGAGACACTGAGGAGAGGAGGAGCAGACACTGATACTGAGGACACATCACTGTGTATAGTATAGAGGAGACACTGAGGAGAGGAGGAGCAGACACTGATACTGAGGACACATCACTGTGTATAGTATAGAGGAGACACTGAGGAGAGGAGGAGCAGACACTGATACTGAGGACACATCACTGTGTATAGTATAGAGGAGACACTGAGGAGAGGGGGAGCAGACACTGATACTGAGGACACATCACTGTGTATAGTATAGAGGAGATACTGAGGAGAGGGGGAGCAGACACTGATACTGAGGACACATCACTGTGTATAGTATAGAGGAGACACTGAGGAGAGGAGGAGCAGACACTGATACTGAGGACACATCACTGTGTATAGTATAGAGGAGACACTGAGGAGAGGAGGAGCAGACACTGATACTGAGGACACATCACTGTGTATAGTATAGAGGAGACACTGAGGAGAGGAGGAGCAGACACTGATACTGAGGACACATCACTGTGTATAGTATAGAGGAGACACTGAGGAGAGGAGGAGCAGACACTGATACTGAGGACACATCACTGTGTATAGTATAGAGGAGACACTGAGGAGAGGGGGAGCAGACACTGATACTGAGGACACATCACTGTGTATAGTATAGAGGAGACACTGAGGAGAGGGGGAGCAGACACTGATACTGAGGGCACATCACTGTGTATAGTATAGAGGAGACACTGAGGAGAGGGGGAGCAGACACTGATACTGAGGACACATCACTGTGTATAGTATAGAGGAGACACTGAGGAGAGGAGGAGCAGACACTGATACTGAGGGCACATCACTGTGTATAGTATAGAGGAGACACTGAGGAGAGGAGGAGCAGACACTGATACTGAGGACACATCACTGTGTATAGTATAGAGGAGACACTGAGGAGAGGAGGAGCAGACACTGATACTGAGGACACATCACTGTGTATAGAGCAGACACTGAGGAGGGGGGAGCAGACACTGATACTGAGGACACATCACTGTGTATAGTATAGAGGAGACACTGAGGAGAGGAGAAGCAGACACTGATACTGAGGACACATCACTGTGTATAGTATAGAGGAGACACTGAGGAGAGGAGGAGCAGACACTGATACTGAGGACACATCACTGTGTATAGTATAGAGGAGACACTGAGGAGAGGAGGAGCAGACACTGATACTGAGGACACATCACCGTGTATAGTATAGAGGAGACACTGAGGAGAGGAGGAGCAGACACTGATACTGAGGACACATCACTGTGTATAGAGCAGACACTGAGGAGGGGGGAGCAGACACTGATACTGAGGACACATCACTGTGTATAGTATAGAGGAGACACTGAGGAGAGGGGGAGCAGACACTGATACTGAGGACACATCACCGTGTATAGTATAGAGGAGACACTGAGGAGAGGGGGAGCAGACACTGATACTGAGGACACATCACCGTGTATAGTATAGAGGAGACACTGAGGAGAGGAGGAGCAGACACTGATACTGAGGACACATCACCGTGTATAGTATAGAGGAGACACTGAGGAGAGGAGGAGCAGACACTGATACTGAGGACACATCACTGTGTATAGTATAGAGGAGACACTGAGGAGAGGAGGAGCAGACACTGATACTGAGGACACATCACCGTGTATAGTATAGAGGAGACACTGAGGAGAGGAGGAGCAGACACTGATACTGAGGACACATCACTGTGTATAGTATAGAGGAGACACTGAGGAGAGGAGGAGCAGACACTGATACTGAGGACACATCACTGTGTATAGTATAGAGGAGACACTGAGGAGAGGAGGAGCAGACACTGATATTGAGGACACATCACTGTGTATAGTATAGAGGAGACACTGAGGAGAGGAGGAGCAGACACTGATACTGAGGACACATCACTGTGTATAGTATAGAGGAGACACTGAGGAGAGGAGGAGCAGACACTGATACTGAGGGCACATCACTGTGTATAGTATAGAGGAGACACTGAGGAGAGGAGGAGCAGACACTGATACTGAGGACACATCACTGTGTATAGAGGAGACACTGAGGAGAGGAGGAGCAGACACTGATACTGAGGACACATCACTGTGTATAGTATAGAGGAGACACTGAGGAGAGGAGGAGCAGACACTGATACTGAGGACACATCACTGTGTATAGTATAGAGGAGACACTGAGGAGAGGAGGAGCAGACACTGATACTGAGGACACATCACCGTGTATAGTATAGAGGAGACACTGAGGAGAGGAGGAGCAGACACTGATACTGAGGACACATCACTGTGTATAGAGCAGACACTGAGGAGGGGGGAGCAGACACTGATACTGAGGACACATCACTGTGTATAGTATAGAGGAGACACTGAGGAGAGGGGGAGCAGACACTGATACTGAGGACACATCACTGTGTATAGTATAGAGGAGACACTGAGGAGAGGAGGAGCAGACACTGATACTGAGGACACATCACTGTGTATAGTATAGAGGAGACACTGAGGAGAGGGGGAGCAGACACTGATACTGAGGACACATCACTGTGTATAGTATAGAGGAGACACTGAGGAGAGGAGGAGCAGACACTGATACTGAGGGCACATCACTGTGTATAGTATAGAGGAGACACTGAGGAGAGGGGGAGCAGACACTGATACTGAGGACACATCACTGTGTATAGTATAGAGGAGACACTGAGGAGAGGAGGAGCAGACACTGATACTGAGGACACATCACTGTGTATAGTATAGAGGAGACACTGAGGAGAGGGGGAGCAGACACTGATACTGAGGACACATCACCGTGTATAGTATAGAGGAGACACTGAGGAGAGGAGGAGCAGACACTGATACTGAGGACACATCACTGTGTATAGAGGAGACACTGAGGAGAGGAGGAGCAGACACTGATACTGAGGACACATCACCGTGTATAGTATAGAGGAGACACTGAGGAGAGGAGGAGCAGACACTGATACTGAGGACACATCACTGTGTATAGTATAGAGGAGACACTGAGGAGAGGAGGAGCAGACACTAATACTGAGGACACATCACTGTGTATAGTATAGAGGAGACACTGAGGAGAGGAGGAGCAGACACTGATACTGAGGACACATCACCGTGTATAGTATAGAGGGGACACTGAGGAGAGGAGGAGCAGACACTGATACTGAGGACACATCACTGTGTATAGTATAGAGGAGACACTGAGGAGAGGGGGAGCAGACACTGATACTGAGGACACATCACTGTGTATAGTATAGAGGAGACACTGAGGAGAGGAGGAGCAGACACTGATACTGAGGACACATCACTGTGTATAGTATAGAGGAGACACTGAGGAGAGGGGGAGCAGACACTGATACTGAGGACACATCACTGTGTATAGTATAGAGGGGACACTGAGGAGAGGAGGAGCAGACACTGATACTGAGGACACATCACTGTGTATAGTATAGAGGAGACACTGAGGAGAGGAGGAGCAGACACTGATACTGAGGACACATCACTGTGTATAGTATAGAGGAGACACTGAGGAGAGGAGGAGCAGACACTGATACTGAGGACACATCACTGTGTATAGTATAGAGGAGACACTGAGGAGAGGAGGAGCAGACACTGATACTGAGGACACATCACTGTGTATAGTATAGAGGAGACACTGAGGAGAGGGGGAGCAGACACTGATACTGAGGACACATCACTGTGTATAGTATAGAGGAGACACTGAGGAGAGGGGGAGCAGACACTGATACTGAGGACACATCACTGTGTATAGTATAGAGGAGACACTGAGGAGAGGAGGAGCAGACACTGATACTGAGGACACATCACTGTGTATAGTATAGAGGAGACACTGAGGAGAGGGGGAGCAGACACTGATACTGAGGACACATCACTGTGTATAGTATAGAGGAGACACTGAGGAGAGGGGGAGCAGACACTGATACTGAGGACACATCACTGTGTATAGTATAGAGGAGACACTGAGGAGAGGGGGAGCAGACACTGATACTGAGGACACATCACTGTGTATAGTATAGAGGAGACACTGAGGAGAGGAGGAGCAGACACTGATACTGAGGACACATCACTGTGTATAGTATAGAGGAGACACTGAGGAGAGGAGGAGCAGACACTGATACTGAGGACACATCACTGTGTATAGTATAGAGGAGACACTGAGGAGAGGGGGAGCAGACACTGATACTGAGGACACATCACTGTGTATAGTATAGAGGAGACACTGAGGAGAGGAGGAGCAGACACTGATACTGAGGACACATCACTGTGTATAGTATAGAGGAGACACTGAGGAGAGGAGGAGCAGACACTGATACTGAGGACACATCACTGTGTATAGTATAGAGGAGACACTGAGGAGAGGGGGAGCAGACACTGATACTGAGGACACATCACTGTGTATAGTATAGAGGAGACACTGAGGAGAGGAGGAGCAGACACTGATACTGAGGACACATCACTGTGTATAGTATAGAGGAGACACTGAGGAGAGGAGGAGCAGACACTGATACTGAGGACACATCACTGTGTATAGTATAGAGGAGACACTGAGGAGAGGAGGAGCAGACACTGATACTGAGGACACATCACTGTGTATAGTATAGAGGAGACACTGAGGAGAGGAGGAGCAGACACTGATACTGAGGACACATCACTGTGTATAGAGGAGACACTGAGGAGAGGAGGAGCAGACACTGATACTGAGGACACATCACCGTGTATAGTATAGAGGAGACACTGAGGAGAGGAGGAGCAGACACTGATACTGAGGGCACATCACTGTGTATAGTATAGAGGAGACACTGAGGAGAGGGGGAGCAGACACTGATACTGAGGACACATCACTGTGTATAGTATAGAGGAGACACTGAGGAGAGGAGGAGCAGACACTGATACTGAGGACACATCACTGTGTATAGTATAGAGGAGACACTGAGGAGAGGAGGAGCAGACACTGATACTGAGGACACATCACTGTGTATAGTATAGAGGAGACACTGAGGAGAGGGGGAGCAGACACTGATACTGAGGACACATCACCGTGTATAGTATAGAGGAGACACTGAGGAGAGGGGGAGCAGACACTGATACTGAGGACACATCACTGTGTATAGTATAGAGGAGACACTGAGGAGAGGGGGAGCAGACACTGATACTGAGGACACATCACTGTGTATAGTATAGAGGAGACACTGAGGAGAGGGGGAGCAGACACTGATACTGAGGACACATCACCGTGTATAGTATAGAGGAGACACTGAGGAGAGGGGGAGCAGACACTGATACTGAGGACACATCACTGTGTATAGTATAGAGGAGACACTGAGGAGAGGGGGAGCAGACACTGATACTGAGGACACATCACTGTGTATAGTATAGAGGAGACACTGAGGAGAGGAGGAGCAGACACTGATACTGAGGACACATCACTGTGTATAGTATAGAGGAGACACTGAGGAGAGGAGGAGCAGACACTGATACTGAGGACACATCACTGTGTATAGTATAGAGGAGACACTGAGGAGAGGGGGAGCAGACACTGATACTGAGGACACATCACTGTGTATAGTATAGAGGAGACACTGAGGAGAGGGGGAGCAGACACTGATACTGAGGACACATCACTGTGTATAGTATAGAGGAGACACTGAGGAGAGGGGGAGCAGACACTGATACTGAGGACACATTACTGTGTATAGTATAGAGGAGACACTGAGGAGAGGAGGAGCAGACACTGATACTGAGGACACATCACTGTGTATAGTATAGAGGAGACACTGAGGAGAGGGGGAGCAGACACTGATACTGAGGACACATCACTGTGTATAGTATAGAGGAGACACTGAGGAGAGGGGGAGCAGACACTGATACTGAGGACACATCACTGTGTATAGTATAGAGGAGACACTGAGGAGAGGAGGAGCAGACACTGATACTGAGGGCACATCACCGTGTATAGTATAGAGGAGACACTGAGGAGAGGGGGAGCAGACACTGATACTGAGGACACATCACTGTGTATAGTATAGAGGAGACACTGAGGAGAGGGGGAGCAGACACTGATACTGAGGACACATCACCGTGTATAGTATAGAGGAGACACTGAGGAGAGGAGGAGCAGACACTGATACTGAGGACACATCACTGTGTATAGTATAGAGGAGACACTGAGGAGAGGAGGAGCAGACACTGATACTGAGGACACATCACTGTGTATAGTATAGAGGAGACACTGAGGAGAGGAGGAGCAGACACTGATACTGAGGACACATCACTGTGTATAGTATAGAGGAGACACTGAGGAGAGGAGGAGCAGACACTGATACTGAGGACACATCACTGTGTATAGAGGAGACACTGAGGAGAGGAGGAGCAGACACTGATACTGAGGACACATCACTGTGTATAGAGGAGACACTGAGGAGAGGAGGAGCAGACACTGATACTGAGGACACATCACTGTGTATAGTATAGAGGAGACACTGAGGAGAGGAGGAGCAGACACTGATACTGAGGACACATCACTGTGTATAGTATAGAGGAGACACTGAGGAGAGGAGGAGCAGACACTGATACTGAGGACACATCACCGTGTATAGTATAGAGGAGACACTGAGGAGAGGAGGAGCAGACACTGATACTGAGGACACATCACTGTGTATAGTATAGAGCAGACACTGAGGAGAGGAGGAGCAGACACTGATACTGAGGACACAGCACTGTGTATAGTATAGAGGAGACACTGAGGAGAGGAGGAGCAGACACTGATACTGAGGACACATCACTGTGTATAGAGGAGACACTGAGGAGAGGGGGAGCAGACACTGATACTGAGGACACATCACTGTGTATAGTATAGAGGAGACACTGAGGAGAGGGGGAGCAGACACGGATACTGAGGACACATCACTGTGTATAGAGGAGACACTGAGGAGAGGAGGAGCAGACACTGATACTGAGGACACATCACTGTGTATAGTATAGAGGAGACACTGAGGAGAGGAGGAGCAGACACTGATACTGAGGACACATCACCGTGTATAGTATAGAGGAGACACTGAGGAGAGGAGGAGCAGACACTGATACTGAGGACACATCACTGTGTATAGTATAGAGGAGACACTGAGGAGAGGAGGAGCAGACACTGATACTGAGGACACATCACCGTGTATAGTATAGAGGAGACACTGAGGAGAGGAGGAGCAGACACTGATACTGAGGACACATCACCGTGTATAGTATAGAGGAGACACTGAGGAGAGGAGGAGCAGACACTGATACTGAGGACACATCACCGTGTATAGTATAGAGGAGACACTGAGGAGAGGAGGAGCAGACACTGATACTGAGGACACATCACTGTGTATAGTATAGAGGGGACACTGAGGAGAGGGGGAGCAGACACTGATACTGAGGACACATCACCGTGTATAGTATAGAGGAGACACTGAGGAGAGGAGGAGCAGACACTGATACTGAGGACACATCACTGTGTATAGAGGAGACACTGAGGAGAGGAGGAGCAGACACTGATACTGAGGACACATCACTATGTATAGTATAGAGGAGACACTGAGGAGAGGAGGAGCAGACGCTGATACTGAGGACACATCACTGTGTATAGTATAGAGGAGACACTGAGGAGAGGAGGAGCAGACACTGATACTGAGGACACATCACTGTGTATAGTATAGAGGAGACACTGAGGAGAGGGGGAGCAGACACTGATACTGAGGACACATCACTGTGTATAGTATAGAGGAGACACTGAGGAGAGGGGGAGCAGACACTGATACTGAGGACACATCACTGTGTATAGTATAGAGGAGACACTGAGGAGAGGAGGAGCAGACACTGATACTGAGGACACATCACTGTGTATAGTATAGAGGAGACACTGAGGAGAGGAGGAGCAGACACTGATACTGAGGACACATCACTGTGTATAGTATAGAGGAGACACTGAGGAGAGGAGGAGCAGACACTGATACTGAGGACACATCACTGTGTATAGTACAGAGGAGACACTGAGGAGAGGAGGAGCAGACACCGATACTGAGGACACATCACTGTGTATAGTATAGAGGAGACACTGAGGAGAGGAGGAGCAGACACTGATACTGAGGACACATCACCGTGTATAGTATAGAGGAGACACTGAGGAGAGGAGGAGCAGACACTGATACTGAGGATACATTACTGTGTATAGCATAGAGCAGACACTGAGGAGAGGAGGAGCAGACACTGATACTGAGGATACATTACTGTGTATAGTATAGAGGAGACACTGAGGAGAGGAGGAGCAGACACTGATACTGAGGACACATCACTGTGTATAGTATAGAGGAGACACTGAGGAGAGGAGGAGCAGACACTGATACTGAGGACACATCACCGTGTATAGAGGAGACACTGAGGAGAGGAGGAGCAGACACTGATACTGAGGACACATCACTGTGTATAGTATAGAGGAGACACTGAGGAGAGGGGGAGCAGACACTGATACTGAGGACACATCACTGTGTATAGTATAGAGGAGACACTGAGGAGAGGAGGAGCAGACACTGATACTGAGGACACATCACTGTGTATAGTATAGAGGAGACACTGAGGAGAGGAGGAGCAGACACTGATACTGAGGACACATCACTGTGTATAGTATAGAGGAGACACTGAGGAGAGGAGGAGCAGACACTGATACTGAGGACACATCACTGTGTATAGTATAGAGGAGACACTGAGGAGAGGGGGAGCAGACACTGATACTGAGGACACATCACTGTGTATAGTATAGAGGAGACACTGAGGAGAGGAGGAGCAGACACTGATACTGAGGACACATCACTGTGTATAGTATAGAGGGGACACTGAGGAGAGGGGGAGCAGACACTGATACTGAGGACACATCACTGTGTATAGTATAGAGGAGACACTGAGGAGAGGGGGAGCAGACACTGATACTGAGGACACATCACTGTGTATAGTATAGAGGAGACACTGAGGAGAGGGGGAGCAGACACTGATACTGAGGACACATCACTGTGTATAGTATAGAGGAGACACTGAGGAGAGGGGGAGCAGACACTGATACTGAGGACACATCACTGTGTATAGTATAGAGGAGACACTGAGGAGAGGAGGAGCAGACACTGATACTGAGGACACATCACTGTGTATAGTATAGAGGGGACACTGAGGAGAGGAGGAGCAGACACTGATACTGAGGACACATCACTGTGTATAGTATATAGGAGACACTGAGGAGAGGGGGAGCAGACACTGATACTGAGGACACATCACTGTGTATAGTATAGAGGAGACACTGAGGAGAGGGGGAGCAGACACTGATACTGAGGACACATCACCGTGTATAGTATAGAGGGGACACTGAGGAGAGGGGGAGCAGACACTGATACTGAGGACACATCACCGTGTATAGTATAGAGGAGACACTGAGGAGAG
Source organism: Ranitomeya variabilis (assembly GCF_051348905.1). NCBI lineage: Eukaryota > Metazoa > Chordata > Amphibia > Anura > Dendrobatidae > Ranitomeya > Ranitomeya variabilis. The sequence continues at coordinate 6,234,798 of NC_135236.1, read as the reverse complement.
GGGGAGCAGACACTGATACTGAGGACACATCACTGTGTATAGTATAGAGGAGACACTGAGGAGAGGAGGAGCAGACACTGATACTGAGGACACATCACTGTGTATAGTATAGAGGAGACACTGAGGAGAGGGGGAGCAGACACTGATACTGAGGACACATCACTGTGTATAGTATAGAGGAGACACTGAGGAGAGGGGGAGCAGACACTGATACTGAGGACACATCACCGTGTATAGTATAGAGGAGACACTGAGGAGAGGGGGAGCAGACACTGATACTGAGGACACATCACTGTGTATAGTATAGAGGAGACACTGAGGAGAGGAGGAGCAGACACTGATACTGAGGACACATCACTGTGTATAGTATAGAGGAGACACTGAGGAGAGGGGGAGCAGACACTGATACTGAGGACACATCACTGTGTATAGTATAGAGGAGACACTGAGGAGAGGGGGAGCAGACACTGATACTGAGGACACATCACTGTGTATAGTATAGAGGAGACACTGAGGAGAGGGGGAGCAGACACTGATACTGAGGACACATCACTGTGTATAGTATAGAGGAGACACTGAGGAGAGGGGGAGCAGACACTGATACTGAGGACACATCACTGTGTATAGTATAGAGGAGACACTGAGGAGAGGAGGAGCAGACACTGATACTGAGGACACATCACTGTGTATAGTACAGAGGAGACACTGAGGAGAGGAGGAGCAGACACTGATACTGAGGACACATCACTGTGTATAGTATAGAGGAGACACTGAGGAGAGGGGGAGCAGACACTGATACTGAGGACACATCACTGTGTATAGTATAGAGGAGACACTGAGGAGAGGGGGAGCAGACACTGATACTGAGGACACATCACTGTGTATAGTACAGAGGAGACACTGAGGAGAGGAGGAGCAGACACTGATACTGAGGACACATCACTGTGTATAGTATAGAGGAGACACTGAGGAGAGGGGGAGCAGACACTGATACTGAGGATACATCACTGTGTATAATATAGAGGAGACACTGAGGAGAGGAGGAGCAGACACTGATACTGAGGACACATCACTGTGTATAGTATAGAGGAGACACTGAGGAGAGGGGGAGCAGACACTGATACTGAGGACACATCACTGTGTATAGTATAGAGGAGACACTGAGGAGAGGAGGAGCAGACACTGATACTGAGGACACATCACTGTGTATAGTATAGAGGAGACACTGAGGAGAGGGGGAGCAGACACTGATACTGAGGACACATCACTGTGTATAGTATAGAGGAGACACTGAGGAGAGGAGGAGCAGACACTGATACTGAGGACACATCACTGTGTATAGTATAGAGGAGACACTGAGGAGAGGGGGAGCACACACTGATACTGAGGACACATCACTGTGTATAGTATAGAGGAGACACTGAGGAGAGGAGGAGCAGACACTGATACTGAGGACACATCACTGTATATAGTATAGAGCAGACACTGAGGAGAGGAGGAGCAGACACTGATACTGAGGACACATCACTGTGTATAGTATAGAGGAGACACTGAGGAGAGGGGGAGCAGACACTGATACTGAGGACACATCACTGTGTATAGTATAGAGGAGACACTGAGGAGAGGGGGAGCAGACACTGATACTGAGGACACATCACTGTGTATAGTATAGAGGAGACACTGAGGAGAGGAGGAGCAGACACTGATACTGAGGACACATCACTGTGTATAGTATAGAGGGGACACTGAGGAGAGGAGGAGCAGACACTGATACTGAGGACACATCACTGTGTATAGTATAGAGGAGACACTGAGGAGAGGAGGAGCAGACACTGATACTGAGGACACATCACCGTGTATAGTATAGAGGAGACACTGAGGAGAGGAGGAGCAGACACTGATACTGAGGACACATCACCGTGTATAGTATAGAGCAGACACTGAGGAGAGGAGGAGCAGACACTGATACTGAGGACACATCACTGTGTATAGTATAGAGGAGACACTGAGGAGAGGGGGAGCAGACACTGATACTGAGGACACATCACTGTGTATAGTATAGAGGAGACACTGAGGAGAGGGGGAGCAGACACTGATACTGAGGACACATCACCGTGTATAGTATAGAGGAGACACTGAGGAGAGGAGGAGCAGACACTGATACTGAGGGCACATCACCGTGTATAGTATAGAGGAGACACTGAGGAGAGGAGGAGCAGACACTGATACTGAGGACACATCACTGTGTATAGTATAGAGGAGACACTGAGGAGAGGAGGAGCAGACACTGATACTGAGGACACATCACTGTGTATAGTATAGAGGAGACACTGAGGAGAGGAGGAGCAGACACTGATACTGAGGACACATCACCGTGTATAGTATAGAGGAGACACTGAGGAGAGGAGGAGCAGACACTGATACTGAGGACACATCACTGTGTATAGTATAGAGGAGACACTGAGGAGAGGAGGAGCAGACACTGATACTGAGGACACATCACTGTGTATAGTATAGAGGAGACACTGAGGAGAGGAGGAGCAGACACTGATACTGAGGACACATCACTGTGTATAGTATAGAGGAGACACTGAGGAGAGGAGGAGCAGACACTGATACTGAGGACACATCACTGTGTATAGTATAGAGGAGACACTGAGGAGAGGAGGAGCAGACACTGATACTGAGGACACATCACTGTGTATAGTATAGAGGAGACACTGAGGAGAGGGGGAGCAGACACTGATACTGAGGACACATCACCGTGTATAGTATAGAGGAGACACTGAGGAGAGGAGGAGCAGACACTGATACTGAGGACACATCACCGTGTATAGTATAGAGGAGACACTGAGGAGAGGAGGAGCAGACACTGATACTGAGGACACATCACTGTGTATAGAGGAGACACTGAGGAGAGGAGGAGCAGACACTGATACTGAGGACACATCACCGTGTATAGTATAGAGGAGACACTGAGGAGAGGAGGAGCAGACACTGATACTGAGGGCACATCACTGTGTATAGTATAGAGGAGACACTGAGGAGAGGAGGAGCAGACACTGATACTGAGGACACATCACTGTGTATAGTATAGAGGAGACACTGAGGAGAGGAGGAGCAGACACTGATACTGAGGACACATCACCGTGTATAGTATAGAGGAGACACTGAGGAGAGGAGGAGCAGACACTGATACTGAGGACACATCACTGTGTATAGTATAGAGGAGACACTGAGGAGAGGAGGAGCAGACACTGATACTGAGGACACATCACTGTGTATAGTATAGAGGAGACACTGAGGAGAGGGGGAGCAGACACTGATACTGAGGACACATCACTGTGTATAGTATAGAGGAGACACTGAGGAGAGGAGGAGCAGACACTGATACTGAGGACACATCACTGTGTATAGTATAGAGGAGACACTGAGGAGAGGAGGAGCAGACACTGATACTGAGGACACATCACTGTGTATAGTATAGAGGAGACACTGAGGAGAGGGGGAGCAGACACTGATACTGAGGACACATCACTGTGTATAGTATAGAGGAGACACTGAGGAGAGGAGGAGCAGACACTGATACTGAGGACACATCACCGTGTATAGTATAGAGGAGACACTGAGGAGAGGAGGAGCAGACACTGATACTGAGGACACATCACTGTGTATAGTATAGAGGAGACACTGAGGAGAGGAGGAGCAGACACTGATACTGAGGACACATCACTGTGTATAGTATAGAGGAGACACTGAGGAGAGGAGGAGCAGACACTGATACTGAGGACACATCACTGTGTATAGTATAGAGGAGACACTGAGGAGAGGAGGAGCAGACACTGATACTGAGGACACATCACTGTGTATAGTATAGAGGAGACACTGAGGAGAGGAGGAGCAGACACTGATACTGAGGACACATCACTGTGTATAGTATAGAGGAGACACTGAGGAGAGGGGGAGCAGACACTGATACTGAGGACACATCACTGTGTATAGTATAGAGGGGACACTGAGGAGAGGGGGAGCAGACACTGATACTGAGGACACATCACTGTGTATAGTATAGAGGAGACACTGAGGAGAGGGGGAGCAGACACTGATACTGAGGACACATCACTGTGTATAGTATAGAGGAGACACTGAGGAGAGGAGGAGCAGACACTGATACTGAGGGCACATCACTGTGTATAGTATAGAGGAGACACTGAGGAGAGGGGGAGCAGACACTGATACTGAGGACACATCACTGTGTATAGTATAGAGGAGACACTGAGGAGAGGGGGAGCAGACACTGATACTGAGGACACATCACTGTGTATAGTATAGAGGAGACACTGAGGAGAGGGGGAGCAGACACTGATACTGAGGACACATCACTGTGTATAGTATAGAGGAGACACTGAGGAGAGGAGGAGCAGACACTGATACTGAGGACACATCACTGTGTATAGTATAGAGGAGACACTGAGGAGAGGAGGAGCAGACACTGATACTGAGGACACATCACTGTGTATAGTATAGAGGAGACACTGAGGAGAGGAGGAGCAGACACTGATACTGAGGACACATCACTGTGTATAGTATAGAGGAGACACTGAGGAGAGGAGGAGCAGACACTGATACTGAGGACACATCACTGTGTATAGTATAGAGGAGACACTGAGGAGAGGAGGAGCAGACACTGATACTGAGGGCACATCACTGTGTGTAGTATAGAGGAGACACTGAGGAGAGGGGGAGCAGACACTGATACTGAGGACACATCACTGTGTATAGTATAGAGGAGACACTGAGGAGAGGAGGAGCAGACACTGATACTGAGGACACATCACTGTGTATAGTATAGAGGAGACACTGAGGAGAGGAGGAGCAGACACTGATACTGAGGACACATCACTGTGTATAGAGGAGACACTGAGGAGGGGGGAGCAGACACTGATACTGAGGACACATCACTGTGTATAGTATAGAGGAGACACTGAGGAGAGGGGGAGCAGACACTGATACTGAGGACACATCACTGTGTATAGTATAGAGGAGACACTGAGGAGAGGGGGAGCAGACACTGATACTGAGGACACATCACTGTGTATAGTATAGAGGAGACACTGAGGAGAGGGGGAGCAGACACTGATACTGAGGACACATCACTGTGTATAGTATAGAGGAGACACTGAGGAGAGGGGGAGCAGACACTGATACTGAGGACACATCACTGTGTATAGTATAGAGGAGACACTGAGGAGAGGAGGAGCAGACACTGATACTGAGGACACATCACCGTGTATAGTATAGAGGAGACACTGAGGAGAGGGGGAGCAGACACTGATACTGAGGACACATCACTGTGTATAGTATAGAGGAGACACTGAGGAGAGGGGGAGCAGACACTGATACTGAGGACACATCACTGTGTATAGTATAGAGGAGACACTGAGGAGAGGGGGAGCAGACACTGATACTGAGGACACATCACTGTGTATAGTATAGAGGAGACACTGAGGAGAGGAGGAGCAGACACTGATACTGAGGACACATCACTGTGTATAGTATAGAGGAGACACTGAGGGGAGGAGGAGCAGACACTGATACTGAGGACACATCACTGTGTATAGTATAGAGGAGACACTGAGGAGAGGAGGAGCAGACACTGATACTGAGGACACATCACTGTGTATAGAGGAGACACTGAGGAGAGGAGGAGCAGACACTGATACTGAGGACACATCACTGTGTATAGTATAGAGGAGACACTGAGGAGAGGAGGAGCAGACACTGATACTGAGGACACATCACCGTGTATAGTATAGAGGAGACACTGAGGAGAGGGGGAGCAGACACTGATACTGAGGACACATCACTGTGTATAGTATAGAGGAGACACTGAGGAGAGGAGGAGCAGACACTGATACTGAGGACACATCACTGTGTATAGTATAGAGGAGACACTGAGGAGAGGAGGAGCAGACACTGATACTGAGGACACATCACCGTGTATAGTATAGAGGAGACACTGAGGAGAGGAGGAGCAGACACTGATACTGAGGACACATCACTGTGTATAGTATAGAGGAGACACTGAGGAGAGGAGGAGCAGACACTGATACTGAGGACACATCACTGTGTATAGTATAGAGGAGACACTGAGGAGAGGAGGAGCAGACACTGATACTGAGGACACATCACTGTGTATAGTATAGAGGAGACACTGAGGAGAGGAGGAGCAGACACTGATACTGAGGACACATCACTGTGTATAGTATAGAGGAGACACTGAGGAGAGGAGGAGCAGACACTGATACTGAGGACACATCACTGTGTATAGTATAGAGGAGACACTGAGGAGAGGGGGAGCAGACACTGATACTGAGGACACATCACCGTGTATAGTATAGAGGAGACACTGAGGAGAGGAGGAGCAGACACTGATACTGAGGACACATCACCGTGTATAGTATAGAGGAGACACTGAGGAGAGGAGGAGCAGACACTGATACTGAGGACACATCACTGTGTATAGTATAGAGGAGACACTGAGGAGAGGAGGAGCAGACACTGATACTGAGGACACATCACTGTGTATAGAGGAGACACTGAGGAGAGGAGGAGCAGACACTGATACTGAGGACACATCACCGTGTATAGTATAGAGGAGACACTGAGGAGAGGAGGAGCAGACACTGATACTGAGGGCACATCACTGTGTATAGTATAGAGGAGACACTGAGGAGAGGAGGAGCAGACACTGATACTGAGGACACATCACTGTGTATAGTATAGAGGAGACACTGAGGAGAGGAGGAGCAGACACTGATACTGAGGACACATCACCGTGTATAGTATAGAGGAGACACTGAGGAGAGGAGGAGCAGACACTGATACTGAGGACACATCACTGTGTATAGTATAGAGGAGACACTGAGGAGAGGAGGAGCAGACACTGATACTGAGGACACATCACTGTGTATAGTATAGAGGAGACACTGAGGAGAGGGGGAGCAGACACTGATACTGAGGACACATCACTGTGTATAGTATAGAGGAGACACTGAGGAGAGGAGGAGCAGACACTGATACTGAGGACACATCACTGTGTATAGTATAGAGGAGACACTGAGGAGAGGAGGAGCAGACACTGATACTGAGGACACATCACTGTGTATAGTATAGAGGAGACACTGAGGAGAGGGGGAGCAGACACTGATACTGAGGACACATCACTGTGTATAGTATAGAGGAGACACTGAGGAGAGGAGGAGCAGACACTGATACTGAGGACACATCACCGTGTATAGTATAGAGGAGACACTGAGGAGAGGAGGAGCAGACACTGATACTGAGGACACATCACTGTGTATAGTATAGAGGAGACACTGAGGAGAGGAGGAGCAGACACTGATACTGAGGACACATCACTGTGTATAGTATAGAGGAGACACTGAGGAGAGGAGGAGCAGACACTGATACTGAGGACACATCACTGTGTATAGTATAGAGGAGACACTGAGGAGAGGAGGAGCAGACACTGATACTGAGGACACATCACTGTGTATAGTATAGAGGAGACACTGAGGAGAGGGGGAGCAGACACTGATACTGAGGACACATCACTGTGTATAGTATAGAGGGGACACTGAGGAGAGGGGGAGCAGACACTGATACTGAGGACACATCACTGTGTATAGTATAGAGGAGACACTGAGGAGAGGGGGAGCAGACACTGATACTGAGGACACATCACTGTCTATAGTATAGAGGAGACACTGAGGAGAGGGGGAGCAGACACTGATACTGAGGACACATCACCGTGTATAGTATAGAGGAGACACTGAGGAGAGGGGGAGCAGACACTGATACTGAGGACACATCACCGTGTATAGTATAGAGGAGACACTGAGGAGAGGGGGAGCAGACACTGATACTGAGGACACATCACTGTGTATAGTATAGAGGAGACACTGAGGAGAGGGGGAGCAGACACTGATACTGAGGACACATCACTGTGTATAGTATAGAGGAGACACTGAGGAGAGGAGGAGCAGACACTGATACTGAGGACACATCACTGTGTATAGTATAGAGGAGACACTGAGGAGAGGAGGAGCAGACACTGATACTGAGGACACATCACTGTGTATAGTATAGAGGAGACACTGAGGAGAGGGGGAGCAGACACTGATACTGAGGACACATCACTGTGTATAGTATAGAGGAGACACTGAGGAGAGGGGGAGCAGACACTGATACTGAGGACACATCACCGTGTATAGTATAGAGGAGACACTGAGGAGAGGGGGAGCAGACACTGATACTGAGGACACATCACTGTGTATAGTATAGAGGAGACACTGAGGAGAGGAGGAGCAGACACTGATACTGAGGACACATCACCGTGTATAGTATAGAGGAGACACTGAGGAGAGGAGGAGCAGACACTGATACTGAGGACACATCACTGTGTATAGTATAGAGGAGACACTGAGGAGAGGGGGAGCAGACACTGATACTGAGGACACATCACCGTGTATAGTATAGAGGAGACACTGAGGAGAGGGGGAGCAGACACTGATACTGAGGACACATCACTGTGTATAGTATAGAGGAGACACTGAGGAGAGGGGGAGCAGACACTGATACTGAGGACACATCACTGTGTATAGAGGAGACACTGAGGAGAGGAGGAGCAGACACTGATACTGAGGACACATCACTGTGTATAGTATAGAGGAGACACTGAGGAGAGGGGGAGCAGACACTGATACTGAGGACACATCACCGTGTATAGTATAGAGGAGACACTGAGGAGAGGAGGAGCAGACACTGATACTGAGGACACATCACTGTGTATAGTATAGAGGAGACACTGAGGAGAGGGGGAGCAGACACTGATACTGAGGACACATCACTGTGTATAGTATAGAGGAGACACTGAGGAGAGGAGGAGCAGACACTGATACTGAGGACACATCACTGTGTATAGAGGAGACACTGAGGAGAGGAGGAGCAGACACTGATACTGAGGACACATCACTGTGTATAGTATAGAGGAGACACTGAGGAGAGGGGGAGCAGACACTGATACTGAGGACACATCACCGTGTATAGTATAGAGGAGACACTGAGGAGAGGAGGAGCAGACACTGATACTGAGGACACATCACTGTGTATAGTATAGAGGAGACACTGAGGAGAGGGGGAGCAGACACTGATACTGAGGACACATCACTGTGTATAGTATAGAGGAGACACTGAGGAGAGGAGGAGCAGACACTGATACTGAGGACACATCACTGTGTATAGTATAGAGGAGACACTGAGGAGAGGAGGAGCAGACACTGATACTGAGGACACATCACTGTGTATAGTATAGAGGAGACACTGAGGAGAGGAGGAGCAGACACTGATACTGAGGACACATCACTGTGTATAGTATAGAGGAGACACTGAGGAGAGGGGGAGCAGACACTGATACTGAGGACACATCACTGTGTATAGTATAGAGGAGACACTGAGGAGAGGGGGAGCAGACACTGATACTGAGGGCACATCACTGTGTATAGTATAGAGGAGACACTGAGGAGAGGAGGAGCAGACACTGATACTGAGGGCACATCACTGTGTATAGTATAGAGGAGACACTGAGGAGAGGGGGAGCAGACACTGATACTGAGGACACATCACTGTGTATAGAGGAGACACTGAGGAGAGGAGGAGCAGACACTGATACTGAGGACACATCACTGTGTATAGTATAGAGGAGACACTGAGGAGAGGAGGAGCAGACACTGATACTGAGGGCACATCACTGTGTATAGTATAGAGGAGACACTGAGGAGAGGGGGAGCAGACACTGATACTGAGGACACATCACTGTGTATAGTATAGAGGAGACACTGAGGAGAGGGGGAGCAGACACTGATACTGAGGACACATCACTGTGTATAGTATAGAGGAGACACTGAGGAGAGGAGGAGCAGACACTGATACTGAGGACACATCACTGTGTATAGTATAGAGGAGACACTGAGGAGAGGGGGAGCAGACACTGATACTGAGGGCACATCACTGTGTATAGTATAGAGGAGACACTGAGGAGAGGAGGAGCAGACACTGATACTGAGGACACATCACTGTGTATAGTATAGAGGAGACACTGAGGAGAGGGGGAGCAGACACTGATACTGAGGGCACATCACTGTGTATAGTATAGAGCAGACACTGAGGAGAGGAGGAGCAGACACTGATACTGAGGACACATCACTGTGTATAGTATAGAGGAGACACTGAGGAGAGGAGGAGCAGACACTGATACTGAGGACACATCACTGTGTATAGTATAGAGGAGACACTGAGGAGAGGAGGAGCAGACACTGATACTGAGGACACATCACCGTGTATAGTATAGAGGAGACACTGAGGAGAGGAGGAGCAGACACTGATACTGAGGACACATCACTGTGTATAGTATAGAGGAGACACTGAGGAGAGGAGGAGCAGACACTGATACTGAGGACACATCACTGTGTATAGTATAGAGGAGACACTGAGGAGAGGAGGAGCAGACACTGATACTGAGGACACATCACTGTGTATAGTATAGAGGAGACACTGAGGAGAGGAGGAGCAGACACTGATACTGAGGACACATCACTGTGTATAGTATAGAGGAGACACTGAGGAGAGGGGGAGCAGACACTGATACTGAGGACACATCACTGTGTATAGTATAGAGGAGACACTGAGGAGAGGAGGAGCAGACACTGATACTGAGGACACATCACCGTGTATAGTATAGAGGAGACACTGAGGAGAGGAGGAGCAGACACTGATACTGAGGACACATCACTGTGTATAGTATAGAGCAGACACTGAGGAGAGGAGGAGCAGACACTGATACTGAGGACACATCACTGTGTATAGTATAGAGGAGACACTGAGGAGAGGGGGAGCAGACACTGATACTGAGGACACATCACCGTGTATAGTATAGAGGAGACACTGAGGAGAGGGGGAGCAGACACTGATACTGAGGACACATCACTGTGTATAGTATAGAGGAGACACTGAGGAGAGGAGGAGCAGACACTGATACTGAGGACACATCACCGTGTATAGTATAGAGGAGACACTGAGGAGAGGGGGAGCAGACACTGATACTGAGGACACATCACTGTGTATAGAGGAGACACTGAGGAGAGGGGGAGCAGACACTGATACTGAGGACACATCACCGTGTATAGTATAGAGGAGACACTGAGGAGAGGAGGAGCAGACACTGATACTGAGGACACATCACTGTGTATAGTATAGAGGAGACACTGAGGAGAGGGGGAGCAGACACTGATACTGAGGACACATCACCGTGTATAGTATAGAGGAGACACTGAGGAGAGGAGGAGCAGACACTGATACTGAGGACACATCACTGTGTATAGTATAGAGGAGACACTGAGGAGAGGAGGAGCAGACACTGATACTGAGGACACATCACTGTGTATAGTATAGAGGAGACACTGAGGAGAGGAGGAGCAGACACTGATACTGAGGACACATCACTGTGTATAGTATAGAGGAGACACTGAGGAGAGGAGGAGCAGACACTGATACTGAGGACACATCACTGTGTATAGTATAGAGGAGACACTGAGGAGAGGAGGAGCAGACACTGATACTGAGGACACATCACTGTGTATAGTATAGAGGAGACACTGAGGAGAGGGGGAGCAGACACTGATACTGAGGACACATCACTGTGTATAGTATAGAGGAGACACTGAGGAGAGGGGGAGCAGACACTGATACTGAGGACACATCACTGTGTATAGAGGAGACACTGAGGAGAGGGGGAGCAGACACTGATACTGAGGACACATCACCGTGTATAGTATAGAGGAGACACTGAGGAGAGGAGGAGCAGACACTGATACTGAGGACACATCACTGTGTATAGTATAGAGGAGACACTGAGGAGAGGAGGAGCAGACACTGATACTGAGGACACATCACCGTGTATAGTATAGAGGAGACACTGAGGAGAGGAGGAGCAGACACTGATACTGAGGACACATCACTGTGTATAGTATAGAGGAGACACTGAGGAGAGGAGGAGCAGACACTGATACTGAGGACACATCACTGTGTATAGTATAGAGGAGACACTGAGGAGAGGAGGAGCAGACACTGATACTGAGGACACATCACCGTGTATAGTATAGAGGAGACACTGAGGAGAGGAGGAGCAGACACTGATACTGAGGACACATCACTGTGTATAGTATAGAGGAGACACTGAGGAGAGGAGGAGCAGACACTGATACTGAGGACACATCACTGTGTATAGTATAGAGGAGACACTGAGGAGGGGGGAGCAGACACTGATACTGAGGACACATCACTGTGTATAGTATAGAGGAGACACTGAGGAGAGGAGGAGCAGACACTGATACTGAGGACACATCACTGTGTATAGTATAGAGGAGACACTGAGGAGAGGAGGAGCAGACACTGATACTGAGGACACATCACTGTGTATAGTATAGAGGAGACACTGAGGAGAGGGGGAGCAGACACTGATACTGAGGACACATCACTGTGTATAGTATAGAGGAGACACTGAGGAGAGGAGGAGCAGACACTGATACTGAGGACACATCACTGTGTATAGTATAGAGGAGACACTGAGGAGAGGAGGAGCAGACACTGATACTGAGGACACATCACTGTGTATAGTATAGAGGAGACACTGAGGAGAGGAGGAGCAGACACTGATACTGAGGACACATCACTGTGTATAGTATAGAGGAGACACTGAGGAGAGGAGGAGCAGACACTGATACTGAGGACACATCACTGTGTATAGTATAGAGGAGACACTGAGGAGAGGAGGAGCAGACACTGATACTGAGGACACATCACTGTGTATAGTATAGAGGAGACACTGAGGAGAGGAGGAGCAGGCACTGATACTGAGGACACATCACTGTGTATAGTATAGAGGAGACACTGAGGAGAGGGGGAGCAGACACTGATACTGAGGACACATCACCGTGTATAGTATAGAGGAGACACTGAGGAGAGGAGGAGCAGACACTGATACTGAGGGCACATCACTGTGTATAGTATAGAGGAGACACTGAGGAGAGGAGGAGCAGACACTGATACTGAGGACACATCACTGTGTATAGTATAGAGGGGACACTGAGGAGAGGAGGAGCAGACACTGATACTGAGGACACATCACTGTGTATAGTATAGAGGAGACACTGAGGAGAGGGGGAGCAGACACTGATACTGAGGACACATCACTGTGTATAGTATAGAGGAGACACTGAGGAGAGGAGGAGCAGACACTGATACTGAGGACACATCACTGTGTATAGTATAGAGGAGACACTGAGGAGAGGAGGAGCAGGCACTGATACTGAGGACACATCACTGTGTATAGTATAGAGGAGACACTGAGGAGAGGGGGAGCAGACACTGATACTGAGGACACATCACTGTGTATAGTATAGAGGAGACACTGAGGAGAGGGGGAGCAGACACTGATACTGAGGACACATCACCGTGTATAGTATAGAGGGGACACTGAGGAGAGGAGGAGCAGACACTGATACTGAGGACACATCACCGTGTATAGTATAGAGGAGACACTGAGGAGAGGAGGAGCAGACACTGATACTGAGGACACATTACTGTGTATAGTATAGAGGAGACACTGAGGAGAGGAGGAGCAGACACTGATACTGAGGACACATCACTGTGTATAGTATAGAGGAGACACTGAGGAGAGGAGGAGCAGACACTGATACTGAGGACACATCACTGTGTATAGTATAGAGGAGACACTGAGGAGAGGAGGAGCAGACACTGATACTGAGGACACATCACTGTGTATAGTATAGAGGAGACACTGAGGAGAGGAGGAGCAGACACTGATACTGAGGACACATCACTGTGTATAGTATAGAGGAGACACTGAGGAGAGGGGGAGCAGACACTGATACTGAGGACACATCACTGTGTATAGTATAGAGCAGACACTGAGGAGAGGGGGAGCAGACACTGATACTGAGGACACATCACTGTGTATAGTATAGAGGAGACACTGAGGAGAGGGGGAGCAGACACTGATACTGAGGACACATCACTGTGTATAGTATAGAGCAGACACTGAGGAGAGGGGGAGCAGACACTGATACTGAGGACACATCACTGTGTATAGTATAGAGGAGACACTGAGGAGAGGGGGAGCAGACACTGATACTGAGGACACATCACTGTGTATAGTATAGAGCAGACACTGAGGAGAGGGGGAGCAGACACTGATACTGAGGACACATCACTGTGTATAGTATAGAGGAGACACTGAGGAGAGGAGGAGCAGACACTGATACTGAGGACACATCACCGTGTATAGTATAGAGGAGACACTGAGGAGAGGGGGAGCAGACACTGATACTGAGGGCACATCACTGTGTATAGTATAGAGGAGACACTGAGGAGAGGAGGAGCAGACACTGATACTGAGGGCACATCACTGTGTATAGTATAGAGGAGACACTGAGGAGAGGAGGAGCAGACACTGATACTGAGGACACATCACTGTGTATAGTATAGAGGAGACACTGAGGAGAGGAGGAGCAGACACTGATACTGAGGACACATCACTGTGTATAGTATAGAGGAGACACTGAGGAGAGGAGGAGCAGACACTGATACTGAGGACACATCACTGTGTATAGAGGAGACACTGAGGAGAGGGGGAGCAGACACTGATACTGAGGACACATCACTGTGTATAGTATAGAGAGGACACTGAGGAGAGGGGGAGCAGACACTGATACTGAGGACACATCACTGTGTATAGTATAGAGGAGACACTGAGGAGAGGGGGAGCAGACACTGATACTGAGGACACATCACTGTGTATAGTATAGAGGAGACACTGAGGAGAGGGGGAGCAGACACTGATACTGAGGACACATCACTGTGTATAGTATAGAGCAGACACTGAGGAGAGGAGGAGCAGACACTGATACTGAGGACACATCACTGTGTATAGTATAGAGGAGACACTGAGGAGAGGAGGAGCAGACACTGATACTGAGGACACATCACTGTGTATAGTATAGAGGGGACACTGAGGAGAGGGGGAGCAGACACTGATACTGAGGACACATCACCGTGTATAGTATAGAGGAGACACTGAGGAGAGGGGGAGCAGACACTGATACTGAGGACACATCACTGTGTATAGAGGAGACACTGAGGAGAGGGGGAGCAGACACTGATACTGAGGACACATCACCGTGTATAGTATAGAGGAGACACTGAGGAGAGGAGGAGCAGACACTGATACTGAGGACACATCACCGTGTATAGTATAGAGGAGACACTGAGGAGAGGAGGAGCAGACACTGATACTGAGGACACATCACTGTGTATAGAGGAGACACTGAGGAGAGGGGGAGCAGACACTGATACTGAGGACACATCACCGTGTATAGTATAGAGGAGACACTGAGGAGAGGAGGAGCAGACACTGATACTGAGGACACATCACCGTGTATAGTATAGAGGAGACACTGAGGAGAGGAGGAGCAGACACTGATACTGAGGACACATCACTGTGTATAGTATAGAGGAGACACTGAGGAGAGGAGGAGCAGACACTGATACTGAGGACACATCACCGTGTATAGTATAGAGGAGACACTGAGGAGAGGAGGAGCAGACACTGATACTGAGGACACATCACTGTGTATAGTATAGAGGAGACACTGAGGAGAGGAGGAGCAGACACTGATACTGAGGGCACATCACTGTGTATAGTATAGAGGAGACACTGAGGAGAGGAGGAGCAGACACTGATACTGAGGACACATCACTGTGTATAGTACAGAGGAGACACTGAGGAGAGGGGGAGCAGACACTGATACTGAGGACACATCACTGTGTATAGTATAGAGGAGACACTGAGGAGAGGAGGAGCAGACACTGATACTGAGGACACATCACTGTGTATAGTATAGAGGAGACACTGAGGAGAGGAGGAGCAGACACTGATACTGAGGACACATCACTGTGTATAGTATAGAGGAGACACTGAGGAGAGGGGGAGCAGACACTGATACTGAGGACACATCACTGTGTATAGTATAGAGGAGACACTGAGGAGAGGGGGAGCAGACACTGATACTGAGGACACATCACTGTGTATAGTATAGAGGAGACACTGAGGAGAGGAGGAGCAGACACTGATACTGAGGACACATCACCGTGTATAATATAGAGGAGACACTGAGGAGAGGAGGAGCAGACACTGATACTGAGGACACATCACTGTGTATAGTATAGAGGAGACACTGAGGAGAGGAGGAGCAGACACTGATACTGAGGACACATCACTGTGTATAGTATAGAGGAGACACTGAGGAGAGGAGGAGCAGACACTGATACTGAGGACACATCACTGTGTATAGTATAGAGGAGACACTGAGGAGAGGAGGAGCAGACACTGATACTGAGGACACATCACTGTGTATAGTATAGAGGGGACACTGAGGAGAGGGGGAGCAGACACTGATACTGAGGACACATCACTGTGTATAGTATAGAGGAGACACTGAGGAGAGGAGGAGCAGACACTGATACTGAGGACACATCACTGTGTATAGTATAGAGGAGACACTGAGGAGAGGGGGAGCAGACACTGATACTGAGGACACATCACTGTGTATAGTATAGAGGAGACACTGAGGAGAGGGGGAGCAGACACTGATACTGAGGACACATCACTGTGTATAGTATAGAGGAGACACTGAGGAGAGGGGGAGCAGACACTGATACTGAGGACACATCACTGTATATAGTATAGAGGAGACACTGAGGAGAGGAGGAGCAGACACTGATACTGAGGACACATCACTGTGTATAGTATAGAGGAGACACTGAGGAGAGGAGGAGCAGACACTGATACTGAGGACACATCACTGTGTATAGTATAGAGGAGACACTGAGGAGAGGGGGAGCAGACACTGATACTGAGGACACATCACTGTGTATAGTATAGAGGAGACACTGAGGAGAGGGGGAGCAGACACTGATACTGAGGACACATCACTGTATATAGTATAGAGGAGACACTGAGGAGAGGAGGAGCAGACACTGATACTGAGGACACATCACTGTGTATAGTATAGAGGAGACACTGAGGAGAGGGGGAGCAGACACTGATACTGAGGACACATCACTATGTATAGTATAGAGGAGACACTGAGGAGAGGGGGAGCAGACACTGATACTGAGGGCACATCACCGTGTATAGTATAGAGGAGACACTGAGGAGAGGGGGAGCAGACACTGATACTGAGGACACATCACTGTGTATAGTATAGAGGAGACACTGAGGAGAGGAGGAGCAGACACTGATACTGAGGACACATCACTGTGTATAGTATAGAGGAGACACTGAGGAGAGGAGGAGCAGACACTGATACTGAGGACACATCACTGTGTATAGTATAGAGGAGACACTGAGGAGAGGAGGAGCAGACACTGATACTGAGGACACATCACTGTGTATAGTATAGAGGAGACACTGAGGAGAGGAGGAGCAGACACTGATACTGAGGACACATCACTGTGTATAGAGGAGACACTGAGGAGAGGAGGAGCAGACACTGATACTGAGGACACATCACTGTGTATAGTATAGAGGAGACACTGAGGAGAGGAGGAGCAGACACTGATACTGAGGACACATCACTGTGTATAGTATAGAGGAGACACTGAGGAGAGGGGGAGCAGACACTGATACTGAGGACACATCACTGTGTATAGTATAGAGGAGACACTGAGGAGAGGAGGAGCAGACACTGATACTGAGGACACATCACTGTGTATAGTATAGAGCAGACACTGAGGAGAGGGGGAGCAGACACTGATACTGAGGACACATCACTGTGTATAGTATAGAGGAGACACTGAGGAGAGGAGGAGCAGACACTGATACTGAGGGCACATCACTGTGTATAGTATAGAGGGGACACTGAGGAGAGGAGGAGCAGACACTGATACTGAGGACACATCACTGTGTATAGTATAGAGGAGACACTGAGGAGAGGAGGAGCAGACACTGATACTGAGGACACATCACTGTGTATAGTATAGAGGAGACACTGAGGAGAGGAGGAGCAGACACTGATACTGAGGACACATCACTGTGTATAGTATAGAGGAGACACTGAGGAGAGGGGGAGCAGACACTGATACTGAGGACACATCACCGTGTATAGTATAGAGGAGACACTGAGGAGAGGAGGAGCAGACACTGATACTGAGGACACATCACCGTGTATAGTATAGAGGAGACACTGAGGAGAGGAGGAGCAGACACTGATACTGAGGACACATCACTGTGTATAGTATAGAGGAGACACTGAGGAGAGGAGGAGCAGACACTGATACTGAGGACACATCACTGTGTATAGTATAGAGGAGACACTGAGGAGAGGGGGAGCAGACACTGATACTGAGGACACATCACTGTGTATAGTATAGAGGAGACACTGAGGAGAGGGGGAGCAGACACTGATACTGAGGACACATCACCGTGTATAGTATAGAGGAGACACTGAGGAGAGGAGGAGCAGACACTGATACTGAGGACACATCACCGTGTATAGTATAGAGGAGACACTGAGGAGAGGAGGAGCAGACACTGATACTGAGGACACATCACTGTGTATAGTATAGAGGAGACACTGAGGAGAGGAGGAGCAGACACTGATACTGAGGACACATCACTGTGTATAGTATAGAGGAGACACTGAGGAGAGGGGGAGCAGACACTGATACTGAGGACACATCACCGTGTATAGTATAGAGGAGACACTGAGGAGAGGAGGAGCAGACACTGATACTGAGGACACATCACCGTGTATAGTATAGAGGAGACACTGAGGAGAGGAGGAGCAGACACTGATACTGAGGACACATCACTGTGTATAGTATAGAGGAGACACTGAGGAGAGGAGGAGCAGACACTGATACTGAGGACACATCACTGTGTATAGTATAGAGGAGACACTGAGGAGAGGGGGAGCAGACACTGATACTGAGGACACATCACTGTGTATAGTATAGAGGAGACACTGAGGAGAGGAGGAGCAGACACTGATACTGAGGACACATCACTGTGTATAGTATAAAGGAGACACTGAGGAGAGGGGGAGCAGACACTGATACTGAGGACACATCACTGTGTATAGTATAGAGGAGACACTGAGGAGAGGGGGAGCAGACACTGATACTGAGGACACATCACTGTGTATAGTATAGAGGAGACACTGAGGAGAGGAGGAGCAGACACTGATACTGAGGACACATCACTGTGTATAGTATAGAGGAGACACTGAGGAGAGGGGGAGCAGACACTGATACTGAGGACACATCACTGTGTATAGTATAGAGGAGACACTGAGGAGAGGGGGAGCAGACACTGATACTGAGGACACATCACTGTGTATAGTATAGAGGAGACACTGAGGAGAGGAGGAGCAGACACTGATACTGAGGACACATCACCGTGTATAGTATAGAGGAGACACTGAGGAGAGGAGGAGCAGACACTGATACTGAGGGCACATCACTGTGTATAGTATAGAGGAGACACTGAGGAGAGGAGGAGCAGACACTGATACTGAGGGCACATCACTGTGTATAGTATAGAGGAGACACTGAGGAGGGGGGAGCAGACACTGATACTGAGGACACATCACCGTGTATAGTATAGAGGAGACACTGAGGAGAGGAGGAGCAGACACTGATACTGAGGACACATCACTGTGTATAGTATAGAGGAGACACTGAGGAGGGGGGAGCAGACACTGATACTGAGGACACATCACCGTGTATAGTATAGAGGAGACACTGAGGAGAGGGGGAGCAGACACTGATACTGAGGACACATCACTGTGTATAGTATAGAGGAGACACTGAGGAGAGGAGGAGCAGACACTGATACTGAGGACACATCACTGTGTATAGAGGAGACACTGAGGAGAGGGGGAGCAGACACTGATACTGAGGACACATCACTGTGTATAGTATAGAGGAGACACTGAGGAGAGGGGGAGCAGACACTGATACTGAGGACACATCACTGTGTATAGTATAGAGGAGACACTGAGGAGAGGGGGAGCAGACACTGATACTGAGGACACATCACTGTGTATAGTATAGAGGAGACACTGAGGAGAGGGGGAGCAGACACTGATACTGAGGACACATCACTGTGTATAGTATAGAGGAGACACGGAGGAGAGGAGGAGCAGACACTGATACTGAGGACACATCACTGTGTATAGTATAGAGGAGACACTGAGGAGAGGGGGAGCAGACACTGATACTGAGGACACATCACTGTGTATAGTATAGAGGAGACACTGAGGAGAGGAGGAGCAGACACTGATACTGAGGACACATCACCGTGTATAGTATAGAGGAGACACTGAGGAGAGGAGGAGCAGACACTGATACTGAGGGCACATCACCGTGTATAGTATAGAGGAGACACTGAGGAGAGGGGGAGCAGACACTGATACTGAGGACACATCACTGTGTATAGTATAGAGGAGACACTGAGGAGAGGGGGGAGCACACACTGATACTGAGGACACATCACTGTGTATAGAGCAGACACTGAGGAGAGGGGGAGCAGACACTGATACTGAGGGCACATCACCGTGTATAGTATAGAGGAGACACTGAGGAGAGGGGGAGCAGACACTGATACTGAGGACACATCACTGTGTATAGTATAGAGGAGACACTGAGGAGAGGAGGAGCAGACACTGATACTGAGGACACATCACTGTGTATAGTATAGAGGAGACACTGAGGAGAGGGGGAGCAGACACTGATACTGAGGACACATCACTGTGTATAGTATAGAGGGGACACTGAGGAGAGGAGGAGCAGACACTGATACTGAGGACACATCACTGTGTATAGTATAGAGGAGACACTGAGGAGAGGAGGAGCAGACACTGATACTGAGGACACATCACTGTGTATAGTATAGAGGAGACACTGAGGAGAGGAGGAGCAGACACTGATACTGAGGGCACATCACCGTGTATAGTATAGAGGAGACACTGAGGAGAGGAGGAGCAGACACTGATACTGAGGACACATCACCGTGTATAGTATAGAGGAGACACTGAGGAGAGGAGGAGCAGACACTGATACTGAGGACACATCACCGTGTATAGTATAGAGGAGACACTGAGGAGAGGAGGAGCAGACACTGATACTGAGGGCACATCACTGTGTATAGTATAGAGGAGACACTGAGGAGAGGAGGAGCAGACACTGATACTGAGGACACATCACTGTGTATAGTATAGAGGAGACACTGAGGAGAGGAGGAGCAGACACTGATACTGAGGACACATCACTGTGTATAGTATAGAGGAGACACTGAGGAGAGGAGGAGCAGACACTGATACTGAGGACACATCACTGTGTATAGTATAGAGGAGACACTGAGGAGAGGAGGAGCAGACACTGATACTGAGGACACATCACTGTGTATAGTATAGAGGAGACACTGAGGAGAGGAGGAGCAGACACTGATACTGAGGACACATCACTGTGTATAGTATAGAGGAGACACTGAGGAGAGGAGGAGCAGACACTGATACTGAGGACACATCACTGTGTATAGTATAGAGGAGACACTGAGGAGAGGGGGAGCAGACACTGATACTGAGGACACATCACTGTGTATAGTATAGAGGAGACACTGAGGAGAGGAGGAGCAGACACTGATACTGAGGACACATCACTGTGTATAGTATAGAGGAGACACTGAGGAGAGGAGGAGCAGACACTGATACTGAGGACACATCACTGTGTATAGTATAGAGGAGACACTGAGGAGAGGGGGAGCAGACACTGATACTGAGGACACATCACCGTGTATAGTATAGAGGAGACACTGAGGAGAGGAGGAGCAGACACTGATACTGAGGACACATCACTGTGTATAGTATAGAGGAGACACTGAGGAGAGGAGGAGCAGACACTGATACTGAGGACACATCACTGTGTATAGTATAGAGGAGACACTGAGGAGAGGGGGAGCAGACACTGATACTGAGGACACATCACCGTGTATAGTATAGAGGAGACACTGAGGAGAGGAGGAGCAGACACTGATACTGAGGACACATAACTGTGTATAGTATAGAGGAGACACTGAGGAGAGGGGGAGCAGACACTGATACTGAGGACACATCACTGTGTATAGTATAGAGGAGACACTGAGGAGAGGGGGAGCAGACACTGATACTGAGGACACATCACTGTGTATAGTATATAGGAGACACTGAGGAGAGGAGGAGCAGACACTGATACTGAGGACACATCACTGTGTATAGTATAGAGGAGACACTGAGGAGAGGGGGAGCAGACACTGATACTGAGGACACATCACTGTGTATAGAGGAGACACTGAGGAGAGGAGGAGCAGACACTGATACTGAGGACACATCACTGTGTATAGTATAGAGGAGACACTGAGGAGAGGAGGAGCAGACACTGATACTGAGGACACATCACTGTGTATAGTATAGAGGAGACACTGAGGAGAGGAGGAGCAGACACTGATACTGAGGACACATCACTGTGTATAGTATAGAGGAGACACTGAGGAGAGGAGGAGCAGACACTGATACTGAGGACACATCACTGTGTATAGTATAGAGGAGACACTGAGGAGAGGAGGAGCAGACACTGATACTGAGGACACATCACTGTGTATAGTATAGAGGAGACACTGAGGAGAGGAGGAGCAGACACTGATACTGAGGACACATCACTGTGTATAGTATAGAGGAGACACTGAGGAGAGGGGGAGCAGACACTGATACTGAGGACACATCACCGTGTATAGTATAGAGGAGACACTGAGGAGAGGAGGAGCAGACACTGATACTGAGGACACATAACTGTGTATAGTATAGAGGAGACACTGAGGAGAGGGGGAGCAGACACTGATACTGAGGACACATCACTGTGTATAGTATAGAGGAGACACTGAGGAGAGGAGGAGCAGACACTGATACTGAGGACACATCACTGTGTATAGTATAGAGGAGACACTGAGGAGAGGGGGAGCAGACACTGATACTGAGGACACATCACTGTGTATAGTATAGAGGAGACACTGAGGAGAGGAGGAGCAGACACTGATACTGAGGACACATCACTGTGTATAGTATAGAGGAGACACTGAGGAGAGGAGGAGCAGACACTGATACTGAGGACACATCACTGTGTATAGTATAGAGGAGACACTGAGGAGAGGAGGAGCAGACACTGATACTGAGGACACATCACTGTGTATAGTATATAGGAGACACTGAGGAGAGGGGGAGCAGACACTGATACTGAGGACACATCACTGTGTATAGTATAGAGGAGACACTGAGGACAGGAGGAGCAGACACTGATACTGAGGACACATCACTGTGTATAGTATAGAGGAGACACTGAGGAGAGGGGGAGCAGACACTGATACTGAGGACACATCACTGTGTATAGAGCAGACACTGAGGAGAGGAGGAGCAGACACTGATACTGAGGACACATCACCGTGTATAGTATAGAGGAGACACTGAGGAGAGGAGGAGCAGACACTGATACTGAGGACACATCACTGTGTATAGTATAGAGGGGACACTGAGGAGAGGAGGAGCAGACACTGATACTGAGGACACATCACCGTGTATAGTATAGAGGAGACACTGAGGAGAGGGGGAGCAGACACTGATACTGAGGACACATCACTGTGTATAGTATAGAGGAGACACTGAGGAGAGGAGGAGCAGACACTGATACTGAGGACACATCACTGTGTATAGTATAGAGGAGACACTGAGGAGAGGAGGAGCAGACACTGATACTGAGGACACATCACTGTGTATAGTATAGAGGAGACACTGAGGAGAGGAGGAGCAGACACTGATACTGAGGACACATCACTGTGTATAGTATAGAGGAGACACTGAGGAGAGGGGGAGCAGACACTGATACTGAGGACACATCACTGTGTATAGTATAGAGGAGACACTGAGGAGAGGAGGAGCAGACACTGATACTGAGGACACATCACTGTGTATAGTATAGAGGAGACACTGAGGAGAGGAGGAGCAGACACTGATACTGAGGACACATCACTGTGTATAGAGCAGACACTGAGGAGAGGAGGAGCAGACACTGATACTGAGGACACATCACCGTGTATAGTATAGAGGAGACACTGAGGAGAGGAGGAGCAGACACTGATACTGAGGACACATCACTGTGTATAGTATAGAGGAGACACTGAGGAGAGGGGGAGCAGACACTGATACTGAGGACACATCACTGTGTATAGAGGAGACACTGAGGAGAGGGGGAGCAGACACTGATACTGAGGACACATCACTGTGTATAGAGGAGACACTGAGGAGAGGAGGAGCAGACACTGATACTGAGGACACATCACCGTGTATAGTATAGAGGAGACACTGAGGAGAGGGGGAGCAGACACTGATACTGAGGACACATCACCGTGTATAGTATAGAGGAGACACTGAGGAGAGGAGGAGCAGACACTGATACTGAGGACACATCACTGTATATAGTATAGAGGAGACACTGAGGAGAGGAGGAGCAGACACTGATACTGAGGACACATCACTGTGTATAGTATAGAGGAGACACTGAGGAGAGGAGGAGCAGACACTGATACTGAGGACACATCACTGTGTATAGTATAGAGGAGACACTGAGGAGAGGAGGAGCAGACACTGATACTGAGGACACATCACTGTGTATAGTATAGAGGAGACACTGAGGAGAGGGGGAGCAGACACTGATACTGAGGACACATCACTGTGTATAGTATAGAGGAGACACTGAGGAGAGGAGGAGCAGACACTGATACTGAGGACACATCACTGTGTATAGTATAGAGGAGACACTGAGGAGAGGGGGAGCAGACACTGATACTGAGGACACATCACTGTGTATAGTATAGAGGAGACACTGAGGAGAGGAGGAGCAGACACTGATACTGAGGACACATCACTGTGTATAGAGGAGACACTGAGGAGAGGGGGAGCAGACACTGATACTGAGGACACATCACTGTGTATAGTATAGAGGGGACACTGAGGAGAGGAGGAGCAGACACTGATACTGAGGACACATCACTGTGTATAGAGGAGACACTGAGGAGAGGGGGAGCAGACACTGATACTGAGGACACATCACTGTGTATAGTATAGAGGAGACACTGAGGAGAGGAGGAGCAGACACTGATACTGAGGACACATCACTGTGTATAGTATAGAGGAGACACTGAGGAGAGGAGGAGCAGACACTGATACTGAGGACACATCACTGTGTATAGTATAGAGGAGACACTGAGGAGAGGGGGAGCAGACACTGATACTGAGGACACATCACTGTGTATAGAGGAGACACTGAGGAGAGGAGGAGCAGACACTGATACTGAGGACACATCACTGTGTATAGTATAGAGGAGACACTGAGGAGAGGGGGAGCAGACACTGATACTGAGGACACATCACTGTGTATAGTATAGAGGAGACACTGAGGAGAGGGGGAGCAGACACTGATACTGAGGACACATCACTGTGTATAGTATAGAGGAGACACTGAGGAGAGGAGGAGCAGACACTGATACTGAGGACACATCACTGTGTATAGTATAGAGGAGACACTGAGGAGAGGAGGAGCAGACACTGATACTGAGGACACATCACTGTGTATAGTATAGAGGAGACACTGAGGAGAGGGGGAGCAGACACTGATACTGAGGACACATCACTGTGTATAGTATAGAGGAGACACTGAGGAGAGGGGGAGCAGACACTGATACTGAGGACACATCACTGTGTATAGTATAGAGGAGACACTGAGGAGAGGGGGAGCACACACTGATACTGAGGACACATCACTGTGTATAGTATAGAGGAGACACTGAGGAGAGGAGGAGCAGACACTGATACTGAGGACACATCACTGTGTATAGTATAGAGGAGACACTGAGGAGAGGGGGAGCAGACACTGATACTGAGGACACATCACTGTGTATAGTATAGAGGAGACACTGAGGAGAGGAGGAGCAGACACTGATACTGAGGGCACATCACTGTGTATAGTATAGAGGAGACACTGAGGAGAGGAGGAGCAGACACTGATACTGAGGACACATCACTGTGTATAGTATAGAGGAGACACTGAGGAGAGGGGGAGCAGACACTGATACTGAGGACACATCACCGTGTATAGTATAGAGGAGACACTGAGGAGAGGGGGAGCAGACACTGATACTGAGGACACATCACTGTGTATAGTATAGAGGGGACACTGAGGAGAGGAGGAGCAGACACTGATACTGAGGACACATCACTGTGTATAGTATAGAGCAGACACTGAGGAGAGGAGGAGCAGACACTGATACTGAGGACACATCACTGTGTATAGTATAGAGGAGACACTGAGGAGAGGAGGAGCAGACACTGATACTGAGGACACATCACTGTGTATAGTATAGAGGAGACACTGAGGAGAGGAGGAGCAGACACTGATACTGAGGACACATCACCGTGTATAGTATAGAGGAGACACTGAGGAGAGGGGGAGCAGACACTGATACTGAGGACACATCACTGTGTATAGTATAGAGGAGACACTGAGGAGAGGAGGAGCAGACACTGATACTGAGGACACATCACTGTGTATAGTATAGAGGAGACACTGAGGAGAGGAGGAGCAGACACTGATACTGAGGACACATCACTGTGTATAGTATAGAGGAGACACTGAGGAGAGGAGGAGCAGACACTGATACTGAGGACACATCACTGTGTATAGTATAGAGGAGACACTGAGGAGAGGAGGAGCAGACACCGATACTGAGGACACATCACCGTGTATAGTATAGAGGAGACACTGAGGAGAGGAGGAGCAGACACTGATACTGAGGACACATCACTGTGTATAGTATAGAGGAGACACTGAGGAGAGGAGGAGCAGACACTGATACTGAGGACACATCACTGTGTATAGTATAGAGGAGACACTGAGGAGAGGGGGAGCAGACACTGATACTGAGGACACATCACTATGTATAGTATAGAGGAGACACTGAGGAGAGGAGGAGCAGACACTGATACTGAGGACACATCACTGTGTATAGTATAGAGGAGACACTGAGGAGAGGAGGAGCAGACACTGATACTGAGGGCACATCACTGTATATAGTATAGAGGAGACACTGAGGAGAGGAGGAGCAGACACTGATACTGAGGACACATCACCGTGTATAGTATAGAGGAGACACTGAGGAGAGGGGGAGCAGACACTGATACTGAGGACACATCACTGTGTATAGTATAGAGGAGACACTGAGGAGAGGGGGAGCAGACACTGATACTGAGGACACATCACTGTGTATAGTATAGAGGGGACACTGAGGAGAGGGGGAGCAGACACTGATACTGAGGACACATCACTGTGTATAGTATAGAGGAGACACTGAGGAGAGGGGGAGCAGACACTGATACTGAGGACACATCACTGTGTATAGTATAGAGGAGACACTGAGGAGAGGAGGAGCAGACACTGATACTGAGGACACATCACTGTGTATAGTATAGAGGAGACACTGAGGAGAGGGGGAGCAGACACTGATACTGAGGACACATCACTGTGTATAGTATAGAGGAGACACTGAGGAGAGGGGGAGCAGACACTGATACTGAGGACACATCACTGTGTATAGTATAGAGGAGACACTGAGGAGAGGGGGAGCAGACACTGATACTGAGGGCACATCACTGTGTATAGTATAGAGGAGACACTGAGGAGAGGGGGAGCAGACACTGATACTGAGGACACATCACTGTGTATTGTATAGAGGAGACACTGAGGAGAGGGGGAGCAGACACTGATACTGAGGACACATCACTGTGTATAGTATAGAGGGGACACTGAGGAGAGGGGGAGCAGACACTGATACTGAGGACACATCACTGTGTATAGTATAGAGGAGACACTGAGGAGAGGGGGAGCAGACACTGATACTGAGGACACATCACCGTGTATAGTATAGAGGAGACACTGAGGAGAGGAGGAGCAGACACTGATACTGAGGACACATCACTGTGTATAGTATAGAGGAGACACTGAGGAGAGGAGGAGCAGACACTGATACTGAGGACACATCACTGTGTATAGTATAGAGGAGACACTGAGGAGAGGGGGAGCAGACACTGATACTGAGGACACATCACTGTGTATAGTATAGAGCAGACACTGAGGAGAGGGGGAGCAGACACTGATACTGAGGACACATCACTGTGTATAGTATAGAGGAGACACTGAGGAGAGGAGGAGCAGACACTGATACTGAGGACACATCACTGTGTATAGTATAGAGGAGACACTGAGGAGAGGAGGAGCAGACACTGATACTGAGGACACATCACTGTGTATAGTATAGAGGAGACACTGAGGAGAGGGGGAGCAGACACTGATACTGAGGACACATCACTGTGTATAGAGGAGACACTGAGGAGAGGGGGAGCAGACACTGATACTGAGGACACATCACTGTGTATAGTATAGAGGAGACACTGAGGAGAGGAGGAGCAGACACCGATACTGAGGACACATCACCGTGTATAGTATAGAGGAGACACTGAGGAGAGGAGGAGCAGACACTGATACTGAGGACACATCACTGTGTATAGTATAGAGGAGACACTGAGGAGAGGAGGAGCAGACACCGATACTGAGGACACATCACCGTGTATAGTATAGAGGAGACACTGAGGAGAGGAGGAGCAGACACTGATACTGAGGACACATCACTGTGTATAGTATAGAGGAGACACTGAGGAGAGGAGGAGCAGACACTGATACTGAGGACACATCACTGTGTATAGTATAGAGGAGACACTGAGGAGAGGAGGAGCAGACACTGATACTGAGGACACATCACTGTGTATAGTATAGAGGAGACACTGAGGAGAGGGGGAGCAGACACTGATACTGAGGACACATCACTGTGTATAGTATAGAGGAGACACTGAGGAGAGGGGGAGCAGACACTGATACTGAGGACACATCACTGTGTATAGTATAGAGGAGACACTGAGGAGAGGAGGAGCAGACACTGATACTGAGGACACATCACTGTGTATAGTATAGAGGAGACACTGAGGAGAGGGGGAGCAGACACTGATACTGAGGACACATCACTGTGTATAGTATAGAGGAGACACTGAGGAGAGGGGGAGCAGACACTGATACTGAGGACACATCACTGTGTATAGTATAGAGGAGACACTGAGGAGAGGGGGAGCAGACACTGATACTGAGGACACATCACTGTGTATAGTATAGAGGAGACACTGAGGAGAGGAGGAGCAGACACTGATACTGAGGACACATCACTGTGTATAGTATAGAGGAGACACTGAGGAGAGGGGGAGCAGACACTGATACTGAGGACACATCACCGTGTATAGTATAGAGGGGACACTGAGGAGAGGAGGAGCAGACACTGATACTGAGGACACATCACTGTGTATAGTATAGAGGAGACACTGAGGAGAGGGGGAGCAGACACTGATACTGAGGACACATCACTGTGTATAGTATAGAGGAGACACTGAGGAGAGGAGGAGCAGACACTGATACTGAGGACACATCACCGTGTATAGTATAGAGGAGACACTGAGGAGAGGAGGAGCAGACACTGATACTGAGGGCACATCACTGTGTATAGTATAGAGGAGACACTGAGGAGAGGAGGAGCAGACACTGATACTGAGGGCACATCACTGTGTATAGTATAGAGGAGACACTGAGGAGAGGAGGAGCAGACACTGATACTGAGGGCACATCACTGTGTATAGTATAGAGGAGACACTGAGGAGAGGGGGAGCAGACACTGATACTGAGGACACATCACTGTGTATAGTATAGAGGAGACACTGAGGAGAGGAGGAGCAGACACTGATACTGAGGACACATCACCGTGTATAGTATAGAGGAGACACTGAGGAGAGGAGGAGCAGACACTGATACTGAGGACACATCACTGTGTATAGTATAGAGGAGACACTGAGGAGAGGGGGAGCAGACACTGATACTGAGGACACATCACTGTGTATAGTATAGAGGAGACACTGAGGAGAGGAGGAGCAGACACTGATACTGAGGACACATCACTGTGTATAGTATAGAGGAGACACTGAGGAGAGGGGGAGCAGACACTGATACTGAGGACACATCACTGTGTATAGTATAGAGGAGACACTGAGGAGAGGAGGAGCAGACACTGATACTGAGGACACATCACTGTGTATAGTATAGAGGAGACACTGAGGAGAGGAGGAGCAGACACTGATACTGAGGACACATCACTGTGTATAGTATAGAGGAGACACTGAGGAGAGGAGGAGCAGACACTGATACTGAGGACACATCACTGTGTATAGTATAGAGGAGACACTGATGAGGGGGGAGCAGACACTGATACTGAGGACACATCACTGTGTATAGTATAGAGGAGACACTGAGGAGAGGAGGAGCAGACACTGATACTGAGGACACATCACTGTGTATAGTATAGAGGAGACACTGAGGAGAGGAGGAGCAGACACTGATACTGAGGGCACATCACTGTGTATAGTATAGAGGAGACACTGAGGAGAGGGGGAGCAGACACTGATACTGAGGACACATCACTGTGTATAGTATAGAGGAGACACTGAGGAGAGGAGGAGCAGACACTGATACTGAGGACACATCACTGTGTATAGTATAGAGGAGACACTGAGGAGAGGAGGAGCAGACACTGATACTGAGGACACATCACTGTGTATAGTATAGAGGAGACACTGAGGAGAGGAGGAGCAGACACTGATACTGAGGGCACATCACTGTGTATAGTATAGAGGGGACACTGAGGAGAGGAGGAGCAGACACTGATACTGAGGACACATCACTGTGTATAGTATAGAGGAGACACTGAGGAGAGGAGGAGCAGACACTGATACTGAGGACACATCACTGTGTATAGTATAGAGGAGACACTGAGGAGAGGGGGAGCAGACACTGATACTGAGGACACATCACCGTGTATAGTATAGAGGAGACACTGAGGAGAGGGGGAGCAGACACTGATACTGAGGACACATCACCGTGTATAGTATAGAGGAGACACTGAGGAGAGGAGGAGCAGACACTGATACTGAGGACACATCACCGTGTATAGTATAGAGGAGACACTGAGGAGAGGAGGAGCAGACACTGATACTGAGGACACATCACCGTGTATAGTATAGAGGAGACACTGAGGAGAGGAGGAGCAGACACTGATACTGAGGACACATCACTGTGTATAGTATAGAGGAGACACTGAGGAGAGGAGGAGCAGACACTGATACTGAGGACACATCACTGTGTATAGTATAGAGGAGACACTGAGGAGAGGAGGAGCAGACACTGATACTGAGGACACATCACTGTGTATAGTATAGAGGAGACACTGAGGAGAGGAGGAGCAGACACTGATACTGAGGACACATCACTGTGTATAGTATAGAGGAGACACTGAGGAGAGGGGGAGCAGACACTGATACTGAGGACACATCACTGTGTATAGTATAGAGGAGACACTGAGGAGAGGAGGAGCAGACACTGATACTGAGGACACATCACTGTGTATAGTATAGAGGAGACACTGAGGAGAGGGGGAGCAGACACTGATACTGAGGACACATCACTGTGTATAGTATAGAGGAGACACTGAGGAGAGGAGGAGCAGACACTGATACTGAGGACACATCACTGTGTATAGTATAGAGGAGACACTGAGGAGAGGAGGAGCAGACACTGATACTGAGGACACATCACTGTGTATAGTATAGAGGAGACACTGAGGAGAGGGGGAGCAGACACTGATACTGAGGACACATCACTGTGTATAGTATAGAGGAGACACTGAGGAGAGGAGGAGCAGACACTGATACTGAGGACACATCACCGTGTATAGTATAGAGGAGACACTGAGGAGAGGGGGAGCAGACACTGATACTGAGGACACATCACTGTGTATAGTATAGAGGAGACACTGAGGAGAGGAGGAGCAGACACTGATACTGAGGACACATCACTGTGTATAGTATAGAGGAGACACTGAGGAGAGGAGGAGCAGACACTGATACTGAGGACACATCACTGTGTATAGTATAGAGGAGACACTGAGGAGAGGAGGAGCAGACACTGATACTGAGGACACATCACTGTGTATAGTATAGAGGAGACACTGAGGAGAGGGGGAGCAGACACTGATACTGAGGACACATCACTGTGTATAGTATAGAGGAGACACTGAGGAGAGGAGGAGCAGACACTGATACTGAGGACACATCACCGTGTATAGTATAGAGGAGACACTGAGGAGAGGAGGAGCAGACACTGATACTGAGGACACATCACTGTGTATAGTATAGAGGAGACACTGAGGAGAGGGGGAGCAGACACTGATACTGAGGACACATCACCGTGTATAGTATAGAGGAGACACTGAGGAGAGGAGGAGCAGACACTGATACTGAGGACACATCACTATGTATAGTATAGAGGAGACACTGAGGAGAGGGGGAGCAGACACTGATACTGAGGACACATCACTGTGTATAGTATAGAGGAGACACTGAGGAGAGGAGGAGCAGACACTGATACTGAGGACACATCACTGTGTATAGTATAGAGGAGACACTGAGGAGAGGGGGAGCAGACACTGATACTGAGGACACATCACTGTGTATAGTATAGAGGAGACACTGAGGAGAGGAGGAGCAGACACTGATACTGAGGGCACATCACTGTATATAGTATAGAGGAGACACTGAGGAGAGGAGGAGCAGACACTGATACTGAGGACACATCACTGTGTATAGTATAGAGGAGACACTGAGGAGAGGAGGAGCAGACACTGATACTGAGGGCACATCACTGTGTATAGTATAGAGGAGACACTGAGGAGAGGAGGAGCAGACACTGATACTGAGGACACATCACTGTGTATAGAGGAGACACTGAGGAGAGGGGGAGCAGACACTGATACTGAGGACACATCACTGTGTATAGTATAGAGGAGACACTGAGGGGAGGAGGAGCAGACACTGATACTGAGGGCACATCACTGTGTATAGTATAGAGGAGACACTGAGGAGAGGAGGAGCAGACACTGATACTGAGGGCACATCACTGTATATAGTATAGAGGAGACACTGAGGAGAGGAGGAGCAGACACTGATACTGAGGACACATCACTGTGTATAGTATAGAGGAGACACTGAGGAGAGGAGGAGCAGACACTGATACTGAGGACACATCACTGTGTATAGTATAGAGGAGACACTGAGGAGAGGAGGAGCAGACACTGATACTGAGGGCACATCACTGTATATAGTATAGAGGAGACACTGAGGAGAGGAGGAGCAGACACTGATACTGAGGACACATCACTGTGTATAGTATAGAGGAGACACTGAGGAGAGGGGGAGCAGACACTGATACTGAGGGCACATCACTGTGTATAGTATAGAGGAGACACTGAGGAGAGGGGGAGCAGACACTGATACTGAGGACACATCACTGTGTATAGTATAGAGGAGACACTGAGGAGAGGAGGAGCAGACACTGATACTGAGGACACATCACTGTGTATAGTATAGAGGAGACACTGAGGAGAGGAGGAGCAGACACTGATACTGAGGACACATCACTGTGTATAGTATAGAGGAGACACTGAGGAGAGGAGGAGCAGACACTGATACTGAGGACACATCACTGTGTATAGAGGAGACACTGAGGAGAGGGGGAGCAGACACTGATACTGAGGGCACATCACTGTGTATAGTATAGAGGAGACACTGAGGAGAGGAGGAGCAGACACTGATACTGAGGACACATCACTGTGTATAGTATAGAGGAGACACTGAGGAGAGGAGGAGCAGACACTGATACTGAGGACACATCACTGTGTATAGTATAGAGGAGACACTGAGGAGAGGGGGAGCAGACACTGATACTGAGGACACATCACTGTATATAGTATAGAGGAGACACTGAGGAGAGGAGGAGCAGACACTGATACTGAGGACACATCACTGTGTATAGTATAGAGGAGACACTGAGGAGAGGGGGAGCAGACACTGATACTGAGGACACATCACCGTGTATAGTATAGAGGAGACACTGAGGAGAGGGGGAGCAGACACTGATACTGAGGACACATCACTGTGTATAGTATAGAGGAGACACTGAGGAGAGGAGGAGCAGACACCGATACTGAGGACACATTACTGTGTATAGTATAGAGGAGACACTGAGGAGAGGGGGAGCAGACACTGATACTGAGGACACATCACTGTGTATAGTATAGAGGAGACACTGAGGAGAGGAGGAGCAGACACTGATACTGAGGACACATCACTGTGTATAGTATAGAGCAGACACTGAGGAGAGGAGCAGACACTGATACTGAGGACACATCACTGTGTATAGTATAGAGGAGACACTGAGGAGAGGAGGAGCAGACACTGATACTGAGGGCACATCACTGTGTATAGTATAGAGGAGACACTGAGGAGAGGAGGAGCAGACACTGATACTGAGGACACATCACTGTGTATAGTATAGAGGAGACACTGAGGAGAGGGGGAGCAGACACTGATACTGAGGACACATCACTGTGTATAGTATAGAGGAGACACTGAGGAGAGGAGGAGCAGACACTGATACTGAGGACACATCACTGTGTATAGTATAGAGGAGACACTGAGGAGAGGGGGAGCAGACACTGATACTGAGGACACATCACTGTGTATAGTATAGAGGAGACACTGAGGAGAGGGGGAGCAGACACTGATACTGAGGACACATCACTGTGTATAGTATAGAGGAGACACTGAGGAGAGGAGGAGCAGACACTGATACTGAGGACACATCACTGTGTATAGTATAGAGGAGACACTGAGGAGAGGAGGAGCAGACACTGATACTGAGGACACATCACCGTGTATAGTATAGAGGAGACACTGAGGAGAGGAGGAGCAGACACTGATACTGAGGGCACATCACTGTGTATAGTATAGAGGGGACACTGAGGAGAGGGGGAGCAGACACTGATACTGAGGACACATCACTGTGTATAGTATAGAGGAGACACTGAGGAGAGGGGGAGCAGACACTGATACTGAGGGCACATCACTGTGTATAGTATAGAGGAGACACTGAGGAGAGGAGGAGCAGACACTGATACTGAGGACACATCACTGTGTATAGTATAGAGGGGACACTGAGGAGAGGGGGAGCAGACACTGATACTGAGGACACATCACTGTGTATAGTATAGAGGAGACACTGAGGAGAGGGGGAGCAGACACTGATACTGAGGGCACATCACCGTGTATAGTATAGAGGAGACACTGAGGAGAGGAGGAGCAGACACTGATACTGAGGACACATCACTGTGTATAGTATAGAGGAGACACTGAGGAGAGGGGGAGCAGACACTGATACTGAGGACACATCACTGTGTATAGTATAGAGGAGACACTGAGGAGAGGGGGAGCAGACACTGATACTGAGGACACATCACCGTGTATAGTATAGAGGAGACACTGAGGAGAGGAGGAGCAGACACTGATACTGAGGACACATCACTGTGTATAGTATAGAGGAGACACTGAGGAGAGGAGGAGCAGACACTGATACTGAGGACACATCACTGTGTATAGTATAGAGGAGACACTGAGGAGAGGAGGAGCAGACACTGATACTGAGGACACATCACCGTGTATAGTATAGAGGAGACACTGAGGAGAGGAGGAGCAGACACTGATACTGAGGACACATCACTGTGTATAGTATAGAGGAGACACTGAGGAGAGGGGGAGCAGACACTGATACTGAGGGCACATCACTGTGTATAGTATAGAGGAGACACTGAGGAGAGGGGGAGCAGACACTGATACTGAGGGCACATCACTGTGTATAGTATAGAGGAGACACTGAGGAGAGGGGGAGCAGACACTGATACTGAGGACACATCACTGTGTATAGTATAGAGGAGACACTGAGGAGAGGAGGAGCAGACACTGATACTGAGGACACATCACTGTGTATAGTATAGAGGAGACACTGAGGAGAGGGGGAGCAGACACTGATACTGAGGACACATCACTGTGTATAGTATAGAGGAGACACTGAGGAGAGGGGGAGCAGACACTGATACTGAGGACACATCACTGTGTATAGAGGAGACACTGAGGAGAGGAGGAGCAGACACTGATACTGAGGACACATCACTGTGTATAGTATAGAGGAGACACTGAGGAGAGGGGGAGCAGACACTGATACTGAGGACACATCACTGTGTATAGTATAGAGGAGACACTGAGGAGAGGGGGAGCAGACACTGATACTGAGGACACATCACTGTGTATAGTATAGAGGAGACACTGAGGAGAGGAGGAGCAGACACTGATACTGAGGACACATCACTGTGTATAGTATAGAGGAGACACTGAGGAGAGGGGGAGCAGACACTGATACTGAGGACACATCACTGTGTATAGTATAGAGGAGACACTGAGGAGAGGGGGAGCAGACACTGATACTGAGGACACATCACTGTGTATAGAGGAGACACTGAGGAGAGGAGGAGCAGACACTGATACTGAGGACACATCACTGTGTATAGTATAGAGGAGACACTGAGGAGAGGGGGAGCAGACACTGATACTGAGGACACATCACTGTGTATAGTATAGAGGAGACACTGAGGAGAGGGGGAGCAGACACTGATACTGAGGACACATCACTGTGTATAGTATAGAGGAGACACTGAGGAGAGGAGGAGCAGACACTGATACTGAGGACACATCACTGTGTATAGTATAGAGGAGACACTGAGGAGAGGGGGAGCAGACACTGATACTGAGGACACATCACTGTGTATAGTATAGAGGAGACACTGAGGAGAGGGGGAGCAGACACTGATACTGAGGACACATCACTGTGTATAGAGGAGACACTGAGGAGAGGAGGAGCAGACACTGATACTGAGGACACATCACTGTGTATAGTATAGAGGAGACACTGAGGAGAGGGGGAGCAGACACTGATACTGAGGACACATCACTGTGTATAGTATAGAGGAGACACTGAGGAGAGGGGGAGCAGACACTGATACTGAGGACACATCACCGTGTATAGTATAGAGGAGACACTGAGGAGAGGAGGAGCAGACACTGATACTGAGGACACATCACTGTGTATAGTATAGAGGAGACACTGAGGAGAGGAGGAGCAGACACTGATACTGAGGACACATCACTGTGTATAGTATAGAGGAGACACTGAGGAGAGGAGGAGCAGACACTGATACTGAGGACACATCACTGTGTATAGTATAGAGGAGACACTGAGGAGAGGAGGAGCAGACACTGATACTGAGGACACATCACCGTGTATAGTATAGAGGAGACACTGAGGAGAGGAGGAGCAGACACTGATACTGAGGACACATCACTGTGTATAGTATAGAGGAGACACTGAGGAGAGGGGGAGCAGACACTGATACTGAGGACACATCACTGTGTATAGTATAGAGGAGACACTGAGGAGAGGAGGAACAGACACTGATACTGAGGACACATCACTGTGTATAGTATAGAGCAGACACTGAGGAGAGGAGGAGCAGACACTGATACTGAGGACACATCACTGTGTATAGTATAGAGGAGACACTGAGGAGAGGAGGAGCAGACACTGATACTGAGGACACATCACTGTGTATAGTATAGAGGAGACACTGAGGAGAGGAGGAGCAGACACTGATACTGAGGACACATCACTGTGTATAGTATAGAGGAGACACTGAGGAGAGGGGGAGCAGACACTGATACTGAGGACACATCACTGTGTATAGTATAGAGGAGACACTGAGGAGAGGAGGAGCAGACACTGATACTGAGGACACATCACTGTGTATAGTATAGAGGAGACACTGAGGAGAGGAGGAGCAGACACTGATACTGAGGACACATCACTGTGTATAGTATAGAGGAGACACTGAGGAGAGGGGGAGCAGACACTGATACTGAGGACACATCACTGTGTATAGAGGAGACACTGAGGAGAGGAGGAGCAGACACTGATACTGAGGGCACATCACTGTGTATAGTATAGAGGAGACACTGAGGAGAGGAGGAGCAGACACTGATACTGAGGACACATCACCGTGTATAGTATAGAGGAGACACTGAGGAGAGGAGGAGCAGACACTGATACTGAGGACATCACTGTGTATAGTATAGAGGAGACACTGAGGAGAGGAGGAGCAGACACTGATACTGAGGACACATCACTGTGTATAGTATAGAGGAGACACTGAGGAGAGGGGGAGCAGACACTGATACTGAGGACACATCACTGTGTATAGTATAGAGGAGACACTGAGGAGAGGAGGAGCAGACACTGATACTGAGGACACATCACCGTGTATAGTATAGAGGAGACACTGAGGAGAGGGGGAGCAGACACTGATACTGAGGACACATCACTGTGTATAGTATAGAGGAGACACTGAGGAGAGGAGGAGCAGACACTGATACTGAGGACACATCACTGTGTATAGTATAGAGGAGACACTGAGGAGAGGGGGAGCAGACACTGATACTGAGGACACATCACTGTGTATAGTATAGAGGAGACACTGAGGAGAGGAGGAGCAGACACTGATACTGAGGACACATCACCGTGTATAGTATAGAGGAGACACTGAGGAGAGGGGGAGCAGACACTGATACTGAGGACACATCACCGTGTATAGTATAGAGGAGACACTGAGGAGAGGAGGAGCAGACACTGATACTGAGGGCACATCACTGTGTATAGTATAGAGGAGACACTGAGGAGAGGGGGAGCAGACACTGATACTGAGGGCACATCACTGTGTATAGTATAGAGGAGACACTGAGGAGAGGAGGAGCAGACACTGATACTGAGGACACATCACTGTGTATAGTATAGAGGAGACACTGAGGAGAGGGGGAGCAGACACTGATACTGAGGACACATCACTGTGTATAGTATAGAGGAGACACTGAGGAGAGGAGGAGCAGACACTGATACTGAGGACACATCACTGTGTATAGTATAGAGGAGACACTGAGGAGAGGGGGAGCAGACACTGATACTGAGGACACATCACCGTGTATAGTATAGAGGAGACACTGAGGAGAGGGGGAGCAGACACTGATACTGAGGACACATCACTGTGTATAGTATAGAGGAGACACTGAGGAGAGGGGGAGCAGACACTGATACTGAGGACACATCACTGTGTATAGTATAGAGGAGACACTGAGGAGAGGAGGAGCAGACACTGATACTGAGGACACATCACTGTGTATAGTATAGAGGAGACACTGAGGAGAGGAGGAGCAGACACTGATACTGAGGACACATCACTGTGTATAGTATAGAGGAGACACTGAGGAGAGGGGGAGCAGACACTGATACTGAGGACACATCACTGTGTATAGTATAGAGGAGACACTGAGGAGAGGAGGAGCAGACACTGATACTGAGGACACATCACTGTGTATAGTATAGAGGAGACACTGAGGAGAGGAGGAGCAGACACTGATACTGAGGACACATCACTGTGTATAGTATAGAGGAGACACTGAGGAGAGGGGGAGCAGACACTGATACTGAGGACACATCACTGTGTACAGTATAGAGGGGACACTGAGGAGAGGAGGAGCAGACACTGATACTGAGGACACATCACTGTGTATAGTATAGAGGAGACACTGAGGAGAGGGGGAGCAGACACTGATACTGAGGACACATCACTGTGTATAGTATAGAGGAGACACTGAGGAGAGGAGGAGCAGACACTGATACTGAGGACACATCACTGTGTATAGTATAGAGGAGACACTGAGGAGAGGAGGAGCAGACACTGATACTGAGGACACATCACCGTGTATAGTATAGAGGAGACACTGAGGAGAGGAGGAGCAGACACTGATACTGAGGACACATCACCGTGTATAGTATAGAGGAGACACTGAGGAGAGGAGGAGCAGACACTGATACTGAGGACACATCACTGTGTATAGTATAGAGGAGACACTGAGGAGAGGAGGAGCAGACACTGATACTGAGGACACATCACTGTGTATAGTATAGAGGAGACACTGAGGAGAGGAGGAGCAGACACTGATACTGAGGACACATCACTGTGTATAGTATAGAGGAGACACTGAGGAGAGGAGGAGCAGACACTGATACTGAGGACACATCACCGTGTATAGTATAGAGGAGACACTGAGGAGAGGGGGAGCAGACACTGATACTGAGGACACATCACTGTGTATAGTATAGAGGAGACACTGAGGAGAGGAGGAGCAGACACTGATACTGAGGACACATCACTGTGTATAGTATAGAGGAGACACTGAGGAGAGGAGGAGCAGACACTGATACTGAGGGCACATCACTGTGTATAGTATAGAGGAGACACTGAGGAGAGGAGGAGCAGACACTGATACTGAGGACACATCACTGTGTATAGTATAGAGGAGACACTGAGGAGAGGAGGAGCAGACACTGATACTGAGGACACATCACTGTGTATAGTATAGAGGAGACACTGAGGAGAGGAGGAGCAGACACTGATACTGAGGACACATCACTGTGTATAGTATAGAGGGGACACTGAGGAGAGGAGGAGCAGACACTGATACTGAGGACACATCACTGTGTATAGTATAGAGGAGACACTGAGGAGAGGGGGAGCAGACACTGATACTGAGGACACATCACTGTGTATAGTATAGAGGAGACACTGAGGAGAGGAGGAGCAGACACTGATACTGAGGACACATCACTGTGTATAGAGGAGACACTGAGGAGAGGAGGAGCAGACACTGATACTGAGGACACATCACTGTGTATAGTATAGAGGAGACACTGAGGAGAGGGGGAGCAGACACT
This sequence comes from Ranitomeya variabilis, assembly GCF_051348905.1. Classification (NCBI taxonomy): domain Eukaryota; kingdom Metazoa; phylum Chordata; class Amphibia; order Anura; family Dendrobatidae; genus Ranitomeya; species Ranitomeya variabilis. The sequence goes on along the minus strand of NC_135236.1, from coordinate 6,193,608 downwards.
GATACTGAGGACACATCACTGTGTATAGTATAGAGGAGACACTGAGGAGAGGAGGAGCAGACACTGATACTGAGGGCACATCACTGTGTATAGTATAGAGGAGACACTGAGGAGAGGGGGAGCAGACACTGATACTGAGGACACATTACTGTGTATAGAGGAGACACTGAGGAGAGGGGGAGCAGACACTGATACTGAGGACACATCACTGTGTATAGAGGAGACACTGAGGAGAGGGGGAGCAGACACTGATACTGAGGACACATCACCGTGTATAGTATAGAGGAGACACTGAGGAGAGGGAGGAGCAGACACTGATACTGAGGACACATCACTGTGTATAGTATAGAGGAGACACTGAGGAGAGGAGGAGCAGACACTGATACTGAGGACACATCACTGTGTATAGTATAGAGGAGACACTGAGGAGAGGAGGAGCAGACACTGATACTGAGGACACATCACTGTGTATAGTATAGAGGAGACACTGAGGAGAGGAGGAGCAGACACTGATACTGAGGACACATCACTGTGTATAGTATAGAGGAGACACTGAGGAGAGGGGGAGCAGACACTGATACTGAGGACACATCACTGTGTATAGAGGAGACACTGAGGAGAGGAGGAGCAGACACTGATACTGAGGACACATCACTGTGTATAGTATAGAGGAGACACTGAGGAGAGGAGGAGCAGACACTGATACTGAGGACACATCACCGTGTATAGTATAGAGGAGACACTGAGGAGAGGAGGAGCAGACACTGATACTGAGGACACATCACTGTGTATAGTATAGAGGAGACACTGAGGAGAGGAGGAGCAGACACTGATACTGAGGACACATCACTGTGTATAGTATAGAGGAGACACTGAGGAGAGGAGGAGCAGACACTGATACTGAGGACACATCACTGTGTATAGTATAGAGGAGACACTGAGGAGAGGAGGAGCAGACACTGATACTGAGGACACATCACTGTGTATAGTATAGAGGAGACACTGAGGAGAGGAGGAGCAGACACTGATACTGAGGACACATCACTGTGTATAGTATAGAGGAGACACTGAGGAGAGGAGGAGCAGACACTGATACTGAGGGCACATCACCGTGTATAGTATAGAGGAGACACTGAGGAGAGGAGGAGCAGACACTGATACTGAGGACACATCACTGTGTATAGTATAGAGGAGACACTGAGGAGAGGAGGAGCAGACACTGATACTGAGGACACATCACTGTGTATAGTATAGAGGAGACACTGAGGAGAGGGGGAGCAGACACTGATACTGAGGACACATCACCGTGTATAGTATAGAGGAGACACTGAGGAGAGGAGGAGCAGACACTGATACTGAGGACACATCACTGTGTATAGTATAGAGGGGACACTGAGGAGAGGGGGAGCAGACACTGATACTGAGGACACATCACTGTGTATAGTATAGAGGAGACACTGAGGAGAGGAGGAGCAGACACTGATACTGAGGACACATCACTGTGTATAGTATAGAGGAGACACTGAGGAGAGGAGGAGCAGACACTGATACTGAGGACACATCACTGTGTATAGTATAGAGGAGACACTGAGGAGAGGGGGAGCAGACACTGATACTGAGGACACATCACCGTGTATAGTATAGAGGAGACACTGAGGAGAGGGGGAGCAGACACTGATACTGAGGACACATCACCGTGTATAGTATAGAGGAGACACTGAGGAGAGGGGGAGCAGACACTGATACTGAGGACACATCACTGTGTATAGTATAGAGGAGACACTGAGGAGAGGGGGAGCAGACACTGATACTGAGGGCACATCACTGTGTATAGTATAGAGGAGACACTGAGGAGAGGGGGAGCAGACACTGATACTGAGGACACATCACTGTGTATAGTATAGAGGAGACACTGAGGAGAGGAGGAGCAGACACTGATACTGAGGACACATCACTGTGTATAGTATAGAGGAGACACTGAGGAGAGGAGGAGCAGACACTGATACTGAGGACACATCACTGTGTATAGTATAGAGGAGACACTGAGGAGAGGAGGAGCAGACACTGATACTGAGGACACATCACTGTGTACAGTATAGAGGGGACACTGAGGAGAGGGGGAGCAGACACTGATACTGAGGACACATCACTGTGTATAGTATAGAGGAGACACTGAGGAGAGGGGGAGCAGACACTGATACTGAGGACACATCACTGTGTATAGTATAGAGCAGACACTGAGGAGAGGGGGAGCAGACACTGATACTGAGGACACATCACTGTGTATAGTATAGAGGAGACACTGAGGAGAGGGGGAGCAGACACTGATACTGAGGACACATCACTGTGTATAGTATAGAGGAGACACTGAGGAGAGGAGGAGCAGACACTGATACTGAGGACACATCACCGTGTATAGTATAGAGGAGACACTGAGGAGAGGGGGAGCAGACACTGATACTGAGGACACATCACTGTGTATAGTATAGAGGAGACACTGAGGAGAGGAGGAGCAGACACTGATACTGAGGGCACATCACTGTGTATAGTATAGAGGAGACACTGAGGAGAGGGGGAGCAGACACTGATACTGAGGACACATCACTGTGTATAGTATAGAGGAGACACTGAGGAGAGGAGGAGCAGACACTGATACTGAGGACACATCACTGTGTATAGTATAGAGGAGACACTGAGGAGAGGAGGAGCAGACACTGATACTGAGGGCACATCACCGTGTATAGTATAGAGGAGACACTGAGGAGAGGGGGAGCAGACACTGATACTGAGGACACATCACTGTGTATAGTATAGAGGAGACACTGAGGAGAGGAGGAGCAGACACTGATACTGAGGACACATCACTGTGTATAGTATAGAGGAGACACTGAGGAGAGGGGGAGCAGACACTGATACTGAGGACACATCACTGTGTATAGTATAGAGGAGACACTGAGGAGAGGGGGAGCAGACACTGATACTGAGGGCACATCACTGTGTATAGTATAGAGGAGACACTGAGGAGAGGAGGAGCAGACACTGATACTGAGGACACATCACTGTGTATAGTATAGAGGAGACACTGAGGAGAGGAGGAGCAGACACTGATACTGAGGACACATCACTGTGTATAGTATAGAGGAGACACTGAGGAGAGGAGGAGCAGACACTGATACTGAGGACACATCACTGTGTATAGTATAGAGGAGACACTGAGGAGAGGGGGAGCAGACACTGATACTGAGGACACATCACTGTGTATAGTATAGAGGAGACACTGAGGAGAGGAGGAGCAGACACTGATACTGAGGACACATCACTGTGTATAGTATAGAGGAGACACTGAGGAGAGGAGGAGCAGACACTGATACTGAGGGCACATCACTGTATAGTATAGAGGAGACACTGAGGAGAGGAGGAGCAGACACTGATACTGAGGGCACATCACTGTGTATAGTATAGAGGAGACACTGAGGAGAGGGGGAGCAGACACTGATACTGAGGACACATCACCGTGTATAGTATATAGAGGAGACACTGAGGAGAGGGGGAGCAGACACTGATACTGAGGACACATCACTGTGTATAGTATAGAGGAGACACTGAGGAGAGGGGGAGCAGACACTGATACTGAGGACACATCACCGTGTATAGTATATAGAGGAGACACTGAGGAGAGGGGGAGCAGACACTGATACTGAGGACACATCACTGTGTATAGTATAGAGGAGACACTGAGGAGAGGAGGAGCAGACACTGATACTGAGGACACATCACTGTGTATAGTATAGAGGAGACACTGAGGAGAGGGGGAGCAGACACTGATACTGAGGACACATCACTGTGTATAGTATAGAGGGGACACTGAGGAGAGGGGGAGCAGACACTGATACTGAGGACACATCACTGTGTATAGTATAGAGGAGACACTGAGGAGAGGGGGAGCAGACACTGATACTGAGGACACATCACTGTGTATAGTATAGAGGAGACACTGAGGAGAGGAGGAGCAGACACTGATACTGAGGGCACATCACTGTATATAGTATAGAGGAGACACTGAGGAGAGGAGGAGCAGACACTGATACTGAGGACACATCACTGTGTATAGTATAGAGGGGACACTGAGGAGAGGAGGAGCAGACACTGATACTGAGGACACATCACTGTGTATAGAGGAGACACTGAGGAGAGGGGGAGCAGACACTGATACTGAGGACACATCACTGTGTATAGTATAGAGGAGACACTGAGGAGAGGAGGAGCAGACACTGATACTGAGGACACATCACTGTGTATAGTATAGAGGAGACACTGAGGAGAGGAGGAGCAGACACTGATACTGAGGACACATCACTGTGTATAGTATAGAGGAGACACTGAGGAGAGGAGGAGCAGACACTGATACTGAGGACACATCACTGTGTATAGTATAGAGGAGACACTGAGGAGAGGAGGAGCAGACACTGATACTGAGGACACATCACTGTGTATAGTATAGAGGAGACACTGAGGAGAGGGGGAGCAGACACTGATAGTGAGGACACATCACTGTGTATAGTATAGAGCAGACACTGAGGAGAGGAGGAGCAGACACTGATACTGAGGACACATCACTGTGTATAGTATAGAGGAGACACTGAGGAGAGGGGGAGCAGACACTGATACTGAGGACACATCACTGTGTATAGTATAGAGGAGACACTGAGGAGAGGAGGAGCAGACACTGATACTGAGGACACATCACTGTGTATAGTATAGAGGAGACACTGAGGAGAGGGGGAGCAGACACTGATACTGAGGACACATCACTGTGTATAGTATAGAGGAGACACTGAGGAGAGGAGGAGCAGACACTGATACTGAGGACACATCACTGTGTATAGTATAGAGGAGACACTGAGGAGAGGAGGAGCAGACACTGATACTGAGGACACATCACTGTGTATAGTATAGAGGAGACACTGAGGAGAGGGGGAGCAGACACTGATACTGAGGACACATCACTGTGTATAGTATAGAGGAGACACTGAGGAGAGGAGGAGCAGACACTGATACTGAGGACACATCACTGTGTATAGTATAGAGCAGACACTGAGGAGAGGGGGAGCAGACACTGATACTGAGGACACATCACTGTGTATAGTATAGAGGAGACACTGAGGAGAGGGGGAGCAGACACTGATACTGAGGACACATCACTGTGTATAGTATAGAGGAGACACTGAGGAGAGGGGGAGCAGACACTGATACTGAGGACACATCACCGTGTATAGTATAGAGGAGACACTGAGGAGAGGGGGAGCAGACACTGATACTGAGGACACATCACTGTGTATAGTATAGAGGAGACACTGAGGAGAGGAGGAGCAGACACTGATACTGAGGACACATCACTGTGTATAGTATAGAGGAGACACTGAGGAGAGGAGGAGCAGACACTGATACTGAGGACACATCACTGTGTATAGTATAGAGGAGACACTGAGGAGAGGGGGAGCAGACACTGATACTGAGGACACATCACTGTGTATAGTATAGAGGAGACACTGAGGAGAGGGGGAGCAGACACTGATACTGAGGACACATCACTGTGTATAGTATAGAGGAGACACTGAGGAGAGGAGGAGCAGACACTGATACTGAGGACACATCACTGTGTATAGAGGAGACACTGAGGAGAGGAGGAGCAGACACTGATACTGAGGACACATCACTGTGTATAGTATAGAGCGGACACTGAGGAGAGGAGGAGCAGACACTGATACTGAGGACACATCACTGTGTATAGTATAGAGGAGACACTGAGGAGAGGAGGAGCAGACACTGATACTGAGGACACATCACCGTGTATAGTATAGAGGAGACACTGAGGAGAGGAGGAGCAGACACTGATACTGAGGACACATCACTGTGTATAGTATAGAGGAGACACTGAGGAGAGGAGGAGCAGACACTGATACTGAGGACACATCACTGTGTATAGTATAGAGGAGACACTGAGGAGAGGGGGAGCAGACACTGATACTGAGGACACATCACTGTGTATAGTATAGAGGAGACACTGAGGAGAGGAGGAGCAGACACTGATACTGAGGACACATCACTGTGTATAGTATAGAGGAGACACTGAGGAGAGGGGGAGCAGACACTGATACTGAGGACACATCACTGTGTATAGTATAGAGGAGACACTGAGGAGAGGGGGAGCAGACACTGATACTGAGGACACATCACTGTGTATAGTATAGAGGAGACACTGAGGAGAGGAGGAGCAGACACTGATACTGAGGACACATCACTGTGTATAGTATAGAGGAGACACTGAGGAGAGGGGGAGCAGACACTGATACTGAGGACACATCACCGTGTATAGTATAGAGGAGACACTGAGGAGAGGGGGAGCAGACACTGATACTGAGGGCACATCACTGTGTATAGTATAGAGGGGACACTGAGGAGAGGGGGAGCAGACACTGATACTGAGGACACATCACTGTGTATAGTATAGAGGAGACACTGAGGAGAGGGGGAGCAGACACTGATACTGAGGACACATCACTGTGTATAGTATAGAGGAGACACTGAGGAGAGGGGGAGCAGACACTGATACTGAGGACACATCACTGTGTATAGTATAGAGGAGACACTGAGGAGAGGAGGAGCAGACACTGATACTGAGGACACATCACTGTGTATAGTATAGAGGAGACACTGAGGAGAGGGGGAGCAGACACTGATACTGAGGACACATCACTGTGTATAGTATAGAGGAGACACTGAGGAGAGGGGGAGCAGACACTGATACTGAGGACACATCACTGTGTATAGTATAGAGGAGACACTGAGGAGAGGAGGAGCAGACACTGATACTGAGGACACATCACTGTGTATAGTATAGAGGAGACACTGAGGAGAGGGGGAGCAGACACTGATACTGAGGACACATCACTGTGTATAGTATAGAGGAGACACTGAGGAGAGGAGGAGCAGACACTGATACTGAGGACACATCACTGTGTATAGTATAGAGGAGACACTGAGGAGAGGAGGAGCAGACACTGATACTGAGGACACATCACTGTGTATAGTATAGAGGAGACACTGAGGAGAGGGGGAGCAGACACTGATACTGAGGACACATCACTGTGTATAGTATAGAGGAGACACTGAGGAGAGGAGGAGCAGACACTGATACTGAGGACACATCACTGTGTATAGTATAGAGGAGACACTGAGGAGAGGAGGAGCAGACACTGATACTGAGGACACATCACTGTGTATAGTATAGAGGAGAAACTGAGGAGAGGAGGAGCAGACACTGATACTGAGGACACATCACTGTGTATAGTATAGAGGAGACACTGAGGAGAGGGGGAGCAGACACTGATACTGAGGACACATCACCGTGTATAGTATAGAGGAGACACTGAGGAGAGGAGGAGCAGACACTGATACTGAGGACACATCACTGTGTATAGTATAGAGGAGACACTGAGGAGAGGGGGAGCAGACACTGATACTGAGGACACATCACTGTGTATAGTATAGAGGAGACACTGAGGAGAGGAGGAGCAGACACTGATACTGAGGACACATCACTGTGTATAGTATAGAGGAGACACTGAGGAGAGGAGGAGCAGACACTGATACTGAGGGCACATCACTGTGTATAGTATAGAGGAGACACTGAGGAGAGGAGGAGCAGACACTGATACTGAGGACACATCACTGTGTATAGTATAGAGGAGACACTGAGGAGAGGGGGAGCAGACACTGATACTGAGGACACATCACCGTGTATAGTATAGAGGAGACACTGAGGAGAGGAGGAGCAGACACTGATACTGAGGACACATCACTGTGTATAGTATAGAGGGGACACTGAGGAGAGGGGGAGCAGACACTGATACTGAGGACACATCACTGTGTATAGTATAGAGGAGACACTGAGGAGAGGGGGAGCAGACACTGATACTGAGGACACATCACTGTGTATAGTATAGAGGAGACACTGAGGAGAGGAGGAGCAGACACTGATACTGAGGACACATCACTGTGTATAGTATAGAGGAGACACTGAGGAGAGGAGGAGCAGACACTGATACTGAGGACACATCACTGTGTATAGTATAGAGGAGACACTGAGGAGAGGAGGAGCAGACACTGATACTGAGGACACATCACCGTGTATAGTATAGAGGAGACACTGAGGAGAGGAGGAGCAGACACTGATACTGAGGACACATCACTGTGTATAGTATAGAGGAGACACTGAGGAGAGGAGGAGCAGACACTGATACTGAGGACACATCACTGTGTATAGTATAGAGGAGACACTGAGGAGAGGAGGAGCAGACACTGATACTGAGGACACATCACCGTGTATAGTATAGAGGAGACACTGAGGAGAGGGGGAGCAGACACTGATACTGAGGACACATCACTGTGTATAGTATAGAGGAGACACTGAGGAGAGGAGGAGCAGACACTGATACTGAGGACACATCACTGTGTATAGTATAGAGGAGACACTGAGGAGAGGAGGAGCAGACACTGATACTGAGGACACATCACTGTGTATAGTATAGAGGAGACACTGAGGAGAGGAGGAGCAGACACTGATACTGAGGACACATCACTGTGTATAGTATAGAGGAGACACTGAGGAGAGGAGGAGCAGACACTGATACTGAGGACACATCACTGTGTATAGTATAGAGGAGACACTGAGGAGAGGGGGAGCAGACACTGATACTGAGGACACATCACTGTGTATAGTATAGAGGAGACACTGAGGAGAGGAGGAGCAGACACTGATACTGAGGACACATCACTGTGTATAGAGGAGACACTGAGGAGAGGGGGAGCAGACACTGATACTGAGGACACATCACTGTGTATAGTATAGAGGAGACACTGAGGAGAGGGGGAGCAGACACTGATACTGAGGACACATCACTGTGTATAGTATAGAGGAGACACTGAGGAGAGGAGGAGCAGACACTGATACTGAGGACACATCACTGTGTATAGTATAGAGGAGACACTGAGGAGAGGGGGAGCAGACACTGATACTGAGGACACATCACTGTGTATAGTATAGAGGAGACACTGAGGAGAGGAGGAGCAGACACTGATACTGAGGACACATCACTGTGTATAGTATAGAGGAGACACTGAGGAGAGGGGGAGCAGACACTGATACTGAGGGCACATCACTGTGTATAGTATAGAGGAGACACTGAGGAGAGGGGGAGCAGACACTGATACTGAGGACACATCACTGTGTATAGTATAGAGGAGACACTGAGGAGAGGGGGAGCAGACACTGATACTGAGGACACATCACTGTGTATAGTATAGAGGAGACACTGAGGAGAGGAGGAGCAGACACTGATACTGAGGACACATCACTGTGTATAGTATAGAGGAGACACTGAGGAGAGGGGGAGCAGACACTGATACTGAGGACACATCACTGTGTATAGTATAGAGGAGACACTGAGGAGAGGAGGAGCAGACACTGATACTGAGGACACATCACTGTGTATAGTATAGAGGAGACACTGAGGAGAGGAGGAGCAGACACTGATACTGAGGACACATCACCGTGTATAGTATAGAGGAGACACTGAGGAGAGGAGGAGCAGACACTGATACTGAGGACACATCACTGTGTATAGTATAGAGGAGACACTGAGGAGAGGGGGAGCAGACACTGATACTGAGGACACATCACTGTGTATAGTATAGAGGAGACACTGAGGAGAGGAGGAGCAGACACTGATACTGAGGACACATCACTGTGTATAGTATAGAGGGGACACTGAGGAGAGGAGGAGCAGACACTGATACTGAGGACACATCACTGTGTATAGAGGAGACACTGAGGAGAGGGGGAGCAGACACTGATACTGAGGGCACATCACTGTGTATAGTATAGAGGAGACACTGAGGAGAGGGGGAGCAGACACTGATACTGAGGGCACATCACTGTGTATAGTATAGAGGAGACACTGAGGAGAGGGGGAGCAGACACTGATACTGAGGACACATCACTGTGTATAGTATAGAGGAGACACTGAGGAGAGGGGGAGCAGACACTGATACTGAGGACACATCACTGTGTATAGTATAGAGGAGACACTGAGGAGAGGGGGAGCAGACACTGATACTGAGGACACATCACTGTGTATAGTATAGAGGAGACACTGAGGAGAGGAGGAGCAGACACTGATACTGAGGACACATCACCGTGTATAGTATAGAGGAGACACTGAGGAGAGGGGGAGCAGACACTGATACTGAGGACACATCACCGTGTATAGTATAGAGGAGACACTGAGGAGAGGAGGAGAAGACACTGATACTGAGGACACATCACTGTGTATAGTATAGAGGAGACACTGAGGAGAGGGGGAGCAGACACTGATACTGAGGACACATCACTGTGTATAGTATAGAGGAGACACTGAGGAGAGGGGGAGCAGACACTGATACTGAGGACACATCACCGTGTATAGTATAGAGGAGACACTGAGGAGAGGAGGAGAAGACACTGATACTGAGGACACATCACTGTGTATAGTATAGAGGAGACACTGAGGAGAGGAGGAGAAGACACTGATACTGAGGACACATCACTGTGTATAGTATAGAGGAGACACTGAGGAGAGGGGGAGCAGACACTGATACTGAGGACACATCACTGTGTATAGTATAGAGGAGACACTGAGGAGAGGGGGAGCAGACACTGATACTGAGGACACATCACCGTGTATAGTATAGAGGAGACACTGAGGAGAGGGGGAGCAGACACTGATACTGAGGACACATCACTGTGTATAGTATAGAGGAGACACTGAGGAGAGGGGGAGCAGACACGGATACTGAGGACACATCACTGTGTATAGTATAGAGGAGACACTGAGGAGAGGGGGAGCAGACACTGATACTGAGGACACATCACTGTGTATAGTATAGAGGAGACACTGAGGAGAGGAGGAGCAGACACTGATACTGAGGACACATCACTGTGTATAGTATAGAGGAGACACTGAGGAGAGGAGGAGCAGACACTGATACTGAGGACACATCACTGTGTATAGTATAGAGGAGACACTGAGGAGAGGAGGAGCAGACACTGATACTGAGGACACATCACTGTGTATAGTATAGAGGAGACACTGAGGAGAGGGGGAGCAGACACTGATACTGAGGACACATCACTGTGTATAGTATAGAGGAGACACTGAGGAGAGGAGGAGCAGACACTGATACTGAGGACACATCACTGTGTATAGTATAGAGGAGACACTGAGGAGAGGAGGAGCAGACACTGATACTGAGGACACATCACTGTGTATAGTATAGAGGAGACACTGAGGAGAGGAGGAGCAGACACTGATACTGAGGACACATCACTGTGTATAGTATAGAGGAGACACTGAGGAGAGGGGGAGCAGACACTGATACTGAGGACACATCACTGTGTATAGTATAGAGGAGACACTGAGGAGAGGAGGAGCAGACACTGATACTGAGGACACATCACTGTGTATAGTATAGAGGAGACACTGAGGAGAGGAGGAGCAGACACTGATACTGAGGACACATCACTGTGTATAGTATAGAGGAGACACTGAGGAGAGGAGGAGCAGACACTGATACTGAGGACACATCACTGTGTATAGTATAGAGGAGACACTGAGGAGAGGGGGAGCAGACACTGATACTGAGGACACATCACTGTGTATAGTATAGAGGAGACACTGAGGAGAGGAGGAGCAGACACTGATACTGAGGACACATCACTGTGTATAGTATAGAGGAGACACTGAGGAGAGGAGGAGCAGACACTGATACTGAGGGCACATCACTGTGTATAGAGGAGACACTGAGGAGAGGAGGAGCAGACACTGATACTGAGGACACATCACTGTGTATAGTATAGAGGAGACACTGAGGAGAGGAGGAGCAGACACTGATACTGAGGACACATCACTGTGTATAGTATAGAGGAGACACTGAGGAGAGGAGGAGCAGACACTGATACTGAGGACACATCACTGTGTATAGTATAGAGGAGACACTGAGGAGAGGAGGAGCAGACACTGATACTGAGGACACATCACTGTGTATAGTATAGAGGGGACACTGAGGAGAGGGGGAGCAGACACTGATACTGAGGACACATCACTGTGTATAGTATAGAGGAGACACTGAGGAGAGGAGGAGCAGACACTGATACTGAGGACACATCACTGTGTATAGAGGAGACACTGAGGAGAGGGGGAGCAGACACTGATACTGAGGACACATCACTGTGTATAGTATAGAGGAGACACTGAGGAGAGGGGGAGCAGACACTGATACTGAGGACACATCACTGTGTATAGTATAGAGGAGACACTGAGGAGAGGAGGAGCAGACACTGATACTGAGGACACATCACCGTGTATAGTATAGAGGAGACACTGAGGAGAGGAGGAGCAGACACTGATACTGAGGGCACATCACCGTGTATAGTATAGAGGAGACACTGAGGAGAGGAGGAGCAGACACTGATACTGAGGACACATCACTGTGTATAGTATAGAGGAGACACTGAGGAGAGGAGGAGCAGACACTGATACTGAGGACACATCACTGTGTATAGTATAGAGGAGACACTGAGGAGAGGAGGAGCAGACACTGATACTGAGGACACATCACTGTGTATAGTATAGAGGAGACACTGAGGAGAGGAGGAGCAGACACTGATACTGAGGACACATCACTGTGTATAGTATAGAGGAGACACTGAGGAGAGGGGGAGCAGACACTGATACTGAGGACACATCACTGTGTATAGTATAGAGGAGACACTGAGGAGAGGGGGAGCAGACACTGATACTGAGGACACATCACTGTGTATAGTATAGAGGAGACACTGAGGAGAGGAGGAGCAGACACTGATACTGAGGACACATCACTGTGTATAGTATAGAGGAGACACTGAGGAGAGGAGGAGCAGACACTGATACTGAGGACACATCACTGTGTATAGTATAGAGGAGACACTGAGGAGAGGAGGAGCAGACACTGATACTGAGGACACATCACTGTGTATAGTATAGAGGAGACACTGAGGAGAGGAGGAGCAGACACTGATACTGAGGACACATCACTGTGTATAGTATAGAGGAGACACTGAGGAGAGGAGGAGCAGACACTGATACTGAGGACACATCACTGTGTATAGTATAGAGGAGACACTGAGGAGAGGAGGAGCAGACACTGATACTGAGGACACATCACCGTGTATAGTATAGAGGAGACACTGAGGAGAGGGGGAGCAGACACTGATACTGAGGACACATCACTGTGTATAGTATAGAGGAGACACTGAGGAGAGGGGGAGCAGACACTGATACTGAGGACACATCACTGTGTATAGTATAGAGGAGACACTGAGGAGAGGAGGAGCAGACACTGATACTGAGGACACATCACTGTGTATAGTATAGAGGAGACACTGAGGAGAGGAGGAGCAGACACTGATACTGAGGACACATCACTGTGTATAGAGGAGACACTGAGGAGAGGAGGAGCAGACACTGATACTGAGGACACATCACTGTGTATAGTATAGAGGAGACACTGAGGAGAGGAGGAGCAGACACTGATACTGAGGATACATCACTGTGTATAGTATAGAGGAGACACTGAGGAGAGGGGGAGCAGACACTGATACTGAGGGCACATCACTGTGTATAGTATAGAGGAGACACTGAGGAGAGGAGGAGCAGACACTGATACTGAGGACACATCACTGTGTATAGTATAGAGGAGACACTGAGGAGAGGGGGAGCAGACACTGATACTGAGGACACATCACTGTGTATAGTATAGAGGGGACACTGAGGAGAGGGGGAGCAGACACTGATACTGAGGACACATCACTGTGTATAGTATAGAGGAGACACTGAGGAGAGGAGGAGCAGACACTGATACTGAGGGCACATCACTGTGTATAGTATAGAGGAGACACTGAGGAGAGGGGGAGCAGACACTGATACTGAGGGCACATCACTGTGTATAGTATAGAGGAGACACTGAGGAGAGGGGGAGCAGACACTGATACTGAGGACACATCACTGTGTATAGAGGAGACACTGAGGAGAGGAGGAGCAGACACTGATACTGAGGACACATCACTGTGTATAGTATAGAGGAGACACTGAGGAGAGGAGGAGCAGACACTGATACTGAGGACACATCACCGTGTATAGTATAGAGGAGACACTGAGGAGAGGAGGAGCAGACACTGATACTGAGGACACATCACTGTGTATAGAGGAGACACTGAGGAGAGGAGGAGCAGACACTGATACTGAGGGCACATCACTGTGTATAGTATAGAGGAGACACTGAGGAGAGGAGGAGCAGACACTGATACTGAGGACACATCACTGTGTATAGTATAGAGGAGACACTGAGGAGAGGGGGAGCAGACACTGATACTGAGGACACATCACTGTGTATAGAGGAGACACTGAGGAGAGGAGGAGCAGACACTGATACTGAGGACACATTACTGTGTATAGAGGAGACACTGAGGAGAGGAGGAGCAGACACTGATACTGAGGACACATCACTGTGTATAGTATAGAGGAGACACTGAGGAGAGGAGGAGCAGACACTGATACTGAGGACACATCACTATGTATAGTATAGAGGAGACACTGAGGAGAGGAGGAGCAGACACTGATACTGAGGACACATCACTGTGTATAGTATAGAGGAGACACTGAGGAGAGGGGGAGCAGACACTGATACTGAGGGCACATCACTGTGTATAGTATAGAGGAGACACTGAGGAGAGGAGGAGCAGACACTGATACTGAGGACACATCACTGTGTATAGTATAGAGGAGACACTGAGGAGAGGGGGAGCAGACACTGATACTGAGGACACATCACCGTGTATAGTATAGAGGAGACACTGAGGAGAGGAGGAGCAGACACTGATACTGAGGACACATCACTGTGTATAGTATAGAGGAGACACTGAGGAGAGGAGGAGCAGACACTGATACTGAGGACACATCACTGTGTATAGTATAGAGGAGACACTGAGGAGAGGGGGAGCAGACACTGATACTGAGGACACATCACTGTGTATAGTATAGAGGAGACACTGAGGAGAGGAGGAGCAGACACTGATACTGAGGACACATCACTGTGTATAGTATAGAGGAGACACTGAGGAGAGGAGCAGACACTGATACTGAGGACACATCACTGTGTATAGTATAGAGGAGACACTGAGGAGAGGAGGAGCAGACACTGATACTGAGGACACATCACTGTGTATAGTATAGAGGAGACACTGAGGAGAGGAGGAGCAGACACTGATACTGAGGACACATCACTGTGTATAGTATAGAGGAGACACTGAGGAGAGGGGGAGCAGACACTGATACTGAGGACACATCACTGTGTATAGTATAGAGGAGACACTGAGGAGAGGGGGAGCAGACACTGATACTGAGGACACATCACTGTGTATAGTATAGAGGAGACACTGAGGAGAGGGGGAGCAGACACTGATACTGAGGACACATCACTGTGTATAGTATAGAGGAGACACTGAGGAGAGGAGGAGCAGACACTGATACTGAGGACACATCACTGTGTATAGTATAGAGGAGACACTGAGGAGAGGGGGAGCAGACACTGATACTGAGGACACATCACTGTGTATAGTATAGAGGAGACACTGAGGAGAGGAGGAGCAGACACTGATACTGAGGACACATCACTGTGTATAGTATAGAGGAGACACTGAGGAGAGGGGGAGCAGACACTGATACTGAGGACACATCACTGTGTATAGTATAGAGGAGACACTGAGGAGAGGGGGAGCAGACACTGATACTGAGGACACATCACTGTGTATAGTATAGAGGAGACACTGAGGAGAGGAGGAGCAGACACTGATACTGAGGACACATCACTGTGTATAGTATAGAGCAGACACTGAGGAGAGGGGGAGCAGACACTGATACTGAGGACACATCACTGTGTATAGTATAGAGGAGACACTGAGGAGAGGAGGAGCAGACACTGATACTGAGGACACATCACTGTGTATAGTATAGAGCAGACACTGAGGAGAGGAGGAGCAGACACTGATACTGAGGACACATCACTGTGTATAGTATAGAGGAGACACTGAGGAGAGGGGGAGCAGACACTGATACTGAGGACACATCACCGTGTATAGTATAGAGGAGACACTGAGGAGAGGAGGAGCAGACACTGATACTGAGGACACATCACTGTGTATAGTATAGAGCAGACACTGAGGAGAGGGGGAGCAGACACTGATACTGAGGACACATCACTGTGTATAGTATAGAGGAGACACTGAGGAGAGGAGGAGCAGACACTGATACTGAGGACACATCACTGTGTATAGTATAGAGCAGACACTGAGGAGAGGAGGAGCAGACACTGATACTGAGGACACATCACTGTGTATAGTATAGAGGAGACACTGAGGAGAGGAGGAGCAGACACTGATACTGAGGACACATCACTGTGTATAGTATAGAGGGGACACTGAGGAGAAGAGGAGCAGACACTGATACTGAGGACACATCACTGTGTATAGTATAGAGGGGACACTGAGGAGAGGAGGAGCAGACACTGATACTGAGGACACATCACTGTATATAGTATAGAGGAGACACTGAGGAGAGGAGGAGCAGACACTGATACTGAGGACACATCACCGTGTATAGTATAGAGGAGACACTGAGGAGAGGGGGAGCAGACACTGATACTGAGGACACATCACTGTGTATAGTATAGAGGAGACACTGAGGAGAGGGGGAGCAGACACTGATACTGAGGACACATCACTGTGTATAGTATAGAGGAGACACTGAGGAGAGGAGGAGCAGACACTGATACTGAGGACACATCACTGTGTATAGTATAGAGGAGACACTGAGGAGAGGGGGAGCAGACACTGATACTGAGGACACATCACTGTGTATAGTATAGAGGAGACACTGAGGAGAGGAGGAGCAGACACTGATACTGAGGACACATCACTGTGTATAGTATAGAGGAGACACTGAGGAGAGGAGGAGCAGACACTGATACTGAGGGCACATCACTGTGTATAGTATAGAGGAGACACTGAGGAGAGGAGGAGCAGACACTGATACTGAGGACACATCACTGTGTATAGTATAGAGGAGACACTGAGGAGAGGGGGAGCAGACACTGATACTGAGGACACATCACTGTGTATAGTATAGAGGAGACACTGAGGAGAGGAGGAGCAGACACTGATACTGAGGACACATCACTGTGTATAGTATAGAGGAGACACTGAGGAGAGGAGGAGCAGACACTGATACTGAGGACACATCACTGTGTATAGTATAGAGGAGACACTGAGGAGAGGAGGAGCAGACACTGATACTGAGGACACATCACTGTGTATAGTATAGAGGAGACACTGAGGAGAGGAGGAGCAGACACTGATACTGAGGACACATCACTGTGTATAGTATAGAGGGGACACTGAGGAGAGGAGGAGCAGACACTGATACTGAGGACACATCACTGTGTATAGTATAGAGGAGACACTGAGGAGAGGAGGAGCAGACACTGATACTGAGGACACATCACTGTGTATAGTATAGAGGAGACACTGAGGAGAGGAGGAGCAGACACTGATACTGAGGACACATCACTGTGTATAGTATAGAGGGGACACTGAGGAGAGGGGGAGCAGACACTGATACTGAGGACACATCACTGTGTATAGTATAGAGGAGACACTGAGGAGAGGAGGAGCAGACACTGATACTGAGGACACATCACTGTGTATAGTATAGAGGGGACACTGAGGAGAGGGGGAGCAGACACTGATACTGAGGACACATCACTGTGTATAGTATAGAGGAGACACTGAGGAGAGGAGGAGCAGACACTGATACTGAGGACACATCACTGTGTATAGTATAGAGGAGACACTGAGGAGAGGAGGAGCAGACACTGATACTGAGGACACATCACTGTGTATAGTATAGAGGAGACACTGAGGAGAGGAGGAGCAGACACTGATACTGAGGACACATCACTGTGTATAGTATAGAGGAGACACTGAGGAGAGGAGGAGCAGACACTGATACTGAGGACACATCACTGTGTATAGTATAGAGGAGACACTGAGGAGAGGAGGAGCAGACACTGATACTGAGGACACATCACTGTGTATAGTATAGAGGGGACACTGAGGAGAGGAGGAGCAGACACTGATACTGAGGACACATCACTGTGTATAGTATAGAGGAGACACTGAGGAGAGGAGGAGCAGACACTGATACTGAGGACACATCACTGTGTATAGTATAGAGGAGACACTGAGGAGAGGAGGAGCAGACACTGATACTGAGGACACATCACTGTGTATAGTATAGAGGGGACACTGAGGAGAAGAGGAGCAGACACTGATACTGAGGACACATCACTGTGTATAGTATAGAGGAGACACTGAGGAGAGGAGGAGCAGACACTGATACTGAGGACACATCACTGTGTATAGTATAGAGGGGACACTGAGGAGAAGAGGAGCAGACACTGATACTGAGGACACATCACTGTGTATAGTATAGAGGAGACACTGAGGAGAGGGGGAGCAGACACTGATACTGAGGACACATCACTGTGTATAGTATAGAGGAGACACTGAGGAGAGGAGGAGCAGACACTGATACTGAGGACACATCACTGTGTATAGTATAGAGGGGACACTGAGGAGAGGAGGAGCAGACACTGATACTGAGGACACATCACCGTGTATAGTATAGAGGAGACACTGAGGAGAGGAGGAGCAGACACTGATACTGAGGACACATCACTGTGTATAGTATAGAGGAGACACTGAGGAGAGGAGGAGCAGACACTGATACTGAGGACACATCACTGTGTATAGTATAGAGGAGACACTGAGGAGAGGGGGAGCAGACACTGATACTGAGGACACATCACTGTGTATAGTATAGAGGAGACACTGAGGAGAGGAGGAGCAGACACTGATACTGAGGGCACATCACTGTGTATAGTATAGAGGAGACACTGAGGAGAGGAGGAGCAGACACTGATACTGAGGACACATCACCGTGTATAGTATAGAGGAGACACTGAGGAGAGGAGGAGCAGACACTGATACTGAGGACACATCACTGTGTATAGTATAGAGGGGACACTGAGGAGAAGAGGAGCAGACACTGATACTGAGGACACATCACTGTGTATAGTATAGAGGAGACACTGAGGAGAGGAGGAGCAGACACTGATACTGAGGACACATCACTGTGTATAGTATAGAGGGGACACTGAGGAGAAGAGGAGCAGACACTGATACTGAGGACACATCACTGTGTATAGTATAGAGGAGACACTGAGGAGAGGAGGAGCAGACACTGATACTGAGGACACATCACTGTGTATAGTATAGAGGAGACACTGAGGAGAGGAGGAGCAGACACTGATACTGAGGACATATCACTGTGTATAGTATAGAGGAGACATTGAGGAGAGGAGGAGCAGACACTGATACTGAGGACACATCACTGTGTATAGTATAGAGGAGACACTGAGGAGAGGAGGAGCAGACACTGATACTGAGGACACATCACTGTGTATAGTATAGAGGAGACACTGAGGAGAGGAGGAGCAGACACTGATACTGAGGACACATCACTGTGTATAGTATAGAGGAGACACTGAGGAGAGGAGGAGCAGACACTGATACTGAGGACACATCACTGTGTATAGTATAGAGGAGACACTGAGGAGAGGGGGAGCAGACACTGATACTGAGGACACATCACTGTGTATAGTATAGAGGAGACACTGAGGAGAGGAGGAGCAGACACTGATACTGAGGACACATCACTGTGTATAGTATAGAGGAGACACTGAGGAGAGGAGGAGCAGACACTGATACTGAGGACACATCACTGTGTATAGTATAGAGGAGACACTGAGGAGAGGAGGAGCAGACACTGATACCGAGGACACATCACTGTGTATAGTATAGAGGAGACACTGAGGAGAGGGGGAGCAGACACTGATACTGAGGACACATCACTGTGTATAGTATAGAGGAGACACTGAGGAGAGGGGGAGCAGACACTGATACAGGGGGCGGGGACACGGTAGGGGGCGGGGACTCGGTAGGAGCCGCCGGTGCCGCCACTCACGCTGTAGAACGCTCCCCCGGGGCCGCGCACTTCCACTTCGATCCCGTCCATGCTTCCCATAGCTCCGAGCTTCATGTGAGGACGCAGACTCTTCCTGCGCAGGATTGGTGCGCATAGAGGGCCAGAGGCTCCACTCATTGGCTGGAAGTTGGAAGTCTTCAGAGCTGATTGGTCAATGCATTGTTACCCTGTCCAATAAAAATTAGGAATCCTAATAAGGGTGTGACACAAAGTGTACTGGCTGCTGATTAGCTGAAACAAGTTTGGAGGCTTACGTTATTGGTCCACATGACGCATGCGTATTTGTATGACAGAGGCGGTGTCACATTTTTAATAGGCGGAGACCATGAAAGTACATCAGCTGATTGGACAAGAAATGTTGTTATGGAAACCGAAACATATAAGGAAAAGATACGAAAATAGAAGCATGTCTCAGTGCTGATTGGCTTAAACCGTACAAAGGGCGGAAACCTTCTCACAAGACCCGACCACACGAGCTCTGTGATTGGACAACTACTGCTGCTGAAGGCGAGGTTAAAAAAATAACTCCAGAACACGCCCCCACATATCTCCACAGATACATCGCTCCTCCCATAACTGCAGAGCATCTCTCCTCCCCCACTGCAGAGCATCGCTCCTCCCATAACTGCAGAGCATCAGTCCTCCCCACTGCAGAACATCACTCCTCCCCCACTGCAGAGCATCAGTCCTCCACTGCAGAGCATCACTCCTCCCCCACTGCAGAACATCACTCCTCCCCCACTGCAGAGCATCGCTCCTCCCATAACTGCAGAACATCTCTCCTCCCCCACTGCAGAACATCACTCCTCCCCCACTGCAGAGCATCGCTCCTCCCATAACTGCAGAGCATCAGTCCTCCCCCACTGCAGAGCATCACTCCTCCCCCACTGCAGAACATCACTCCTCCACTGCAGAGCATCGCTCCTCCCATAACTGCAGAGCATCACTCCTCCCCCACTGCAGAGCATCACTCCTCCCCCACTGCAGAGCATCGCTCCTCCCATAACTGCAGAGCATCAGTCCTCCCTCACTGCAGAACATCACTCCTCCCCCACTGCAGAACATCACTCCCCCCACTGCAGAGCATCGCTCCTCCCATAACTGCAGAGCATCGCTCCTCCCCCCACTGCAGAGCATCACTCCTCCCCCACTGCAGACCATCGCTCCTCCCATAACTGCAGAACATCACTCCTCCCCCACTGCAGAACATCAGTCCTCCCCACTGCAGAGCATCGCTCCTCCACTGCAGAGCATCACTCCTCCCTCACTGCAGAGCATCACTCCTCCCTCACTGCAGAGCATCACTCCTCCCCCACTGCAGACCATCGCTCCTCCCATAACTGCAGAACATCACTCCTCCCCCACTGCAGAGCATCGCTCCTCCCCCACTGCAGAACATCGCTCCTCCCTCACTGCAGAGCATCACTCCTCCCCCACTGCAGAGCATCACTCCTCCCCCACTGCAGAGCATCACTCCTCCCTCACTGCAGAGCATCACTCCTCCCCCCACTGGAGAGCATTAGGCCGGCCTCACACTGGCGAGTCTTACGGACGTATGAGCGCAGAAACTACGTCCGTAAAATACGTATAACACACGGCCCAATGCTTGTCTATGGCCCAGCTACTATGAGCCGTATATTACGGTTCAGTATTATACGGCTTTCTACGGCCGTACAAAATCCCAGCATGCTGCGTTTGTCAGCGTATTGCGCAAAAAAATCGCCAATGAAAGTCTATGGGGGCGAGAAAAATACGGATTCCACACTGACCAGCAGTGTGACTGGCGAGAAATACGCAGCGGTGTTAGTGAAAAGTCAGTAATTCAATTGCCGGCTTTTCATTTCTCCCTCACAAACCCGACATGATATGACACATGATTACATACAGTAAACCATCTCATATCCCTTTTTTTTTTTTTTTTGCAGATTCCACACTACTAATGCTAGTAGTGTCGGGGTCGTAACGACAAATACCCTTCCTTCACCAGTCATTCCAAATTAAACTATAAGCATGTGGTACCGGGTAAGAATGAGTCAGGCAGGTAGCTGGTTCAATCTCAGTGCATGCTCGTGGATCCACACACGTGTGTAACCGTCACAGCAACTGGCTT
Organism: Ranitomeya variabilis; assembly: GCF_051348905.1. Classification (NCBI taxonomy): domain Eukaryota; kingdom Metazoa; phylum Chordata; class Amphibia; order Anura; family Dendrobatidae; genus Ranitomeya; species Ranitomeya variabilis. The sequence continues at coordinate 6,171,201 of NC_135236.1, read as the reverse complement.
TATTCTAAAATACACAATACTATATTGAGTGTTAGGGGAAGGCGTGCATTAGGCGGGGTTTAAGCTAGCATCCAGTCTTTCTGATTTGTTCTGACATCTTCTGGTGGATCCTCCTTTTCTTCACATTCCTGAGTTTCGATTTCTAAAGAAATGAAAGTTAACTCTTTGGATACTAAACTGAAACGAAACTGAACACTGGCGGCCATCTTTAAATACAGTTACATTTGCATTAGCAAGCAGTTAGGAAAAACTTATTGTTTCACAGTATAAGATATATAAAAGTACAAAGGTATATAAGGAAATATATTTTCACCTTGACAGTAGTGTGTATGTGCAAAATTTGGGGGCTCTAGCTTGTAAAATAAAGGGTTAAATCACGGAAAAAATTGGTGTGGGCTCCCGTGCAATTTTCTCCGCCAGAGCGGTAAAGCCAGTGACTGAGGGCAGATATTAATAGCCAGGAGAGGGTCCATGGTTATTGGCCCCCCCGTGGCTAAAAACATCTGCCCCCAGCCACCCCAGAAAAGGCACATCTGGAAGATGCGCCTATTCTGGCACTTGGCCACTCTCTTCCCACTCCCTGTAGCGGTGGGATATGGGGTAATGAACGGTTAATGCCACCTTGCTATTGTAAGGTGACATTAAGCCAGATTAATAATGGAGAGGCGTCAATTATGACACCTATCCATTATTAATCCAATAGTAGGAAAGGGTTAATAAAACACACACGTTATTAAAAAGTATTTTAATGAAATAAAGACACAGGGTGTTGTAATATTTTATTATACTGGTAATCCACCTGAAGACCCTCGTTCTGTAAAAAAGGTAAAATAAAAAATCAACAATATCCCATACCTTCCGTCGTTCCGTCAGTCCCACGATGTAAATCCATCTGAAGGGGTTAAATCATTTTACAGCCAGGAGCTCTGCTAATGCAGCTGTGCTCCTGTGTTTAAAATTTTGGGAATGAATGTAATGCAGAGGAATGTCCTGTCATTACCTAGAGTTGCGGTGATGCGCCCTCTGCTGGATGTCCTCATATGAACTCGAGCCTGGGAAAAGTTCCCACGCTCGAGTTCATATGAGTTTTACCGCTCTGGCGGAGAAAATTGCGCGGGAACCCTTTATTTGAGCAGCTACAGCGCCCACATTTTGCACATACACACTACTAACATTAGTAGTGAGGAATATGCAAAAAAAAAGGGGATATGAGATGGTTTACTGTATGTAATCATGTCTCATATCCTGTCGGGTTTGTGCAGGAGAAATGAGAAGCCGGCAATTGAATTACCGACTATTCTGCTATCTAGCGCTGAATTATATATAAATACAGAATATATATATATGTGTCTCAATGACATATATATATATATACTGTATATATGTTTTCCCGAACATTTGAGCACATAAATCCATTAGATGTCGGTTTTGCAAGCCTGCGTGAAAATCTCGCAGTACGGATGTCACACGGATTACATACGGAGGATCCGCAAAATACGCTGCCACACCCTGACTACGGATGACATACAGATGTCAAAAGGATGATTTGATGCGAGGAAATCGCACCCTCGCACTGCACACGGATCACTGTTTAGGAAACATTTGTGCGATGTTTTTTATACGTTGTGTGTCCCCGGCCTTACATACACAATCAAAGACTTCATGAATTGTAGCACCAGCAGAGTGATGGATTTCATGGAATGTGTGGAGTGTAAGATTCAGTACATTGGTTGTACGATCGGTCCCCTGAAACGCAGAATCAGGAGACATTGATCCGATTCTACGGGAGAACTGAACATAAATGTTTCCGCCGTCTGCAGACACCTTGCGGTCATGTATGGTGGGAAGGCTGCCGCATTACCATTCTGCCGTATAGAGAAGGTCAGACGCCCGATTCTAGAGAAGAAAGGTTCTGAATCGCGGAGCATTCTGGCTGGTTACGTTGGTCACTAGACATCCCGACGGTTTGAATAGGAGGGATTAATCCTACCATATAATTAATATCTTAAAAAATTGCATTGAATTACAGGAACCTGATGTTCCACCATAAAGAATCCTAAGCTGAGCCTATGAACAACTTGTACTGCCTTCTATCCCACACGCCCGCAGACTGTCCATGCACCAGTTTCATTGTTAATAATGAAGGTTCTACTGATTGGATTTTGGAACTAATATGAAATTCAGGTCTCATACATTATGCAGAATTTTGGGAGTAATACATAATCGTGATATATATGTGCAGCGCCCCAGAGTCCTGGTCGTTGCAGTACTGATGCTCCGCCGCTAAGGGGGGCTATGGTACGTCTGATGGCACTGAAGGAGTTCACCTGACCAGGTATCACAGTCACCAATACACTTCACAGTCTGGCCTCCAGGGGGATCTAAGGGTACTATGTATTAGGCCACTCCTCACAATCTGGTAAAACTGGGGGTTAGGTAGAAAGTTAGAGAGAAGCTGACTGGGAATCGAACAGGCAACACCCTGTGGCAGAGGGTGTTGCGGGGAGAGACTCAGGGGGGTGCCTGTCAGGGTTGGGATCCTGACAGAGGCCTAGCGAACTGAGAGAACGTTACGGGACCGCGCCTGCACCTGATCGCGGCGGTGCCCCAAGAAAGGATAAGAAGCGAGGTTTATTGTGCTGAGTGAGAAACGAGATCAACGCAACAAGGAGAAACACCAGTAGGAGTCGTGCTGTAAGACGAGGCAACATCCTACTGAGGCGCGCAGCCGGTGGCCGGAACGCCGAGGAAGTATAGAGCTCCAAGCAATACTTCAACCCTACGGCAGGACAGTCAGTTATAGGCGAGCTGTCTCACACAAATCACCTACGAAGACACAGGGGGCAACAACAGGAGAAGGGCGACACTAGGGTCCAGGAAGAGCTCCGAGCCTACCCGTCATACGGGTGCGTCCTAGCCATATCATCTGGGGGACGGAGAAGAACATCAGAATCGAGTTGTGAGGGAACTTCAGAAACAGACACAACAGTTGTGGGGACTATCCCGTAAGCACAGCAGGGGAGGACCACAACACACAAGCGCTAGAAGGTAGGCACAGATTTCCACCTGCAAAGGGAACTCTGGAGGTGCCATCGGACCGGCCGGACTCCCACAGCCCGGTTAACCGTATTCCGGACTGAGGATCCTGGGACCTTCAGTAAAGAGGTAAAGAGACTGCAACCTGGTGTCCTCGTTATTTACTGCGACTTGCACCACACCACTACAGCATCACCACCCACACCTTTCATTGGGCGCCCCTCAGCAGGGTCACGGACCGGGTCTAGCCACCGTGACAACCCCAGAAAAGAGACTCAGAGGCCCGGTACCGGGTACCCCTCGGCCCTGCGGCAGTGGGGGCGCTACATATATATATATATCTTCAAGCCACTTTCTGCCCCTGAAACTGTGTAGTGTAAAACAGTGGGCCTGTATTTTTCTGCACTGTCCCACACCTGAAAAGGGAGATTTATATTGCCAATCAGTGCATCTGCGCCAGTCCTGTCTGTGGTATCTCTGTCAGTCATTTTGTGCCACAGAAACTATACTGTAATATACTGGGCCTCATTTATTCACTAGTCTCCCCCCAAAAATAATTAAAATAAAGGGAGAATATTGCCAAATCTGTGCATCTGTGCCAGTCGTGTCTGTGGTTTCTCTGTCAGTCATTTTGTGCCACCGAAACTATACTGTGATCTAGTGGGCCTGATTTAATCACTAGTCTCCTATATAAAAAATAATAATAATAAAGGGAGATTAACCCCTTAACGACCGCCGATACGCCTTTTAACGGCGGCCGCTAAGGGTACTTAAACCACAGCGCCGTTAATTAACGGCGCTGTGGAAAAAGTGAATAGCGCCCCCCAGAGTCGGATTTTCTCTGGGGTCTCGGTTGCCGAGGGTAGCCGAGACCCCAGAGAACATGATTCGAGGGTTTTTTACCGACCCCCGAGTTGCGATCGCCGGTAATTAACCGTTTACCGGCGGTCGCAACAACAACAAAAAAACGCGATGTGCCGTTTAATTTCTCTGTCCTCCGATGTGATCGCACATCGGAGGACAGAGAAATAGGGTCCCCGATGGCCTCCGGTAGCCCCCCAATACTCACCTATCTCCCTCGGTGCTCCTCGTGGGTCCCCATGGGCGCCGCCATCTTTTTTCCGGGAAAAAATGGCGGGCGCACGCGCAGTACGCCCGCCGCCCGGCACCCGGATGTTCTTTGGGGTCTCGGCTGCCGGGGGTAGCCGAGACCCCAAAGAACATGATCGGGGTCGGTTTGCACCGACCCCTGTTTTGCGATCGCCGGTAATTAACAGTTTACCGGCGACCGCAAAAAAAAAAAAAAAAGCGATCTGTAATTCTCTGTCCTCTGATGTGATCACACATCAGAGGACAGAGAAATAGGGGGATTCGGGGACCCTATCATACTCACCCGGGGTCCCTGGGTCCTCTTCTGTCTTCTCCTGCCAGCCGGCTTTTTCCTTATGGCGGGCGCATGCGCAGTGCGCCCGCCATCTGCTGCCATCTGCCGGCCGGCAGGAGAAGACGAGTTGGGGCTAAAATTAGGGTTAGGGTTAGAGTTAGGGTTAGGGTTAGGGCTAAATTTAGGGTTAGGGCTAGGGTTAGGGTTAGGCTACTTTCACACTAGCGTTTTTTGGCTTCCGTCGCAATGCGTCGGAGAAAAAACGCATCCTGCAAAAGTGCTTGCAGGATGCGTTTTTTCTCCATTGGCTTGGATTAGCGACGCATTGCGACGGATTGCCACATGTCGCATCCGTCGTGCGACGGATGCGTCGTGCTTTGGCGGACCGTCGGCACAAAAAAAGCTACATGTAACTTTTTTGTGCGACGTGTCCGCCATTTCCGACCGCGCATGCGCGGCCGGAACTCCGCCCCCGCCTCCCCTCACAATGGGGCAGCGGATGCGTTGAAAAAACAGCATCCGCTGCACCCGTTGTGCGGCGCTTACAACGCTAGTGTCGGTACGTCGGCCCGGCACACTGCGATGGGCCGAGTACGACGCTAGTGTGAAAGTAGCCTTAGGCTTCTATCACACTTGCGTCGGTACGGGGCGGTCGCAATGCGTCGGCCCGACGTACCGACGCACGTTGTGAAAATTGTGCACAACGTGGGCAGCGGATGCAGTTTTTCAACGCATCCGCTGCCCAGTCTATGTCCTGGGGAGGAGGGGGCAGAGTTACGGCCACGCATGCGCGGAAATGGCGGACGCGACGTACAAAAAAAAGGTTACATTGAACTTTTTTTGTGACGACGGGGCTAAAGTTATGGTTAGGGTTGGGGCTAAAGTTAGGGTTAGGGTTGGGGCTAAAGTTAGGGTTAGAGTTGGGATTAGGGTTTGGATTAGGGTTGGGATTAGGGTTACGTTTGGGATTAGGGTTAGGGGTGTGTTGGATTTAGGGTTTTGATTAGGGTTATGGTTAGGGTTGAGATTAGGGCTGTTTTGGGGTTAGGGTTGTGATTATCGTTAGGGTTGTGATTAGGATTATGGATCGGGTTAAGATTAGGGTTAGGGGTGTGTTGGAGTTAGGGTTGGAGTTATAATTTGGGGGTTTCCACTGTTTAGGTACATCAGGGGGGTCTCCAAACACGACAGCCAATTTTGCGCTAAAAAAGTCAAATGGTGCTCCCTCCCTTCTGAGTTCTGCCGTGCGCCCAAACAGTGGTTTACCCCCACATATGGGGCATCAGCGTACTCGGGATAAATTGGACAACAACTTTTGGGGTCCAATTTCTCCTGTTACCCTTGTGAAAATAAAAACTTGGGGGCTAAAAATCTTTTTTGTGGGAAAAAAAATATTTTTTTATTTTCACTACTCTGCATTATAAACTTCTGTGAAGCACTTGAGCATTCAAAGTTCTCACCACATATCTAGAAAAGTTCCTTAGGGGGTCTAGTTTCCAAAATTTGGTCACTTGTGGGGGGTTTCTACTGTTTAAGTACATCAGGGGCTCTGCAAACACAACATAACACCCACAGACAATTCTATCAAAGTCTGAATTCCAAAATGGCGCTCCTTCTCTTCCGAGCTCTGCCGTGCGCCCAAACAGTGGTTTACCCCCACATATTGGGTACCAGCATACTCAGGACAAATTGGACAACAACTTTTGGGGTCCAATTTCTCTTGTTACCCTTGTGAAAATAAAAATTTGGAGGCTAAAAAAATCTTTTTTGTGGGAAAAAAAAATATTTTTTATTTTCACTACTATGCATTATAAACTTATGTGAAGCACTTGGGCATTCAAAGTTCTCACCACATATCTAGATAAGTTCCTTAGGGGGTCTAGTTTCCAAAATTTGGTCACTTGTGGGGGGTTTCTACTGTTTAGGTACATCAGGGGCTCTGCAAACGCAACATAACACCCACAGACAATTCTATCAAAGTCTGAATTCCAAAATGGCGCTCCTTCTCTTCCGAGCTCTGCCGTGCGCCCAAACAGTGGTTTACCCCCACATATTGGGTACCAGCATACTCAGGACAAATTGGACAACAACTTTTGGGGTCCAATTTCTCTTGTTACCCTTGTGAAAATAAAAATTTGGGGGCTAAAAAAATCTTTTTTATTTTCACTACTATGCATTATAATCTTCTGTGAAGCACTTGGGCATTCAAAGTTCTCACCACATATCTAGATAAGTTCCTTGGGGGGTCTATTTTCCAAAATGGGGTCACTTGTTGGGAGTTTCTACTGTTTAGGTACATTAGGGGTCTGCAAACGCAACATAACGCCCGCAGACAATTCCATCAAAGTCTGCACTCCAAAATGGCGCTCCTTCCCTTCCGAGCTCTGCCGTGCGCCCAAGCAGTGGTTTACCCCCACATATGGGGTACCAGCATACTCAGGACAAATTGGACAACAACTTTTGGGGTCCAATTTTTCTTGTTACCCTTGTGAAAATAAAAACTTGGGGGCTAAAAAATCTTTATTGTTAAAAAAAATATATTTTTTATTTTCACGACTCTGCATTATAAACTTCTGTGATGCACTTGGGCATTCAAAGTTCTCACTACACATCTAGATAAGTTCCATGGGGGGTCTAGTTTCCAAAATGGGGTCACTTTTGGGGGGTTTCTACTGTTTAGGCACATCAGGGGCTCTCCAAACGCGACATGGCGTCCGATCTCAATTCCAGTCAATTTTGCATTGAAAAGTCAAATGGCGCTCCTTTGCTTCCGAGCTCAGCCATGCACCCAAACAGTGGTTTACCCCCACATACGGGGTGTCGGCGTACTCAAGACAAATTGTACAACAACTTCTGGTGTCCATTTTCTCCTGTTACCCTTGGTAAAATAAAAATTTGGAGGCAAAAAGATCATTTTTGTAGAAAAAATGCGATTTTTTTATTTTCACGGCTCTACGTTATAAACTTCTGTGAAGCACCTGGGGGTTTAAAGTGCTCACCACACATCTAGATAAGTTCCTTAAGGGGTCTAGTTTCCAAAATGGTGTCATTTGTGGGGGGTCTCCACTGTTTAGGCACATCAGCGGCTCTCCAAACGTGACATGGCGTCCGATCTCAATTCCAGCCAATTCTACATTGAAAAAGTAAAACGACACTCCTTCTCTTCCAAGCTCTGCGGTGCGCCCAAACAGTGGTTTACCCCCACATATGGGGTATCGACATACTCAGGAGAAATTGCACAACAACTTTTGTAGTCTAATTTCTCCTGTTACCCTTGTGAAAATAAAAATTTGGGGGCAAAAAGATCATTTTTGTAGAAAAAATGCGATTTTTTATTTTCACGGCTTTACGTTATAAACTTCTGTGAAGCACTTGGGGGTTCAAAGTGCTCACCGAATATCTAGATAAGTTCCTTAAGGGGTCTAGTTTCCAAAATGGTATCACTTGTGGGGGGTTTCCACTGTTTAGGCACATCAGGGGCTCTCCAAACGCGACATGGCGTCCGATCTCAATTCCAGCCAATTCTGCATTGAAACAGTCAAACGGTGCTCCTTCACTTCCAAGCTCTGCGGTGCGCCCAAACAGTGGTTTACCTCCACATATGGGGTATCGGCGTACTCAGGAAAAATTGCACAACAAAATTTGTGGTTAAACTTCTGTTTTTACACTTGTGAAAATTTAAAAAAATGGTTCTGAAGTAAAATGTTTGCAAAAAAAAGTTAAATGTTCATTTTTTTCTTCCACATTGTTTCAGTTCCTGTGAAGTACATAAAGGGTTAATAAACTTCTTGAATGTGGTTTTGAGCAGCTTGAGGGGTGCAGTTTTTAGAATGGTGTCACACTTGGGTATTTTCTATCATATAGACCCCTCAAAATGACTTCAAATGAGATGTGGTCCCTAAAAAAAAATGGTGTTGTAAAAATGAGAAATTGCTGGTCAACTTTTAACCCTTATAACTCCCTAACAAAAAAAAAATTGTTTCCAAAATTGTGCTAATGTAAAGTAGACATGTGGGAAATGTTATTTATTAACTATTTTTTGTGACATATCTCTCTGATTTAAGGGCATAAAAATACAAAGTTTGAAAATTGCAAAATTTTAAAAATTTTCGCCATATTTCCATTTTTTTCATAAATAATCGCAAGTAATATCGAAGAAATGTTACCACTAACTTGAAGTACAACATGTCACGAAAAAACAATCTCAGAATCAGCGGGATCCGATAAAGCGTTCCAGAGTTATAACCTCATAAAGTTACACTGGTCAGAATTGTAAAAATTGGCTCGGTCATTAAGGGGTTAATATTGGCAAATCTGTGCATCTGTGCCACTCCTGTCTGTGGTATCTCTGTCAGTCATTTTCAGCCACAGAAACTACACTGTCATACAGTGGGCCTGATTTACTCAGCACTCACCCACACATGAAAAGGTAGATTTATATTCACAACAAGGTAATGTAGCGCCCCCACTGCCGCAGGGCCGAGGGGTACCCGGTACCGGGCCTCTGTTCTGGGGTTGTCACGGTGGCTAGACCCGGCCCGTGACCCTGCTGAGGGGCGCCCAATGAAAGGTGTGGATAGTGGTGATGTTGTGGTAGTGCGGTGCAGTACCGGTCGCAGTAAATAACGAGGACACCAGGTTGCAGTCTCTTTACCTCTTTACTGAAGGCTTCAGGGTCCTCAGTCTGGAATACGGTTAACCAGGCTGCGCAAGTCCGGCCGGTCCGATGGCACCTTCAGAGTTCCCTTTGCAGGTGGAAATCTGTGCCTACCTTCTAGCGCTTGTGTGTTGTGGTCCTCCCCTGCTGTGCTTACGGGATAGTCCCCACAACTGTTGTGTCTGTTTCTGAAGTTCCCTCACAACTCGATTATGATGTTCTTCTTCGTCCCCCAGATGATATGGCTAGGACGCACCCGTATGACGGGGAGGCTCGGAGCTCTTCCTGGACCCTAGTGTCGCCCCTCTCCTGTTGTTGCCCCCTGTGTCTTCGTAGGTGATTTGTGTCAGACAGCCCGCCTATAGCTGACTGTCCTGCCGTAGGTTTGAAGTAATGCTTGGAGCCTAGTACTTCCTCGGCGTTCCGGCCACCGGCTGCGCGCCTCAGTAGGATGTTGCCTCGTCTTACAGCACGACTCCTACTGGTATTTCTCCTTGTTGCGTTGATCTCGTTTCTCACTCAGCACAATAAACCTCGCTTCTTGTCCTTTCTTAGGGTACCGCCGCGATCAAGTGCAGGCGCGGTCCCGTAACGTTCTCTCAGTTTGCTAGGCCTCTGTCAGGATCCCACCCCTGACAGGGACCCCCCTGAGTCTCTCCCCGCAACACCCTCTGCCACAGGGTGCTGCCTGTTCGATTCCCAGTCAGCTTCTCTCTAACTTTCTACCTAACCCCCAGTTTTACCAGATTGTGAGGAGTGGCCTAATACATAGCGCCCTTAGCTCCCCCTGGAGGCCAGACTGTGAAGTGTATTGGTGTCTGTGATACCTGGTCAGAAGAACTCCTTCAGTGCCATCAGACGTACCATAGCCCCCCTTAGCGGCGGAGCATCAGTACTGCAACGACCAGGACTCTGGGGCGCTGCACACAGCGATGGCCTGATCCGCAGCGAATGCCTGATCTGCAGCAATGGCTTGATCTGCGGTGATGGCCTGATTCTCAGCTGGTACTTTAAACATTATAGTGTTTGTGCAGCACTATAATGGGGTAAGTGTCTGTATGGGGCATCTTATGGGGCCATAACGTTTGTGCAGCACTATAATGGGGTAAGTGTCTGTATGGAGCATCTTATGGGGCCATAACGTTTGTGCAGCACTATAATGGGGTAAGTGTCTGTATGGAGCATCTTATGGGGCCATAACGTGTGTGCAGCACTATAATGGGGTAAGTGTCTGTATAGAGCATCTTATGGGGCCATAACGTTTGTGCAGCACTATAATGGGGTAAGTGTCTGTATGGGGCATCTTATGGGGCCATAACGTTTGTGCAGCACTATAATGGGGTAAGTGTCGGTATGGAGCATCTTATGGGGCCATAACGTTTGTGCAGCACTATAATGGGGTAAGTGTCGGTATGGAGCATCTTATGGGGCCATAACGTTTGTGCAGCACTATAATGGGGTAAGTGTCTGTATGGGGCATCTTATGGGGCCATAACGTTTGTGCAGCACTATAATGGGGTAAGTGTCGGTATGGAGCATCTTATGGGGCCATAACGTTTGTGCAGCACTATAATGGGGTAAGTGTCTGTATGGGGCATCTTATGGGGCCATAACGTTTGTGCAGCACTATAATGGGGTAAGTGTCTGTATGGAGCATCTTATGGGGCCATAACGTTTGTGCAGCACTATAATGGGGCAAGTGTCTGTATGGAGCATCTTATGGGCCATAACGTTTGTGCAGCACTATAATGGGGTAAGTGTCTGTATGGGGCATCTTATGGGGCCATAACGTTTGTGCAGCACTATAATGGGGCAAGTGTCTGTATAGAGCATCTTATGGGGCCATAACGTTTGTGCAGCACTATAATGGGGCAAGTGTCTGTATGGAGCATCTTATGGGGCCATAACGTTTGTGCAGCACTATAATGGGGTAAGTGTCTGTATGGAGCATCTTATGGGGCCATAACATTTGTGCAGCACTATAATGGGGCAAGTGTCTGTATGGAGCATCTTATGGGGCCATAACGTTTGTGCAGCACTATAATGGGGTAAGTGTCTGTATGGAGCATCTTATGGGGCCATAACGTTTGTGCAGCACTATAATGGGGCAAGTGTCTGTATGGAGTATCTTATGGGCCATAACGTTTGTGCAGCACTATAATGGGGCAAGTGTCTGTATGGACCATCTTATGGGGCCATAACGTTTGTGCAGCACTATAATGGGGTAAGTGTCTGTATGGGGCATCTTATGGGGCCATAACGTTTGTGCAGCACTATAATGGGGCAAGTGTCTGTATAGAGCATCTTATGGAGCCATAACGTTTGTGCAGCACTATAATGGGGTAAGTGTCTGTATGGGGCATCTTATGGGGCCATAACGTTTGTGCAGCACTATAATGGGGTAAGTGTCTGTATAGAGCATCTTATGGAGCCATAACGTTTGTGCAGCACTATAATGGGGTAAGTGTCTGTATGGAGCATCTTATGGGGCCATAACGTTTGTGCAGCACTATAATGGGGTAAGTGTCTGTATAGAGCATCTTATGGGGCCATAACGTTTGTGCAGCACTATAATGGGGTAAGTGTCTGTATAGAGCATCTTATGGAGCCATAACGTGTGTGCAGCACTATAATGGGGTAAGTGTCTGTATAGAGCATCTTATGGGGCCATAATGTTTGTGCAGCACTATAATGGGGTAAGTGACTGTATGTAGCATCTTATGGGGCCATAACGTTTGTGCAGCACTATAATGGGGTAAGTGTCTGTATAGAGCATCTTATGGGGCCATAACGTGTGTACAGCACTATAATGGGCTAAGTGTCTGTATAGAGCATCTTATGGAGCCATAACGTGTGTGCAGCACTATAATGGGGTAAGTGTCTGTATAGAGCATCTTATGGGGCCATAATGTTTGTGCAGCACTATAATGGGGTAAGTGTCTGTATGGAGCATCTTATGGAGCCATAACGTTTGTGCAGCACTATAATGGGGTAAGTGTCTGTATGGAGCATCTTATGGGGCCATAACGTGTGTACAGCACTATAATGGGCTAAGTGTCTGTATAGAGCATCTTATGGAGCCATAACGTGTGTGCAGCACTATAATGGGGTAAGTGTCTGTATAGAGCATCTTATGGGGCCATAATGTTTGTGCAGCACTATAATGGGGTAAGTGTCTGTATGGAGCATCTTATGGAGCCATAACGTTTGTGCAGCACTATAATGGGTCAAGTGTCTGTATGGAGCATCTTATGGGGCCATAACGTTTGTGCAGCACTATAATGGGGCAAGTGTCTATGGGGCATCTTATGGGGCCATAACGTTTGTGCAGCACTATAATGGGGTAAGTGTCTGTATAGAGCATCTTATGGGGCCATAACGTTTGTGCAGCACTATAATGGGGTAAGTGACTGTATGTAGCATCTTATGGGGCCATAACGTTTGTGCAGCACTATAATGGGGTAAGTGTCTGTATGGAGCATCTTATGGGGCCATAACGTTTGTGCAGCACTATAATGGGGTAAGTGTCTGTATGGAGCATCTTATGGGGCCATAACGTTTGTGCAGCACTATAATGGGCCAAGTGTCTGTATGGAGCATCTTATGGGGCCATAACGTTTGTGCAGCACTATAATGGGGTAAGTGTCTGTATGGAGCATCTTATGGGGCCATAACGTTTGTGCAGCACTATAATGGGGTAAGTGTCTGTATAGAGCATCTTATGGGGCCATAACGTTTGTGCAGCACTATAATGGGGTAAGTGTCTGTATGGGGCATCTTATGGGGCCATAACGTTTGTGCAGCACTATAATGGGGTAAGTGTTTGTATGGAGCATCTTATGGGGCCATAACGTTTGTGCAGCACTATAATGGGGTAAGTGTCTGTATGGAGCATCTTATGGGGCCATAACGTTTGTGCAGCCCTATAATGGGGTAAGTGTCTGTATGGGGCATCTTATGGGGCCATAACGTGTGTGCAGCACTATAATGGGGTAAGTGTCTGTATAGAGCATCTTATGGGGCCATAACGTTTGTGCAGCACTATAATGGGGTAAGTGTCTGTATGGAGCATCTTATGGGGCCATAACGTTTGTGCAGCACTATAATGGGGTAAGTGTCTGTATGGGGCATCTTATGGGGCCATAACGTTTGTGCAGCACTATAATGGGGTAAGTGTCGGTATGGAGCATCTTATGGGGCCATAACGTTTGTGCAGCACTATAATGGGGTAAGTGTCGGTATGGAGCATCTTATGGGGCCATAACGTTTGTGCAGCACTATAATGGGGTAAGTGTCTGTATGGGGCATCTTATGGGGCCATAACGTTTGTGCAGCACTATAATGGGGTAAGTGTCGGTATGGAGCATCTTATGGGGCCATAACGTTTGTGCAGCACTATAATGGGGTAAGTGTCTGTATGGGGCATCTTATGGGGCCATAACGTTTGTGCAGCACTATAATGGGGTAAGTGTCTGTATGGAGCATCTTATGGGGCCATAACGTTTGTGCAGCACTATAATGGGGTAAGTGTCTGTATGGAGCATCTTATGGGGCCATAACGTGTGTGCAGCACTATAATGGGGTAAGTGTCGGTATGGAGCATCTTATGGGGCCATAACGTTTGTGCAGCACTATAATGGGGCAAGTGTCTGTATGGAGCATCTTATGGGGCCATAACGTTTGTGCAGCACTATAATGGGGTAAGTGTCTGTATGGAGCATCTTATGGGCCATAACGTTTGTGCAGCACTATAATGGGGTAAGTGTCTGTATGGAGCATCTTATGGGGCCATAACGTTTGTACAGCACTATAATGGGGTAAGTGTCTGTATGGAGCATCTTATGGGGCCATAACGTTTGTACAGCACTATAATGGGGTAAGTGTCTGTATGGAGCATCTTATGGGCCATAACGTTTGTGCAGCACTATAATGGGGTAAGTGTCTGTATGGGGCATCTTATGGGGCCATAACGTTTGTACAGCACTATAATGGGGTAAGTGTCTGTATGGAGCATCTTATGGGGCCATAACATTTGTGCAGCACTATAATGGGGCAAGTGTCTGTATGGAGCATCTTATGGGGCCATAACGTTTGTGCAGCACTATAATGGGGTAAGTGTCTGTATGGAGCATCTTATGGGGCCATAACGTTTGTGCAGCACTATAATGGGGCAAGTGTCTGTATGGAGCATCTTATGGGGCCATAACGTTTGTGCAGCACTATAATGGGGCAAGTGTCTGTATGGAGTATCTTATGGGCCATAACGTTTGTGCAGCACTATAATGGGGCAAGTGTCTGTATGGGGCATCTTATGGGGCCATAACGTTTGTGCAGCACTATAATGGGGTAAGTGTCTGTATGGGGCATCTTATGGGGCCATAACGTTTGTGCAGCACTATAATGGGGTAAGTGTCTGTATAGAGCATCTTATGGAGCCATAACGTTTGTGCAGCACTATAATGGGGTAAGTGTCTGTATGGGGCATCTTATGGGGCCATAACGTTTGTGCAGCACTATAATGGGGCAAGTGTCTGTATAGAGCATCTTATGGGGCCATAACGTTTGTGCAGCACTATAATGGGGTAAGTGTCTGTATGGGGCATCTTATGGGGCCATAACGTTTGTGCAGCACTATAATGGGGTAAGTGTCTGTATAGAGCATCTTATGGAGCCATAACGTTTGTGCAGCACTATAATGGGGTAAGTGTCTGTATGGAGCATCTTATGGGGCCATAACGTGTGTGCAGCACTATAATGGGGCAAGTGTCTGTATAGAGCATCTTATGGGGCCATAACGATTGTACAGCACTATAATGGGGTAAGTGTCTGTATAGAGCATCTTATGGGGCCATAACGTTTGTGTAGCACTATAATGGGGCAAGTGTCTGTATGGAGCATCTTATGGGGCCATAACGTTTGTGCAGCACTATAATGGGGTAGGTGTCTTTATGGAGCATCTTATGGGGCCATAACGTTTGTGCAGCACTATAATGGGGTAAGTGTCTGTATAGAGCATCTTATGGGGCCATAATGTTTGTGCAGCACTATAATGGGGTAAGTGTCTGTATAGAGCATCTTATGGGGCCATAACGTGTGTACAGCACTTTAATGGGCTAAGTGTCTGTATAGAACATCTTATGGGGCCATAACGTTTGTGCAGCACTATAATGGGGTAAGTGTCTGTATGGAGCATCTTATGGGGCCATAACGTTTGTGCAGCACTATAATGGGGTAAGTGTCTGTATAGAGCATCTTATGGGGCCATAACGTTTGTGCAGCACTATAATGGGGTAAGTGTCTGTATAGAGCATCTTATGGAGCCATAACGTGTGTGCAGCACTATAATGGGGTAAGTGTCTGTATAGAGCATCTTATGGGGCCATAATGTTTGTGCAGCACTATAATGGGGTAAGTGTCTGTATGGAGCATCTTATGGAGCCATAACGTTTGTGCAGCACTATAATGGGGTAAGTGTCTGTATGGAGCATCTTATGGGGCCATAACGTTTGTGCAGCACTATAATGGGGCAAGTGTCTATGGGGCATCTTATGGGGCCATAACGTTTGTGCAGCACTATAATGGGGTAAGTGTCTGTATAGAGCATCTTATGGGGCCATAACGTTTGTGCAGCACTATAATGGGGTAAGTGACTGTATGTAGCATCTTATGGGGCCATAACGTTTGTGCAGCACTATAATGGGGTAAGTGTCTGTATGGAGCATCTTATGGGGCCATAACGTTTGTGCAGCACTATAATGGGGTAAGTGTCTGTATGGAGCATCTTATGGGGCCATAACGTTTGTGCAGCACTATAATGGGGTAAGTGTCTGTATGGAGCATCTTATGGGGCCATAACGTTTGTGCAGCACTATAATGGGCCAAGTGTCTGTATGGAGCATCTTATGGGGCCATAACGTTTGTGCAGCACTATAATGGGGTAAGTGTCTGTATGGAGCATCTTATGGGGCCATAACGTTTGTGCAGCACTATAATGGGGTAAGTGTCTGTATAGAGCATCTTATGGGGCCATAACGTTTGTGCAGCACTATAATGGGGTAAGTGTCTGTATGGGGCATCTTATGGGGCCATAACGTTTGTGCAGCACTATAATGGGGTAAGTGTCTGTATGGAGCATCTTATGGGGCCATAACGTTTGTGCAGCACTATAATGGGGTAAGTGTCTGTATGGAGCATCTTATGGGGCCATAACGTTTGTGCAGCACTATAATGGGGTAAGTGTCTGTATAGAGCATCTTATGGGGCCATAACGTTTGTGCAGCACTATAATGGGGTAAGTGTCTGTATGGGGCATCTTATGGGGCCATAACGTTTGTGCAGCACTATAATGGGGTAAGTGTCTGTATAGAGCATCTTATGGGGCCATAACGTTTGTGCAGCACTATAATGGGGTAAGTGTCTGTATAGAACATCTTATGGGGCCATAACGTTTGTGCAGCACTATAATGGGGTAAGTGTCTGTATGGAGCATCTTATGGGGCCATAACGTTTGTGCAGCACTATAATGGGGTAAGTGTCTGTATAGAGCATCTTATGGAGCCATAACGTGTGTGCAGCACTATAATGGGGTAAGTGTCTGTATAGAGCATCTTATGGGGCCATAATGTTTGTGCAGCACTATAATGGGGTAAGTGACTGTATGTAGCATCTTATGGGGCCATAACGTTTGTGCAGCACTATAATGGGCTAAGTGTCTGTATAGAGCATCTTATGGGGCCATAACGTGTGTACAGCACTATAATGGGGTAAGTGTCTGTATAGAGCATCTTATGGGGCCATAATGTTTGTGCAGCACTATAATGGGGTAAGTGTCTGTATGGAGCATCTTATGGAGCCATAACGTTTGTGCAGCACTATAATGGGGTAAGTGTCTGTATGGAGCATCTTATGGGGCCATAACGTTTGTGCAGCACTATAATGGGGCAAGTGTCTATGGGGCATCTTATGGGGCCATAACGTTTGTGCAGCACTATAATGGGGTAAGTGTCTGTATAGAGCATCTTATGGGGCCATAACGTTTGTGCAGCACTATAATGGGGTAAGTGACTGTATGTAGCATCTTATGGGGCCATAACGTTTGTGCAGCACTATAATGGGGTAAGTGTCTGTATGGAGCATCTTATGGGGCCATAACGTTTGTGCAGCACTATAATGGGGTAAGTGTCTGTATGGAGCATCTTATGGGGCCATAACGTTTGTGCAGCACTATAATGGGCCAAGTGTCTGTATGGAGCATCTTATGGGGCCATAACGTTTGTGCAGCACTATAATGGGGTAAGTGTCTGTATGGAGCATCTTATGGGGCCATAACGTTTGTGCAGCACTATAATGGGGTAAGTGTCTGTATAGAGCATCTTATGGGGCCATAACGTTTGTGCAGCACTATAATGGGGTACGTGTCTGTATGGGGCATCTTATGGGGCCATAACGTTTGTGCAGCACTATAATGGGGTAAGTGTCTGTATGGAGCATCTTATGGGGCCATAACGTTTGTGCAGCACTATAATGGGGTAAGTGTCTGTATGGAGCATCTTATGGGGCCATAACGTTTGTGCAGCACTATAATGGGGTAAGTGTCTGTATAGAGCATCTTATGGGGCCATAACGTTTGTGCAGCACTATAATGGGGTAAGTGTCTGTATGGGGCATCTTATGGGGCCATAACGTTTGTGCAGCACTATAATGGGGTAAGTGTCTGTATAGAGCATCTTATGGGGCCATAACGTTTGTACAGCAGTATAATGGGGTAAGTGTCTGTATAGAGCATCTTATGGAGCCATAACGTCTGTGCAGCACTATAATGGGGTAAGTGTCTGTATGGAGCATCTTATGGGGCCATAACGTGTGTGCAGCACTATAATGGGGTAAGTGTCTGTATAGAGCATCTTATGGGGCCATAACGTTTGTGCAGCACTATAATGGGGTAAGTGTCTGTATGGAGCATCTTATGGAGCCATAACGTTTGTGCAGCACTATAATGGGGCAAGTGTCTATGGGGCATCTTATGGGGCCATAACGTTTGTGCAGCACTATAATGGGGTAAGTGTCTGTATGGAGCATCTTATGGGGCCATAACGTTTGTGCAGCACTATAATGGGGTAAGTGTCTGTATGGAGCATGTTATGGGGCCATAACGTTTGTGCAGCACTATAATGGGGTAAGTGACTGTATGGAGCATCTTATGGGGCCATAACGTTTGTGCAGCACTATAATGGGGTAAGTGTCTGTACGGAGCATCTTATGGGGCCATAACGTTTGTGCAGCACTATAATGGGGCAAGTGTCTGTATGGAGCATCTTATGGGGCCATAACGTGTGTGCAGCACTATAATGGGGTAAGTGTCTGTATGGAGCATCTTATGGGGCCATAACGTGTGTGCAGCACTATAATGGGGTAAGTGTCGGTATAGAGCATCTTATGGGGCCATAACGTCTGTGCAGCACTATAATGGGGTAAGTGTCTGTATGTAGCATCTTATGGGGCCATAACGTTTGTACAGCACTATAATGGGGTAAGTGTCTGTATAGAGCATCTTATGGGGCCATAACGTCTGTGCAGCACTATAATGGGGTAAGTGTCTGTATGGAGCATCTTATGGGGCCATAACGTTTGTGCAGCACTATAATGGGGTAAGTGTCTGTACGGAGCATCTTATGGGGCCATAACGTTTGTGCAGCACTATAATGGGGCAAGTGTCTGTATGGAGCATCTTATGGGGCCATAACGTGTGTGCAGCACTATAATGGGGTAAGTGTCTGTATGGAGCATCTTATGGGGCCATAACGTGTGTGCAGCACTATAATGGGGTAAGTGTCTGTATGGAGCATCTTATGGGGCCATAACGTCTGTGCAGCACTATAATGGGGCAAGTGTCTGTATGGAGCATCTTATGGGGCCATAACGTTTGTACAGCACTATAATGGGGTATGTGTCTTTATGGAGCATCTTATGGGGCCATAACGTTTGTGCAGCACTATAATGGGGCAAGTGTCTGTATAGAGCATCTTATGGGGCCATAACGTTTGTGCAGCACTATAATGGGGTAAGTGTCTGTATGGAGCATCTTATGGGGCCATAACGTTTGTACAGCACTATAATGGGGTAGGTGTCTGTATGGAGCATCTTATGGGGCCATAACGTTTGTGCAGCACTATAATGGGGTAAGTGTCTGTTTGGGGCCTCTTATCGGGCCATAACTTTTGTCCAGCACTATAATGGGGTAAGTGTCTGTATGGAGCATCTTATGGGGCCATAACGTGTGTGCAGCACTATAATTGGGCAAGTGTCTGTATGGACCATCTTATGGGGCCATAACGTTTGTGCAGCACTATAATGGGGTAAGTGTCTGTATGGGGCATCTTATGGGGCCATAACGTTTGTACAGCACTATAATGGGGTAAGTGTCTGTATGGGGCATCTTATGGGGCCATAACGTTTGTGCAGCACTATAATGGGGTAAGTGTCTATGGGGCATCTTATGGGGCCATAACGTTTGTGCAGCACTATAATGGGGTAAGTGTCTGTATGGAGCATCTTATGGGGCCATAACGTGTGAGCAGCACTATAATGGGGCAAGTGTCTGTATGGACCATCTTATGGGGCCATAACGTTTGTGCAGCACTATAATGGGGCAAGTGTCTGTATGGAGCATCTTATGGGGCCATAACGTTTGTGCAGCACTATAATGGGGTAAGTGTCTGTATGGGGCATTTTATGGGGCCATAACGTTTGTACAGCACTATAATGGGGTAAGTGTCTGTATGGGGCATCTTATGGGGCCATAACGTTTGTGCAGCACTATAATGGGGTAAGTGTCTGTATAGAGCATCTTATGGGGCCATAACGTTTGTGCAGCACTATAATGGGGTAAGTGTCTGTATGGAGCATCTTATGGGGCCATAACGTTTGTGCAGCACTATAATGGGGTAAGTGTCTGTATGGAGCATCTTATGGGGCCATAACGTGTGAGCAGCACTATAATGGGGCAAGTGTCTGTATGGACCATCTTATGGGGCCATAACGTTTGTGCAGCACTATAATGGGATAAGTGTCTGTATGGGGCATCTTATGGGGCCATAACGTTTGTGCAGCACTATAATGGGGTAAGTGTCTGTATGGAGCATCTTATGGGGCCATAACGTTTGTGCAGCACTATAATGGGGCAAGTGTCTGTATGGAGCATCTTATGGGGCCATAACGTCTGTGCAGCACTATAATGGGGTAAGTGTCTGTATGGAGCATCTTATGGGCCATAACGTTTGTGCAGCACTATAATGGGGCAAGTGTCTGTATGGAGCATCTTATGGGGCCATAACGTGTGTGCAGCACTATAATGGGGCAAGTGTCTGTATGGAGCATCTTATGGGGCCATAACGTTTGTGCAGCACTATAATGGGGTAAGTGTCTGTATGGGGCATCTTATGGGGCCATAACGTTTGTGCAGCACTATAATGGGGTAAGTGTCTGTATGGGGCATCTTATGGGGCCATAACGTTTGTGCAGCACTATAATGGGGTAAGTGTCTGTATAGAGCATCTTATGGAGCCATAACGTTTGAGCAGCACTATAATGGGGTAAGTGTCTGTATGGAGCATCTTATGGGGCCATAACGTGTGTGCAGCACTATAATGGGGCAAGTGTCTGTATAGAGCATCTTATGGGGCCATAACGTTTGTGCAGCACTATAATGGGGTAAGTGTCTGTATGGAGCATCTTATGGGGCCATAACGTTTGTGCAGCACTATAATGGGGCAAGTGTCTGTATGGAGCATCTTATGGGGCCATAACGTTTGTGTAGCACTATAATGGGGTAAGTGTCTGTATGGGGCATCTTATGGGGCCATAACGATTGTACAGCACTATAATGGGGTAAGTGTCTGTATAGAGCATCTTATGGGGCCATAACGTTTGTGCAGCACTATAATGGGGCAAGTGTCTATGGAGCATCTTATGGGGCCATAACGTTTGTGCAGCACTATAATGGGGTAAGTGTCTGTATGGGGCATCTTATGGGGCCATAACGTTTGTGCAGCACTATAATGGGGTAAGTGTCGGTATGGAGCATCTTATGGGGCCATAACGTTTGTGCAGCACTATAATGGGGTAAGTGTCTGTATGGGGCATCTTATGGGGCCATAACGTTTGTGCAGCACTATAATGGGGTAAGTGTCTGTATGGAGCATCTTATGGGGCCATAACGTTTGTGCAGCACTATAATGGGGTAAGTGTCTGTATGGAGCATCTTATGGGGCCATAACGTTTGTACAGCACTATAATGGGGTAAGTGTCTGTATGGAGCATCTTATGGGGCCATAACGTCTGTGCAGCACTATAATGGGGCAAGTGTCTGTATGGAGCATCTTATGGGCCATAACGTTTCTGCAGCACTATAATGGGGTAAGTGTCTGTATAGAGCATCTTATGGGGCCATAACGATTGTACAGCACTATAATGGGGTAAGTGTCTGTATAGAGCATCTTATGGGGCCATAACGTTTGTGCAGCACTATAATGGGGCAAGTGTCTATGGAGCATCTTATGGGGCCATAACGTTTGTGCAGCACTATAATGGGGTAAGTGTCTGTATAGAACATCTTATGGGGCCATAACGTGTGTGCAGCACTATAATGGGGCAAGTGTCTGTATGGAGCATCTTATGGGGCCATAACGATTGTACAGCACTATAATGGGGTAAGTGTCTGTATAGAGCATCTTATGGGGCCATAACGTTTGTGTAGCACTATAATGGGGTAAGTGTCTGTATGTAGCATCTTATGGGGCCATAACGTTTGTGCAGCACTATAATGGGGTAGGTGTCTTTATGGAGCATCTTATGGGGCCATAACGTTTGTGTAGCACTATAATGGGATAAGTGTCTGTATGGGGCATCTTATGGGGCCATAACGTGTGTGCAGCACTATAATGGGGCAAGTGTCTGTATAGAGCATCTTATGGGGCCATAACGATTGTACAGCACTATAATGGGGTAAGTGTTTGTATGGAGCATCTTATGGGGCCATAACGTTTGTGCAGCACTATAATGGGGCAAGTGTCTGTATGGAGCATCTTATGGGGCCATAACGTTTGTGCAGCACTATAATGGGGTAGGTGTCTTTATGGAGCATCTTATGGGGCCATAACGTTTGTGCAGCACTATAATGGGGTAAGTGTCTGTATAGAGCATCTTATGGGGCCATAATGTTTGTGCAGCACTATAATGGGGTAAGTGTCTGTATAGAGCATCTTATGGGGCCATAACGTGTGTACAGCACTTTAATGGGCTAAGTGTCTGTATAGAACATCTTATGGGGCCATAACGTTTGTGCAGCACTATAATGGGGTAAGTGTCTGTATGGAGCATCTTATGGGGCCATAACGTTTGTGCAGCACTATAATGGGGTAAGTGTCTGTATAGAGCATCTTATGGGGCCATAACGTTTGTGCAGCACTATAATGGGGTAAGTGTCTGTATAGAGCATCTTATGGAGCCATAACGTGTGTGCAGCACTATAATGGGGTAAGTGTCTGTATAGAGCATCTTATGGGGCCATAATGTTTGTGCAGCACTATAATGGGGTAAGTGTCTGTATGGAGCATCTTATGGAGCCATAACGTTTGTGCAGCACTATAATGGGGTAAGTGTCTGTATGGAGCATCTTATGGGGCCATAACGTTTGTGCAGCACTATAATGGGGCAAGTGTCTATGGGGCATCTTATGGGGCCATAACGTTTGTGCAGCACTATAATGGGGTAAGTGTCTGTATAGAGCATCTTATGGGGCCATAACGTTTGTGCAGCACTATAATGGGGTAAGTGACTGTATGTAGCATCTTATGGGGCCATAACGTTTGTGCAGCACTATAATGGGGTAAGTGTCTGTATGGAGCATCTTATGGGGCCATAACGTTTGTGCAGCACTATAATGGGGTAAGTGTCTGTATGGAGCATCTTATGGGGCCATAACGTTTGTGCAGCACTATAATGGGCCA
This sequence comes from Ranitomeya variabilis, assembly GCF_051348905.1. Classification (NCBI taxonomy): domain Eukaryota; kingdom Metazoa; phylum Chordata; class Amphibia; order Anura; family Dendrobatidae; genus Ranitomeya; species Ranitomeya variabilis. Next base: position 6,148,118 of record NC_135236.1, on the reverse strand, counting down.
AGTGTCTGTATGGAGCATCTTATGGGGCCATAACGTTTGTGCAGCACTATAATGGGGTAAGTGTCTGTATGGAGCATCTTATGGGGCCATAACGTTTGTGCAGCACTATAATGGGGTAAGTGTCTGTATAGAGCATCTTATGGGGCCATAACGTTTGTGCAGCACTATAATGGGGTAAGTGTCTGTATGGGGCATCTTATGGGGCCATAACGTTTGTGCAGCACTATAATGGGGTAAGTGTCTGTATGGAGCATCTTATGGGGCCATAACGTTTGTGCAGCACTATAATGGGGTAAGTGTCTGTATGGAGCATCTTATGGGGCCATAACGTTTGTGCAGCACTATAATGGGGTAAGTGTCTGTATAGAGCATCTTATGGGGCCATAACATTTGTGCAGCACTATAATGGGGTAAGTGTCTGTATGGGGCATCTTATGGGGCCATAACGTTTGTACAGCACTATAATGGGGTAAGTGTCTGTATAGAGCATCTTATGGGGCCATAACGTTTGTGCAGCACTATAATGGGGTAAGTGTCTGTATGGGGCATCTTATGGGGCCATAACGTTTGTACAGCACTATAATGGGCCAAGTGTCTGTATGGAGCATCTTATGGGGCCATAACGTTTGTGCAGCACTATAATGGGGTAAGTGTCTGTATGGAGCATCTTATGGGGCCATAACGTTTGTGCAGCACTATAATGGGGTAAGTGTCTGTATAGAGCATCTTATGGGGCCATAACGTTTGTGCAGCACTATAATGGGGTAAGTGTCTGTATAGAACATCTTATGGGGCCATAACGTTTGTGCAGCACTATAATGGGGTAAGTGTCTGTATGGAGCATCTTATGGGGCCATAACGTTTGTGCAGCACTATAATGGGGTAAGTGTCTGTATAGAGCATCTTATGGAGCCATAACGTGTGTGCAGCACTATAATGGGGTAAGTGTCTGTATAGAGCATCTTATGGGGCCATAATGTTTGTGCAGCACTATAATGGGGTAAGTGACTGTATGTAGCATCTTATGGGGCCATAACGTTTGTGCAGCACTATAATGGGCTAAGTGTCTGTATAGAGCATCTTATGGGGCCATAACGTGTGTACAGCACTATAATGGGGTAAGTGTCTGTATAGAGCATCTTATGGGGCCATAATGTTTGTGCAGCACTATAATGGGGTAAGTGTCTGTATGGAGCATCTTATGGAGCCATAACGTTTGTGCAGCACTATAATGGGGTAAGTGTCTGTATGGAGCATCTTATGGGGCCATAACGTTTGTGCAGCACTATAATGGGGCAAGTGTCTATGGGGCATCTTATGGGGCCATAACGTTTGTGCAGCACTATAATGGGGTAAGTGTCTGTATAGAGCATCTTATGGGGCCATAACGTTTGTGCAGCACTATAATGGGGTAAGTGACTGTATGTAGCATCTTATGGGGCCATAACGTTTGTGCAGCACTATAATGGGGTAAGTGTCTGTATGGAGCATCTTATGGGGCCATAACGTTTGTGCAGCACTATAATGGGGTAAGTGTCTGTATGGAGCATCTTATGGGGCCATAACGTTTGTGCAGCACTATAATGGGCCAAGTGTCTGTATGGAGCATCTTATGGGGCCATAACGTTTGTGCAGCACTATAATGGGGTAAGTGTCTGTATGGAGCATCTTATGGGGCCATAACGTTTGTGCAGCACTATAATGGGGTAAGTGTCTGTATAGAGCATCTTATGGGGCCATAACGTTTGTGCAGCACTATAATGGGGTAAGTGTCTGTATGGAGCATCTTATGGGGCCATAACGTTTGTGCAGCACTATAATGGGGTAAGTGTCTGTATGGAGCATCTTATGGGGCCATAACGTTTGTGCAGCACTATAATGGGGTAAGTGTCTGTATAGAGCATCTTATGGGGCCATAACGTTTGTGCAGCACTATAATGGGGTAAGTGTCTGTATGGGGCATCTTATGGGGCCATAACGTTTGTGCAGCACTATAATGGGGTAAGTGTCTGTATAGAGCATCTTATGGGGCCATAACGTTTGTACAGCAGTATAATGGGGTAAGTGTCTGTATAGAGCATCTTATGGAGCCATAACGTCTGTGCAGCACTATAATGGGGTAAGTGTCTGTATGGAGCATCTTATGGGGCCATAACGTGTGTGCAGCACTATAATGGGGTAAGTGTCTGTATAGAGCATCTTATGGGGCCATAACGTTTGTGCAGCACTATAATGGGGTAAGTGTCTGTATGGAGCATCTTATGGAGCCATAACGTTTGTGCAGCACTATAATGGGGCAAGTGTCTATGGGGCATCTTATGGGGCCATAACGTTTGTGCAGCACTATAATGGGGTAAGTGTCTGTATGGAGCATCTTATGGGGCCATAACGTTTGTGCAGCACTATAATGGGGTAAGTGTCTGTATGGAGCATGTTATGGGGCCATAACGTTTGTGCAGCACTATAATGGGGTAAGTGACTGTATGGAGCATCTTATGGGGCCATAACGTTTGTGCAGCACTATAATGGGGTAAGTGTCTGTATAGAGCATCTTATGGGGCCATAACGTGTGTGCAGCACTATAATGGGGCAAGTGTCTGTATAGAGCATTTTATGGGGCCATAACGTTTGTGCAGCACTATAATGGGGTAAGTGTCTGTATGGAGCATCTTATGGGGCCATAACGTTTGTGCAGCACTATAATGGGGTAAGTGTCTGTATGGAGCATCTTATGGGGCCATAACGTGTGTGCAGCACTATAATGGGGTAAGTGTCGGTATAGAGCATCTTATGGGGCCATAACGTTTGTGCAGCACTATAATGGGGTAAGTGTCTGTATGGAGCATCTTATGGAGCCATAACGTTTGTGCAGCACTATAATGGGGTAAGTGTCTGTATGGAGCATCTTATGGGGCCATAACGTTTGTGCAGCACTATAATGGGGTAAGTGTCTGTACGGAGCATCTTATGGGGCCATAACGTTTGTGCAGCACTATAATGGGGCAAGTGTCTGTATGGAGCATCTTATGGGGCCATAACGTGTGTGCAGCACTATAATGGGGTAAGTGTCTGTATGGAGCATCTTATGGGGCCATAACGTGTGTGCAGCACTATAATGGGGTAAGTGTCGGTATAGAGCATCTTATGGGGCCATAACGTCTGTGCAGCACTATAATGGGGTAAGTGTCTGTATGTAGCATCTTATGGGGCCATAACGTTTGTACAGCACTATAATGGGGTAAGTGTCTGTATAGAGCATCTTATGGGGCCATAACGTCTGTGCAGCACTATAATGGGGTAAGTGTCTGTATGGAGCATCTTATGGGGCCATAACGTTTGTGCAGCACTATAATGGGGTAAGTGTCTGTACGGAGCATCTTATGGGGCCATAACGTTTGTGCAGCACTATAATGGGGCAAGTGTCTGTATGGAGCATCTTATGGGGCCATAACGTGTGTGCAGCACTATAATGGGGTAAGTGTCTGTATGGAGCATCTTATGGGGCCATAACGTGTGTGCAGCACTATAATGGGGTAAGTGTCTGTATGGAGCATCTTATGGGGCCATAACGTCTGTGCAGCACTATAATGGGGCAAGTGTCTGTATGGAGCATCTTATGGGGCCATAACGTTTGTACAGCACTATAATGGGGTATGTGTCTTTATGGAGCATCTTATGGGGCCATAACGTTTGTGCAGCACTATAATGGGGCAAGTGTCTGTATAGAGCATCTTATGGGGCCATAACGTTTGTGCAGCACTATAATGGGGTAAGTGTCTGTATGGAGCATCTTATGGGGCCATAACGTTTGTACAGCACTATAATGGGGTAGGTGTCTGTATGGAGCATCTTATGGGGCCATAACGTTTGTGCAGCACTATAATGGGGTAAGTGTCTGTATGGGGCATCTTATGGGGCCATAACGTTTGTCCAGCACTATAATGGGGTAAGTGTCTGTATGGAGCATCTTATGGGGCCATAACGTGTGTGCAGCACTATAATGGGGCAAGTGTCTGTATGGACCATCTTATGGGGCCATAACGTTTGTGCAGTACTATAATGGGGTAAGTGTCTGTATGGGGCATCTTATGGGGCCATAACGTTTGTACAGCACTATAATGGGGTAAGTGTCTGTATGGGGCATCTTATGGGGCCATAACGTTTGTGCAGCACTATAATGGGGTAAGTGTCTGTATAGAGCATCTTATGGGGCCATAACGTTTGTGCAGCACTATAATGGGGTAAGTGTCTGTATGGAGCATCTTATGGGGCCATAACGTTTGTGCAGCACTATAATGGGGTAAGTGTCTGTATGGAGCATCTTATGGGGCCATAACGTGTGAGCAGCACTATAATGGGGCAAGTGTCTGTATGGAGCATCTTATGGGGCCATAACGTTTGTGCAGCACTATAATGGGGTAAGTGTCTGTATGGGGCATCTTATGGGGCCATAACGTTTGTACAGCACTATAATGGGGTAAGTGTCTGTATGGGGCATCTTATGGGGCCATAACGTTTGTGCAGCACTATAATGGGGTAAGTGTCTGTATAGAGCATCTTATGGGGCCATAACGTTTGTGCAGCACTATAATGGGGTAAGTGTCTGTATGGAGCATCTTATGGGGCCATAACGTTTGTGCAGCACTATAATGGGGTAAGTGTCTGTATGGAGCATCTTATGGGGCCATAACGTGTGAGCAGCACTATAATGGGGCAAGTGTCTGTATGGACCATCTTATGGGGCCATAACGTTTGTGCAGCACTATAATGGGATAAGTGTCTGTATGGGGCATCTTATGGGGCCATAACGTTTGTGCAGCACTATAATGGGGTAAGTGTCTGTATGGAGCATCTTATGGGGCCATAACGTTTGTGCAGCACTATAATGGGGCAAGTGTCTGTATGGAGCATCTTATGGGGCCATAACGTCTGTGCAGCACTATAATGGGGTAAGTGTCTGTATGGAGCATCTTATGGGCCATAACGTTTGTGCAGCACTATAATGGGGCAAGTGTCTGTATGGAGCATCTTATGGGGCCATAACGTGTGTGCAGCACTATAATGGGGCAAGTGTCTGTATGGAGCATCTTATGGGGCCATAACGTTTGTGCAGCACTATAATGGGGTAAGTGTCTGTATGGGGCATCTTATGGGGCCATAACGTTTGTGCAGCACTATAATGGGGTAAGTGTCTGTATGGGGCATCTTATGGGGCCATAACGTTTGTGCAGCACTATAATGGGGTAAGTGTCTGTATAGAGCATCTTATGGAGCCATAACGTTTGAGCAGCACTATAATGGGGTAAGTGTCTGTATGGAGCATCTTATGGGGCCATAACGTGTGTGCAGCACTATAATGGGGCAAGTGTCTGTATAGAGCATCTTATGGGGCCATAACGTTTGTGCAGCACTATAATGGGGTAAGTGTCTGTATGGAGCATCTTATGGGGCCATAATGTTTGTGCAGCACTATAATGGGGTAAGTGTCTGTATAGAGCATCTTATGGAGCCATAACGTTTGAGCAGCACTATAATGGGGTAAGTGTCTGTATGGAGCATCTTATGGGGCCATAACGTGTGTGCAGCACTATAATGGGGCAAGTGTCTGTATAGAGCATCTTATGGGGCCATAACGTTTGTGCAGCACTATAATGGGGCAAGTGTCTGTATGGAGCATCTTATGGGGCCATAACGTTTGTGTAGCACTATAATGGGGTAAGTGTCTGTATGGGGCATCTTATGGGGCCATAACGATTGTACAGCACTATAATGGGGTAAGTGTCTGTATAGAGCATCTTATGGGGCCATAACGTTTGTGCAGCACTATAATGGGGCAAGTGTCTATGGAGCATCTTATGGGGCCATAACGTTTGTGCAGCACTATAATGGGGTAAGTGTCTGTATAGAACATCTTATGGGGCCATAACGTTTGTGCAGCACTATAATGGGGTAAGTGTCTGTATGGGGCATCTTATGGGGCCATAACGTTTGTGCAGCACTATAATGGGGTAAGTGTCGGTATGGAGCATCTTATGGGGCCATAACGTTTGTGCAGCACTATAATGGGGTAAGTGTCTGTATGGGGCATCTTATGGGGCCATAACGTTTGTGCAGCACTATAATGGGGTAAGTGTCTGTATGGAGCATCTTATGGGGCCATAACGTTTGTGCAGCACTATAATGGGGTAAGTGTCTGTATGGAGCATCTTATGGGGCCATAACGTTTGTACAGCACTATAATGGGGTAAGTGTCTGTATGGAGCATCTTATGGGGCCATAACGTCTGTGCAGCACTATAATGGGGCAAGTGTCTGTATGGAGCATCTTATGGGCCATAACGTTTCTGCAGCACTATAATGGGGTAAGTGTCTGTATAGAGCATCTTATGGGGCCATAACGATTGTACAGCACTATAATGGGGTAAGTGTCTGTATAGAGCATCTTATGGGGCCATAACGTTTGTGCAGCACTATAATGGGGCAAGTGTCTATGGAGCATCTTATGGGGCCATAACGTTTGTGCAGCACTATAATGGGGTAAGTGTCTGTATAGAACATCTTATGGGGCCATAACGTGTGTGCAGCACTATAATGGGGCAAGTGTCTGTATGGAGCATCTTATGGGGCCATAACGTTTGTGTAGCACTATAATGGGGTAAGTGTCTGTATGGGGCATCTTATGGGGCCATAACGTTTGTGCAGCACTATAATGGGGTAAGTGTCGGTATGGAGCATCTTATGGGGCCATAACGTTTGTGCAGCACTATAATGGGGTAAGTGTCGGTATGGAGCATCTTATGGGGCCATAACGTTTGTGCAGCACTATAATGGGGTAAGTGTCTGTATGGGGCATCTTATGGGGCCATAACGTTTGTGCAGCACTATAATGGGGTAAGTGTCGGTATGGAGCATCTTATGGGGCCATAACGTTTGTGCAGCACTATAATGGGGTAAGTGTCTGTATGGGGCATCTTATGGGGCCATAACGTTTGTGCAGCACTATAATGGGGTAAGTGTCGGTATGGAGCATCTTATGGGGCCATAACGTTTGTGCAGCACTATAATGGGGCAAGTGTCTGTATGGAGCATCTTATGGGGCCATAACATTTGTGCAGCACTATAATGGGGCAAGTGTCTGTATGGAGCATCTTATGGGGCCATAACGTTTGTGCAGCACTATAATGGGGTAAGTGTCTGTATGGAGCATCTTATGGGGCCATAACGTTTGTGCAGCACTATAATGGGGCAAGTGTCTGTATGGAGCATCTTATGGGGCCATAACGTTTGTGCAGCACTATAATGGGGTAAGTGACTGTATGTAGCATCTTATGGGGCCATAACGTTTGTGCAGCACTATAATGGGGCAAGTGTCTGTATGGAGCATCTTATGGGGCCATAACGTTTGTGCAGCACTATAATGGGGTAAGTGACTGTATGTAGCATCTTATGGGGCCATAACGTCTGTGCAGCACTATAATGGGGCAAGTGTCTGTATGGAGTATCTTATGGGCCATAACGTTTGTGCAGCACTATAATGGGGCAAGTGTCTGTATGGACCATCTTATGGGGCCATAACGTTTGTGCAGCACTATAATGGGGTAAGTGTCTGTATGGGGCATCTTATGGGGCCATAACGTTTGTGCAGCACTATAATGGGGTAAGTGTCTGTATAGAGCATCTTATGGAGCCATAACGTTTGTGCAGCACTATAATGGGGTAAGTGTCTGTATGGGGCATCTTATGGGGCCATAACGTTTGTGCAGCACTATAATGGGGTAAGTGTCTGTATAGAGCATCTTATGGGGCCATAACGTTTGTGCAGCACTATAATGGGGCAAGTGTCTGTATGGAGCATCTTATGGGGCCATAACGTTTGTGCAGCACTATAATGGGGTAAGTGTCTGTATAGAGCATCTTATGGAGCCATAACGTTTGTGCAGCACTATAATGGGGTAAGTGTCTGTATGGAGCATCTTATGGGGCCATAACGTGTGTGCAGCACTATAATGGGGCAAGTGTCTGTATAGAGCATCTATGGGGCCATAACGTTTGTGCAGCACTATAATGGGGTAAGTGTCTGTATGGAGCATCTTATGGGGCCATAACGATTGTACAGCACTATAATGGGGTAAGTGTCTGTATAGAGCATCTTATGGGGCCATAACGTTTGTGCAGCACTATAATGGGGCAAGTGTCTATGGAGCATCTTATGGGGCCATAACGTTTGTGTAGCACTATAATGGGGCAAGTGTCTGTATGGAGCATCTTATGGGGCCATAACGTTTGTGCAGCACTATAATGGGGTAGGTGTCTTTATGGAGCATCTTATGGGGCCATAACGTTTGTGCAGCACTATAATGGGGTAAGTGTCTGTATAGAGCATCTTATGGGGCCATAACGTTTATGCAGCACTATAATGGGGTAAGTGTCTGTATAGAGCATCTTATGGGGCCATAACGTGTGTACAGCACTATAATGGGCTAAGTGTCTGTATAGAGCATCTTATGGGGCCATAATGTTTGTGCAGCACTATAATGGGGCAAGTGTCTGTATGGAGCATCTTATGGGGCCATAACGTTTGTGCAGCACTATAATGGGGTAAGTGTCTGTATGGGGCATCTTATGGGGCCATAACGTTTGTGCAGCACTATAATGGGGTAAGTGTCTGTATAGAGCATCTTATGGGGCCATAACGATTGTGCAGCACTATAATGGGGTAAGTGTCGGTATGGAGCATCTTATGGAGCCATAACGTGTGTGCAGCACTATAATGGGGTAAGTGTCTGTATAGAGCATCTTATGGGGCCATAATGTTTGTGCAGCACTATAATGGGGTAAGTGACTGTATGTAGCATCTTATGGGGCCATAACGTTTGTGCAGCACTATAATGGGGTAAGTGTCTGTATAGAGCATCTTATGGGGCCATAACGTGTGTGCAGCACTATAATGGGGCAAGTGTCTGTATAGAGCATCTTATGGAGCCATAACGTGTGTGCAGCACTATAATGGGGTAAGTGTCTGTATAGAGCATCTTATGGGGCCATAATGTTTGTGCAGCACTATAATGGGGTAAGTGTCTGTATGGAGCATCTTATGGAGCCATAACGTTTGTGCAGCACTATAATGGGGTAAGTGTCTGTATGGAGCATCTTATGGGGCCATAACGTTTGTGCAGCACTATAATGGGGCAAGTGTCTATGGGGCATCTTATGGGGCCATAACGTTTGTGCAGCACTATAATGGGGTAAGTGTCTGTATAGAGCATCTTATGGGGCCATAACGTTTGTGCAGCACTATAATGGGGTAAGTGACTGTATGTAGCATCTTATGGGGCCATAACGTTTGTGCAGCACTATAATGGGGTAAGTGTCTGTATGGAGCATCTTATGGGGCCATAACGTTTGTGCAGCACTATAATGGGGTAAGTGTCTGTATGGAGCATCTTATGGGGCCATAACGTTTGTGCAGCACTATAATGGGGTAAGTGTCTGTATGGAGCATCTTATGGGGCCATAACGTTTGTGCAGCACTATAATGGGGTAAGTGTCTGTATGGGGCATCTTATGGGGCCATAACGTTTGTGCAGCACTATAATGGGGCAAGTGTCTATGGGGCATCTTATGGGGCCATAACGATTGTGCAGCACTATAATGGGGTAAGTGTCTGTATAGAGCATCTTATGGGGCCATAACGTTTGTGCAGCACTATAATGGGGTAAGTGTCTGTATGGAGCATCTTATGGGGCCATAACGTTTGTGCAGCACTATAATGGGCTAAGTGTCTGTATAGAGCATCTTATGGGGCCATAACGTTTGTGCAGCACTATAATGGGGTAAGTGTCTATGGGGCATCTTATGGGGCCATAACGTTTGTGCAGCACTATAATGGGGTAAGTGTCTGTATGGAGCATCTTATGGGGCCATAACGTTTGTGCAGCACTATAATGGGGTAAGTGTCTGTATGGAGCATCTTATGGGGCCATAACGTTTGTGCAGCACTATAATGGGGTAAGTGTCTGTATGGAGCATCTTATGGGGCCATAACGTTTGTGCAGCACTATAATGGGGCAAGTGACTGTATAGAGCATCTTATGGGGCCATAACGTTTGTGCAGCTCTATAATGGGGTAAGTGACTGTATGTAGCATCTTATGGGGCCATAACGTTTGTGCAGCACTATAATGGGGTAAGTGTCTGTATGGAGCATCTTATGGGGCCATAACGTTTGTGCAGCACTATAATGGGGTAAGTGTCTGTATGGAGCATCTTATGGGGCCATAACGTTTGTGCAGCACTATAATGGGGTAAGTGTCTGTATGGAGCATCTTATGGGGCCATAACGTTTGTGCAGCACTATAATGGGGTAAGTGACTGTATGTAGCATCTTATGGGGCCATAACGTTTGTGCAGCACTATAATGGGGTAAGTGTCTGTATGGAGCATCTTATGGGGCCATAACGTGTGTGCAGCACTATAATGGGGTAAGTGTCGGTATAGAGCACCTTATGGGGCCATAACGTTTGTGCAGCACTATAATGGGGTAAGTGTCTGTATGGAGCATCTTATGGAGCCATAACGTTTGTGCAGCACTATAATGGGGTAAGTGTCTGTATGGAGCATCTTATGGGGCCATAACGTTTGTGCAGCACTATAATGGGGTAAGTGTCTGTACGGAACATCTTATGGGGCCATAACGTTTGTGCAGCACTATAATGGGGCAAGTGTCTGTATGGAGCATCTTATGGGGCCATAACGTGTGTGCAGCACTATAATGGGGTAAGTGTCTGTATGGAGCATCTTATGGGGCCATAACGTGTGTGCAGCACTATAATGGGGTAAGTGTCGGTATAGAGCATCTTATGGGGCCATAACGTCTGTGCAGCACTATAATGGGGTAAGTGTCTGTATGTAGCATCTTATGGAGCCATAACGTTTGTGCAGCACTATAATGGGGTAAGTGTCTGTATGGAGCATCTTATGGGGCCATAACGTTTGTGCAGCACTATAATGGGGTAAGTGTCTGTACGGAGCATCTTATGGGGCCATAACGTTTGTGCAGCACTATAATGGGGCAAGTGTCTGTATGGAGCATCTTATGGGGCCATAACGTCTGTGCAGCACTATAATGGGGTAAGTGTCTGTATGGAGCATCTTATGGGGCCATAACGTTTGTACAGCACTATAATGGGGTATGTGTCTTTATGGAGCATCTTATGGGGCCATAACGTTTGTGCAGCACTATAATGGGGCAAGTGTCTGTATAGAGCATCTTATGGGGCCATAACGTTTGTGCAGCACTATAATGGGGTAAGTGTCTGTATGGAGCATCTTATGGGGCCATAACGTCTGTGCAGCACTATAATGGGGCAAGTGTCTGTATGGAGCATCTTATGGGGCCATAACGTGTGTGCAGCACTATAATGGGGTAAGTGTCTGTATGGAGCATCTTATGGGGCCATAACGTTTGTGCAGCACTATAATGGGGTAAGTGTCTGTATAGAGCATCTTATGGGGCCATAACGTTTGTGCAGCACTATAATGGGGTAAGTGTCGGTATAGAGCATCTTATGGGGCCATAACGTTTGTGCAGCACTATAATGGGGCAAGTGTCTGTATGGAGCATCTTATGGGGCCATAACGTCTGTGCAGCACTATAATGGGGTAAGTGTCTGTATGGAGCATCTTATGGGGCCATAACGATTGTGCAGCACTATAATGGGGCAAGTGTCTGTATGGGGCATCTTATGGGGCCATAACGTTTGTGCAGCACTATAATGGGGTAAGTGTCGGTATGGAGCATCTTATGGGGCCATAACGTTTGTGCAGCACTATAATGGGGTAAGTGTCGGTATGGAGCATCTTATGGGGCCATAACGTTTGTGCAGCACTATAATGGGGCAAGTGTCTGTATAGAGCATCTTATGGGGCCATAACGATTGTACAGCACTATAATGGGGTAAGTGTCTGTATAGAGCATCTTATGGGGCCATAACGTTTGTGCAGCACTATAATGGGGCAAGTGTCTGTATGGAGCATCTTATGGGGCCATAACGTTTGTACAGCACTATAATGGGGTAGGTGTCTGTATGGAGCATCTTATGGGGCCATAACGTTTGTGCAGCACTATAATGGGGTAAGTGTCTGTATGGAGCATCTTATGGGGCCATAACGTTTGTGCAGCACTATAATGGGGTAAGTGTCTGTATAGAGCATCTTATGGGGCCATAACGTTTGTGCAGCACTATAATGGGGTAAGTGTCGGTATAGAGCATCTTATGGGGCCATAACGTTTGTGCAGCACTATAATGGGGCAAGTGTCTGTATGGAGCATCTTATGGGGCCATAACGTCTGTGCAGCACTATAATGGGGTAAGTGTCTGTATGGAGCATCTTATGGGGCCATAACGATTGTGCAGCACTATAATGGGGCAAGTGTCTGTATGGGGCATCTTATGGGGCCATAACGTTTGTGCAGCACTATAATGGGGTAAGTGTCGGTATGGAGCATCTTATGGGGCCATAACGTTTGTGCAGCACTATAATGGGGTAAGTGTCGGTATGGAGCATCTTATGGGGCCATAACGTTTGTGCAGCACTATAATGGGGCAAGTGTCTGTATAGAGCATCTTATGGGGCCATAACGATTGTACAGCACTATAATGGGGTAAGTGTCTGTATAGAGCATCTTATGGGGCCATAACGTTTGTGCAGCACTATAATGGGGCAAGTGTCTGTATGGAGCATCTTATGGGGCCATAACGTTTGTACAGCACTATAATGGGGTAGGTGTCTGTATGGAGCATCTTATGGGGCCATAACGTTTGTGCAGCACTATAATGGGGTAAGTGTCTGTATGGAGCATCTTATGGGGCCATAACGTTTGTGTAGCACTATAATGGGGTAAGTGTCTGTATGGGGCATCTTATGGGGCCATAACGTTTGTGCAGCACTATAATGGGGTAAGTGTCTGTATGGGGCATCTTATGGGGCCATAACGTTTGTCCAGCACTATAATGGGGTAAGTGTCTGTATGGAGCATCTTATGGGGCCATAACGTGTGTGCAGCACTATAATGGGGCAAGTGTCTGTATGGACCATCTTATGGGGCCATAACGTTTGTGCAGCACTATAATGGGGTAAGTGTCTGTATGGGGCATCTTATGGGGCCATAACGTTTGTGCAGCACTATAATGGGGTAAGTGTCTGTATGGGGCATCTTATGGGGCCATAACGTTTGTGCAGCACTATAATGGGGTAAGTGTCTGTATAGAGCATCTTATGGGGCCATAACGTTTGTGCAGCACTATAATGGGGTAAGTGTCTGTATGGAGCATCTTATGGGGCCATAACGTTTGTGCAGCACTATAATGGGGTAAGTGTCTGTATGGAGCATCTTATGGGGCCATAACGTTTGTGCAGCACTATAATGGGGCAAGTGTCTGTATGGAGCATCTTATGGGGCCATAACGTCTGTGCAGCACTATAATGGGGTAAGTGTCTGTATGGAGCATCTTATGGGCCATAACGTTTGTGCAGCACTATAATGGGGCAAGTGTCTGTATGGACCATCTTATGGGGCCATAACGTTTGTGCAGCACTATAATGGGGTAAGTGTCTGTATGGAGCTTCTTATGGGGCCATAACATCTGTACAGCACTATAATGGGGCAAGTGTCTGTATGGAGCATCTTATGGGGCTATAACGTTTGTGCAGCACTATAATGGGGTAAGTGTCTGTATGGAGCATCTTATGGGGCCATAATGTTTGTGCAGCACTATAATGGGGTAAGTGTCTGTATAGAGCATCTTATGGGGCCATAACGTTTGTGCAGCACTATAATGGGGCAAGTGTCTGTATAGAGCATTTTTTGGGGCCATAACGTTTGTGCAGCACTATAATGAGGTAAGTGTCTGTATAGAGCATCTTATGGGGCCATAACGTTTGTGCAGCACTATAATGGGGTAAGTGTCTGTATAGAGCATCTTATGGGGCCATAACGTGTGTGCAGCACTATAATGGGGTAAGTGTCTGTATGGAGCATCTTATGGGGCCATAACGTTTGTGCAGCACTATAATGGGGCAAGTGTCTGTATAGAGCATCTTATGGAGCCATAACGTTTGTGCAGCACTATAATGGGGTAAGTGTCTGTATGGAGCATCTTATGGGGCCATAACGTTTGTGCAGCACTATAATGGGGCAAGTGTCTGTATAGAGCATCTTATGGGCCATAACGTCTGTGCAGCACTATAATGGGGCAAGTGTCTGTATGGAGCATCTTATGGGGCCATAACGTTTGTGCAGCACTATAATGGGGCAAGTGTCTGTATAGAGCATCTTATGGGGCCATAACGTTTGTGCAGCACTATAATGGGGTAAGTGACTGTATGTAGCATCTTATGGGGCCATAACGTCTGTACAGCACTATAATGGGGTAAGTGTCTGTATGGAGCATCTTTTGGGGCCATAACGATTGTGCAGCACTATAATGGGGCAAGTGTCTGTATAGAGCATCTTATGGGGCCATAACGTTTGTGCAGCACTATAATGGGGTAAGTGTCTGTATGGAGCATCTTATGGGGCCATAACGATTGTGCAGCACTATAATGGGGTAAGTGTCTGTATAGAGCATCTTATGGGGCCATAACGTTTGTGCAGCTCTATAATGGGGCAAGTGTCTGTATAGAGCATCTTATGGGGCCATAACGTTTGTGCAGCTCTATAATGGGGTAAGTGTCTGTATGGAGTATCTTATGGGGCCATAACGTTTGTGCAGCACTATAATGGGGTAAGTGTCTGTATGGGGCATCTTATGGGGCCATAACGTTTGTGCAGCACTATAATGGGGCAAGTGTCTGTATAGAGCATGTTATGGGGCCATAACGATTGTGCAGCACTATAATGGGGTAAGTGTCTGTATGGAGCATCTTATGGGGCCATAACGTTTGTGCAGCACTATAATGGGGTAAGTGTCTGTATGGAGCATCTTATGGGGCCATAACGTTTGTGCAGCACTATAATGGGGTAAGTGTCTGTATGGAGCATCTTATGGGGCCATAACGTCTGTGCAGCACTATAATGGGGTAAGTGACTGTATGGAGCACCTTATGGGGCTATAATGTCTGTGCAGCACTATAATGGGGTAAGTGTCTGTATGGAGCATCTTATGGGGCCATAACGTTTGTACAGCACTATAATGGGGCAAGTGTCTGTATGGAGCATCTTATGGGGCCATAACGTTTGTGCAGCACTATAATGGGGTAAGTGTCTGTATGGAGCATCTTATGGGGCCATAACATTTGTGCAGCACTATAATGGGGTAAGTGTCTGTATGGAGCATCTTATGGGGCCATAACATTTGTGCAGCACTATAATGGGGTAAGTGTCTGTATGGAGCATCTTATGGGGCCATAACGTCTGTGCAGCACTATAATGGGGTAAGTGTCTGTATAGAGCACCTTATGGGGCCATAACGATTGTGCAGCACTATAATGGGGTAAGTGTCTGTATGGAGCATCTTATGGGGCCATAACGTTTGTGCAGCACTATAATGGGGCAAGTGTCTGTATGGAGCATCTTATGGGGCCATAACGTTTGTGCAGCACTATAATGGGGTAAGTGTCTGTATGGAGCATCTTATGGGGCCATAACGTTTGTGCAGCACTATAATGGGGTAAGTGTCTGTATGGAGCATCTTATGGGGCCATAACGTTTGTGCAGCACTATAATGGGGTAAGTGTCTGTATAGAGCATCTTATGGGGCCATAACGTTTGTGCAGCACTATAATGGGGTAAGTGTCTGTATGGAGCATCTTATGGGGCCATAACGTTTGTGCAGCACTATAATGGGGTAAGTGTCTGTATAGAGCATCTTATGGGGCCATAACGTTTGTGCAGCACTATAATGGGGTAAGTGTCTGTATAGAGCATCTTATGGAGCCATAACGTTTGTACAGCACTATAATGGGGTAAGTGTCTGTATAGAGCATCTTATGGGGCCATAACGTTTGTGCAGCACTATAATGGGGTAAGTGTCTGTATGGAGCATCTTATGGGGCCATAACGTTTGTACAGCACTATAATGGGGTAAGTGTCTGTATAGAGCATCTTATGGGGCCATAACGTTTGTGCAGCACTATAATGGGGTAAGTGTCTGTATGGAGCATCTTATGGGGCCATAACGTTTGTGCAGCACTATAATGGGGCAAGTGTCTGTATGGAGCATCTTATGGGGCCATAACGTTTGTGCAGCACTATAATGGGGTAAGTGTCTGTATAGAGCACCTTATGGGGCCATAACGTCTGTGCAGCACTATAATGGGGTAAGTGTCTGTATAGAGCATCTTATGGGGCCATAACGTTTGTGCAGCACTATAATGGGGTAAGTGTCTGTATGGAGCATCTTATGGGGCCATAACGTTTGTGCAGCACTATAATGGGGTAAGTGTCTGTATAGAGCATCTTATGGGGCCATAACGTTTGTGCAGCACTATAATGGGGTAAGTGTCTGTATAGAGCATCTTATGGAGCCATAATGTTTGTGCAGCACTATAATGGGGTAAGTGTCTGTATAGAGCATCTTATGGAGCCATAATGTTTGTGCAGCACTATAATGGGGTAAGTGTCTGTATGGAGCATCTTATGGGGCCATAACGTTTGTACAGCACTATAATGGGGTAAGTGTCTGTATGGAGCATCTTATGGGGCCATAACGTTTGTACAGCACTATAATGGGGTAAGTGTCTGTATGGAGCATGTTATGGGGCCATAACGTTTGTGCAGCACTATAATGGGGTAAGTGTCTGTATGGAGCATCTTATGGGGCCATAACGTTTGTGCAGCACTATAATGGGGTAAGTGTCTGTATAGAGCATCTTATGGAGCCATTATTAACCTTTATGGAGCATTATATGGGGCTCCTGATTCAATGTGGATACTCAAAATCACTTAACCTACTGATGTCTCAATTAATTGTACTTTTATTATTGTCTGTTTTAACATTATGGGGATCCAGGAATGTACCTTGCTTGGTCATACAGTTTCAATAGAGTTAAGGTTCAAATCGGGGAGGTTGGGGAGGGGGGGGGGGGCGCCAAACTGATCCTTTGCCCCGGGTGCAGGAAAGGCTAGATACACCTCTGCGCGAGTCCATGGTTTTCATAAAGAACTTAATATACGGGTTTGGTTCTCCCGTAAGAAGACAAGCTTTTTCTGAGCTGCAGAGGCTCCAGCGGGATCCGTGGCCTGGTTATACTGTTAGGACTTGCAGAAAAGACCCGAAAGTGGACCCTCTGGGTTATAGCTCTAGAGCCCCCAAGGGCGAGCGACCCAATGAAACCACCCCCTATACAGGGAGTGTTAGGTGCAGGCCCAAGGGGGATGGAACCACAACTGCTGGAACCAAAGGGGCAGCTATGGGTTAATAAAGAGAGGGAAGAGACTGGGAATAGAGGGTAAGAACAGACTGGGATAAACGGAACAGGTATGTATGAGCGAACGTAGAACTGATATGAGTGAGAGACTGAACGAAAACAACAGAGACTCAGAGAAGACACGGGTAATAATAATGATAAAAATAATAATCTTTATTTATATAGCGCCAACATATTCCACAGCGCTTTACAGTTTAACAGTTTCAAACACAACAGTCATAGGTAACAATGTTAACAGTACAATAATTAGAGCACAATAAGCCGCCCCTGCTCGTGTTAGCTTACAATCTACAATGAGGTGGGGGAGATACAAAGTACAGGAGTGTATTTACAATGATGTATCTACAATGATGGTCCAGCCATGTTCAGGGGGTGGGGGATAGATGGAGATAGTTAATAAAATGACTTTGATTAGGGAACGTGATGGGCTGCTCTGAACAAATGTGTTTTGAGCAAGCGCCTAAAACTAGGCAAGTTGTGGATAGTCCTAATATCTTGGGGTAGAGCATTCCAGAGGATTGGTGCAGCACGGGAGAAGTCTTGGAGTCGGGAGTGAGAGGTACGGATTAGTGCAGAGGTTAGTTGAAAGTCATTTGCAGAGTGCAGCGGTCGGCTAGGCCGATAGACAGAAATGAGGGAGGAGATGTAAGGGGGTGCCGCACTGTGGAGAGCTTTGTGGGGGAGAACAAGTACTTTGAATTGGATCCTGTAATGAATGGGCAGCCAGTGTAACAACTGGCAAAGAGCGGACACGTCCGAGTAACGATTAGCTAGATAGACAACCCTGGCTGCTGCATTAAGGATAGACTGGAGAGGGGAAAGTCGAGTAACAGGGAGGCCAATTATTAGAGCGTTACAGTAGTCCAGGCGGGAGTGGATCAGGGCGACAGTGAGGATTTTTTTGTTTCCATGGTGAGAAAAGGGCGGATTCTAGAGATGTTCTTTAGGTGTAAGCGACACGAGCGGGCAAGAGATTGTATATGGGAGGTGAAGGAGAGACCGGAGTCAAACATAACACCCAGACAGCGTGCCTGCTGCCGGGGTGTTATTATGGTGCCTCCCACGGAGAGGGAAACGTCAGGTTTAGGGAGGTTAGTAGATGGCGGGAGCAGAAGAAGTTCAGTTTTGGAGAGATTGAGTTTCAGATAGAGAGCGGACATGATGTTGGAGACTGCAGACAGACAGTCAGTGGTGTTCTGTAGTACAACGGGGGTTAGGTCAGGGGATGACGTGTATAGTTGTGTGTCATCAGCATAAAGATGGTACTGAAAGCCAAATCTGCTGATGGTCTGTCCAATTGGGGCTGTGTAGAGGGAGAAGAGAAGGGGGCCAAGGACTGAGCCCTGAGGTACCCCGACAGTGAGAGGAAGAGGAGATGAAGTGGAGCCAGAGAACAGAACACTGTGACATAGAGCAGAACCAGCAGAGACAAAGAGGAGGCACGGCTAAGGCACATGACACATACGGAAGAACCACGGAGCAGGAAAAACAGGGACACTGGGTAGACACGGACAGACCACGGGATAGACTAGGCTGAGGAACCAGGAAGACAAGAGGGAATAACAGAGCGAATAGAAGAACGGAGCCAGGGACCAAAGGGTACACCAGCAGAGAGGCTAGCGTAAGCGCGATTGATAACCAGGCGTCTTACCTGTGCAGACGCCGAGAAGAAATAGTAGATGGGCGCCACCATGATGGGGCGGAGCCAGCGGGTCACGACCTCCCAGGAGGCTTAGCGGTGAGAGGAGCGCGAGCGCGCATGCGCGAAGCACTGACGTGCCGCGACCCCAGGAAAAGAGATGGAGAGCAGCGAGCAAACCCATCGGAGATGCACCGAGGACAGACGATGGACAGGTGAGTATCGACAGACATGACAGTGGACCATTCCCTCCTGCTAAACACTCTCTCATCTCTTGGCATCACAGACTTGGCCCTATCCTGGATCTCGTCATATCTAACAGACCAAACTTTCAGTGTCTCCCTCTCCCACACCACCTCCTCACCTCGCCCCTTGTCTGTCTGTGTCCTTCAAGGCTCAATTCGGGGACCCCTACTCTACTCCATCTACACCTTCGGCCTGGGACAGCTCATAGAATCCCACAGTATGCAGTATCATCCCTACGCTGATGACACTCAGATCTACCCATCCGGACCTGACCTCACCTCCTTACTCACCAAAATCCCGCACTGTCTGTCTGCTATCTCGGCCTCCTTTTCTGCTCGCTTTCTAAAACTGAACATGGACAAAACAGAATTCATCATCTTTCCCCCATCTCACTCTACCCCTCCACCAGACCTATCCATCAATGTCAATGGCTGCTCACTTTCCCCAGTCCCACATGCTTGGTGCCTCAGGGAGATCCTCAACTCTGCCCTCTCTTTCAAGCCATATATCCAAGCCCTTACCTTCTCCTGCCGTCTCGACAACAAAACCACAAAAACACTAGTGCATGCCCTTATCTCCCACCTTGACTACTGCAACCTCCTACTCTCTGGCCTCCCCTCTAGCACTCTGGCACCTCTCCAATCCATCCTACACTCTGCTGCCCGACTAATCTATCTGTCTCACCACTATTCCCCAGCCTCTCCCCTATGCCAAGCCCTTCACTGGCTTCCTATCGCCCAGAGCCTCCAGTTCAAAACCCTTACAGTGACATACAAAGCCATCCACAACCAGTCTCCTCCATACATCTGCGACATGGTCTCCCGGTACTTACCTATACGCAAACTTCGATCCCCACAACATCTCCTTCTCTACTCCCCTCTTATCTCCTCTTCCCACAACCGCATCCAAGACTTCTCCCGTGCTTCCCCCATACTCTGGAACTCTCTACCCCAACACATCAGATTCTCGCCTACCATAGAAACCTTCAAAAAGAACCTGAAGACCCACCTCCTCCAACAAGCCTACAGCCTGCAGTGATCCTCAACCTACTGAACCGCCGCACAACCAGCTCTACCCTCTCCTAGTGTATCCTCACCCATCCCCTGCAGACTGTGAGCCCTCGCGGGCAGGGTCCTCCCTCCTGTACCTGTTAGTGCCTTGTTTTTTTTACTCATGTTTATTGTATTTGTATATATTTGCCCCCTTTTCACATGTAAAGCATCATGGAATAAATGGCGCTATAAAAAAATGTATAATAATAATAATAGTAATTCCAGCTGGTACTCCCGCTCTGCTTACTGCTCGGCTCTGTCCGCCTCCAGCTCAGCTCTCTCCGCCTCTTGGAATTGCAGGACGAGCTTCAGGCGTCTGTGTCATCTGCGGAGCATTGTTGCAGAGCCAACTGCAGACGGGGGTCGATGCTCCCCTGGTTGCAAGTTGAGTCGGCATTCAGCTTTTGGCCCTTGACAGCAGCACCACCTGCGCTAGTGCTGGCTTCTGCATCTGCTGGGTTCTGAGGCCAGGCTTGGTCCGCTTCAAATTGCATCAGTTCCGTGACCATTTGGGTCTTGGTTTTGTCATGGGGGTCCAGACCATGGTACGTGCATATTCCAACAAGAGTGTCCTTCTGCTTGGTGTACCAGGCTTCTCCCAGCATAGCCATGGTTGCCAAATAAAAGATAGGATAGAAAGACAAAGAGAAAGGGAGGGGGTAATCGCAAGTACACACGGTATCGTCTCAGGACTAGTAAACACTGAGCTCGTTCTCCAAAACTTTTTTGCGCCAAGTCCTCGCAAGAACTGTGCAAGTTTTTAGTGAGAGGAATGATTGCTCAAACCAGATCACTAATGCTCTATGGTCCCACCGTGCTGCCACCAATATGTCAGGGATCCCAGGGAAGATACCTTTATCATCCCCACCACTCACACCAGTTCGTCATGAACCGGGGTTGATTGGTTGCTCCTGGTTCCTTTCTGAAGGGGATCTATCTATATCCCACTTCCGTTTTGGAACCTGCAGCTCTCTGGCGCCCCCCTTACCCTCAGGTCAGATTAGGTACTGCACCTAGAGTAATTAGTCGCCAGAAAGGCTGCCTTACTTTGTACTGGCGATTTGGCTCGCTGCAGAGAGTGCGATATGACTACTCACACTCAGGCGGGAACAATAATCAACGCCGTCCGTAGCTACAAAGTCTCCCAAACGCATAGGACAAATCCGCTGCCACCAGATCCGATTTCTTAATTAATAACGGGTCAGGAGCCAACCCAGATTAGTAGCGTAATTCACCTCAGAGGATGTGACAGTACGTTATAGAGCAAGGAGAGACAAAGCTAGTAATTTTATACATCTTACTTCAAAAAGGTAGGCAGTGTATACAGAAGTTGTCACGATATGGTATGAAATATCATAAGTTTAGTGCTCTTGTCAGCCCAGGATGTGGGCTAGGAGGCCCCCCTTGACTTTTGCTTCAGAGTTGAGCTTGCTTGCCAATGTAGATGGGGGAAGTGAGTTTTATTGACGAAAGGCATTTACGACCCCCAGTTCCTGTAGTAGTAAGTGCTCAGCTTTAACAGTTAGAGAAACTTCTAGAACCATGCGGTCCTTTGTTCGGTTATTGTGAGATATTAGACAAACTATTTAGGATAGTGGAATGATAAATACATATTCTTTATCTCCGTCGAAGCATCTACCCATCACTCTAAACACAGTCGCCTAACTCCATCGGGGGAAGAAGTAGGGATTGCTCTGTAAATAATAGGACATATTTGATCTCCTTAGAAAGCTCATGTTAATACAAGCTCTATGCTGGGTGTGATATGACTCTGATATGTACTGGGACGGAGTTATAAGCATTAGACCAATTTGTATCCAAGTTACTCAGACTGAAAGGTAGGAGGATCTGGAAAAGCCAGCCCTTTCTGTGAGGTCACAGACTGTAGATTATAAAGTTGTGGCCAGATCTCCCGGCTCAGTCGTCTTCTTCTTCTCTTTTCCTGTGAGCCCTGAGCAGCACATCCAATGAGCTGGGATGTCTGGCTGACTGCCATGCAATGATCTGAGAAATGTGAGTGTTATCGTTTCTTCCTTTAATCCTTTTATTTTCATAATTACCTTGTACATATTTGCAATTGTCTCATTTGTAACATCTTTGTAAAATATTTTATAAACACTGCCTAAAAATCATTTATGGGGTATCATATTTAATACTAGTTCGTCCTTCCTGCTCTAAATACGTACCCTGTCTCTGAAGGGAATTACGCTACTATTTTGGGGGTTGGCTCCAGACCCGTTCAATTGGAGCTGGTGGCAGCGACCGTGTGCCGGCTTTTGGGGGTCCCTGTAGCGACTGCGGCTTGATAATTATTGTTCCTGCCTGAGTGGGAGTAGTTATCGCGTTACTGCAGTGCGCCCAATAGCCAGTACATAGCAGGCAGCCTTTCTGGCGACTAATTACCCCAGGTGCAGTACCTAATCTGACCTGAGAGTAAGGGGGGCGCCAGAGAGCTGCAGTGTTAAGTGGAACTGTAAGCGGGATAGACACAAATCCCTGCAGTTCATGGTATATTGAAGAGCAGTGGGATACCTAAAATAAGCCCCTGCTGTAAATTAAGAGGTCAATCGCCTTGTGTGTGTCTTTTTTCATCACATTGTGGCAGTGGAGGGATAACTAGGATAACCCCTCTGCACATGTGATAGCCGTCTGTTGGTCTAAAGTCACCCCAATCCGTGACATATTGTAGGCAGCGGCTAAGGGATCTTGACAATTGGTGACAGTCACGGTGTGAATCGTGACATATTGGTGGCAAGGCGATGGGATATTAGAGCATTAGTGATTTGGTTTGAGCAATCATTCCTCTCACTAAAAACTTGCAGAAAGTTCTTGCGAGAGCTCTGCGCAAATAAGTTTGGAGAACGAACTCAGTGTTTATTAGTTGTGAGACAATTGTGTACTGGTAATTATCCCTTCCCTTTCTCTTCGTTTTTCTATTCTATCTTTTATTTGGCAACCATGGCTGCGAAAGGAGAAGCCTGGTACACCCAGCAGAAGAAAGACACTCTTGCTGGGATATGCATGTACCATGGCCTGAAACCCCAGGACAAGTCCAAGGCTCAAATGGTCGCTGAACTGGTGCAATTTGAAGCAGACCAAGCCAGGCCACAGAGCCCAGAGGCCGCAGAAGCAGGCACAAGCGAGCATGGTACTGCCGCAGAGGTCCAACCACTGAATACGGGCCCTACTGGCAACCAAGGGGGCGCAGACCTCCTCCTGCAGCTGGCTCTGCAACAATGCTCCGCAGATGACCTGGACCGACGTCTGCAGCTGATCCAGCAATACCAGGAGCGAGCCGAGGCCCGAGCCGAGCGAGAGGCCCAAGCGCAGCGGGAGTACCAGCTGCAGATGGCCCGACTGCAAATGCAGGGGTCGTCCCAGTCCAGTCGTGAGCCCAGCAGCGCTCAGACACCAAAGCCCCGGCCCGACCACTTTCCTGTTATGGAAAAGGATGGGGACTTGGACACTTTTCTGCGGGCCTTTGAGAAAGCCTGCAGGCAGTACCAGCTGCCTACACAAGAATGGGCACGGTACCTGACACCAGGGCTGAGAGGAAAAGCTCTGGAAGCGTTTGCTGCACTCCCTCAAGAACAAGATGGTGACTATGAGGCCATCAAGCAGGCTCTGATAGCCAAGTACCAGCTTACACCCGAGGTGTACCGTAAAAAGTTTCGGACCCTCCTACGTGGCCCACACGACAGTTACAGTGATGTGGTGCATAGACTGGGGACCCACTTTGACCAGTGGACCCAAGGACTGTCAGTGACCACCTTTGCACAGCTGCGAGACCTGATGATCAAAGACCAGTTCTTCCGTCTTTGCCCAACTGAAGTGCGACAGTTCGTGATGGACAGAGAACCCAACGATGTGACGAAAGCAGCGCAGATTGCCGATGCCTATGAGGCCAACCGTAGATCGGAAGTGCGGAAGCCAGTCACCACCAGCTGGAGAGGGGGTAAGCCTGCAGCCAACGTCGGTACCCCTGCCAGCCAACACACCAGAGGTCCTGTCCCCGTGGCCAACAGCACCAGGCCTACCACCGAACTTCGCCAGTGTTACCACTGCAGGCAGACTGGACACCTCAGTCACCAATGTCAAGCCAAGCAGAAGAACCCCTCATCCCAGGCCCCAGGGCCTAATGCAGCCGTTCTTTTGGTGGGTGGTGTGGTTGGGAGGGTGTGTGACAACGTACAGCCCGTCACTGTGGGAGGTCGTGTTGCTACAGGCCTCAAGGACACCGGGGCTGAACGAACCCTCATCCGACCCGAACTGGCGGCCCCTGAAGAAATCATTCCGGGGAAAACCCTAACTGTCACTGGGATTGGGGGCATCAGCTGTCCCTTACCGATGGCCCGGGTTTTTATTGATTGGGGTGCCGGGAGCGGGGTGAAAGAAGTGGGGCTGTCTGATAATTTGCCCACTGATGTTTTGTTGGGGACTGATTTGGGGAGGTTGTTTGCATACTACGTCCCTGACACCCCTCCCCAATCTGCTAATAAGGGTAACGTTAACCCTGATGATGATGATGATGATGATGATGATGGGAAATCGCATGTGTTACCTGACCATGCTTTATCTTGTAATGATGCATCTGTTAACCATTTTTTCCCTAGGATTGATGGTGGAAATGTTGTACCTGTGCCAACTGTATCTGATAATGATGTTTCTGTGAAAGTTGATGTGTCCATAGGTACAGGAGTGCTCAGCCACGTCGCTCTGCGGAGTGAGACGGCTGAGGAACCCCTAGCAGGGGCAAGTGTCGGTGCTACAGGAAATGGGGAGATACATGGGAACCGTGAGGAAGGTGATGCCATGCAATTGACCAGTGCCACCGAGGAAGGTAACTGGCCCATAAGTAGCAATGCTCCTGAGGTAATGGGGGTGGATGGGGAGGTAGAGCCCATAGCAGCGTCGGCTGTTGGGTCTGTAGAAATCCCCGGGGAGACAGCCTACGTAGCTGCTGTCACCCGCAGTCAGAGTGCCCGGAACGCAGATACCTGTCTACCTTCCGGACCCTCCTCAGTCATCACCGTGACTGAACCAGAGGTGGACCCAGAGCAGGTCCCAGAGGGCGCCCGTGGGGAAGGGACCCTGACATCGCTTCTGGCTTCCCCTAGCCAGGAGTTTCAGGCCGCTCTGCACACAGATGCGAGCCTAGAGAGTTTGAGACAACTCGCCGGGACGCGCTTCTCCGAGACTGATAAGGAGAAGGTGTTCTGGGAAGGAGGAAGGTTGTACCGGGAGACAGTACCCGGAGAATCACAAAAGGAGTGGTTGAGGGAAAGACAGCTGGTCGTCCCACAGCAATTCCGGGGTGAGTTGTTGCGGATTGCCCATGAGATCCCACTAGCTGGACACTTGGGGATCAGCAAAACTAAGGCCCGGCTGTCTCAACACTTCTATTGGCCTAAGATGGGGACAGATGTGTCAAACTACTGCCGCTCCTGTGTCACCTGTCAAAGAGTGGGGAAGGCGGGGCCTGCTCTTAAGGCTCCCCTGATCCCTTTGCCAGTGATAGAGGAGCCTTTCCAGAGGATTGCGGTGGACATTGTGGGCCCGCTGGCCGTCTCCAGCAGCTCTGGAAAGCGATTTATTCTTACTGTGGTAGACTACGCTACCCGGTACCCAGAGGCAGTAGCTCTGTCGTCAACTAGGGCAGATAAGGTGGCGGAGGCACCCTGAAACCGGAGCCTGACAAAGTGGGCGTGATCGTGAACTGGCCCACTCCCAGGACCAAGAAACATGTGATGTCCTTCCTGGGCACTGCAGGGTACTATAGGCGCTTCGTGCAGCACTATAGTAGCCTGGCAAAACCTTTGACGGACCTCACCAGGAAGAAGCTACCCCACATCGTCAACTGGACAGATGGCTGTGAGGGGGCCTTCCAGGCGTTGAAAACAGCACTGTGCAACGCCCCTGTGTTGAAAGCAGTCGACAGCAGTCGACCGTTCTTGGTACAGACCGACGCCAGCGAGTTTGGCCTCGGTGCTGTGCTCAGCCAGGTTGACTCGGAGGACCAAGAGCACCCCGTGTTGTACCTGAGCCGGAAACTTTTGCTGAGGGAAGTGGCCTACTCCACCATTGAGAAGGAGTGCCTGGCCATAGTCTGGGCCCTGCAGCGCTTGCAGCCCTACTTGTACGGTCGCACCTTCACTGTGGTGACCGACCACAACCCTCTGCGCTGGCTAAGCACCATGTGTGGAACCAATGGCAGGTTGCTACGCTGGAGCCTTGCCCTTCAGCAATTTGACTTCACCATTGAACACAAAGCGGGCAGGGAGCATGGGAATGCAGATGGACTGTCCCGCCAGGGTGAACCCACGGAGGTGCGCATGGAGGCATACCGAGAGGTCCTGCCGCCGTAGCGCACGCCAAAAGGGGGAGGTGTCACGATATGGTATGAAATATCATAAGTTTAGTGCTCTTGTCAGCCCAGGATGTGGGCTAGGAGGCCCCCCTTGACTTTTGCTTCAGAGTTGAGCTTGCTTGCCAATGTAGATGGGGGAAGTGAGTTTTATTGACGAAAGGCATTTACGACCCCCAGTTCCTGTAGTAGTAAGTGCTCAGCTTTAACAGTTAGAGAAACTTCTAGAACCATGCGGTCCTTTGTTCGGTTATTGTGAGATATTAGACAAACTATTTAGGATAGTGGAATGATAAATACATATTCTTTATCTCCGTCGAAGCATCTACCCATCACTCTAAACACAGTCGCCTAACTCCATCGGGGGAAGAAGTAGGGATTGCTCTGTAAATAATAGGACATATTTGATCTCCTTAGAAAGCTCATGTTAATACAAGCTCTATGCTGGGTGTGATATGACTCTGATATGTACTGGGACGGAGTTATAAGCATTAGACCAATTTGTATCCAAGTTACTCAGACTGAAAGGTAGGAGGATCTGGAAAAGCCAGCCCTTTCTGTGAGGTCACAGACTGTAGATTATAAAGTTGTGGCCAGATCTCCCGGCTCAGTCGTCTTCTTCTTCTCTTTTCCTGTGAGCCCTGAGCAGCACATCCAATGAGCTGGGATGTCTGGCTGACTGCCATGCAATGATCTGAGAAATGTGAGTGTTATCGTTTCTTCCTTTAATCCTTTTATTTTCATAATTACCTTGTACATATTTGCAATTGTCTCATTTGTAACATCTTTGTAAAATATTTTATAAACACTGCCTAAAAATCATTTATGGGGTATCATATTTAATACTAGTTCGTCCTTCCTGCTCTAAATACGTACCCTGTCTCTGAAGGGAATTACGCTACTATTTTGGGGGTTGGCTCCAGACCCGTTCAATTGGAGCTGGTGGCAGCGACCGTGTGCCGGCTTTTGGGGGTCCCTGTAGCGACTGCGGCTTGATAATTATTGTTCCTGCCTGAGTGGGAGTAGTTATCGCGTTACTGCAGTGCGCCCAATAGCCAGTACATAGCAGGCAGCCTTTCTGGCGACTAATTACCCCAGGTGCAGTACCTAATCTGGCCTGAGAGTAAGGGGGGCGCCAGAGAGCTGCAGTGTTAAGTGGAACTGTAAGCGGGATAGACACAAATCCCTGCAGTTCATGGTATATTGAAGAGCAGTGGGATACCTAAAATAAGCCCCTGCTGTAAATTAAGAGGTCAATCGCCTTGTGTGTGTCTTTTTTCATCACATTGTGGCAGTGGAGGGATAACTAGGATAACCCCTCTGCACATGTGATAGCCGTCTGTTGGTGTAAAGTCACCCCAATCCGTGACATATTGTAGGCAGCGGCTAAGGGATCTTGACAATTGGTGACAGTCACGGTGTGAATCGTGACAGAAGTATAAGAAGATATTATAAAAGCAGACAAGTATTGTATGTACAGTACAATTACAAATAAAATGGGATTAAAGTTGAGAAACACTTACAGTTCGTTATGTCATTTAATCTCATGGCTGACCGTGTGCTGTGGGGGAGGGGCACAGATCCAGATGCATTACAGATCTGTCTTGCAGCTAGACCCAGGACAAAAGACTAGTGAAGACTGATGCCTCACTCACTTATCTCTGTGCCCAAAACCAAGGCACTCCCCTGTGGTGACCTCACTCAGAGGATGAATACTCCCCTTTCTTAGAGTTATGACAAGCCATTTCTATACATAACTCGCTGTATGAACGTCGTAGAAGAACGATAAAATGTTCATGATGCTCACCACGTCAGGGGGGTTCTTTTAAGTATAAACACGACGTAGATGTATGACCCACTTACGGAGAAATCCATTCGTTGCATTTTGTGGGTTTAGATCCTAGCGATTTCAGTAAGTTATAGATTTCTCGGTGGACATTCGGAATATGTAACCCATATATCTCTATTTCTGATCGGTGCCATTATACATAACTTTTCAAGAAGAAAAGAGTCCCATGCGGGTTGAAAGTTGCTGCATCAATTATAGCTGATATCAGGCGGGAAGGAGGGATTAGGGGTTTAGACAGGAGACTGGCTTTCCCAGCACAAAGCCATAAAAATTCCTCAGTGACTTCAGTGAGTGTTGCTGGCATGCTGGTCTCATATTGCAGCTATATAGCAGGGGGGAGGGAGAGAGGCTAAGAATTCCAGCCTTGTGCTGGCAGGCAGAGGAAACTGCAGCTGAGAGCCCTGTATGTGTAATTGAAGTAATCAGAACATCTTCCTCTTTCCGGACACCATCCCTCCTAAGTCTCCCCTGTAGACTATCCCTCCTCAGTGCCTCCTGCAGACTATCTCTCCTCAGTGTCTCCCTGCAGACTATCCCTCCTCAGTGCCCCCTGCAGACTATCCCTCCTCAGTCTCTGCTGCAGACTATCCCTCCTCAGTCTCCCCTGCAGACTATCCTTCCTCAGTCTCTACCTGCAGACTATCCCTCTTCAGTGTCCCCCTGCAGACTATCCCTCCTCCCCTGCAGACTATCTATCCTCAGTGTCCCCCTGCAGACCATCCTTCCTCCCCTGCAGACTATCTATCCTCAGTGTCCCCCTGCAGACTATCCCTCCTCAGTGTCCCCTGCAGACTATCCCTCCTCAGTGTCCCCCTGCAGACTATCCCTCCTCAGTGTCCCCTGCATACTATCCCTCCTCAGTGTACGCTGCAGACCATCCCTCCTCCCCTGCAAACTATCTATCCTCAGTGTCCCCCTGCAGACTATCCCTCCTCAGTGTCCCCTGAAGACTATTCCTCCTCAGTCTCTGCTGCAGACTATCCCTCCTCAGTGTCCCCTGCAGATTATCCCTCCTCAGTGTCCCCCTGCAGGCTATCCCTCCTCAGTGCCCCCTGCACACTATCCCTCCTCAGTGTCCCCTGCAGACTATCCCTCCTCTGTCCCCCTACACTATCCCTCCTCAGTCTCCTCTACAGACTATCCGTTCTCAGTGTCCCCCTGCAGACTATCCTTCCTCACTCTCCCCTGCAGACTATCCCTCCTCAGTGTCCTCTGCAGACAATCCCTCCTCAGTCTCCCCCTGCATACTATCCCTCCTCAGTCTCCCCTGCAGACTATTCCTCCTCAGTCTCCTCTGCAGACTATCCCTCCTCAGTCTCCCCTGCAGACTATCCCTCCTCAGTCTACCCTGCAGACTATCCCTCCTCAGTGCCCCCTGCAGACTATCCCTCCTCAGTGTCCCCCTACACTATCCCTCCTCAGTCTCCTCTGCAGACTATCCCTCCTCACTCTCCCCCTGCAGACTATCCCTCCTCAGTCTCCCTCCGCAGACTATCCCTCCTCAGTGTCCCCTGCAGACTATCCCTCCTCAGTGTCCCCTGCAGACTATCCCTCCTCAGTCTCCTATGCAGACTATCCCTCCTCAGTGTCCCCCTACACTATCCCTCCTCAGTCTCCTCTGCAGACTATCCCTCCTCACTCTCCCCCTGCAGACTATCCCTCCTCAGTCTCCCTCCAGACTATCCCTCCTCAGTGTCCCCTGCAGACTATCCCTCCTCAGTTCCCCCTGCAGACTATCCCTCCTCAGTCTCCCCCTGCATACTATCCCTCCTAAGTCTCCCCTGCAGACTATCTCTCCTCAGTGTCCCCTGCAGACAATCCCTCCTCAGTCTCCCCCCTGCATACTATCCCTCCTCAGTCTCCCCTGCAGACTATTCCTCCTCAGTCTCCTCTGCAGACTATCCCTCCTCAGTCTCCCCTGCAGACTATCCCTCCACAGTCTACCCTGCAGACTATCCCTCCTCAGTCTCCTATGCAGACTATCCCTCCTCAGTGTCCCCCTAGACTATCCCTCCTCAGTCTCCTCTGCAGACTATCCCTCCTCACTCTCCCCCTGCAGACTATCCCTCCTCAGTCTCCCTCCAGACTATCCCTCCTCAGTGTCCCCTGCAGACTATCCCTCCTCAGATCCCCCTGCAGACTATCCCTCCTCAGTCTCCCCCTGCATACTATCCCTCCTCAGTCTCCCCCTGCATACTATCCCTCCTCAGTCTCCCCTGCAGACTATTCCTCCTCAGTCTCCTCTGCAGACTATCTCTCCTCAGTGTCCCCTGCAGACTATCCCTCCTCAGTCTCCCCTGCAGACTATCCCACCTCAGTCTCCCCTGCAGACTATCCCTCCTCAGTCTCCCCTGCAGACTATTCCTCCTCAGTCTCCTCTGCAGACTATCCCTCCTCAGTCTCCCCTGCAGACTATCTCTCCTCAGTATCCCCTGCAGACTATCCCTCCTCAGTCTCCTCTCCCCTGCAGACTATCCCACCTCAGTCTCCCCTGCAGACTATCCCTCCTCAGTCTCCTCTCCCCTGCAGACTATCCCACCTCAGTCTCCCCTGCAGACTATCCCTTTTCAGTCTCCCCTGCAGACTATCTCTCCTCAGTCTCCTCTGCAGACTATCCTTCCTCAGTCTCCCCTGCAGACTATCCCTCCTCAGTCTCCCCTTGCAGACTATCGCTCCTCAGTGTCCCCTGCAGACTATCCCTCCTCAGTCTCCCCCTGCAGACTATCCCTCTTCAGTCTCCCCCTGCAGACTATCCCTCTTCAATCTCCCCTTGCAGACTATCGCTCCTCAGTGTCCCCTGCAGACTATCGCTCCTCAGTCTCCTATGCAGACTATCCCTCCTCAGTGTCCCCTGCAGACTATCCCTCCTCAGTCTCCTATGCAGACTATCCCTCCTCAGTGTCCCCTGCAGACTATCCCTCCTCAGTCTCCTATGCAGACTATCCCTCCTCAGTGTCCCCTGCAGACTATCCCTCCTCAGTGTCCCCTGCAGACTATCCCTCCTCAGTCTCCTATGCAGACTATCCATCCTCAGTGTCCCCTGTAGACTATCCCTCTTCAGTCTCCTATGCAGACTATCCCTCCTCAGTGTCCCCTGAAGACTATCCCTCCTCAGTCTCCTATGCAGACTATCCCTCTTCAGTGTCCCCTGCAGACTATCCCTCCTCACTCTCCCCCTGCAGACTATCCCTCCTCAGTCTCCCTCCACAGACTATCCCTCCTCAGTGTCCTCTGCAGACTATTCCTCCTCAGTGTCCTCTGCAGACAATCCCTCCTCAGTCTCCCCTGCAGACTATTCCTCCTCAGTCTCCCCTGCAGACTATCCCTCCTCAGTCTCCCCTGCAGACTATCCCTCCTCAGTGCCCCCTGCAGACTATCCCTCCTCAGTGTCCCCCTACACTATCCCTCCTCAGTCTCCTCTGCAGACTATCCCTCCTCACTCTCCCCCTGCAGACTATCCCTCCTCAGTCTCCCTCCAGACTATCCCTCCTCAGTGTCCCCTGCAGACTATCCCTCCTCAGATCCCCCTGCAGACTATCCCTCCTCAGTCTCCCCCTGCATACTATCCCTCCTCAGTCTCCCCCTGCATACTATCCCTCCTCAGTCTCCCCTGCAGACTATTCCTCCTCAGTCTCCTCTGCAGACTATCTCTCCTCAGTGTCCCCTGCAGACTATCCCTCCTCAGTCTCCCCTGCAGACTATCCCACCTCAGTCTCCCCTGCAGACTATCCCTCCTCAGTCTCCCCTGCAGACTATTCCTCCTCAGTCTCCTCTGCAGACTATCCCTCCTCAGTCTCCCCTGCAGACTATCTCTCCTCAGTGTCCCCTGCAGACTATCCCTCCTCAGTCTCCTCTCCCCTGCAGACTATCCCACCTCAGTCTCCCCTGCAGACTATCCCTCTTCAGTCTCCCCTGCAGACTATCTCTCCTCAGTCTCCTCTGCAGACTATCCCTCTTCAGTGTCCCCTGCAGACTATCCCTCTTCGGTGTCCCCTGCAGACTATCCCTCTTCGGTGTCCCCTGCAGACTATCCCTCTTCAGTGTCCCCTGCAGACTATCCCTCTTCAGTGTCCCCTGCAGACTATCCCTCTTCAGTGTCCCCTGCAGACTATCCCTCTTCAGTGTCCCCTGCAGACTATCCCTCTTCAGTGTCTCCCTGCAGACTATCCCTCTTCAGTGTCCCCTGCAGACTATCCCTCCTCAGTGTCCCCTGCAGACTATCCCTCTTCAGTGTCCCCCTGCAGACTATCCCTCTTCAGTGTCCCCTGCAGACTATCCCTCTTCAGTGTCCCCTGCAGACTATCCCTCTTCAGTGTCCCCTGCAGACTATCCCTCTTCAGTGTCCCCTGCAGACTATCCCTCTTCAGTGTCCCCTGCAGACTATCCCTCTTCAGTGTCCCCTGCAGACTATCCCTCTTCAGTGTCCCCTGCAGACTATCCCTCTTCGGTGTCCCCTGCAGACTATCCCTCTTCGGTGTCCCCTGCAGACTATCCCTCTTCGGTGTCCCCTGCAGACTATCCCTCTTCGGTGTCCCCTGCAGACTATCGCTCCTCGATGTCCCCTGCAGACTATCCCTCCTCAGTGTCCCCTGCAGACTATCCCTCTTCAGTGTCCCCTGCAGACTATCCCTCTTCAGTGTCCCCTGCAGACTATCCCTCTTCAGTGTCCCCTGCAGACTATCCCTCTTCAGTGTCCCCTGCAGACTATCCCTCTTCAGTGTCCCCTGCAGACTATCCCTCTTCAGTGTCCCTGCAGACTATCCCTCTTCAGTGTCCCCTGCAGACTATCCCTCTTCAGTGTCCCCTGCAGACTATCCCTCTTCAGTGTCCCTCTGCAGACTATCCCTCTTCAGTGTCCCCTGCAGACTATCCCTCTTCAGTGTCCCCTGCAGACTATCCCTCTTCAGTGTCCCCTGCAGACTATCCCTCTTCAGTGTCCCCTGCAGACTATCCCTCCTCAGTGTCCCCTGCAGACTATCCGTCTTCAGTCTCCTATGCAGACTATCTATCCTCAGTCTCCCCCTGCAGACTATTCCTCAGTGTCCCCTGCAGACTATCTCTCCTCAGTCTCCTCTGCAGACTATCCATCTTCAGTGTCCCCTGCAGACTATCCCTCTTCGGTGTCCCCTGCAGACTATCCCTCTTCAGTGTCCCCTGCAGACTATCCCTCTTCAGTGTCCCCTGCAGACTATCCCTCTTCAGTGTCCCCTGCAGACTATCCCTCTTCAGTGTCCCCTGCAGACTATCTATCCTCAGTCTCCCATGCAGACTATCCCTCTTCAGTGTCCCCTGCAGACTATCCCTCTTCAGTGTCCCCTGCAGACTATCTATCCTCAGTCTCCTATGCAGACTATCCCTCTTCAGTCTCCCCCTGCAGACTATCCCTCCTCAGTGTCCCCTGCAGACTATCCCTCCTCAGTCTCCTATGCAGACTATCCCTCTTCAGTGTCCCCTGCAGACTATCCCTCTTCAGTGTCTCCCTGCAGACTATCCCTCCTCAGTGTCCCCTGCAGACTATCCCTCCTCAGTGTCCCCTGCAGACTATCCCTCTTCAGTGTCCCCCTGCAGACTATCCCTCTTCAGTGTCCCCTGCAGACTATCCCTCTTCAGTGTCCCCTGCAGACTATCCCTCTTCAGTGTCCCCTGCAGACTATCCCTCTTCAGTGTCCCCTGCAGACTATCCCTCTTCAGTGTCCCCTGCAGACTATCCCTCTTCAGTGTCCCCTGCAGACTATCCCTCTTCAGTGTCCCCTGCAGACTATCCCTCTTCAGTGTCCCCTGCAGACTATCCCTCTTCGGTGTCCCCTGCAGACTATCCCTCTTCGGTGTCCCCTGCAGACTATCCCTCTTCGGTGTCCCCTGCAGACTATCGCTCCTCAGTGTCCCCTGCAGACTATCCCTCCTCAGTGTCCCCTGCAGACTATCCCTCTTCAGTGTCCCCTGCAGACTATCCCTCTTCAGTGTCCCCTGCAGACTATCCCTCTTCAGTGTCCCCTGCAGACTATCCCTCTTCAGTGTCCCCTGCAGACTATCCCTCTTCAGTGTCCCCTGCAGACTATCCCTCTTCAGTGTCCCCTGCAGACTATCCCTCCTCAGTGTCCCCTGCAGACTATCCCTCTTCAGTGTCCCCCTGCAGACTATCCCTCTTCAGTGTCCCCTGCAGACTATCCCTCTTCAGTGTCCCCTGCAGACTATCCCTCTTCAGTGTCCCCTGCAGACTATCCCTCTTCAGTGTCCCCTGCAGACTATCCCTCCTCAGTGTCCCCTGCAGACTATCCGTCTTCAGTCTCCTATGCAGACTATCTATCCTCAGTCTCCCCCTGCAGACTATTCCTCAGTGTCCCCTGCAGACTATCCCTCCTCAGTCTCCTATGCAGCCTATCCCTCTTCAGTGTCCCCTGCAGACTATCCCTCTTCAGTGTCCCCTGCAGACTATCCCTCTCCGGTGTCCCCTGCAGACTATCCCTCTTCAGTGTCCCCTACAGACTATCCCTCTTCAGTGTCCCCTGCTGACTATCCCTCTTCAGTGTCCCCTGCAGACTATCCCTCCTCAGTGTCCCCTGCAGACTATCCGTCTTCAGTCTCCTATGCAGACTATCTATCCTCAGTCTCCCCCTGCAGACTATCCCTCCTCAGTGTCCCCTGCAGACTATCCCTCCTCAGTCTCCTATGCAGACTATCCCTCTTCAGTGTCCCCTGCAGACTATCCCTCTTCAGTGTCCCCTGCAGACTATCCCTCCTCGGTGTCCCCTGCAGACTATCCCTCTTCAGTGTCCCCTGCAGACTATCCCTCTTCAGTGTCCCCTGCAGACTATCCCTCTTCAGTGTCCCCCTGCAGACTATCCCTCTTCAGTGTCCCCTGCAGACTATCCCTCTTCAGTGTCCCCTGCAGACTATCCCTCCTCAGTGTCCCCTGCAGACTATCCCTCCTCAGTCTCCTATGCAGACTATCCCTCTTCAGTGTCCCCTGCAGACTATCCCTCTTCAGTGTCCCCTGCAGACTATCCCTCTTCAGTGTCCCCTGCAGACTATCCCTCTTCAGTGTCCCCTGCAGACTATCCCTCTTCAGTGTCCCCTGCAGACTATCCCTCTTCAGTGTCCCCTGCAGACTATCCCTCTTCAGTGTCCCCTGCAGACTATCCCTCTTCGGTGTCCCCTGCAGACTATCCCTCTTCGGTGTCCCCTGCAGACTATCGCTCCTCAGTGTCCCCTGCAGACTATCCCTCCTCAGTGTCCCCTGCAGACTATCCCTCTTCAGTGTCCCCTGCAGACTATCCCTCTTCAGTGTCCCCTGCAGACTATCCCTCTTCAGTGTCCCCTGCAGACTATCCCTCTTCAGTGTCCCCTGCAGACTATCCCTCTTCAGTGTCCCCTGCAGACTATCCCTCTTCAGTGTCCCCTGCAGACTATCCCTCTTCAGTGTCCCCTGCAGACTATCCCTCTTCAGTGTCCCCTGCAGACTATCCCTCTTCAGTGTCCCCTGCAGACTATCCCTCCTCAGTGTCCCCTGCAGACTATCCCTCTTCAGTGTCCCCCTGCAGACTATCCCTCTTCAGTGTCCCCTGCAGACTATCCCTCTTCAGTGTCCCCTGCAGACTATCCCTCTTCAGTGTCCCCTGCAGACTATCCCTCTTCAGTGTCCCCTGCAGACTATCCCTCTTCAGTGTCCCCTGCAGACTATCCCTCTTCAGTGTCC
This sequence comes from Ranitomeya variabilis, assembly GCF_051348905.1. NCBI lineage: Eukaryota > Metazoa > Chordata > Amphibia > Anura > Dendrobatidae > Ranitomeya > Ranitomeya variabilis. The sequence continues at coordinate 6,111,844 of NC_135236.1, read as the reverse complement.
CCTGCAGACTATCCTTCCTCAGTGTCCCCTGCAGACTATCCGTCTTCAGTCTCCTATGCAGACTATCTATCCTCAGTCTCCCCCTGCAGACTATCCCTCCTCAGTGTCCCCTGCAGACTATCCCTCCTCAGTCTCCTATGCAGACTATCCCTCTTCAGTGTCCCCTGCAGACTATCCCTCTTCAGTGTCCCCTGCAGACTATCCCTCTTCAGTGTCCCCTGCAGACTATCCCTCCTCAGTGTCCCCTGCAGACTATCCCTCTTCAGTGTCCCCTGCAGACTATCCCTCTTCAGTGTCCCCTGCAGACTATCCCTCCTCAGTGTCCCCTGCAGACTATCCCTCTTCAGTGTCCCCTGCAGACTATCCCTCCTCAGTGTCCCCTGCAGACTATCCCTCTTCAGTGTCCCCTGCAGACTATCCCTCTTCAGTGTCCCCTGCAGACTATCCCTCTTCAGTGTCCCCTGCAGACTATCCCTCTTCAGTGTCCCCCTGCAGACTATCCCTCTTCAGTGTCCCCCTGCAGACTATCCCTCCTCAGTGTCCCCTGCAGACTATCCCTCTTCAGTGTCCCCTGCAGACTATCCCTCCTCAGTGTCCCCTGCAGACTATCCCTCCTCAGTCTCCTATGCAGACTATCCCTCTTCAGTGTCCCCTGCAGACTATCCCTCTTCAGTGTCCCCTGCAGACTATCCCTCTTCAGTGTCCCCTGCAGACTATCCCTCTTCAGTGTCCCCTGCAGACTATCCCTCTTCAGTGTCCCCCTGCAGACTATCCCTCTTCAGTGTCCCCCTGCAGACTATCCCTCCTCAGTGTCCCCTGCAGACTATCCCTCTTCAGTGTCCCCTGCAGACTATCCCTCCTCAGTGTCCCCTGCAGACTATCCCTCCTCAGTCTCCTATGCAGACTATCCCTCTTCAGTGTCCCCTGCAGACTATCCCTCTTCAGTGTCCCCTGCAGACTATCCCTCCTCAGTGTCCCCTGCAGACTATCCCTCCTCAGTCTCCTATGCAGACTATCCCTCTTCAGTGTCCCCTGCAGACTATCCCTCTTCAGTGTCCCCTGCAGACTATCCCTCCTCAGTGTCCCCTGCAGACTATCCCTCTTCAGTGTCCCCTGCAGACTATCCCTCTTCAGTGTCCCCTGCAGACTATCCCTCTTCAGTGTCCCCTGCAGACTATCTCTCCTCTCCCGCTGTCTCTTTTCACCCCACAGATGACGTTAACCCTTGCAGTGCCGCGGTGAATGGTTGCGGTGGATGACGTTGGGGTCGGGGGTCTCGGCTTTGTCGTCTCATCCATCTCCTGGTTATCTTTAGCCCCTGACAATGGTGGTCTCCATGCCCCGCGGCCATTGTCCCCCGGACGCACAGATTTATGGTTGCTCTTTGTCCGGCCGCATTTTATTCCCTGCACATTCCAGAGTGTACGTCACAGGTGACGCGGGGCCGAAATAATGAGGGGACTGCGACCCCCGCACCTGGAGTGGACCCCCACTCACCCCGGTGTACCGCCGCCCCAGTCCTCCGCCGTCTCCCCGGTGATGTATGGGGGGATTAGCGGAGATTACACTGATCCTCTGACTCCATCAGCGCCAATAATGAGGCTCCGAGTCCGCGGCTGGAAATAGCCGACACCCTGACAACCTGACATCCCACAGAGGCCTGACAACCTGACACCCATCCCACCGAGACCAGACAACCTGACACCCATCCCACCGAGACCAGACAACCTGACACCCATCCCACAGAGGCCTGACACCCCACAGAGGCCTGACAATCTGACAAACTCTTCACAGAGACCTGACACCCACCTCACCGAGACCTGACAACCTGACACCCATCCCACAGAGGCCTGACACCCACACTACCAAGGTCGGACACCCTGACACTGACAACCACCCCACAGAGGCCTGACAACCTGACACCCCACAGAGGCCTGACACCCTGACACCCCACAGAGGCCTGACACCCCACAGAGGCCTGACACCCTGACATCCCACAGAGGCCTGACAACCTGACACCCCACAGAGGCCTGACATCCCACAGAGGCTTGACAACCTCTTCACAGAGACCTGACACCCATCCCATCAAAGGCCTGACACCCTGACTACCTCCTCACAGAGACCTGACACCCCACAGAGGCCTGACAATCTGACAACCTCTTCACCGAGACCTGACAACCTGACACCCCACAGAGGCCTGACACCCTGACACCCATTCCACAGAGGCCGGACACCCTGACACCCATCCCACAGAGGCCTGACAACCTCACTACCTCTTCACAGAGATCTGACACCCACCCCACCGAGACCAGACAACCTGACACCCATGCCACAGAGGCCTGACACCCACCCTACCAAGGTCGGACACCCTGACACTGACAACCACCCCACAGAGGCCTGACACCCTGACACCCATCCCACAGAGGCCTGACAACCTGACACCCATCCCACAGAGGCCTGACACCCTGACTACCTCTTCACAGAGACCTGACACCCACCCCACCGAGACCAGACAACCTGACACCCATGCCACAGAGGCCTGACACCCACCCTACCAAGGTCGGACACCCTGACACTGACAACCACCCCACAGAGGCCTGACACCCTGACACCCATCCCACAGAGGCCTGACAACCTGACACCCATCCCACAGAGGCCTGACACCCACCCTACCAAGGTCGGACACCCTGACACTGACAACCACCCCAGAGGCCTGACAACCTGACACCCCACAGAGGCCTGACACCCATCCCACAGTCCTGACATTCCACAGAGGCCTGACACCCTGACACCCATCCCACAGAGGCCTGACACCCCACAGAGGCCTGACAACCTCGACAGAGACCTGACACCCATCCCATCAGACGCCTGACACCCTGACACCCATCCCACAGAGGCCTGACACCCATCCCAGAGGCCTGACACCTCTTCACAGAGACCTGACACCCATCCCATAAAAGGCCTGACACCCTGACTACCTCCTCAAAGAGACCTGACACCCCACAGAGGCCTTACAATCTCACAACCTCTTCACAGAGACCTGACACCCACACCACCGAGACCTGACAACCTGACACCCCACAGAGGCCTGACACCCACACAACCTAACATCCAACAGAGGCCTGACACCAATCCCACAGAGGCCTGACACCCTCACTACCTCCTCACAGAGACCTGACATCCACCCTACCGAGGTCGGACACCCTGACAACCTCCTCACAGAGACCTGACACCCACCCCACCGAGACATGACACCCTGACGCCCACCCCACCGAGGCCTGACACCCTGACAACCACACCACTGAGACCTGACATCCTGACAACCACCCCACCGAGGCCTGACACCGACACCTACCCCACCCCACTGAGGCTTGACACCCTGACACCACCTCACCAAGGCCTGACAACCTGACACCCACACCACTGAGGCCTGACAACTTGACAGCCACCCCACCAAGGCCTGACACCCACCCAACCAAGGCCTGACAACCTGACGCATACCTCGAGGCCTGACACGTACCACAACTCTTAATAGCACGTTCTGAATTATAGGCCACATCTTAGTGACAGGTCCTGGAGCAGAGTGACCTTACTGACAGGTCCTGGAGCACAGGTGACCTCTTACTGACAGGTGCTGGGGCACAGGTGACCTCCTACTGACTGGTCCTGGAGCACAGGTGACCTCTTACTGACAGGTGCTGGGGCACAGGTGACCTCCTACTGACTGGTCCTGGGGCACAGGTGACCTCCTACTGACTGGTCCTGGAGCACAGGTGACCTCTTACTGACAGGTGCTGGGGCACAGGTGACCTCCTACTGACTGGTCCTGGGGCACAGGTGACCTCCTACTGACTGGTCCTGGAGCACAGGTGACCTCCTACTGATAGGTGCTGGGGCACAGGTGACCTCCTACTGACTGGTCCTGGAGCACAGGTGACCTCTTACTGATAGGTGCTGGGGCACAGGTGACCTCCTACTGACAGGTCCTGGAGCACAGGTGACCTCTTACTAACTGGTCCTGGAGCACAGGTGACTTCTTACTGACAGGTCCTGGAGCACAGGAGATCTCTTACTGACAGGTGCTGGAGCACAGGTGACCTCTTACTTACAGGTTCTGGAGCACAGGTGACCTCTTACTGACAGGTGCTGGAGCACAGGTGACCTCCTACTGACAAGTCCCGGAACACAGGTGGCCTCTTACTGACAGGTGCTGGAGCACAGGTGACCTCTTACTGACAGGTTCTGGGGCACAGGTGACCTCTTACTGACGTTTTTCAGCACAGGTGACCTCTTACTGACATGTTTTTTCAGCACAGGTGACCTCTTACTGACAGGTCCTGGAGCACAGGAGATCTCTTACTGACAGGTGCTGGAGCACGGGTGACCTCTTACTGACAGGTCGTGGAGCACAGGAGATCTCTTATTGACAGGTCCTGGAGCACAGGTAACCTCTTACTGACAGGTGTTGAAGCACAGGTGGCCTCTTACTGACAGGTTTTGGAGCACAGGTGACCTCTTACTGACAGGTTCTGGAGAACAGGTGACCTCCTACTGACATGTCCTGGAGCACAGGTGACCTCTTACTGACAGGTCATGGAGCACAGGTGACCTCTTACTGACAGGTCCTGGAGCACAAGAGACCTCTTACTGACAGGTCATGGAGCACAGGTGACCTCTTACTGACAGGTCCTGGAGCACAAGAGACCTCTTACTGACAGGTCCTGAAGCACAGGTGGCCTCTTACTGACAGGTGCTGAAGCACAGGTGACCTCTTACTGACAGGTTTTGGAGCACAGGTGACCTCTTACTGACAGGTTATGGAGAACAGGTGACATCCTGACGTCCTGGAGCACAGGTGACCTCTTACTGACAGGTCCTGGAGCACAGGTGACCTCTTACTGACAGGTTCTGGAGCACAGGAGATCTCTTACTGACAGGTGCTGGAGCACAGGTGACCTCTTACTGACAGGTTCTGGAGCACAGGTGACCTCTTACTGACAGGTGCTGGAGCACAGGTGACCTCCTACTGACAGGTCCTGGAGCACAAGAGACCTCCTACTGACAAGTCCCAGAACACAGGTGACCTCTTACTGACAGGTGCTGGAGCACAGGTGACCTCCTACTGACAAGTCCCGGAACACAGGTGACCTCTTACTGACAGGTCCTGGAGCACAGGTGACCTCTTACTGACAGGTTCTGGGGCACAGGTGACCTCTTACTGACGTTTTTCAGCACAGGTGACCTCTTACTGACAGGTCCTGGAGCACAGGTGACCTCTTACTGACAGGTGCTGGAGCACGGGTGACCTCTTACTGACAGGTCCTGGAGCACAGGTGACCTCTTACTGACAGGTTCTGGGGCACAGGTGACCTCTTACTGACAGGTCCTAGAGCACAGGAGACCTCTTATTGACAGGTCCTGGAGCACAGGTGACCTCTTACTGACAGGTCCTGGAGCACAGGTGACCTCTTACTGACAGGTCCTGGAGCACAGGTGACCTCTTACTGACAGGTTCTGGGGCACAGGTGACCTCTTACTGACAGCTCCTGGAGAGATGACCTCTTACTGACAGGTCCTGGAGCACAGGTGACCTCTTACTGACAGGTTCTGGGGCACAGGTGACCTCTTACTGACAGCTCCTGGAGAGATGACCTCTTACTGACAGGTCCTGGAGCACAGGTGACCTCTTACTGACAGGTCCTGGAGCACAGGTGACCTCTTACTGACAGGTTCTGGGGCACAGGTGACCTCTTACTGACAGCTCCTGGAGAGATGACCTCTTACTGACAGGTCCTGGAGCACAGGTGACCTCTTACTGACAGGTCCTGGAGCACAGGTGACCTCTTACTGACAGGTCCTGAAGCACAGGTGACCTCTTACTGACAGGTCCTGGAGCACAGGTGACCTCTTACTGACAGGTTCTGGGGCACATGTGACCTCTTACTGACAGCTCCTGGAGCACAGGTGACCTCTTACTGACAGGTTCTGGGGCACAGGTGACCTCTTACTGACAGCTCCTGGAGCACAGGTGACCTCTTACTGACAGCTCCTGGAGCACAGGTGACCTCTTACTGACAGGTCCTGGAGCACAGGTGATCTCTTACTGACAGGTCCTGGAGCACAGGTGACCTCTTACTGACAGGTGCTGGGGCACAGGTGACCTCTTACTGACAGCTCCTGGAGCACAGGTGATCTCTTACTGACAGGTCCTGGAGCACAGGTGACCTCTTACTGACAGCTCCTGGAGCACAGGTGACCTCTTACTGACAGGTCCTGAAGCACAGGTGACCTCTTACTGACAGGTCCTGGAGCACAGGTGATCTCTTACTGACAGGTCCTGGAGCACAGGTGACCTCTTACTGACAGGTGCTGGGGCACAGGTGACCTCTTACTGACAGCTCCTGGAGAGCAGATGACTTCTTACTGACAGGTTGTGAAGCACAGGTGACCTTTTTCTTACAGGTCCTGGATCACACACAGCGGTTTCATTCATCGTCTCCTCCATCATCAGCGGGATGTGAATCCGCTCGTTTCACGGTCTTTGTGCTGCAGTGCACAGTGACATCTACACGTCTGAAAGTTGCTATGTGAATCAATGGGGTGATGGATGGAGGGGGTGACATTCCTAAGCACCCTGTAAGCGGGTGAGAGGGTCTCCCAGGGTAACGCTCCCCCTCGCTCTACAATAAATCAGCCCCCCCCGATTCCTCTCCGTATATATATGTCTGCTCCCTCCGTCTGTCCTCAGATCTGACCAGTCCTGAAAGACCAGGACAGACACCAAACACCGTGCACCGGACCCCCGACACCACCTGGCACCTGACAGCACCCACCGAAGTAGAGGCCTACGGTCAGGATGAAAGGATTCTCAGCGGTCACAGTGATGACCCTAATAATTGTGGGGGTCTCAAGCAGACCGACTCCCAAACTCAAGCAATTGAAGGTAAAGGGCAGCTGAGAGTATATGAGTGAGTAAGGGGGTGTATATATATTCAATACGTTATATGGTCCAAATGTCATGAATGGTATATGGGATGTATACGGGAAGGAGGTATCTACGGGGATGATATGTGTACTGGGTATACGGGGAGGTGTTGTTGGTGTATACAGGGAGGAGGTGTCTGCGGTGTATACGGGAAAGAGGTATGAACAGTGTATACGGGGAGGTGTCTGCGGTGTATAGTGTATACGGGGAGGAGGTGTCTGCGGTGTATAGTGTATATGGTGAAGATATGTGTACAGTGTATACAGGGAGGAGTGTACAGTGTATACGGGGAGGTGTCTGCGGTGTATAGTGTAGACGGGGAGGAGGTGTGTATGGTGTACAGTGTATACAGGGAGGAGGCGTGTACGGTGTATAGTGTAGACGGGGAGGAGGTATGTACGGTGTACAGTGTAGACGGGGAGGCGGTGTGTACGGTGTATAGTGTAGATGGGGAGGAGGTATGTACGGTGTACAGTGTAGACGGGGAGGCGGTGTGTACGGTGTATAGTGTATACAGGGAGGAGTGTACGGTGTATAGTGTATACAGGGAGGAGTGTACGGTGTATAGTGTAGACGGGGAGGTGGTGTGTACGGTGTACAGTGTAGACGGGGAGGCGGTGTGTACGGTGTATAGTGTATACAGGGAGGAGTGTACGGTGTATAGTGTATACAGGGAGGAGTGTACGGTGTATAGTGTAGACGGGGAGGTGGTGTGTACGGTGTACAGTGTAGACGGGGAGGCGGTGCGTACGGTGTATAGTGTAGACGGGGAGGTGTGTACGGTGTATAGTGTAAATGGGGAGGAGTGTACGGTGTATAGTGTAGACGGGGAGGAGTGTACGGTGTATAGTGTAGACGGGGAGGAGTGTACGGTGTATAGTGTAGACGGGGAGGAGGAGTGTACGGTGTACAGTGTAGACGGGGAGGAGGAGTGTACGGTGTACAGTGTAGACGGGGAGGAGGTATGTACGGTGTATAGTGTAGACGGGGAGGAGGTGTGTACGGTGTATAGTGTAGACGGGGAGGAGGAGTGTACGGTGTATAGTGTAGACGGGGAGGAGGTATGTACGGTGTACAGTGTAGACGGGGAGGAGGTATGTACGGTATATAGTGTATACAGGGAGGTGTGTACGGTGTATAGTGTAGACGGGGAGGTGTGTACGGTATATAGTGTATACAGGGAGAAGGCGTGTACGGTATATAGTGTATACAGGGAAGAGGTGTGTACAGTATATAGTGTATACAGGGAAGAGATGTGTACGGTGTATAGTGTATACAGGGAGGAAGTATGCATGGTATATAGTGTATACAGGGAAGATGTGTACGAGATGTATAGTGTGGACGGGTAGGAGATGTACGATATATAGTATACATGGGGAGGATGTATGTACGGTCTATAGTATAGACGGGTAGGTGTATATAGTGTATATGGGGAGGTGTGTACAATATATAGTGTTTTCGGGGAGGTGGTGTGTGCGGTACATACTGTCATGGGCGGACATACCGCCTGTTCAACCGATGCGGTGCACCCCGGCAGGGCGGCTAATAATGAGGGCAATCTGGCCAGTTTATCCGGCTCCAAGGGGGCCCTGGCCAGATTGCCCTCATGTGCGGCAGGCAGGGATCCCTCCTGCTTCCTGCCTGCGCTTCCTGTCTCACACAGCAGCGTCTGAATGACATCATCATTCAGCGCCACGCCTGTGCGAGACAGGAAGCTGACGGCGATGGTGCGGCTTCAGGATACCGTGCGCACAGGTGAGGTGAGGTGTGTATGCAGAGAGGTGAGGTGTGTATGCAGAGAGGTGAATGGAGCTGTGTGTATGTAGGTGGAGGAGAGGGAAATGATGGGGGTGATGGGGCAGAAGGCAATGATTGGGTTGACGGAAAGGGCAATGATGATGGTGATGGGGCAGAAGGCAATGATTGGCTTGACGGAGAGGGAAATGATAGGGGTGGTGGGGAGGAGGAAATGATGGAGGTGGTGAATGGGCAATAATGGGCGTGGTGAAGAGGAGGCAATGATGGAGATGGTGGAATGGGTAATGATGAGGGTGGTGGGGGAAAAGGCAATGATGGTGGTGGTGGAAAGGGCAATAATGGGGGTGGTGGGGGAGGAGGAAATGATGGAGGTCGTGGAGTGGGTAATGATGGGGGTGATGGGGAGAAGACAATGATGATGGTGGTGGAAAGGACAATGGTGGTGGGGGGAGGATGGGAAAGATGGAGGTGGTGGAATTGGTAATGAGGTGGTGGGGGAGAAGGCAATGATGGTGGCAGTGGAAAGGACAATGATGGGGGTGGTGGGGAGGAGGAAATGATGGAGGTGGTGAATGGGCAATAATGGGCGTGGTGGGGAGGAGGCAATGATGGGAGATGGTGGAATGGGTAATGATGGGGTTGGTGGGGGAAAAGACAATGATGGTGGTGGTGGAAAAGGCAATAATGGGGGTGGTGGGGGAGGAGGAAATGATGGAGGTCGTGGAATGGGTAATGATGGGGAGAAGACAATGATGATGGTGATAGAAATGACAATGGTGGTGGTGGTGGGGGAGGATGGAAAAGATGGAGGTGGTGGAATCGGTAATGATGAGGTGGTGGGGGAGAAGGCAATGATGGTGGCAGTGGAAAGGACAATGATGGGGTGGTGGGGAGGAGGCAATGATGGAGGTGGTGGAATGGGCAATAATGTGGTGGTGGGGAGAAAGCAATGATGAAGGTGGTGAAGAGGGCAATCATGGGGGTGGGGGATAGGGCAATAATGGGATTTGGGGGTAGGAGGACAATGAGGGGTGTGGGGGATTGGAGGAAGCGGGATTTATAATGGATTTAGGAACAGGGCGAGGTGAATGAAGATGTTATTATTGATTATTATGTCTAACACAGTCCCTTAGTATAAAGAGTACTCACTTATGTATAGCACAGTCCCTCACTTATTTATAACACCATCCTTAGTTACATGGTTTCCTCTTTTGCTATGTATAACACCAACCCTTATTAAGTACCATCCTCTCTAGTTATATATGATGCCCTCCCTTATTATATAGCTTCCTCTGCTGTCATGTACAGTGCTGTCTCTTACATAGTGTATTCTTGTTATCCACAGCACCCTCTTTTATTACATGGTCCCCTCTCGTTAGATATAAAATGACTGCTGATGGAGGAGCCGGTGACCAGACTACCAGTCCATCATCTCCTCCTTTAGAAAAAAAAGCTGTCCCATGCTCCATCAGCCGTCATTGCATTATACAGCTAACAAGACAGGACGGTATGTAATAAAGACAGGGCTCTATATAATCCGATATGTAAGGGACAGTGCTGTACATAACAAGAGAGGACACTATAATAAGGGAAGGCAATATACATACTGTAATAAAGGAGACTATGTAATATATGCATGTATGGGTGTGTAGCTATATATATATGTAGCTTTGTCGCCGTAAAAGGAGGGGGGCCCCAGACGCATTTCCTGCACAGGGGCCCCAAGCTGTTTGTGTCCGCCCCTGCATACTGTAGCCAGGTAGGATGAGTGTACGGTATAAGTATATACGGGGAGGATATGGGTACGGTGTATAGTGTATATGGGGAGATGTGTACGGTGTATAATTGGAGGTATGTACAGTAAATATTGCATACATGAAGGTGTGTACAGTGTATATGGGAAAGAGGTATGTATGGTGTATAGTGTACACGGACAGGAGGTGTGTACAGTATATAGTGTAGATGGGTAGGTGTACGGTATATAGCATATTGGGGGATGAGGTGTGTACAGTAGTGTATACGGGGAAAAGGTGTGCGCGGTTTATAATTGATACAGGGAGGAGGTATGAATGGTGTATAATGTATACGGGGAGGAGGTGTGTACGGTATATAGAGTCTGTGGGATGTATACGGGGAGGTGTTACGGTATGTAGTGTATACGGTATATAGTGTATATGGGGTGAAGGTGTGTATGGTACAGCGTCTATGAGGTGGCGTGTACGGTGTATAGTGTATATGGGGAGAAGGTATGTAGGGTAAATAGTGTATACAGGGAGGGGTGTATTATATATAGTATATACAGGGAGGTGTGTACGGTGTATATGGGAAGGAAATGTGTATGGAGTAGAGTGTATATGGGGAGGTGTGTGTAAAGTGTATATGTGGAGGAGGTGTGTACGGTATGTAGTGTAGACGGGGAGGTGTGTATATGGTGTACATAGGTGTACGGTGTATACTTGGAGGTGTGTATAGTGTATACAGTGTACATAGGTGTACTGTGTATATAGTGTATATGTGGAGGTGTGTATAGTGTATATGGTGTACTGTGTATGTGTGGAGGTGGTGTGTACGGTATGTAGTGTATACGGGAGGTGTGTATAGTGTGTATACGTTGTACATGTGGAGGAGGTGTGTACGGTATGTAGTGTATACGGGGAGGTGTGTATACGGTGTACATAGGTGTACTGTGTATAGTGTATGTGGAGGAGGTGTGTACGGTATGTAGTGTATACGGAGAGGTGTGTATACGGTGTACATAGGTGTACTGTGTATAGTGTATGTGGAGGTGTGTACGGTATGTAGTGTATACGGAGAGGTGTGTGTAGTGTATACGGTGTACATAGGTTTTACAGTGTATATATGGAGGTGTGTACGGTATGTAGTGTGTACGGTATGTAGTGTGTACGGGGAGGTGTGTATACGGTGTACATAGGTGTACTGTGTATAGTGTATACGGAGAGGTGTGTATACGGTGTACATAGGTGTACTGTGTATAGTGTATGTGGAGGTGTGTACGGTATGTAGTGTATACGGGGAGGTGTGTATACGGTGTACATAGGTGTACTGTGTATAGTGTATGTGGAGGTGTGTACGGTATGTAGTGTATACGGGGAGGTGTGTATACGGTGTACATAGGTGTACTGTGTATAGTGTATACGGAGAGGTGTGTATACGGTGTACATAGGTGTACTGTGTATAGTGTATGTGGAGGTGTGTACGGTATGTAGTGTATACGGGGAGGTGTGTATACGGTGTACATAGGTGTACTGTGTATAGTGTATGTGGAGGTGTGTACGGTATGTAGTGTATACGGACAGGTGTGTGTAGTGTATACGGTGTACATAGGTTTTACAGTGTATATATGGAGGTGTGTACGGTATGTAGTGTGTACGGTATGTAGTGTATACGGGGAGGTGTGTATACGGTGTACATAGGTGTACTGTGTATAGTGTATGTGGAGGAGGTGTGTACGGTATGTAGTGTATACGGAGAGGTGTGTATACGGTGTACATAGGTGTACTGTGTATAGTGTATGTGGAGGTGTGTACGGTATGTAGTGTATACGGAGAGGTGTGTGTAGTGTATACGGTGTACATAGGTTTTACAGTGTATATATGGAGGTGTGTACGGTATGCAGTGTGTACGGTATGTAGTGTGTACGGGGAGGTGTGTATACGGTGTACATAGGTGTACTGTGTATAGTGTATACGGAGAGGTGTGTATACGGTGTACATAGGTGTACTGTGTATAGTGTATGTGGAGGTGTGTACGGTATGTAGTGTATACGGGGAGGTGTGTGTAGTGTATACGGTGTACATAGGTTTTACAGTGTATATATGGAGGTGTGTACGGTATGTAGTGTGTACGGTATGTAGTGTATACGGGGAGGTGTGTATACGGTGTACATAGGTGTACTGTGTATAGTGTATGTGGAGGAGGTGTGTACGGTATGTAGTGTATACGGGGAGGTGTGTATACGGTGTACATAGGTGTACTGTGTATAGTGTATGTGGAGGTGTGTACGGTATGTAGTGTATACGGACAGGTGTGTGTAGTGTATACGGTGTACATAGGTTTTACAGTGTATATATGGAGGTGTGTACGGTATGTAGTGTGTACGGTATGTAGTGTATACGGGGAGGTGTGTATACGGTGTACATAGGTGTACGGTATGTAGTGTATACGGAGAGGTGTGTATACGGTGTACATAGGTGTACTGTGTATAGTGTATACGGAGAGGTGTGTGTAGTGTATACGGTGTACATAGGTTTTACGGTGTATATATGGAGGTGTGTACGGTATGTAGTGTATACGGGGAGGTGTGTATACGGTGTACATAGGTGCACGCTGTATATGTGGAGGTGTGTATAGTGTATACAGTGTACATAGGTGTACTGTGTATAGTGTATGTGGAGGTGTGTACGGTATGTAGTGTATACGGGGAGGTGTGTGTAGTGTATACGGTGTACATAGGTTTTACAGTGTATATATGGAGGTGTGTACGGTATGTAGTGTGTACGGTATGTAGTGTATACGGGGAGGTGTGTATACGGTGTACATAGGTGTACTGTGTATAGTGTATGTGGAGGTGTGTACGGTATGTAGTGTATACGGGGAGGTGTGTATACGGTGTACATAGGTGTACTGTGTATAGTGTATGTGGAGGTGTGTACGGTATGTAGTGTATACGGAGAGGTGTGTGTAGTGTATACGGTGTACATAGGTTTTACAGTGTATATATGGAGGTGTGTACGGTATGTAGTGTGTACGGTATGTAGTGTATACGGGGAGGTGTGTATACGGTGTACATAGGTGTACGGTATGTAGTGTATACGGAGAGGTGTGTATACGGTGTACATAGGTGTACTGTGTATAGTGTATACGGAGAGGTGTGTGTAGTGTATACGGTGTACATAGGTTTTACGGTGTATATATGAAGGTGTGTACGGTATGTAGTGTGTACGGGGAGGTGTGTATACGGTGTACATAGGTGTACTGTGTATAGTGTATGTGGAGGAGGTGTGTACGGTATGTAGTGTATACGGGGAGGTGTGTATACGGTGTACATAGGTGTACGGTATGTAGTGTATACGGAGAGGTGTGTGTAGTGTATACGGTGTACATAGGTTTTACGGTGTATATATGAAGGTGTGTACGGTATGTAGTGTGTACGGGGAGGTGTGTATACGGTGTACATAGGTGTACTGTGTATAGTGTATGTGGAGGAGGTGTGTACGGTATGTAGTGTATACGGGAGGTGTGTATACGGTGTACATAGGTGTACGGTATGTAGTGTATACGGAGAGGTGTGTGTAGTGTATACGGTGTACATAGGTTTTACGGTGTATATATGAAGGTGTGTACGGTATGTAGTGTGTACGGGGAGGTGTGTATACGGTGTACATAGGTGTACTGTGTATAGTGTATGTGGAGGAGGTGTGTACGGTATGTAGTGTATACGGGGAGGTGTGTATACGGTGTACATAGGTGTACGGTATGTAGTGTATACGGAGAGGTGTGTGTAGTGTATACGGTGTACATAGGTTTTACGGTGTATATATGAAGGTGTGTACGGTATGTAGTGTGTACGGGGAGGTGTGTATACGGTGTACATAGGTGTACTGTGTATAGTGTATGTGGAGGAGGTGTGTACGGTATGTAGTGTATACGGGGAGGTGTGTATACGGTGTACATAGGTGTACGGTATGTAGTGTATACGGAGAGGTGTGTAGTGTATACGGTGTACATAGGTTTTACGGTGTATATATGGAGGTGTGTACGGTATGTAGTGTGTACGGTATGTAGTGTATACGGGGAGGTGTGTATACGGTGTACATAGGTGTACTGTGTATAGTGTATGTGGAGGAGGTGTGTACGGTATGTAGTGTATACGGGGAGGTGTGTATACGGTGTACATAGGTGTACTGTGTATAGTGTATGTGGAGGTGTGTACGGTATGTAGTGTATACGGACAGGTGTGTGTAGTGTATACGGTGTACATAGGTTTTACAGTGTATATATGGAGGTGTGTACGGTATGTAGTGTGTACGGTATGTAGTGTATACGGGGAGGTGTGTATACGGTGTACATAGGTGTACGGTATGTAGTGTATACGGAGAGGTGTGTATACGGTGTACATAGGTGTACTGTGTATAGTGTATACGGAGAGGTGTGTGTAGTGTATACGGTGTACATAGGTTTTACGGTGTATATATGGAGGTGTGTACGGTATGTAGTGTATACGGGGAGGTGTGTATACGGTGTACATAGGTGCACGCTGTATATGTGGAGGTGTGTATAGTGTATACAGTGTACATAGGTGTACTGTGTATAGTGTATGTGGAGGTGTGTACGGTATGTAGTGTATACGGGGAGGTGTGTGTAGTGTATACGGTGTACATAGGTTTTACAGTGTATATATGGAGGTGTGTACGGTATGTAGTGTGTACGGTATGTAGTGTATACGGGGAGGTGTGTATACGGTGTACATAGGTGTACTGTGTATAGTGTATGTGGAGGTGTGTACGGTATGTAGTGTATACGGGGAGGTGTGTATACGGTGTACATAGGTGTACTGTGTATAGTGTATGTGGAGGTGTGTACGGTATGTAGTGTATACGGAGAGGTGTGTGTAGTGTATACGGTGTACATAGGTTTTACAGTGTATATATGGAGGTGTGTACGGTATGTAGTGTGTACGGTATGTAGTGTATACGGGGAGGTGTGTATACGGTGTACATAGGTGTACGGTATGTAGTGTATACGGAGAGGTGTGTATACGGTGTACATAGGTGTACTGTGTATAGTGTATACGGAGAGGTGTGTGTAGTGTATACGGTGTACATAGGTTTTACGGTGTATATATGAAGGTGTGTACGGTATGTAGTGTGTACGGGGAGGTGTGTATACGGTGTACATAGGTGTACTGTGTATAGTGTATGTGGAGGAGGTGTGTACGGTATGTAGTGTATACGGGGAGGTGTGTATACGGTGTACATAGGTGTACGGTATGTAGTGTATACGGAGAGGTGTGTGTAGTGTATACGGTGTACATAGGTTTTACGGTGTATATATGAAGGTGTGTACGGTATGTAGTGTGTACGGGGAGGTGTGTATACGGTGTACATAGGTGTACTGTGTATAGTGTATGTGGAGGAGGTGTGTACGGTATGTAGTGTATACGGGAGGTGTGTATACGGTGTACATAGGTGTACGGTATGTAGTGTATACGGAGAGGTGTGTGTAGTGTATACGGTGTACATAGGTTTTACGGTGTATATATGAAGGTGTGTACGGTATGTAGTGTGTACGGGGAGGTGTGTATACGGTGTACATAGGTGTACTGTGTATAGTGTATGTGGAGGAGGTGTGTACGGTATGTAGTGTATACGGGGAGGTGTGTATACGGTGTACATAGGTGTACGGTATGTAGTGTATACGGAGAGGTGTGTGTAGTGTATACGGTGTACATAGGTTTTACGGTGTATATATGAAGGTGTGTACGGTATGTAGTGTGTACGGGGAGGTGTGTATACGGTGTACATAGGTGTACTGTGTATAGTGTATGTGGAGGAGGTGTGTACGGTATGTAGTGTATACGGGGAGGTGTGTATACGGTGTACATAGGTGTACGGTATGTAGTGTATACGGAGAGGTGTGTAGTGTATACGGTGTACATAGGTTTTACGGTGTATATATGGAGGTGTGTACGGTATGTAGTGCATACGGGGAGGAGCGGTGAATGGTGTATACGGTTGTGAGGCGCTGGTCTTGGAGCACTGCAGGTAGCGCAGACCCCGCGGCTCTGAGGGAGGCAGACACTTATCATGGAGCGCGGTTTTGTGTTGTGCTTTATTGTTGTGTTCTATTAACCCCTTAATGACCGGACCAATTTTTACACTTCTGACCACTGCCCCTTTATGAGGTTATAACTCTGGAGCTTCCTTTGATCTGAGTGATTATGACTATGTTTTTTCGTGACATATTGTACTTCATGTTAGGCTACTTTCACACTAGCGTCGTGCACTGCGTCGCTATGCGTCGTTTTGGTTGAAAAATCGCATCCTGCAAAAGTGCTTGCAGGATGCGTTTTTTCACCATTGATTAGCATTAGCGTCGCATCGTGACGGTTGCGCCGTGTTGTGGCGGACCGTCGGCTGCAAAAAACTCTACATGTAACGTTTTTTGCTGCCGACGGACCGCCATTTCCGACCGTCCCCACCTCCCCGCACCTCACAATAGGGCAGCGGATGCGGGGAAAAACTGCATCCGCTGCACCCGCTCTGTGACGGGCCGAGTACGTCGCAAGTGTGAAAGAAGCCTTAGTGGTAAAATTTCTTCGATATGACTTGCGTTTATTTATGAAAAAAATGGAAATTTGGCAAAAATTTAGCAATTTTCAAACTTTTAATTTTTGTGCCCTTAAATCAGAGAGCGGTGTCACACAAAATAGTTAATAAATAATATTTCCCACATGTCTACTTTACAACAGCACAATTTTGGAAACATTTTTTTTTGCTTGGAGGTTATAAGTGTTAAAAGTTGACCAGCAATTTCTCATTTTTCCCATAAAATTTACAAAACCATTTTTTTAGGGACCTCACATATGAAGTGAGTTTGGGGGGGTCAATATCCAAGAAGTATTGTTTCTCCTTGCGGAGATTGACATGCTAAGCATGACGAGATGAGGAGACTTGAAGCCGCAATGCTCCTCTGGGAAATATGCTAATTATGCAAATTGTCTCTTCAGAGAGGAAGAGAACTAGATATAACAATATAACACAAAATACCCAAAAGTGACCCCATTATAAAAACTGTACCCCACAAGGTGCGCAAAGCCACATTCAAGAAGTTTATTAACCCTTCTGCCCGGGAAGCTCTTTAAGCGGTTTCCATGCATCTGGATGTATTTTTCCTCTTAAGCCACAGGCCAGCCAAGATGATACCATGACATAACCTGTAAGTGTGTTTTTCTTCCGTTAATCCTATTTTATTTTGTAATCTGCAATGTATACACAATTCGTCTCCTAATATCTTTTTATACTTTGTAAACACTGCCTACTTTTAATGGAGTAAAATATTTAATTGCTAGCTTGTCTCTTCTGCTCTATAACGAACTGTGTCCTCTCAAGTGAATTGCACTACTGATTTGGGTTGGCTTCGGACCCGTTAATCGGAGCTGGTGGCAGCATACTTGTTCTGTGCGATTGGGAATCTTTGTAGTGGCGGCGGTGCTGATAATCATTGTTCCCGCCTGTGTGGGAGTAGTTATATTGCCGTCGCTGCAGTGTGCCCAATAGCCAGTACAAAAGTAAGGCAAGGCAGCCTTTCTGGTGACTAATTATCCTAGGTGCAGTACCTAGTCTGACCTGAGGGTAAGGGGGGCGCCAGAGAGCTGCAAGTTCCAAACTGGAACTGGCAAGTGGGATATAGATAAATCCCCTTCAGACGGAACCAGGGGCGACCAAACAACCCCGGTTAGTGACAAGTTGGTGTGAGTAGTGGGGACGATAAAGATATCCTCCCGGGATCCCTGACAAGTTGTTGGGATCCGTGACATAGTGTTGGCAGCACGGTGTGAATCGTTACCCCTTAGACCTCAGTCCAGAGCCTCACCTAGCCAAATCAGTTCTCGCACTGACGAGGGCCAACAGCCCGAAACACCGTGTCTGTGAATTGAGATACTGATTTGGCTTTTATCCTAAGTCATATTGCACGACTCTTTAGAGGGTTGATTGTGACTTGTAGGATCGCTACTTCCAACAGGTGGCGCTGTAGAGTTTAAGTCTTCTGCATATATTAACCCTTCAGGCACTTCACGAGAACTAAAGCAATGTGGAAGCAAAAAAATGAACATTTTACTTTTTTTACAATTTACTTTGAAACCATTTTTTTAAATTTTCATAAGGGTATCAGGAGGAAATGGACCCCAAAATTTGTTGTGCAATTTCTCCTGTGTACACAGATACCCTGTATGTGGGGAAAGCCACTGTTTGGGCGCATGGCAGAGCTCAGAAGGGAGGGAGCACCGTTTGACTTTTTGAACGCAAAATTGTGTGGAAGCAATGCTGGTGCCATGTCAAGTTTGGAGACCCCCTGATGTGCCTAAACAGTGGAAATCCCACAATTCTAACTCCAACACACCCCTAACCCTACACCCAACCCTAACCATAATCACAAGCCTAACCCTACACCCAACTCTAACCCTAACCCACCCCAACCCTAATCCCAATCCTAACCATGATCACAAACCTAACCCCTAACACTAATCGTAATCCCAACCATAACTACAACCCAAACCTTAGCCAAACCCTAAGTTTAGCCCAACCGTAGCCCTAACCCAAAGCCTAACTTTAGCCCAACCCTAGTGGAAATACATACTTTTTTTATTTTATTATTTTCCCCTAAATAGGGAGGGGGGTATTTACTATTTTAATTACTGTGACAGGGTCTAGCAAAGTGATTAAAATGAACCAATAGGAAAAATTTCCTACTGTTGCCGGGTGCCAGCCAGATCTCAGCGGCCGCACTGTGCATGCGCCAGCCATTTACTTCTTGGAAGAAGACGCTGGTGGCCTGGGGGCTTCATGTGGGGATTTGGGGACCCCGGAGGTACCGGGGGGGGATCGGGGACCCTATTTCTCTCTACACTGATGTGCGATCACATCATAGGAGTAATTAAATAGAAAATCAGACTTTTTTTGCAGTCTCCATTATTCTGTTAATAACAGCGATCGCAAAACTGGGGGTCGGTAAAAGTTGACCTGAATCGTTCTCTGGGGTCTCCGCTACCCCCCGAAGCCAAGACCCCGGAGAAATTCTGGGGGGGCGCTATACACTTATTTCTCAGCACCGATAAAAAGCAGCTCTGAGGCATAAGTACCCTTAACAGCAGCCGTTATAAGGCGTATTGGCAATCGTTAGGGGGTTAGTGATTTGCTTGCTCGTCAGTTCACCTCAATCAGGAATCAATGTTTCCATTCAGTGACAGTAAGCAGAGGAGGACATGCACGCTGGATGTTACACATACATAAGCTACAGAACCCAAACTATGGGTAAAGTAATAATTCCATTACTCTCGTTAGTGTCTCAGGGGCCTCAGGTCATTGTTCTCCAGCCACTAGTCCCATTGTGTGGATGGTAGAACCAGTGGCACCGTCACCTCAGGGGGTCCCACATATAGTCGCAGGTGATGGGTTCGGCCTGAGGACTATGCCTCCACCAATACAGTTAGCTTTGGGGGGTAGGGTGTGAACACTTCTGCCCATTCAAGGGGCTGATCCCAGGGAAGGAGAATAATAAGCCAAGTTTGGTGAGTTGATGCCGTGACGCCCAGGTGCGAGGATCTGTTGGTGAGGTCCTGGTGCCCCTGTATGGATGGCCTATAGACTGGCTGACGGCTGGAGCTGGACACACGTGCTACGGTCGTGAGATCTATCATCTGGATGTGAGGAACTAAAGACTGTGGAGAAAGAGACGTGCTACGGTCGTGATATGGAGCGTGGACCATGACTACAGACTATGCGCAGATAAAAAGCTGTGAGCAAACCAAAGCTAGGGAGACAGTGGCTATCACCTGGTACGTGGGAAGTAAAATAGTGGCTCCAGGATGGGATCTTGTGGACTTGGGTGTATACGGGGAGGTGGTATGTATGCTATGTAGCATATACAGGGAGAATGTGTACAGTATATCTACATATAGAATTGTCTAAGGGGTACTTCCGTCTTTCTGTCGGCAACTTCCGTCACGGATATTCATTCGCTGATTGGTCTCGCCAGCTGCCTGTCATGGCTGCTGCGACCAATCAGCGACGGGCACAGTCCGATTAGTCCCTCCCTACTCCCCTGCAGTCACTGCCCGGCGCCCGCTCAATACTCCCCGCAGTCACGGCTCACACAGGGTTAATGCCAGCGGTAACGGATCGCGTTATGCCACGGGTAACTCACTCCGTTACTGCCGCTATTAACCCTGTGTGACCAAGTTTTTACTATTGAGGCAGCCTAAATAGTAAAAACATCTAATGTTAAAAATAATAAAAAAAAACAAACAAACCAATCATTATATACTCACCTTCCGCCACCTTTCCGACGCTCCGGTGACCGCTCCATGCAAGCGGCAGGTTCCGGTGCTAAGGTTGGTGTGCGACAAGGACCTGCCATGACGTCATGGTCATGTGACCGCGACGTCATCACACCCTCGATATACTATATTGAGGCAATATACTACGTGGCTGGGCTATATACTACGTGGCTGGGCAATATACTACGTGGCTGGGCAATATACTACGTCACTGGGCAATATACTACGTCACTGGGCAATATACTACGTGGCTGGGCATTATACTACGTCACTGGGCATTATACTACCTGGACATGCATATTGTAGAATACCCGATGCGTTAGAATCGGGCCACCATCTAGTAGTGTATAATGGGAGGTGGCATGTATGTTATATGGTATATACAGGGAGAATGTGTGTACGGTGTATAGTGTATAAGGGGATGTGTGTACAGTGTATAAGGTATGTGCAGTACATAGTGCATACGGGGAGGTGGTATGTGTGCTATATAGCATATACAGGGAGAATGTGTGTACTGTATATAGTGTATAAGGGGAGGTGTGTACGGCGTATAAGGGGAGAAGGTATGTGCCGTACTTGTATAAGGGGAGATGTGTACGGTGTGTAGTGTATACACAGAGGAGGTATGTATGTTATATAGTGTAATCAGGGGGTGTGTACAACATGTAGTGTATACGGGGAGGAGGTATGTTATATGGTATATACAGGGAGAATGTGTGTACGGTGTATAGTGTATAAGGGGAGAAGGTATGTGCAGTACATAGTGTATACAGGGAGGTGTGATGTATGTTATATGGCATATACAGGGAGATGTGTGCAGTCTATAGTGTATAAGGGGTGAAGGTATGAGCGGTACATAGGGTATACGGGGAGGAAGTACGTTACATAGCATATACAGAGAGGAGCACGGTGGCTCAGTGGTTAGCACAGCAGCCTTGCAGCACTGGGGTCCTGATTTCAAACCCCACCAAGGACAACATCTGCAAACAGTTTGTATGTTCTCTCTGTGTTTGCGTGGGTTTCCTCCGGGTTCTCCGGTTTCCTCCCACATTCCAAAGACATACTGATAGGGAATTTAGATTGTGAGCCCCAACGGGGATAGTGATGATAATGTGTGCAAACTGTAAAGCGCTGCGGAATATGTTAGCGCTATATAAAAATAAAGATTATTATACAGTATACAGCGCATAAGGGGAGAAGGTATGCATGGTACATGGTGTATATGGGGAGGAAGTACGTTATATAGCATATACAGAGGTGTATACAGTATATAGTGTATAAGGGGAGAAGGTATGCACGGTACACGGTGTATATGGGTAGGTGTGCACGATATGGGGAGGAGGTATGTTATATAGTGTAATCAGGGAGGTGTGTACAGCATATAGTGTTTAAGGGAAGGTGTGTACAGTATATAAGGGTAGAAGGTATGTGCAGTACATAGTGTATACGGGGAGGTGGTATGTATGTTATATGGCACATACAGGGAGATGTGTGCAGTCTATAGTGTATAAGGGGAGAAGGTATGTGCGGTACATAGGGTATACGGGGAGGTGGTATGTATGTTATATGGCACATACAGGGAGATGTGTGCAGTCTATAGTGTATAAGGGGAGAAGGTATGTGCGGTACATAGGGTATACGGGGAGGTGGTATGTATGTTATATGGCACATACAGGGAGATGTGTGCAGTCTATAGTGTATAAGGGGAGAAGGTATGTGCGGTACATAGGGTATACGGGGAGGTGGTATGTATGTTATATGGCACATACAGGGAGATGTGTGCAGTCTATAGTGTATAAGGGGAGAAGGTATGTGCGGTACATAGGGTATACGGGGAGGTGGTATGTATGTTATATGGCACATACAGGGAGATGTGTGCAGTCTATAGTGTATAAGGGGAGAAGGTATGTGCGGTACATAGGGTATACGGGGAGGTGGTATGTATGTTATATGGCACATACAGGGAGATGTGTGCAGTCTATAGTATATAAGGGGAGAAGGTATGTGCGGTACATAGGGTATACGGGGAGGTGGTATGTATGTTATATGGCACATACAGGGAGATGTGTGCAGTCTATAGTGTATAAGGGGAGAAGGTATGTGCGGTACATAGGGTATACGGGTAGGTGTGCACGGTATATACACGGAGGAGTGTATACGGGGAGGAATGTTCTATAGCATATACAGAGGTGTGTACAGTATATAAGGGGAGTAAGTATGCACGGTACATGGTATATACGAGGAGGTGGTATGTATGTTATATGGCATATACAGGGAGATGTGTGCAGTCTATAGTGTATAAGGGGAGAAGGTATGCACGGTACACGGTGTATATGGGTAGGTGTGCACGATATGGGGAGGAGGTATGTTATATAGTGTAATCAGGGAGGTGTGTACAGCATATAGTGTTTAAGGGAAGGTGTGTACAGAGTATAAGGGTAGAAGGTATGTGCAGTACATAGTGTATACGGGGAGGTGGTATGTATGTTATATGGTATATACAGGGAGATGTGTGCAGTCTATAGTGCATAAGGGGAGAAGGTATGTGCAGTACATAGGGTATACGGGTAGGTGTGCACGGTGTATACACGGAGGAGGTATGTTCTATAGCATATATAGAGAGGTGTATATAGTGTATAAGAGGAGTAAGTATGCATGGTTCATGGTGTATACGGGGAGGCGTACAGGGTATACATAGAGTGGTGTCTGTGCCAAGCCTTGACATCTCCGCTTCTCTGCAGTCTCTCATTGAGCTCCTATCACAAGACCTCTCATCTTCGGAGGAGCAGATGTTTCTGGACACGATGGAAGAGTTGGGCGCTCCTCTCTCTGGGCCTCGTCCTCGGGATGCCCTGCTGACCCCAGATTCTGCCCAGATGCCCCCCAATCGTGCTTGGCTACGGCTCTTCAGCGACTTCATGAACAACCAGAAAAAATTTCGAGGTCGCACAAAGAAATCTGGCAGCAGCCGCGGATGTTTTGGGATGAAGCTGGAACGGATGGGAAGCATGAGCGGGTTAGGCTGCTGACACTTGGTGAGTAAGAGCCCTGACATCTGCATACTGATCTGTGATGTCTGGTGTTGTCAGCTGGACCCCCGCAAATAGAGGATGCCCAGGGAGCAATAACCTCCGACCCTGGAATGTAGGTAGTCCATACCCAACGAGCCTGGTGTAATCAATAAATGATGGTCCTGGGGCCTAGGAGGAGGAATCCATAACCACCGGGGCTAGTGTAAGATCAATAAATGATGGTCCTGGGGCCTAGGAGGAGGAATCCATAACCACCGGGGCTAGTGTAAGATCAATAAATGATGGTCCTGGGGCCTAGGAGGAGGAATCCATAACCACCGGGGCTAGTGTAAGATCAATAAATGATGGTCCTGGGGCCTAGGAGGAGGAATCCATAACCACCGAGCCTAGTGTAAGATCAATAAATGATGGTCCTGGTATATAGGAGCAATCAACTACCAAGCCTAGTGTAAGATCAATAAATCATGGTCCTGAGGTCAAGGAGAGGGAATCCATAACCACCGAGCCTAGTGTGAGATCAATAAATGATGGTCCTGGTATATAGGAGCAATCAACTACCAAGCCTAGTGTAAGATCAATAAATCATGGTCCTGGGATCTAGGCTCTTTTAAATCCATACAATGGGTTACAGCAGCCAGCTCTTTATAATCCATACACCGGGTTACAGCAGCCAGCTCTTTATAATTCATACACCGTGTTACACCAGCCAGCTCTTTATAATTCATACACCGGGTTACAGCAGCCAGCTCTTTATAATCCATACACCGTGTTACAGCAGCCAGCTCTTTATAATCCATACACCGGGTTACAGCAGCCAGCTCTTTATAATCCATACACCGGGTTACAGCAGGCCACTCTTTATAATCCATACACCGGGTTACACCAGCCAGCTCTTTATAATCCATACACCGGGTTACAGCAGCCAGCTCTTTATAATCCATACACCGTGTTACACCAGCCAGCTCTTTATAATCCATACACCGGGTTACAGCAGCCAGCTCTTTATAATCCATACACCGTGTTACAGCAGCCAGCTCTTTATAATCCATACACCGTGTTACAGCAGGCCACTCTTTATAATCCATACACCGTGTTACAGCAGCCAGCTCTTTATAATCCATACACCGTGTTACAGCAGCCAGCTCTTTATAATCCATACACCGGGTTACAGCAGCCAGCTCTTTATAATCCATACACCGGGTTACAGCAGCCAGCTCTTTATAATTCATACACCGTGTTACACCAGCCAGCTCTTTATAATCCATACACCGGGTTACAGCAGCCAGCTCTTTATAATCCATACACCGGGTTACAGCAGCCCGCTCTTTATAATCCATACACCGTGTTACAGCAGCCAGCTCTTTATAATCCATACACCGGGTTACAGCAGCCCGCTCTTTATAATCCATACACCGTGTTACAGCAGCCAGCTCTTTATAATCCATACACCGGGTTACAGCAGCCAGCTCTTTATAATTCATACACCGGGTTACAGCAGCCAGCTCTTTATAATCCATACACCGTGTTACAGCAGCCAGCTCTTTATAATCCATACACCGGGTTACAGCAGCCAGCTCTTTATAATCCATACACCGGGTTACAGCAGCCCGCTCTTTATAATCCATACACCGTGTTACAGCAGCCAGCTCTTTATAATCCATACACCGGGTTACAGCAGCCAGCTCTTTATAATCCATACACCGGGTTACAGCAGGCCACTCTTTATAATCCATACACCGGGTTACAGCAGCCAGCTCTTTATAATCCATACACCGGGTTACAGCAGCCAGCTCTTTATAATCCATACACCGTGTTACACCAGCCAGCTCTTTATAATCCATACACCGGGTTACAGCAGCCAGCTCTTTATAATCCATACACCGTGTTACAGCAGCCAGCTCTTTATAATCCATACACCGGGTTACAGCAGGCCACTCTTTATAATCCATACACCGTGTTACAGCAGCCAGCTCTTTATAATCCATACACCGTGTTACAGCAGCCAGCTCTTTATAATCCATACACCGGGTTACAGCAGCCAGCTCTTTATAATCCATACACCGTGTTACAGCAGCCAGCTCTTTATAATCCATACACCGGGTTACAGCAGGCCACTCTTTATAATCCATACACCGTGTTACAGCAGCCAGCTCTTTATAATCCATACACCGGGTTACAGCAGCCAGCTCTTTATAATCCATACACCGGGTTACAGCAGCCAGCTCTTTATAATTCATACACCGTGTTACACCAGCCAGCTCTTTATAATTCATACACCGGGTTACAGCAGCCCGCTCTTTATAATCCATACACCGGGTTACAGCAGGCTCTTTATAATCCATACACCGTGTTACAGCAGCCAGCTCTTTATAATCCATACACCGGGTTACAGCAGCCAGCTCTTTATAATCCATACACCGGGTTACAGCAGCCAGCTCTTTATAATCCATACACCGTGTTACACCAGCCAGCTCTTTATAATCCATACACCGTGTTACAGCAGCCAGCTCTTTATAATCCATACACCGTGTTACAGCAGCCAGCTCTTTATAATCCATACACCGGGTTACAGCAGCCAGCTCTTTATAATCCATACACCGGGTTACAGCAGCCCGCTCTTTATAATCCATACACCGTGTTACAGCAGCCCGCTCTTTATAATCCATACACCGTGTTACAGCAGCCAGCTCTTTATAATCCATACACCGGGTTACAGCAGCCAGCTCTTTATAATCCATACACCGTGTTACACCAGCCAGCTCTTTATAATCCATACACCAGGTTACAGCAGGCTGCTCTTTATAATCCATACACCGTGTTACAGCAGCCAGCTCTTTATAATCCATACACCGGGTTACAGCAGCCAGCTCTTTATAATCCATACACCGGGTTACAGCAGCCAGCTCTTTATAATCCATACACCGTGTTACACCAGCCAGCTCTTTATAATCCATACACCGTGTTACAGCAGCCAGCTCTTTATAATCCATACACCGTGTTACAGCAGCCAGCTCTTTATAATCCATACACCGGGTTACAGCAGCCAGCTCTTTATAATCCATACACCGGGTTACAGCAGCCAGCTCTTTATAATCCATACACCGTGTTACAGCAGCCAGCTCTTTATAATCCATACACCGGGTTACAGCAGCCCGCTCTTTATAATCCATACACCGTGTTACAGCAGCCAGCTCTTTATAATCCATACACCGGGTTACAGCAGCCAGCTCTTTATAATCCATACAATGGGTTACAGCAGCCAGCTCTTTATAATTCATACACCGGGTTACAGCAGCCAGCTCTTTATAATCCATACACCGTGTTACAGCAGCCAGCTCTTTATAATCCATACACCGTGTTACAGCAGCCAGCTCTTTATAATCCATACACCGGGTTACAGCAGCCAGCTCTTTATAATCCATACACCGGGTTACAGCAGCCCGCTCTTTATAATCCATACACCGTGTTACAGCAGCCAGCTCTTTATAATCCATACACCGGGTTACACCAGCCAGCTCTTTATAATCCATACACCGGGTTACAGCAGTCCGCTCTTTATAATCCATACACCGTGTTACAGCAGCCAGCTCTTTATAATCCATACAATGGGTTACAGCAGCCAGCTCTTTATAATCCATACAATGGGTTACAGCAGCCAGCTCTTTATAATCCATACACCGTGTTACAGCAGCCAGCTCTTTATAATCCATACAATGGGTTACAGCAGCCAGCTCTTTATAATCCATACACCAGGTTACAGCAGGCTGCTCTTTATAATCCATACACCAGGTTACAGCAGCCAGCTCTTTATAATCCATACACCGGGTTACAGCAGGCCACTCTTTATAATCCATACACCGTGTTACAGCAGCCAGCTCTTTATAATCCATACACCGTGTTACAGCAGCCAGCTCTTTATAATCCATACACCGGGTTACAGCAGCCAGCTCTTTATAATCCATACACCGGGTTACAGCAGCCAGCTCTTTATAATCCATACACCGTGTTACAGCAGCCAGCTCTTTATAATCCATACACCGGGTTACAGCAGCCAGCTCTTTATAATCCATACACCGGGTTACACCAGCCCTTTATAATCCATACACCGGGTTACAGCAGGCTGCTCTTTGTAATCCATACACCAGGCCGCTCTTTATAATCCATACACCGGGTTACACCAGCCCGCTCTTTATAATCCATACACCAGGTTACAGCAGGCTGCTCTTTATAATCCATACACCGTGTTACAGCAGCCCGCTCTTTATAAACCATACACCGGGTTACACCAGCCCGCTCTTTATAATCCATACACCGGGTTACAGCAGCCAGCTCTTTATAATCCATACACCGGGTTACACCAGCCCGCTCTTTATAATCCATACACCAGGTTACAGCAGGCTGCTCTTTATAATCCATACACCAGGTTACAGCAGGCCACTCTTTATAATCCATACACCGGGTTACAGCAGGCTGCTCTTTATAATCCATACACCGGGTTACAGCAGCCCACTCTTTATAATCCATACACCGGGTTACAGCAGGCTGCTCTTTATAATCCATACACCGGGTTACACCAGCCCGCTCTTTATAATCCATACACTGGGTTACACCAGCCCGCTCTTTATAATCCATACACTGGGTTACACCAGCCCGCTCTTTATAATCCATACACCGGGTTACACCAGCTCTTTATAATCCATACACCAGGTTACACCAGCCCACTCTTTATAATCCATACACCGGGTTACAGCAGGCTGCTCTTTATAATCCATACACCGGGTTACAGCAGCCAGCTCTTTATAATCCATACACCGTGTTACAGCAGCCCGCTCTTTATAATCCATACACCGTGTTACAGCAGCCAGCTCTTTATAATCCATACACCGGGTTACAGCAGGCTGCTCTTTATAATTCATACACCGGGTTACAGCAGCCAGCTCTTTATAATTCATACACCGGGTTACAGCAGGCTGCTCTTTATAATCCATACACCGGGTTACACCAGCCCGCTCTTTATAATCCATACACTGGGTTACAGCAGCCAGCTCTTTATAATCCATACACCGGGTTACACCAGCTCTTTATAATCCATACACCAGGTTACACCAGCCCACTCTTTATAATCCATACACCGTGTTACAGCAGCCAGCTCTTTATAATCCATACAATGGGTTACAGCAGCCAGCTCTTTATAATCCATACAATGGGTTACAGCAGCCAGCTCTTTATAATCCATACACCGTGTTACAGCAGCCAGCTCTTTATAATCCATACAATGGGTTACAGCAGCCAGCTCTTTATAATCCATACAATGGGTTACACCAGCCCGCTCTTTATAATCCATACACCAGGTTACAGCAGGCTGCTCTTTATAATCCATACACCAGGTTACAGCAGGCTGCTCTTTATAATCCATACACCAGGTTACAGCAGGCCACTCTTTATAATCCATACACCGTGTTACAGCAGCCAGCTCTTTATAATCCATACACCGTGTTACAGCAGCCAGCTCTTTATAATCCATACACCGGGTTACAGCAGCCAGCTCTTTATAATCCATACACCGGGTTACACCAGCCCTTTATAATCCATACACCGGGTTACAGCAGGCTGCTCTTTGTAATCCATACACCAGGCCGCTCTTTATAATCCATACACCGGGTTACACCAGCCCGCTCTTTATAATCCATACACCAGGTTACAGCAGGCTGCTCTTTATAATCCATACACCGTGTTACAGCAGCCCGCTCTTTATAATCCATACACCGGGTTACACCAGCCCGCTCTTTATAATCCATACACCGGGTTACAGCAGCCAGCTCTTTATAATCCATACACCGGGTTACACCAGCCCGCTCTTTATAATCCATACACCAGGTTACAGCAGGCTGCTCTTTATAATCCATACACCGGGTTACAGCAGGCCACTCTTTATAATCCATACACCGGGTTACAGCAGGCTGCTCTTTATAATCCATACACCAGGTTACAGCAGGCCACTCTTTATAATCCATACACCGGGTTACAGCAGCCAGCTCTTTATAATCCATACACCAGGTTACAGCAGGCCACTCTTTATAATCCATACACCGGGTTACAGCAGGCTGCTCTTTATAATCCATACACCGGGTTACAGCAGCCCACTCTTTATAATCCATACACCGGGTTACAGCAGGCTGCTCTTTATAATCCATACACCGGGTTACACCAGCCCGCTCTTTATAATCCATACACTGGGTTACACCAGCCCGCTCTTTATAATCCATACACTGGGTTACACCAGCCCGCTCTTTATAATCCATACACCGGGTTACACCAGCTCTTTATAATCCATACACCAGGTTACACCAGCCCACTCTTTATAATCCATACACCGTGTTACAGCAGGCTGCTCTTTATAATTCATACACCGGGTTACAGCAGCCAGCTCTTTATAATTCATACACCGGGTTACAGCAGGCTGCTCTTTATAATCCATACACCGGGTTACACCAGCCCGCTCTTTATAATCCATACACTGGGTTACACCAGCCCGCTCTTTATAATCCATACACCGGGTTACACCAGCTCTTTATAATCCATACACCAGGTTACACCAGCCCACTCTTTATAATCCATACACCGTGTTACAGCAGCCAGCTCTTTATAATCCATACACCGTGTTACAGCAGGCCACTCTTTATAATCCATACACCGTGTTACAGCAGGCTGCTCTTTATAATTCATACACCGGGTTACAGCAGCCAGCTCTTTATAATCCATACACCGGGTTACAGCAGCCAGCTCTTTATAATCCATACACCGTGTTACAGCAGCCAGCTCTTTATAATCCATACACCGTGTTACAGCAGGCTGCTCTTTATAATCCATACACCAGGTTACAGCAGGCCACTCTTTATAATCCATACACCAGGTTACAGCAGGCTGCTCTTTATAATCCATACACCAGGTTACAGCAGGCTGCTCTTTATAATCCATACACCGTGTTACACCAGCCCGCTCTTTATAATCCATACACTGGGTTACACCAGCCCGCTCTTTATAATCCATACACCGGGTTACACCAGCTCTTTATAATCCATACACCGGGTTACACCAGCCAGCTCTTTATAATCCATACACCAGGTTACACCAGCCCACTCTTTATAATCCATACACCGGGTTACACCAGCCCGCTCTTTATAATCCATACACCGGGTTACAGCAGCCCGCTCTTTATAATCCTTACACCGGGTTACAGCAGGCCGCTCTTTATAATCCATACACCGGGTTACACCAGCCCTTTATAATCCATACACCGGGTTACAGCAGGCTGCTCTTTGTAATCCATACACCAGGCCGCTCTTTATAATCCATACACCGGGTTACACCAGCCCGCTCTTTATAATCCATACACCAGGTTACAGCAGGCTGCTCTTTATAATCCATACACCAGGTTACAGCAGCCAGCTCTTTATAATCCATACACCAGCCCGCTCTTTAAAATCCATACACCAGGTTACACCAGCCCGCTCTTTATAATCCATACTCCGGGTTACACCAGCCCACTCTTTATAATCCATACACCGGGTTACACCAGCCCACTCTTTATAATCCATACACCGGGTTACACCAGCCCACTCTTTATAATCCATACACCAGGTTACAGCAGGCCACTCTTTATAATCCATACACCGGGTTACACCAGCCCGCTCTTTATAATCCATACATCGGGTTACACCAGCCCGCTCTTTATAATCCATACACCGGGCTCCACCAGCCAGCTCTTCATGACTTACACCGGCATAGTTGACCATTTTGATTGCTTTAGCGTTGACACTTATTTTCTTGGATCCTTCTAGGTGTCGAGCGGTAACGATTCCCAGTTTGGGATGATGATCTCTTCCCCCCACCCCGGACCGCAGTCTCTACAACTGAGAATGTAAATGCAACAGGACGAACCCCCAACTGAACCTGACGACCTCCGCCCAGAGGGAGACACACTGTCCTTGTAGTTGATGTATAGACATTTCGCCGGTCCGGTGCTGCCTCCTGGGAGACACGCTCACATGTTGCTCATGATCGGATGAAGTTGTAGCACGGTGTCGATGATGAACTTTACAGGGACAGAGGAGAAAACTTTGCTCCTGTAATAAAATATCTTCTCCCGAGGGTGTATGTGATGACAGACCCCCCACCACAGGGGGCTCCACCTAGAATGCTAATAAAACAGACACCTGATATCACTGTGGGTACTCATCATTGTGTCATACCCAGGGATAGTGTTTGGCTCTGGTCGCCTCCATCACCCAGGCCAGGCCAAACTGACAGTGAACCTCAGAGAAACGCCGCATGTCTGGACATCCGACTCACTTCATGTCTTATCATCCAGTCACACCCAGAGCTGCAGTCACAATTCTGATCATCTCTTATCCTCCAGAGCTGCAGTCACAATTCTGCCTTTCCATCAGGTGTTGTACTCCCGTGTGTTGGTAATACTGTGCACATCTGACTACATGCAGCCCAACAGGGAGCGCTCCGTACAGGGAGCAGCCGAACTGTGAATGCAGCTCCAGGTGTGCCTGGAGAATAACGCAGAAATAATGGAGATTCTGCGCTCACATGGTGCGACCTGTGTGCTGCATGTCCACTGCCCGGGGGTCCGGTCCAGGCATGCTGGGGTCCATGGCCTGGAGCGGCTCCTCCTGCCCAGGATGATCACACTAGAAAGACACACCAAGAACTAAAAATAAAGAGACTTCATTGGAATGATGGAGATTGTGCAGGAGCCGCGGGCAAGTGCAGGATGGACGCGGAGGATGGGAACGGTCACAGTAGACGCCTCACTTTCTCTTCTTTTTCTTCTTGTCGGCCACAGAGCTGACATTCCAGTAGTACAGAAGCTGAGAGAATATCAGTCCATTACATGCAGAAGACACGACGTATGTGAGAGACATCAGGGGGTCTCCAGTCTCCTGCCGGGAGGGAGGGGAGGAAATTGCCAGGTCAGTGAGCGCAGCCTAACCCCATCCATACCACACGTACAGTCATGACCAAAAGTGTTGGCACATTACACACAAATCCCCATGTTTTGTTATAAACGGATTTATTTCTTTTCTGTGTCTTGGAGCAACACGAAAAAAAAAGA
The DNA here is from genome assembly GCF_051348905.1 of Ranitomeya variabilis. Lineage (NCBI taxonomy): Eukaryota > Metazoa > Chordata > Amphibia > Anura > Dendrobatidae > Ranitomeya > Ranitomeya variabilis. The sequence goes on along the minus strand of NC_135236.1, from coordinate 6,078,863 downwards.
AAGAAAGACAATTTCACACAAAACCCCAAAAATGGGCCGGACAGAATTGTTGGCGCCCTCATAAATATCTGCAATCAGTCTCTTCCTATCACCATCACAATCTTCCTCCATCTCTCAGCCGGGGTCTTGGACTCTTCTTCCTCCACCTCTCAGCCGGGGTCTTGGACTCTTCTTCCTCCACCTCTCAGCCGGGGTCTTGGACTCTTCTTCCTCTTAGCAGGGGTCTTGGACTCTTCTTCCTCTTTCTCTCAGCAGGGGTCTTGGACTCTTCTTCCTCCACCTCTCAGCCGGGGTCTTGGACTCTTCTTCCTCCACCTCTCAGCCGGGGTCTTGGACTCTTCTTCCTCCACCTCTCAGCCGGGGTCTTGGACTCTTCTTCCTCCACCTCTCAGCCGGGGTCTTGGACTCTTCTTCCTCCACCTCTCAGCCGGGGTCTTGGACTCTTCTTCCTCCACCTCTCAGCCGGGGTCTTGGACTCTTCTTCCTCCACCTCTCAGCCGGGGTCTTGGACTCTTCTTCCTCCACCTCTCAGCCGGGGTCTTGGACTCTTCTTCCTCCACCTCTCAGCCGGGGTCTTGGACTCTTCTTCCTCCACCTCTCAGCCGGGGTCTTGGACTCTTCTTCCTCCACCTCTCAGCCGGGGTCTTGGACTCTTCTTCCTCCACCTCTCAGCCGGGGTCTTGGACTCTTCTTCCTCCACCTCTCAGCCGGGGTCTTGGACTCTTCTTCCTCCACCTCTCAGCCGGGGTCTTGGACTCTTCTTCCTCCACCTCTCAGCCGGGGTCTTGGACTCTTCTTCCTCCACCTCTCAGCCGGGGTCTTGGACTCTTCTTCCTCTTAGCAGGGGTCTTGGACGCTTCTTCCTCTTAGCAGGGGTCTTTGACTCTTCTTCCTCTTAGCAGGGGTCTTGGACTCTTCTTCCTCTTTCTCTCAGCAGGGGTCTTGGACTCTTCTTCCTCCACCTCTCAGCCGGGGTCTTGGACTCTTCTTCCTCCACCTCTCAGCAGGGGTCTTGGACTCTTCTTCCTCCACCTCTCAGCAGGGGTCTTGGACTCTTCTTCCTCTTAGCAGGGGTCTTGGACTCTTCTTCCTCTTAGCAGGGGTCTTGGACTCTTCTTCCTCTTAGCAGGGGTCTTGGACTCTTCTTCCTCTTAGCAGGGGTCTTGGACTCTTCTTCCTCTTAGCAGGGGTCTTGGACTCTTCTTCCTCTTAGCAGGGGTCTTGGACTCTTCTTCCTCTTAGCAGGGGTCTTGGACTCTTCTTCCTCTTAGCAGGGGTCTTGGACTCTTCTTCCTCTTAGCAGGGGTCTTGGACTCTTCTTCCTCTTTCTCTCAGCAGGGGTCTTGGACTCTTCTTCCTCCACCTCTCAGCCGGGGTCTTGGACTCTTCTTCCTCCACCTCTCAGCCGGGGTCTTGGACTCTTCTTCCTCCACCTCTCAGCCGGGGTCTTGGACTCTTCTTCCTCCACCTCTCAGCAGGGGTCTTGGACTCTTCTTCCTCCACCTCTCAGCAGGGGTCTTGGACTCTTCTTCCTCCACCTCTCAGCCGGGGTCTTGGACTCTTCTTCCTCCACCTCGCAGCCGGGGTCTTGGACTCTTCTTCCTCCACCTCGCAGCCGGGGTCTTGGACTCTTCTTCCTCCACCTCTCAGCCGGGGTCTTTGACTCTTCTTCCTCTTAGCAGGGGTCTTGGACTCTTCTTCCTCTTTCTCTCAGCAGGGGTCTTGGACTCTTCTTCCTCCACCTCGCAGCAGGGGTCTTGGACTCTTCTTCCTCCACCTCTCAGCCGGGGTCTTGGACTCTTCTTCCTCCACCTCTCAGCCGGGGTCTTGGACTCTTCTTCCTCCACCTCTCAGCCGGGGTCTTTGACTCTTCTTCCTCTTAGCAGGGGTCTTGGACTCTTCTTCCTCTTTCTCTCAGCAGGGGTCTTGGACTCTTCTTCCTCCACCTCTCAGCCGGGGTCTTGGACTCTTCTTCCTCCACCTCTCAGCCGGGGTCTTGGACTCTTCTTCCTCCACCTCTCAGCAGGGGTCTTGGACTCGTCTTCCTCTCAGCAGGGGTCTTGGACTCGTCTTCCTCTCAGCAGGGGTCTTGGACTCGTCTTCCTCTCAGCAGGGGTCTTGGACTCTTCTTCCTCTCAGCAGGGGTCTTGGACTCTTCTTCCTCTCAGCAGGGGTCTTGGACTCTTCTTCCTCTCAGCAGGGGTCTTGGACTCTTCTTCCTCTTAGCAGGGGTCTTGGACTCTTCTTCCTCTTAGCAGGGGTCTTGGACTCTTCTTACAATCTGCTCCCGGTCTTCTACTTCGCATTCTCCCAACAGCGATTGTAGGATCTCTCCACCGATGATCAATGGAATTTACATCTGGACTCTGTCACTTCTGAACTCTCCAGCACTTTGTTTACATCCACTTCTAAGGGCTTCTTGCAGTAGGTTTGGGGTCATTGTCCTGCTGGAAGACCCATGACCTAGGGACACTGGACACTACATTGCCACCCAAAATCTGTGTGTAAGGCATCATGACATCTGAAGATTACCACAGTTAAGGCCTCCAGTGCCAGAGGCAGCAAAACCCAAAACATCTACATCTGTGACCTTCCACCATATCTGACTGTAGGTACTGTGTTCTTTTCTTTGTAGTCCTCATTCCCTTCTAAGTAAACAGTAGAATTATGTGCTTTACCAAAAAGCTCTATCTTGCTCTCACCTGTCCACAAGATGCTTTCCCAGAAGGATTTTGGCTTACTGTAGTCTACGTATTTTATGTCTCTGTGTCAGCAGTGGGGTCCTCTGGGATCTCCTGCCATAGTGTTTCATTTCACTCACATGTGGATGGATAGTTTGCGCTGACACTGATGCACCCTGAGCCTGCAGGACATCTAGAATTTATTCGTACCTTGATTGGGGCTGCTTATCCATCATTCGGACGATCCTCAGACAGTTCTCTTGTCCTCCTTCTGTTCTCCATGCTTAGTGTGGCGCACACACACAATGCAAAGTGAGGCAAGTTATCCCCTCCTTATCTGGTTTCATATTGCCCACACCTGTTACTTGCCACAGATGAGTGTGAACGAGCATCACATGCAGCAAAGATGTTTAACCACAATTTTAGAAAGGTGCCAACAATTTTGTCTGGCTTATTTTCATTTTGGGAATTTTGTGTGAAATTATGCCCAATGTACCTTTTTTCCTTTGTTTTTGTGTTGTTCCAATAAACACAAAGGATATATCTCTGAGTATAACAAAACATGGGGAATTGTAATAATGTTCTGGGACAAATACTTCATTTCCTGGAATAATTTCAAGGGTGCCAACACTTTTGGCCATGACTGTATATTATATACACACACACACAGTATATTACAGCGGTACATCCCGTACCTGCACCGAGGTGAATATCCGAGCCAGAGACCCCAGGAATAGCAGAGCAACCGTCACTGCCGACAGCTGCCCTGTGTGACCGTTCCTGTAGTTCGTCACTGCCTGTATGAGCTGCGGGACGGAGAAAAAAAAAAAGGTCAGAGTAAAATACAGAGGATGCCCTGCCCCCTGCAGGGCGATATGTACAGAGGATGCCCCGCCCCCTGCAGAGTGATATGTACAGAGGACACCCCACCCCCTGCAGGGCGATATGTACAGAGGATGCCCCACCCCCTGCAGGGCGATATGTACAGAGGATGCCCCACCCCCTGCAGGGCGATATGTAGAGGACGTCCCGCCCCCTGCAGGGCGATATGTACAGAGGACGCCCCACCCCCTGCAGGGCGATATGTACAGAGCATGCCCCACCCCCTGCAGGGCGATATGTACAGAGGACGTCCCGCCCCCTGCAGGGCGATATGTACAGAGGACGTCCCGCCCCCTGCAGGGCGATATGTACAGAGGACGTCCCGCCCCCTGCAGAGTGATATGTACAGAGGACGCCCCACCCCCTGCAGGGCGATATGTACAGAGGATGCCCCACCCCCTGCAGGGCGATATGTACAGAGGAGGCCCCACCCCCTGCAGGGCGATATGTACAGAGGAGGCCCCACCCCCTGCAGGGCGATATGTACAGAGGATGCCCCACCCCCTGCAGGGCGATATGTACAGAGGATGCCCCACCCCCTGCAGGGCGATATGTACAGAGGATGCCCTGCCCCCTGCAGAGTGATATGTACAGAGGACGCCCCACCCCCTGCAGGGCGATATGTACAGAGGATGCCCCACCCCCTGCAGGGCGATATGTACAGAGGATGCCCCACCCCCTGCAGGGCGATATGTACAGAGGATGCCCCACCCCCTGCAGGGCGATATGTACAGAGGATGCCCTGCCCCCTGCAGAGTGATATGTACAGAGGACGCCCCACCCCCTGCAGGGCGATATGTACAGAGGATGCCCCACCCCCTGCAGGGCGATATGTACAGAGGATGCCCCACCCCCTGCAGGGCGATATGTACAGAGGATGCCCCACCCCCTGCAGGGCGATATGTACAGAGGATGCCCCACCCCCTGCAGGGCGATATGTACAGAGGATGCCCCACCCCCTGCAGGGCGATATGTACAGAGGATGCCCCACCCCCTGCAGAGTGATATGTACAGAGGATGCCCCGCCCCCTGCAGGGCGATATGTACAGAGGATGCCCCACCCCCTGCAGAGTGATATGTACAGAGGATGCCCCACCCCCTGCCAGGCGATATGTACAGAGGATGCCCGACCCCCTGCTGGGCGATATGTACAGAGGATGCCCCACCCCCTGCAGAGTGATATGTACAGAGGATGCTCCGCCCCCTGCAGGGCGATATGTACAGAGGATGCCCCACCCCCTGCCAGGCGATATGTACAGAGAATGCCCCACCCCCTGCTGGGCGATATGTACAGAGGAAGCCCCGCCCCCTGCAGGGTGATTCAGACAGAAGGGCGCTGTGGCCCTGCCCCCTATAGGGTGATACAGTCAGAAGGGAGGTGAGGCCCCGCCCCTTGCTGGGTGGCGTTACACAATCTTGCACTCACCCTGCTGACGATCACAGCCGGCATGTTGGTTGCCTGCAGCGCGGTGATGACAGCCATGGGGATGACAGGAGAAAGCAGGATCGCCACCAGAGCGAAGTACACACCCAGGAACAGGACACCTGGAATCACAGGAGGCGTTGATGAGAGGCAGGAAACAGGGCGAGCGGGCGAGGGGCCAGCGGGCGAGGGGCCAGCGGGCGAGGGGCCAGCGGGCGAGGCCTCGTCGTACCCAGGGCGGTGCGGCCTCCGAGATGCTGGATCAGGAAGCCGATGATCAGTGTCTGTATCATCAGGAAGAGAACTTCACCCCAGGAGCTGCAAGAGACAAAGGGAGCAATGCTGAGCTCTGCACTGATAGCGGGGGGTGCGCACTAATAAAAGGGGGTCTCACTCAGCTGTCATCTCCCCCTACACTCATCTCCAGTCACTGTGCTGCAGTGACCACATACTCGTACAAATATCATTAAAAAAAAACTGATTGGCTGCAGCGGTTACATGATGCAACAGTATACAGACACAGGCACTGAGCGCAGGAGCAGCGGAACACAGGCGAGGGTTAATGATCGCGCCTACAATACAACTATTCATTTAACCCCGTTACCCCCGAGGGTGGTTTGCACGTTAATGACCGGGCCAATTTTTACAATTCTGACCACTGTCCCTTTATGAGGTTATAACTCTGGAGCTTCAGCGGATCCTGATGATTCTGACACTGTTTTCTCGTGACATATTGTACTTCGTGATAGTGGTAACATTTCTTCAATAAGACTTGTATTTATTTGTGAAAAAAACAGAAATTTGGCGAAAATTTTGCAATTCATCAACTTTGAATTTTTATGCCCTTAAATCACAGAGAGATGTCACACAAAATCCTTAATAAGTAACATTTCCCACATGTGTACTTTACATCAGCACAATATTGGAACCAAATTTATTTTGTTAGGGAGTTATAAGGGTTAAAAGTTGACCAGCAATTTCTAATTTTTCCAACAAAATTTACAAAACCATTATTTTTAGGGACCACCTGACATTTGTAGTCACTTTGAGGGGTCTATATGATAGAAAATAACCAAGTGTGACACCATTCTAAAACCTGCACCCCTCAAAGTGCTCAAAACCACATTCAAGAAGTTTATTAACCCTTCAGGTGATGCACAGGAAGTTTTGGAATGTTTAAAAAAAAAAAAAAAAAATGAACTTTTTTTCACAAAAAAATTATTTCAGACCAAAATTTTTTAATTTTCCCAAGGGTAACAGGAGAAATTGGACCCCAAAAGTTGTTGTACAATTTGTCCTGAGTACGCTGATACTCCATATGTGGGGGTAAACCACTTTTTAGGCGCATGGTAGAGCTCGGAAGGGAAGGAGCGCTGTTTGACTTTTCAATGCAAAATTGGCTGGAATTGAGATGGGACGTCATGTTGCGTTTGGAGAGCCCCTGATGTGCCTAAACAGTGGAAACCCCCAATTCTAACTCCAACCCCAACCATAACCCTAACCACAAACCTAACCCCAACATACCCCTAACCCTAATCCCAACCATAATGGGAAAATAGAAATAAATACATTTTTTTATTTTATTATTTTTCCCTAACTAAGGGGGTGATGAAGGGGGGTTTGATTTACTATTTAGGCTGTGTGCACACAATGTGGATTTAGTGCGGATCCGCAGCGGATTTTTCTGTGCAGGAGCGCTGCAGATCCGCACTGTGATTTACAGTACAATGTAAATCAAAGAGAAAAAAGAAGCTGTGTGGAAAAATCCGCGTGGAAACGCTGCGAATTTAAAAGAAGTGCATGTCTCTTTTGTGCGGATCTGCAGCGTTTCTGACCCCTTCCATTAGAGAAATCCGCAGTGGTAAAAACCGCAGAAAATCAGCATCAATTCCGCATAAAAACCGGACAAAATCCGCGGCAAATCTGCACCTGCGGTTTCTGCCAGGAGATGCGGATTTTGTGCAGAACATTCTGCACCCCATTCCGCAACGTGTGCACATAGCCTTATAGCGGGTTTTTTTTGCCAGCTGTCACACACTAAAAGGTAGTTTTTATTGCAAAAAATAGTTTTTGCACCACCATATTTTGAGCTATTTTTCCATATTTTGGTCCACAGAGTCATGTCTGGTCTCGTTTTTGGCGGGACGAGTTGACGTTTTTATTGGTAACATTTTAGGGCACGTGACATTTTTTGATCATTTCTATTCTGATTTTTGGGAGGCAGCATGAAAAAAACAGCAATTCATGAATTTCTTTTGGGGGGGGGGGGTTATTCCATGTGGTATAATTGATAAAGCAGTTTTATTCTTTGAGTCAGTTTTTTTATGTTTTGGCACTTTTATACAATAAAAACCTATTTTACTAAATAATTTTTGCATCGCTTTATTCTGAGGGCTATAACTTTACTTTTCCAGTGATGGAGCTGTATGGCGGCTCGTTTTTTGTGCGACAAGATGACATTTTCATTTTTGTTTGGCTGCATGCATGATGATAAAGCATTAATTTCGCCTTGTTTTTTATTTTTATGGTGTTCACTATAGGGGTTAACTAGTAGGACAGTTTTATAGGGCGGATCATTACGGCCCCTGGATACCAAATGTGTACTTTTATTGTTTACATTTTTTTTCATTAAAATATTTATTTAGAGATAGAATTTTATTTTATTTTTTTAAATATTTTTACAATTATTTTAAAAAGTTTTTCTTTTCTCTAACTTTTTTACATTGTCCCAATATGGGACAATCATTTTTAGCACGCTGCTCACTTCCATAGTATGCAGATGGGCATAGAATCATAGAATGGTAGAGTTGGAAGGGACCTCCTGGGTCATCTGGTCCAACCCCCGGCTCAAAGCAGGAGTCGCTAAATCATCCCAGACAGGTGTCTGTCCAGCCTCTGTGAGAAGACTTCCATGGAAGGAGAACTCACCACCTCTCATGGCAGCCTGTTCCACTCATTGATCACCCTGTCACCCTTCTAATATCTAATCTGCCTCCTCACATTCAGTTTCATCCCATTGCTTCTAGTCTTTCCTTTTGCAAATGAGAATAAAGATGATCCTTCGGCAATGTGACAGCCCTGGAGATATTTGTAGACAGCTATTAAGTCTCCTCTCAGTCTTTTTTGCAGCTAAACATTCCCAAATCCTGTAACCGTTCCTCATAGGACATGGTTTGCAGACCGGTCACCATTCTGGTCGCTCTTCTCTAAACTTGCTCCACTTTGTTGAGGTCTTTTTTAAAATGTGCCCAAAACTGGACACAGTATTCCAGATGAGGCCTGACCAAAGAGGAGTAGAGGGGAATAATTACTTCATGTGATCTAGACTGTATGCTTCTGTTAATAAATCCCAGAATTGTATTTGCCTTTTTGCTGCTGCATCACACTGTTGACTCATGTTCAGTCTGTGATCTATTAGTATATAAAAGGAAAAGAATCCAGCTCAACGATGCAGTGAAAGATCCGTAGCTTTATTTCACTTCAAAATAGCGTGTGAGGACAAAACATCAGCACATTAAAACCAAGATCAACGCGTTTCCGGTGACTGAGCACCCTTAATCATGTTTAAGGGTGCTCAGTCACCGGAAACGCGTTGATCTTGGTTTTAATGTGCTGATGTTTTGTCCTCACACGCTATTTTGAAGTGAAATAAAGCTACGGATCTTTCACTGCATCGTTGAGCTGGATTCTTTTCCTTTTATGTTTGCCTACGCCCTGACACAGCGGTTCCGTGCTCCGAGCCTCCGGGAATGTCGATATGGTGAGCTGGACTTTGTTTTTTCTTACTGATCTATTAGTATACCCAAGTCTTTTTCACACGTGCTGTTGCTTAGCCTCCCTCCTTATTCCTCCCATTCTGTATATGCTTTTTTCATTTTTATTGCCCACGTAGTACTTTGCATTTTTCTTTGTTAAAAACCATTCTGTTAGTTGCTGCCCACTGCTCCAGTTTATTTATATCTTTTTGAATCCTCTCTCTTCTCTAGTATTAGCTATCCCTCCTAGCTTTGTGTCATCAGCAAATGTAATCAGTGTGCCCTCAATTCCTTCATCTAAATCATTGATAAAGATGTTTGACAATACAGGGCTCAGGACAGAACCCTGTGGTACCCCACTTGAGACATTCTTCCAAATGGATGTGCCGCCACTTACAACAACTCTTTGGGTCCGATCACTAAGCCAGTTATGAATCCACCTAACAGTTGCCTTGTCCATACTTAGTCATTTTTTCAATAAGGATTGTGTGAGATACTTTGTGAAATGCTTAGCTGAAGTCAAGATATACTATATCTACAGCATTTCCCTGATGCACCCAGTCAGTGATTCTGTCATAGAAGGAAATTAAGTTAGTCTGACATGACTTATTAGTTACAAACCCATGCTGACTCTGTCACTTCATTCTTATCCAGGTACTTACATACATGTTGTTTAATATAATTTGTTCAAAGATCTTTCTTGGTATAGACGTCAGACTCACCAGCCTATAGTTCGCTGGATCCACCTTCTTCCCCTTTTTGAAGATAGGAACAACATTTGCTCTTCTCCAGTCTTCTGGGACTTCTCTTGTTCTCCAAGAATTTTCAAAGATTTATGGAGAGTGGTTCAAAAATTTCTTCTGCCATCTCCTTCAGTACTGTGGGGTATAATTCATCTGGACCTGGAGACTTGAATTCATTTATGCTAGCTAAGTGTTTCCTCGCTACCTTTCGGTTTATAGATATCCTGGATTCTTCTATTCCTTTACTAGGACAGTGAAGATCAGTCGATGTTACATTTCCTTTCTGAGAGAAAATGGATGCAAAATAGGAATTTAATAGTTCTGCCTTCTCAACATCCTTTCTTACCATATCATTTTCATCCTGTAAAAATCCTATAGCATCTTTGACTTTTCTTTTACTTTTGACATATCCCCAAAATCCTTTTTTCCTGCTTTTGACGTCTCTTGCAAGCCTTAATTCATTGTCAGCTTTAGATAATCTGATTTGTGCCCCGCAGGTTCTGCAGACAGCATTATATTCTTCTTTAGATATGCTTCCCTCTTTCCATTTGATAAACATTTATTTCTTCCTGTTAGCATGTGTTTAAGTTCTGTATATCCACCCTGGTTTCCTTAAATGCTTTGTATTCATCCCTCTTTTTGGAATTGTTAACGATTGTACTTTGATAATCTAATTTTTCAAGATTTCCCTTCCTGGACATTTTTGTCCTTATGGATATCCAACCATTGAATCCCTCCCTCTCTGAGTCCCTTAAAATCTGCCTTTCTGAAATCTAACCTTGATGTCTGAGTCTTCACAGGTCTTCCTCCTCTAGTTATCCAAAATTCTAAAATAGCATGATCGCTACCTCCTAGGGTCCCAGCCACTCTTACCTCCTCGGGTCCCAGCCACTCTTACCTCCTCAACCATTTCCTCCCTATTTATAAGGATTAGATCCAAGGTAGCAGATCCCCTTGTTTTCTCTCCTACCTTTTGGAAGTTAAAATTGTCAGCAAGAGAGGATAAGAATTTGTTTGACCTGTTAGTTTTGCCTGAGAGATTCCCAACAAATGTCTGGATAGTTGAAATCTCCCATGACCACCGTGTCATATTTTTGGAGAACTTGGCCATTTGATGCATAAAGAGTTCATCCATACCTTCAGCTTGCTCAGGCGGCCTGTAGTAAATGCCTACAATGGTGTCCTTTCTGTTGTTCTCTCCTTGTATTCTTACCCAGTTCCACAGAACTCCCAGTCTCTGAAGCTTGGATCTCTGTGCAGATATACACTTTTCTGACATACAGTGCGACAGTGTTTCTTGCAAATAAGTTGTATCCTTCTAGCCTTGTATTCCAATCATGTGTATCGTCCCAAGTTTCAGTGATTCCAATTACATCATATTTCTTCTCCTGGGTTAGTAGTTCCAATTCTCCTTGTTTGTTGCCCAGGCTGTGTGCATTCGTATAGAAACATTTTAGTTTGTGATTGACGACGTACTATCCCGTGATGGTCAAACTGGCCCAAGTCACATGGACGGAATAGTACATCTGATGTCAGAAAGGGGTTAATATGTCACAGTCTGGACAAATCCTTAACCCCTTGTAGACGCCACGATATGGGCGAGGGTGTATACAGGTCCCTTGCACCCCCTCTAAGGACGGAGATACGGGCGAGGGTGTATACAGGTCCCCCGCACCCCTTGTAAGGATGGATATGGAAGAGGGTGTATACAGGTCCCCCGCACCCCTTGTAAGGATGGATATGGAAGAGGGTGTATACAGGTCCCCAGCACCCCCTCTAAGGATGGAGATACGGGCGAGGGTGTATACAGGTCCCCCGCACCCCCTGTAAGGATGGAGATACGGTCGAGGGTGTATAAAGGTCCCCCGCACCCCCTGTAAGGATGGAGATACGGGCGAGGGTGTATACAGGTCCTCATCACCCCCCTGTAAGGATGGAGATACGAGCGAGGGTGTATACAGGTCCCCAGCACCCCCTGAAAGGATGGAGATATGGGCGAGGGTGTATACAGGTCCCCAGCACCCCCTGTAAGGATGAAGATACGGGCGAGGGTGTATACAGGTCCCCAGCACCCCCTGTAAGGATGGAGATACGGGAGAGGGTGTATACAGGTCCCCATCACCCCCCTGTAAGGATGGAGATACAGGCGAGGGTGTATACAGGTCCCCCGCACCCCCTGTAAGGATGGAGATACAGGCGAGGGTGTATACAGGTCCCCAGCACTCCCCTGTAAGGATGGAGATACGGTCGAGGGTGTATACAGGTCCCCCGCACCCCCTGTAAGGATGGAGATACGGGCGAGGGTGTATACAGGTCCTCATCACCCCCCTGTAAGGATGGAGATACGAGCGAGGGTGTATACAGGTCCCCAGCACCCCCTGTAAGGATGGAGATACGGGCGAGGGTGTATACAGGTCCTCATCACCCCCCTGTAAGGATGGAGATACGGGCGAGGGTGTATACAGGTCCCCCGCACCCCCTGTAAGGATGGAGATACAGGAGAGGGTGTATACAGGTCCCCAGCACTCCCCTGTAAGGATGGAGATACGGTCGAGGGTGTATACAGGTCCCCCGCACCCCCTGTAAGGATGGAGATACGGGCGAGGGTGTATACAGGTCCTCATCACCCCCCTGTAAGGATGGAGATACGGGCGAGGGTGTATACAGGTCCCCAGCACCCCCTGTAAGGATGGAGATACGGGCGAGGGTGTATACAGGTCCTCATCACCCCCCTGTAAGGATGGAGATACGAGCGAGGGTGTATACAGGTCCCCAGCACCCCCTGTAAGGATGGAGATACGGGCGAGGGTGTATACAGGTCCTCATCACCCCCCTGTAAGGATGGAGATACGGGCGAGGGTGTATACAGGTCCCCCGCACCCCCTGTAAGGATGGAGATACAGGAGAGGGTGTATACAGGTCCCCAGCACTCCCCTGTAAGGATGGAGATACGGTCGAGGGTGTATACAGGTCCCCCGCACCCCCTGTAAGGATGGAGATACGGGCGAGGGTGTATACAGGTCCTCATCACCCCCCTGTAAGGATGGAGATACGGGCGAGGGTGTATACAGGTCCCCCGCACCCCCTGTAAGGATGGAGATACAGGAGAGGGTGTATACAGGTCCCCAGCACTCCCCTGTAAGGATGGAGATACGGTCGAGGGTGTATACAGGTCCCCCGCACCCCCTGTAAGGATGGAGATACGGGCGAGGGTGTATACAGGTCCCCAGCAGCGCCTGAGAGTAGGACAGACGTGTCTCACCTGAAAGGAAACTCGCGGGTGATGCTGTACACCATGGTGCCTGACAGTGCCAGCAATTCCAGGAGGATGGACTTGAAGCTGAGCCCCTCCGCCGTCCCGGAGCGCAAGATCTTCACAATCTGCGGCACCTTCACTGCGAACAGAGAGGAAGCCATGAGGTTACATCAGCCATGAGACCATCCCAGAAACAAAGGGCCGTCCCCACAAATACACCGCCGCCCCAGTAATAGGTCGTTCCCCACCACTACACCGCCTCAGTAATGATGGGCCGTCCCCACAACCACACCGCCCCCCAGTAGCGATGGGCCGTCCCCACAACCACACTGCCCCCCAGTAGCGATGGTGCGTTGCTGCGACTGCAACTCTGCCTCAGTAACGATGGGCCGTCCCCACCACCAACCCAGTAGCGATGGTTTGTCTCTGAGACTGCACCACCGCCCCAATAACAATGGTCCGTCTCCGCGACTGCAACTCCGCCTCAGTAATGTTGGGCCGTCCCCACGACCGCACCACCCCATTGGCAATGGTCCGTCCCCACTACCACACCGCCCCCCAGTAGCGATGGTCCATCTCCGCGACTGCACCGCCGCCCCAGTAACGATGGTCCGTCTCCGTGACTGCACCGCCGCCTCAGTAACGATGGTCCGTCTCCGTGACTGCACCGCCGCCTCAGTAACGATGGGCCGTCCCCACAACCGCACCACCACCCCAGTTACGATGGGCCATGCCCGCGACCGCACTGCCTCCCCAATAACAATGGGCCGTTTCCACAACCACACCACCACCATGGTAATGATGGGCCGCCCTCACGAACCAAAGTACCGTCACGGTAACAATGGGCTGCCCCCCCTGACAACACTGCTCCAGTAATGATCGGCCGTACTGGCCATCAGCTAAGTCATATACGTACAGATCAGCCCCGTTGAGCATCTTACATATATAACAGCAGTGACTGAGGACAGTACAGGGACATGACGGGCCGTACTAATGATTACAGCCCCGACACTCAGGACTGAGGCGCCTCCTAGATGCAGCGCTCCCCTACGGCCGGGGCACACCCTCCATACTAGTACAGGACTCAGTCTACAAAGATTACTTCCATAAGTAAAAACTCAGTAGGAAAATACAATATGGTTTTTGAAACATTCAACAATTGCATAAAAATATTAAAAGAAGACATCATGGAGAGAAAAATCATTGGGCAAGTATACGAAACATATTCCTCTGAGGAAGCATCACCAGCGAAATGTGCGTAAAAGGGTGCATCCGGGAAATTCTCTGGATACAGGTCTTGTCGGTGGACATTGTGGGCTGCTCCTTGATTTAGCACCAGCACTGGAGAGTATGTGAAGCAGTGACCGCGTCATGCACACAATACTTAAGGATAGAGTAGATTGTGAGCCTTCGCAGGCAGGGTCCTCTCTCCTACTGTACCAGTTATGACTTGTATTGTTCAAGATTATTGTATTTGTTATTATGTATACCCCTCCTCACTTGTAAAGCGCCATGGAATAAATGGCGCTATAACAATAAATAATAATAATAATAATAATAATAGAGTCAGACAGGCGGCTTCACGGGAGCGCCAAGCTGGCGGTGGGAATGTGGCAATAAGGGTGGTACGCAGACGCTCCGGCCAGGTACCTCAGAAGAGGATCAGACAGGATGAACGTAAAATAGACCAGTCATGGAGAGCGCAAGCAACGTTGTACAGCTCGTGTTAAGTCTTCATTTATTAGTTTCCACAACGCGTTTCAGTGGAATGGCTCCGTCCTCCTCAGGTGGTAGTTATACATAGTGGGATAGGGAAGGTATGGGATGTAAATTCACGCGCCCCATTCAATATACAGACGCAGCACAAACACTTAGGAGTCCTACACGCAAAACAACCCGGGTTGGAATTTATCCGGGTTGCAGAGGAAGGTGAGGACTTGAGATTTCTAAGAATCTGATTTTTCCGAAGAATCGTTTTGGGTTGTGCGGGTATGTGTGTATATAGTATGGGGTCCCCTTTTCAGGATAAACCAGTATTTTTTAACAAGATTACGTATAGTCAAATGGGATTGGTTAAAATTAGTGATAAAACTCCAGTTCACCAAATCTGAGGATTTATCCGGCATGTTCTCCCTATATTTTATTTTGTCAATGCATTTCCTTTGTGTGAATGCTCTAGCCCTGGTGAAGGCATCACTAAACAACTTGTTAGGGTAGCCTTTACTCCTGAAACGATCTTTTAGAATCTCAGCCTCCGTACAGTTCTTTCTGACCCTCCAATATTGCCCATAAGGGATATTTCAGATCCACTTAGGGAGGTGGCCACTGCTGAAGCTGAGATAGCAGTTTACATCCACCTTTTTGAAGTGGGTGGAGGTTGAAAAACACCCAAATGGGTCGACGTATTGGATATATTAGCTGTGAATTTGAGTCCCCAAGAATTAGAGTTCAGGGACTGAACAAAATCTAGTGCTTCCCGTTGAGACCCAGTCCAGATGATGAAGAGGTCGTCAATGACGCGACGGTACATAGCAATTTTACCTAACGCCAATGGGGACTGCGCGATGAAGACAGATTTGAATGCCCCATAAACAAATTTGAACAACTGGGGGCAAATCATGTCCCCATCGCACAGCCGCTCACTTGGCGGTAAAAAACACCTTCAAAAGAGGAGACATTATTCTCAAGAACAAACATTATGGCTTTTTTCAAAAAAATACATTTGTAAGGGAGGTAGTTGATGATCAGTTGAAAAGAATTGAGAAACCGCCTCGAGACAATAATTTAATAAGGGAGAGTTATTGGATTTTTAAAGTTGGCACATTAGCCCCTGAGGGGTTAAACCTCACTATTGAGAAAGTCACGTAATATATGTACGTTGTTATAATTTTTTATGTATATTGTTTTTTTATTGGCTTTAAGGTTGGTTCTATTTATATGTGTTGTATATTGCATCCGTTTTTATATTTTTTAGTGCAGCCATAATCTGCATTTTTAATCATGTGGGCGTTCTGAAGAAATGCTTCCTAATTTCCATAGGCTCTTCCTCCTTTATATACCTTCCCTATCCCACTATGTGTAACTACCACCTGAGGAGGACGGAGCCATTCTGTTGAAACGCGTTGTGGAAACTAATAAATGAAGACTTAAGACGAGCTGAACTACGTCGCTTGCGCTCTCCATGATCGCTCCATTTTACTTTCATCATGCACACAATACTTGGCTTTGGACTTCTAGTTCTTTACTGGTTGCAATGATTTCTGGATGTTCACAGTCATTTTATTAGTCACTATTGAATAGAACAGATACAATGTAATATTGACTTGTGTGTGATCGGTTCTATTTCTTGTATCTGGATCTACGACTTGCTGTTGGCCTCTAGGTGGAGACCTTGCTGCCAACACCATCCATGATATTGGCGCATGTGGTATGTAACGTCCATCCTTTCTCCATACGGCACTGCACTTTATACATATATGTAAATGATCACTCGGAATCGTACTCTGGACCGATGACACGACACTTTGTATACTTACCCCATGATTTCTCTCTGCCTGACGTCTTCCTTTAATAAGTTTTCATGCGTTTGTTGAATGATTCAATAAAGATATTGCACTTTCCTACTGAGTTTCTGCTGATGGGAGTCATCTTTGTAGCCTAGGATTGCTACTTCTGAATATGGCCATCTAGTCCAGGACTCACCCAGGATGGAGCCGACGATGATCCCGATCCCCAAGATCTTACTGATCAGAATCTTCACACAATCAACTGCAAGAAGAAACAGAACATCAGCAACAGGACCCCGACCATGAGAGGGGAGAGGGGTACACAGCCCACCCGCAGAAGGGACCCTGAGCAGCACCCCAACATGACCCCGACCAAGAGAGGGGTGCGGGGTACACAGCCTACCTGCAGAAGGGACCCTGACCATGAGAGGGGTGAGGGTACACAGCCCACCTGCAGAAAGAACCCTGAGCAGCACCCCAACACGACCCTGACCATGAGAGGAGCGCGGGGTACAGTCCCCCTGCAGAAGGGACCCTGATCAGCACCCCAACATGACCCCGACAATGAGAGGGGTGCGGGGTACACAGCCCACCTGCAGAAGGGACCCTGACCATGAGAGGGGTGAGGGTACACAGCCCACCTGCAGAAAGGACCCTGAGCAGCACTCCAACATGATCCCGACCATGAGAGGGTTGCGGGGTACACAGCCCACCTGCAGAAGGGACCCTGAGCAGCACTCCAACATGACCCCGACCATGAGAGGGACGCGGAGTATACAGCCCACCTGCAGAAGGGACCCTGAGCAGCACCCCAACACGACCCTGACCATGAGAGGAGCGCGGGGTACACAGTCCACCTGCAGAAGGGACCCTGATCAGCACCCCAACATGACCCCGACAATGAGAGGGGTGCGGGGTACACAGCCCACCTGCAGAAGGGACCCTGATCAGCACCCCGACCATGAGAGCGGCGTGGAGTACACTGCCCACCTGCAGAAGGGACCCTGAGCAGCACCCCAACACGATCCCCACCATGAGGGGCGAGGGGTACACAGCCCACCTGCAGAAGGGACCCTGAGCAGCACCCCAACAGGACCCTGACCATGAGAGGGGCACGGGGTACACAGCCCACCTGCAGAAGGGACCCCCGAGCAGCACCCCAACATGACCCGACCAAGAGAGGGATGCGGGGTACACATCCCACCTGCAGAAGGGACCCTGAGCAGCACCCCAACAGGACCCTGACCATGAGAGGGGCGCGGGGTACACAGCCCACCTGCAGAAGAGACCCTAAGCAGCACCCCAACAGGACCCTGACCATGAGAGGGGCGCGGGGTATACAGCCCACCTGCAGAAGGGACCCCGAGCAGCACCCCAACAGGACCCTGACCATGAGAGGGGCGCGGGGTATACAGCCCACCTGCAGAAGAGACCCTAAGCAGCACCCCAACAGGACCCTGACCATGAGAGGGGCGCGGGGTATACAGCCCACCTGCAGAAGGGACCCCGAGCAGCACCCCAACATGACCCCGACCAAGAGAGGGATGCGGGGTACACAGCCCACCTGCAGAAGGGACCCTGAGCAGCACCCCAACACGACCCCAACCATGAGAGGGGTGCAGGGTATACAGTCAACCTGCAGAAGGGACCCTGAGCAGCACCCCAACATGACCCCAACCATGAGGGGCGAGGGGTACACAGCCCACCTGCAGAAGGGACCCCGAGCAGCACCCCAACATGACCCCAACCATGAGGGGCGAGGGGTACACAGCCCACCTGGAGAAGTTCCCCTAAGCAGCACGTCAACATGGCCTCGATCATGAAGGGGAGCAGGGTACACATCCCCACCTTCAGAAGTGAGGACCCCTGAGCAACACCCCAACTATGAAAGGTATGCAGGTTACACGGTCCCGACCATGAGAGGTGAACAGGATACACAGCCCTACCTGCAGAAGGGAGAAGGGGCCCTGAGCAGCACCCCAACACGACCCCAACCATGAGAGAGGTACAGGGTATACAGCCCCACCTGAAGAAGGGCCCCTGATCACCACTCTAATATGGCCCCGACGATGAGAGGGGCGCAGGGTGTACAGCCCCACTTGCAGAAGGGAGAAAGGTCCATAAGCGCACCCTAACATCACCCCGACTATGAAAGGTTTGCAGGTTACACGGCCCCAACCACGAGAGGGGCACAGGGTACACAGCCCTACCTGCACAAGGGAGAAGGGCCACTGAGCAGCATCCCAACACGACCATGAGAGCGGAGCAGGGTGCACAGCCCACCTGCAGAAGGGAGGACCCCTGAGCAGCACCCCAACATGACCCCGACCATGAGAGAGGTACAGGGTATACAGCCCCACCTGAAGAAGGGAGGACCCCTGAGCAG
This sequence comes from Ranitomeya variabilis, assembly GCF_051348905.1. Lineage (NCBI taxonomy): Eukaryota > Metazoa > Chordata > Amphibia > Anura > Dendrobatidae > Ranitomeya > Ranitomeya variabilis. The sequence goes on along the minus strand of NC_135236.1, from coordinate 6,060,231 downwards.
CACCCCAACATGACCCCGACCATGAGAGAGATGCAGGGTATACAGCCCACCTGCAGAAGGGAGGACCCCTGAGCAGCACCCCAACATGACCCCGACCATGAGAGAGGTACAGGGTATACAGCCTCACCTGAAGAAGGGCCTCTGAGCACCACTCTAATATGGCCCCGACGATGAGGGGCGCAGGGTGTACAGCCCCACTTGCAGAAAGGAGAAAGGTCCATAAGCAGCACCCCAACATCACCCCGACTATGAAAGGTTTGCAGGTTACACGGCCCCAACCACGAGAGGGGCACAGGGTACACAGCCCTACCTGCACAAGGGGGAAGGGCCACTGAGCAGCATCCCAACATGACCCCGACCATGAGAGCGGAGCAGGGTATACAGCCCACCTGCAGAAGGGAGAAGGGCCACTGAGCAGCATCCCACACGACCCCGACCATGAGAGAGGTGCGGGGTATACAGGCCACCTGCAGAAGGGAGGACCCCTGAACAGCACCCCAACCATGAGAGGTGCAGGGTATTCAGGCCACCTGCAGAAGGGAGGACCCCTGAGCAGCACCCCAACCATGAGAGGTGCACGTATAGAGCCCACCTGCAGAAGGGAGGACCCTAGAGCAGCACCCCAACATGACCCCGACCATGAGAGAGGTGCATGTATACAGCCCACCTGCAGAAGGGAGAAGGGCCACTGAGCAGCATCCCAACACGACCCCGACCATGAGAGAGGTGCGGGGTATACAGGCCACCTGCAGAAGGGAGGACCCCTGAACAGCACCCCAACCATGAGAGGTGCACGTATACAGCCCACCTGCAGAAGGGAGGACCCTAGAGCAGCACCCCAACATGACCCCGACCATGAGAGAGGTGCATGTATACAGCCCACCTGCAGAAGGGAGGACCCCTGAGCAGCACCCCAACATGACACCGACCATGAGAGAGGTGCAGGTATACAGCCCACCTGCAGAAGGGAGGACCCCTGAGCGGAACCCCAACATGGCCCCGACCATGAGAGGTGAAAAGTATAGAGCCCACCTGCAGAAGGGAGGACCCCTGAGCAGCACCCCAACATGACACCGACCATGAGAGAGGTGCAGGTATACAGCCCACCTGCAGAAGGGAGGACCCCTGAGCGGAACCCCAACATGACACCGACCATGAGAGAGGTGCAGGGTATACAGCCCCACCTGAAGAAGGGCCCCTGATCACCACTCTAATATGGCCCCGACGATGAGAGGGGCGCAGGGTGTACAGCCCCACTTGCAGAAGGGAGAAAGGTCCATAAGCGCACCCTAACATCACCCCGACTATGAAAGGTTTGCAGGTTACACGGCCCCAACCACGAGAGGGGCACAGGGTACACAGCCCTACCTGCACAAGGGAGAAGGGCCACTGAGCAGCATCCCAACACGACCATGAGAGCGGAGCAGGGTGCACAGCCCACCTGCAGAAGGGAGGACCCCTGAGCAGCACCCCAACATGACCCCGACCATGAGAGAGGTACAGGGTATACAGCCCCACCTGAAGAAGGGAGGACCCCTGAGCAGCACCCCAACATGACCCCGACCATGAGAGAGATGCAGGGTATACAGCCCACCTGCAGAAGGGAGGACCCCTGAGCAGCACCCCAACATGACCCCGACCATGAGAGAGGTACAGGGTATACAGCCCCACCTGAAGAAGGGCCTCTGAGCACCACTCTAATATGGCCCCGACGATGAGGGGCGCAGGGTGTACAGCCCCACTTGCAGAAAGGAGAAAGGTCCATAAGCAGCACCCCAACATCACCCCGACTATGAAAGGTTTGCAGGTTACACGGCCCCAACCACGAGAGGGGCACAGGGTACACAGCCCTACCTGCACAAGGGGGAAGGGCCACTGAGCAGCATCCCAACATGACCCCGACCATGAGAGCGGAGCAGGGTATACAGCCCACCTGCAGAAGGGAGAAGGGCCACTGAGCAGCATCCCAACACGACCCCGACCATGAGAGAGGTGCGGGGTATACAGGCCACCTGCAGAAGGGAGGACCCCTGAACAGCACCCCAACCATGAGAGGTGCAGGGTATTCAGGCCACCTGCAGAAGGGAGGACCCCTGAGCAGCACCCCAACCATGAGAGGTGCACGTATAGAGCCCACCTGCAGAAGGGAGGACCCTAGAGCAGCACCCCAACATGACCCCGACCATGAGAGAGGTGCATGTATACAGCCCACCTGCAGAAGGGAGAAGGGCCACTGAGCAGCATCCCAACACGACCCCGACCATGAGAGAGGTGCGGGGTATACAGGCCACCTGCAGAAGGGAGGACCCCTGAACAGCACCCCAACCATGAGAGGTGCACGTATAGAGCCCACCTGCAGAAGGGAGGACCCTAGAGCAGCACCCCAACATGACCCCGACCATGAGAGAGGTGCATGTATACAGCCCACCTGCAGAAGGGAGGACCCTAGAGCAGCACCCCAACATGACCCCGACCATGAGAGAGGTGCATGTATACAGCCCACCTGCAGAAGGGAGGACCCCTGAGCAGCACCCCAACATGACACCGACCATGAGAGAGGTGCAGGTATACAGCCCACCTGCAGAAGGGAGGACCCCTGAGCAGCACCCCAACATGACACCGACCATGAGAGAGGTGCAGGTATACAGCCCACCTGCAGAAGGGAGGACCCCTGAGCGGAACCCCAACATGGCCCCGACCATGAGAGGTGAAAAGTATAGAGCCCACCTGCAGAAGGGAGGACCCCTGAGCAGCACCCCAACATGGCCCCGACCATGAGAGAGGTGCATGTATACAGCCCACCTGCAGAAGGGAGGACCCTAGAGCAGCACCCCAACATGACCCCGACCATGAGAGAGGTGCATGTATACAGCCCACCTGCAGAAGGGAGGACCCCTGAGCAGCACCCCAACATGACCCCGACCATGAGAGAGGTGCATGTATACAGCCCACCTGCAGAAGGGAGGACCCCTGAGCAGCACCCCAACATGACACCGACCATGAGAGAGGTGCAGGTATACAGCCCACCTGCAGAAGGGAGGACCCCTGAGCAGCACCCCAACATGACACCGACCATGAGAGAGGTGCAGGTATACAGCCCACCTGCAGAAGGGAGGACCCCTGAGCGGAACCCCAACATGGCCCCGACCATGAGAGGTGAAAAGTATAGAGCCCACCTGCAGAAGGGAGGACCCCTGAGCAGCACCCCAACATGGCCCCGACCATGAGAGAGGTGCAGGTATACAGCCCACCTGCAGAAGGGAGGACCCCTGAGCAGCACCCCAACATGGCCCCGACCATGAGAGAGGTGCAGGTATACAGCCCACCTGCAGAAGGGAGGACCCCTGAACAGCACCCCAACCATGCATTTTCCATGCGTTGTACAGTACCAAGTAAACGTATGGAAAACAAAATCCGCAGTGCCCATGATGAGGAAAAAACGTGTGGAAACGCAGCGGTTTATATTCCGCAGCATGTCAATCTTTGTGCGGATTCTGCAGTGGTTTACACCTGCTCCATAATAGAAATCCGCAGGTGTAAAACAACAGGTGGAATCCACACAAAAACCGTGGTAAATCCGTGGGTAATTCGAAGCGCGGTTTACCTGCGGATTTTGCAAAAACAGTGCGGGAAAAATCCGCACACCAATCCGCAATGTGGGCACATTGCCCCTCTCGTGTTCAGGCTATGTACACAAACCCACCTGCAGAATGGACCCTAAACAGCACCACAACATGACCATGAAAGGGGCGCAGGGTACGCAGTTTTACCTAAAGAAGAACCTCTGTGCAACATCCCAACATGGCCCCAACCATCAGAGGGGTGCGGGGTACAAAGCTACACCTGCAGAAAGAAGGGCCCATGATCAGCATCCCAACACAAGTGGGGCGCAAGATACAAAACCCCACCTGGGGAAGAGCCCTAAAGTAGCACCCCAACACGGCCCAAAATAAGGGGAACTGAGTACACAGCCCACCTAGAGGAACCCCTAAGCAGCACCCCAACATGGCCCCGATCACGAGAGGGGTACAGGGTCCATATTGGGGACTCAGAGCCCCTCAGTCTGGGGGTTGGGTCCATATTAAGAGCTCAGTGCCCCTCAATTGGGGGCTCGTTACATATTGGGGGCTCGTTACATGTCGTGGGCTCAGTGCCCCTCAGTTGGGGGCTCCTTACATGTCGGGAGCTCAGTTCCCCTCAGTCGGGGGCTGGTTACATGTCGGGGGCTCAGTTCCCCTCAGTCGGGGCTCCTTACATGTCGGGAGCTCAGTTCCCCTCAGTCGGGGGCTGGTTACATGTCGGGGGCTCAGTTCCCCTCAGTCGGGGCTCCTTACATGTCGGGAGCTCAGTTCCCCTCAGTCGGGGGCTGGTTACATGTCGGGGGCTCAGTTCCCCTCAGTCGGGGCTGGTTACATGTCGGGGGCTCAGTTCCCCTCAGTCGGGGGCTGGTTACATGTCGGGGGCTCAGTGCTCCTCAGTCGGGGGCTGGTTACATGTCGGGGGCTCAGTAGTCCTCAGTCGGGGGCTGGTTACATGTCGGGGGCTCAGTGCTCCTCAGTCGGGGGCTCAGTGCTCCTCATTCGGGGCCTCGTTACATGTCGGGGGTTCAGTACTCCTCAGTCGGGGGCTGGTTACATGTCGGGGGGCTCAGTGCTCCTCAGTCGGGGGCTGGTTACATGTCGGGGCTCAGTGCTCCTCAGTCGGGGGCTCGTTACATGTCAGGGGCTCAGTGCTCCTCAGCCGGGGGCTGGTTACATATCGGGGGCTCAGTACTCCTCAGTCGGGGGCTGGTTACATGTCGGGGGCTCAGTGCTCCTCAGTCGGGGGCTCATTGCTCCTCAGTCGGGGGCTCGTTACATGTCGGGGGCTCAGTGCTCCTCAGTCGGGGGCTCGTTACATGTCGGGGGCTCAGTGCTCCTCAGTCGGGGGCTCAGTTCCCCTCAGTCGGGGGCTTGTTACATGTCGGGGGCTCGTTATATGTCGGTGGCTCAATACTCCTCAGTCAGGGGCTCGTTACATGTCAGGGCTCAGCTCCCCTCAGTCGGGGGCTGGTTACATGTCGGGGGCTCAGTGCTCCTTAGTCAGGGGCTCAATGCTCCTCAGTCGGGGGCTGGTTACATGTTGGGGGCTCAGTGCTCCTCAGTCGGGGGCTGGTTACATGTTGGGGGCTCAGTGCTCCTCAGTCGGTGTCTCGTTACATGTTGGGGGCTCAGTGCTCCTCAGTCGGGGGCTGGTTACATGTTGGGGGCTCAGTGCTCTTCAGTCGGTGGCTCGTTACATGTTGGGGGCTCAGTGCTCCTCAGTGGGGGGCTCGTTACATATTGGGGGCTCAGTGTTCCTCAGTCGGGTGCTGGTGACATATTGGGGGCTCAGTGCTCCTCAGTTGGTGGCTTGTTACATGTGGGGGGCTCAGTTCCCCGCAGTCGGGGGCTCAGTGCTCCTCAGTCGGGGGCTCATTACATGTCGGGGGCTCAGTGTTCCTCAGTCGGGGGCTCGTTACATGTCGGGGACTCAGTGCTCCTCAGTCGGGGGCTCAGTGCTCCTCAGTCGGGGGCTGGTTACATGTCGGGGGCACGTTACATGTCGGGGGCTCAGTGCTCCTCAGTCGGGGGCTCGTTACATATCGGGTGCTCAGTGCTCCTCCGTCGGGGGCTCGTTACATATTGGGGGCTCAGTGCTCCTCCGTCGGGGGCTCGTTACATGTCAGGGGCTCAGTGCTCCTCAGTCGGGGGCTCGTTACATATTGGGGGCTCAGTGCTCCTCAGTCGGGGGCTCGTTACATGTCGGGGGCTCAGTGCTCCTCAGTCGGGGGCTCGTTACATATCGGGTGCTCAGTGCTCCTTCGTCAGGGGCTCGTTACATATCGGGTGCTCAGTGCTCCTCCGTCGGTGGCTCGTTACATGTCAGGGGCTCAGTTCCCCTCAGTCGGGGGCTCAGTGCTCCTCAGTCGGCGGCTCGTTACATGTCGGGGGCTCAGTTCCCCTCAGTCGGGGGCTCGTTACATGTCGGGGGCTCAGTTCCCCTCAGTCGGGGGCTCGTTACATGTCGGGGGCTCAGTGCTCCTCAGTCGGGGGCTCGTTACATGTCGGGGCCTCAGTGCTCCTCAGTCGGGGGCTCGTTATATGTCGGGGGCTCGTTATATATTGGGGGCTCAGTGCTCCTCAGTGGGGGGCTCGTTACATATCGGGTGCTCAGTGCTCCTCCGTCGGTGGCTCGTTACATGTTGGGGGCTCAGTGCTCCTCCGTCGGTGGCTCGTTACATGTCGGGGGCTCAATACTCCTCAGTCGGGGGCTCGTTACATGTCGGGGCCTCAGTGCTCCTCAGTCGGGGGCTCGTTATATATTGGGGGCTCAGTGCTCCTCAGTGGGGGGCTCGTTACATATCGGGTGCTCAGTGCTCCTCCGTCGGTGGCTCGTTACATGTTGGGGGCTCAGTGCTCCTCCGTCGGTGGCTCGTTACATGTCGGGGGCTCAATACTCCTCAGTCGGGGGCTCGTTACATGTCGGGGCCTCAGTGCTCCTCAGTAGGGGACTCGTTACATGTCGGGGCCTCAGTGCTCCTCAGTCGGGGGGGCTCGTTACATGTCGGGGCCTCAGTGCTCCTCAGTCGGGGGCTCGTTACATGTCGGGGCCTCAGTGCTCCTCAGTCGGGGGCTCGTTACATGTCGGGGCCTCAGTGCTCCTCAGTCGGGGGCTCGTTACATGTCGGGTGCTCAGTGCTCCTCCGTCGGTGGCTCGTTACATGTCGGGGCCTCAGTGCTCCTCAGTCGGGGGCTCGTTACATGTCGGGTGCTCAGTGCTCCTCCGTCGGTGGCTCGTTACATGTTGGGGGCCTCAGTGCTCCTCAGTCGGGGGCTCGTTACATGTCGGGGCCTCAGTGCTCCTCAGTCGGGGGCTCGTTACATGTCGGGTGCTCAGTGCTCCTCCGTCGGTGGCTCGTTACATGTCGGGGGCTCAATACTCCTCAGTCGGGGGCTCGTTACATGTCGGGGCCTCAGTGCTCCTCAGTAGGGGACTCGTTACATGTCGGGGCCTCAGTGCTCCTCAGTCGGGGGGGCTCGTTACATGTCGGGGCCTCAGTGCTCCTCAGTCGGGGGCTCGTTACATGTCGGGGCCTCAGTGCTCCTCAGTCGGGGGCTCGTTACATGTCGGGGCCTCAGTGCTCCTCAGTCGGGGGCTCGTTACATATCGGGTGCTCAGTGCTCCTCCGTCGGTGGCTCGTTACATGTTGGGGGCTCAGTGCTCCTCCGTCGGTGGCTCGTTACATGTCGGGGGCTCAATACTCCTCAGTCGGGGGCTCGTTACATGTCGGGGCCTCAGTGCTCCTCAGTAGGGGACTCGTTACATGTCGGGGCCTCAGTGCTCCTCAGTCGGGGGCTCGTTACATGTCGGGGCCTCAGTGCTCCTCAGTCGGGGGCTCGTTACATGTCGGGGCCTCAGTGCTCCTCAGTCGGGGGCTCGTTACATGTCGGGGCCTCAGTGCTCCTCAGTCGGGGGCTCGTTACATGTCGGGGCCTCAGTGCTCCTCAGTCGGGGGCTCGTTACATGACGGGGGATCAGTTCCCCTCAGTCGGGGGCTGGTTACATGTCGGGGGCTCAGTTCCCCTCAGTCGGGGGCTGGTTACATGTCGGGGGCTCAGTTCCCCTCAGTCGGGGGCTGGTTACATGTCAGGGGCTCAGCGCTCCTCAGTCGGGGGCTGGTTACATGTTGGGGGCTCAGTGCTCCTCAGTCGGTGGGTCGTTACATATCGGGTGCTCAGTGCTCCTCAGTCGGGGGCTCGTTACATATCGGGTGCTCAGTGCTCCTCAGTTGGGGGCTCGTTACATGTTGGGGGCTCAGTGCTCCTCAGTGGGGGGTCGTTACATGTCGGGGGATCAGTTCCCCTCAGTCGGGGGCTCGTTACATGTCGGGGGCTCAGTTCCCCTCAGTCGGGGGCTCGTTACATGTTGGGGGCTCAGTGCTCCTCAGTCGGTGGGTCGTTACATGTCAGGGGCTCGTTACATGTCGGGGCCTCAGTGCTCCTCAGTCGGGGGCTCGTTACATGTCAGGGGCTCAGACAGTGCTCCTCAGTCGGGGGCTCGTTACATGTCAGTGGCTCAGTGCTCCTCAGTCGGGGGCTCGTTACATGTCGGTGGCTCAGTGCTCCTCAGTCGGGGGCTCGTTACATGTCGGGGCCTCAGTGCTCCTCAGTCGGGGGCTCGTTACATGTCGGGGGCTCAGACAGTGCTCCTCAGTCGGGGGCTGGTTACATGTCGGGGGCTCAGTGCTCCTCAGTCGGGGGCTCGTTATATGTCGGTGACAATACTCCTCAGTCGGGGGCTCATTACATGTCAGGGGCTCATTTCCCCTCAGTCGGGGGCTTGTTACATGTCGGGGGATCAGTTCCCCTCAGTCGGGGGCTCGTTACATGTCGGGGGCTCAGTGCTCCTCAGTCGGGGGCTCGTTACATGTCGGGGGATCAGTTCCCCTCAGTTGGGGGCTCGTTACATGTCGGGGGCTCAGTGCTCCTCAGTCGGGGGCTTGTTACATGTCGGGGGCTCATTTCCCCTCAGTCGGTGGCTCGTTACATGTCGGGGGCTCAGTGTTCCTCAGTCGGGGGCTCGTTACATGTCGGGGGCTCAGTGCTCCTCAGTCGGGGGCTCAGTGCTCCTCAGTCGGGGGCTCGTTACATGTCGGGGCCTCGTTATGTCAGTGGCTCAATACTCCTCAGTCGGGGGGCTGGTTACATGTCGGGGGCTCAATACTCCCCAGTCGTGGGCTGGTTACATGTCGGGGGCTCATTTCCCCTCAGTCGGGGGCTTGTTACATGTCGGGGGCTCATTTCCCCTCAGTCGGGGGCTGGTTACATGTCGGGGGCTCAGACAGTGCTCCTCAGTCGGGGGCTGGTTATATGTCGGTGGCTCAATACTCCTCAGTCGGGGGCTGGTTATATGTCGGTGGCTCAATACTCCTCAGTCGGGGGCTTGTTACATGTCGGGGGCTCATTTCCCCTCAGTCGGGGGCTTGTTACATGTCGGGGGCTCAGTTCCCCTCAGTCGGGGGCTTGTTACATGTCGGGGGCTCATTTCCCCTCAGTCGGGGGCTTGTTACATGTCGGGGGCTCGTTACATGTCGGGGGCTCAGTGCTCCTCAGTCGGGGGCTCGTTACATGTCGGGGGCTCAGTGCTCCTCAGTCGGGGGCTTGTTACATGTCGGGGGCTCATTTCCCCTCAGTCGGGGGCTTGTTACATGTCGGGGGCTCGTTACATGTCGGGGGCTCAGTGCTCCTCAGTCGGGGGCTCGTTACATGTCGGGGGCTCAGTGCTCCTCAGTCGGGGGCTTGTTACATGTTGGGGGCTCAGTTCCCCTCAGTCGGGGGCTGGTTATATGTCGGTGGCTCAATACTCCTCAGTCGGGGGCTTGTTACATGTCGGGGGCTCATTTCCCCTCAGTCGGGGGCTTGTTACATGTCGGGGGCTCATTTCCCCTCAGTCGGGGGCTGGTTACATGTCGGGGGCTCCCGGTTCTGTTCACACCGTGCAGCAGGTTGTACTGGAGGAAGAACTCGTCATAGCAGCGCTCAGGGAGCATCCCCGGGACCAGCAGGCTCCGCAGCGTCTCCATTGTGTGCAGGTCACAGCTGAGCCGCTCATCTGTCTCTTCCTGCTTCCTCCTGCCGCACCTGTGACGTCACATCCGTCACCCTGTTGTCCGCCATGTTAGGTGAGGCAGCGGAACTTCCGCCCATGGACTCTACAAGGAATCCAAACCTTTATCCCCTCCCGTACCTGCGGCAGAGTGACTGAAATGAGCTGAGACATCGTGAGGACAAGGGTGACAAATGGAGAATAATGGCGGCTCTTGACGGTGAGGAAACACAGCTGTGAAGAAAAGGCGGGAAAGGACGCCGATCCCTGCCCCGCCCCCCGAGCACTGGGCGGGAAAAGTGTGACAGGAAAGTGTGACACTGACGGTAAGATCGGATAGACGGTTCATGGCTGCACGGTAACGGACAGCGTGGCCACCAACATGGAGTCCGAGAACAATGAAGAGAGCCATGTGCCAGATGATGAGGGGCTGCCCTGGGAGCGGGGGCTTCGGCCGCTGTGTGCGGGGACGGTCGCCCTCTGCTCTTTGTATTACGTCCATCTGATGAAGGAGAGACGTAGACGGGAATGTGACCGGCGGAGGAGGATGTTACGCTTCCAGCGCACCAGGGCGAGGGAGCGCCTGCGCTTTGCCGTCCTCTGGACATGGCGGCTGCTGGGCCGCCGGGACGGTTGTGTCACATCATGGGCGCCAGATTCCGAGCCGCCAGCGAGTCCGATGTGGAGTGACGTCGACTCTTCGGCGCTCTGGAGCACGGTGATGGAGAAAACCTTGTCCCCCTCGGACTGGATGGAGAGCTTTCGCGTCACAAAGTCAACCTTTAACTATCTGTGCCATGAGCTTCGGCCAGTCCTCCAGAAAATGGATGCCAGCGTGGGTCATGCCATCCCGCCAGAGGTGCAGGTGGCCATCACCTTGTGGCGCCTCGGCTCTACGTGTGAATACCTAACCACTCAGAAAATCTTTGGAGTATCACGTTCCGCTCTATGTAAGATTGTCCAGGATGTCTGTGAGGCGATGGTCTCCATCCTTACCCCCAAGTTCATCTCCGTTCCTGAAGGAGACTTTCTTCGGGACACAGTGAAGGGTTTTGAGCAGCGTTACGGTATCCCGCGGCTGGCTGGCGTCATCGGCACCTTCCATGTCCCTGTAACCCCCCCTGAAGAAGGCGCTGGGCAGTATTTCAATAGCAAAGGCTGGCACTCTGTGGTACTCCAGGCCGTCGTAGACTCATCCCTTTGCTTCTGGGACCTGAATATCGGCAGTCCCGGAAACTCCTCCGACTGTCAGGTTTTATTGAAGTCGGAGCTTTATGAGTGGGGGTCGGAAGGAACTCTGTTCCCTAACACAAGCTACTCTGCAGACGGGATGGAAGTACCCATCCACCTGTTAGGATCCCGTTCGTATCCCCTTCTGCCCTGGCTGATGACGCCTTTTTCCGCAGAGTCACGTCCAGAGCGGTCAGAACTGAATAGGCAGTTTTTTTCTGCCCTGCGCGTGTCTCCAGTGGCTTTCGGACGCCTCGGTGGCCGTTGGTGTTGTCTGTTAAAACGCAGTGGCCTTAATCTCTCATTCCTACCGACTTTAATTGCCGCCTGCTGCACTCTCCATAATATTTGCGAGTCTCGTGGGGATCCATTCCAAGAGCGATGGCTAGAAAAAGCCACAGAGGAAGAACTGGAACAGCCAAGTGAGTGTGAAGAGGAAGAGTCCGACCCAGAACGTATGCCGGAGGAGATTCGAGATGCCCTTGCCAATAGTGTATGGGCACAAAATGGTGCATTGTAAAGAAGGTCAGGACAGGTCCGAAAACCTCATCAGAATAGTATGATCATGCGGATTCCTACACTCTGAATAGCCCTAAAGTAGGAGCATCTTCATATCTCCAGAACAAGACATAAGTATACAAGATGGATAGGACTTATGACATGAAAATTATTCATATGATAACCCTTTTAAGTACAAGAACCCTCCTTTTATTCTAGCTCCATTCTTATTTTTCATGATGTATTTATGAATACCGTATTTTTCAGACTACAAGACGCACCGGACCATAAGACGCACCCCAAATTCTCAAAAGGAAAATGGGGAAAAAAATTAATGTGTCAAATCGTGAGCCTTCTTACAGTCTGAGTTCAGCTTACCGGGGGGGGGGATCGGCAGCGCTTGTGGAGCATGGTCACAAGGTATTCGGTGGTCTGGCAATATGACCCCTATCCCAGACTGGTTCGGTGGTGCGGCCGGCTCCGCTGGCATTTTGTGAAAGCCCGGAGGCCCCCGCACATCCATTGCTGAAATGCGGTGGCCTCTGGGAAATTCCATCCCAGGCTGGTGCTGCAGGTCTCTTTGGCGCTCTGAGGTGCGGCGCATGCTCAGATTGAGATCTTGGCAACGAGATCTCAGGACAAGATCTTGTTGCCGAGATCGCAGTCTGATCATGCGCCGCCCCCGGAGGCCACCTCATCGCAGCAGATTGAGATCTCGGCAACGAAATCGTGCCGAGATCTCAATCTGAGCATGTGGTGCCCCTGGCGGCCATCTTTCTGGAGGCCACTGCATCAATGGATGTGCGAGGGCCTCCGGGCTTTCACAAAATGCCGGCAGAGCCCCCTGTACCACAAAGTGCCAAAGAGACCTGCTGTACCAGCTTGGTAAGGGAGTGATCATCACCCTGCAATGTCAGACCGGGGCTGCCGTAGAATCGCCCGACTCCTACTGCCACAACACTATTTGTAAGTATATTCCGACTATAAGACCCACCCCCATTTTCCCCAAAACGTTTTTTGGGAAAAAGTGCATCTTATAGTCCGAAAAATACAGTACATCATAGCTTACTTGTCTTGTGTCAGTGCAGAATACGACTACATGAAATATAGTATGGTCATTAGGCTAAAATGGCGCAGCTTCATGATAAAGTCACATCCTCATTGTTTCACTATGCCAAGCTCTTAGTGTCTGGTCTCCAGATGATGCCGGGATATGAAACATGTTTGGATAGGATCTAAAATGTTATTATTGCTCCCTGGGCTGTGCAGTCGGTAAGCCACAGTTCCGACTCCTGGATTTTATCAGGTTCCGACTCCTTCATAAATGGCCAATTCGTAACAGTAAATTTACTGTTGTAAAATATTAACATCGTGCTTATTCAGTTTCTCACCATCATATAAGTAATCAGACCACTTAGAGCAAAAACTATATTTATTAGAATACAATTAGACTATAGCAAATAACTTTTATAAACTTTTCTAAACTCTTGTAAGTAAATATGCAATAAACACTTATGCAGTTAAGAAGAAATCTATAAATTTGTCCTCAGAAAAAGTATTGCCTCTGTCAGATCCTCCTTCATGGATGCCCTCAAATCTGATCTAATTATTTTGAGAGCAGAGAACAACCTCTACACTAACTTGGGTTGGTGGCAAAGCAGTAACCACTCGGGCAACATCTCTGACAATGTCAGGATACAGAGGAATCGCTTGTTGCACTGTTATTTTTGATGAACCGTCAAATTTCTCAATTTCTTTCAGTGCACATGAAAAATTCTGCTGAAATGTACTGGCTGTGTTCTTTGATGGGGATGACTCTTCTTCTATGCGAGAACGCTTTGCACGGTCCTTGTGATCCAAATATTTTTCGAAATTAAATTCTTCATCAGTTGATGAGGGTGAAGATGTGGCAGGACGACAAAATTCCTCTTGTTCCTCCTGACTGTTCTGCAACCCTTTCATCCTTACTGCTATTTCAAACAGAGCTTCTTTTCCTTTAGTTAGCTGTTGATCATCTAGAAGAATCCGATGCATTGGGTCTACATAAACAGCTGCCAAAAGAATGTTATTTTGTAATAGTAGCTCCTCTCTCCGTTTCATTGATGTAGCAATGCCACTTGCAATTAACCCTCCTCTTTGGGACAGGCGAAACATCAGGTTCTTCCACTCCTTTAAGAAAATACCTGGAGTTAAGTCCTCTGCTTGTAATTTTTTTAGTCACTGTAAATGGGTGCTCTAGCAATTTTTCTAGCTCAGTCACCTGATTCCACTGACTTTCATTTAGCGTCAGTTGAGGGTTAGCCAGGTCTACAAGAAAGGTTTTCAGTTCAACCAAGCGCTGAATCATTAAGTAAGTACTGCCCTATCGTGTGGCTTGATCAATAATTGCCTCCTTTCCAGCACGTCTCTTCAAAATTGAGTCAACTTTAGGGGTTCTGGCAACAGTAGCCAATTTTCTCACCTTGCCAATCAGTGCAGCAGCATGTCCTTCTTGCAGACTGTCTCTTATAGCCAGCTGTAGCGTATGCACAACACAGCGCATGTGATAAATGAAAGAACGTATTGACACAGTTTCAACAAGATCATCTAAACTATCATGTTGCTGTTCATCTGAAGCAACTTCAGTTTGCTCAGTTACAATACTGTGTTCCTCTATTTCAAACATTTCTGTGTCTGTGGACCCAGAATGTTCTTCTAGCTGCTGGTCACCATCATTACTCTCATTCATTAGCTTAATAGTACTTATCATATTTGAAGCATTGTCAGTTACGACAGAAAGAACTTGCTCTTTTTTAAGTTCATAGTCTTGCAGAACCTTTTCCACCAAGACCTGGAGAAACTCACTGGTGTGATGAGTTTTGGTGTCTTTTACTGCCAATGTCTTGATAACTATTTCATTTTTGTCACAAATAAATCGGATATTGATGGCAAAATAGTTCACTCTGTGACGTGTGCAGGCATCCATTTTAAGAAACAAAGCGTCCCTTGAGAGGTTTTTTAATTTCTTTTGTTTAAAAGCTTCGATTACTAATTTTCTAATACTCTCTGTCTCCAGAGAAACACCAAGCGTGCGGGCCATTTCCCCATTCAGACACATAAAATAAATGAAATAGGCACACTATCCTTTACAACAAGCTCTATGATCTGTTTTTTAAAAGTATCTGTCATTGTTACAGTAACTGTCACTGACAAAATATCTTGCAATTGATGGCTGCAAAGTTCTCTGCTCCTTTGTTTGGCTGGAAGAGCTGGGCACTGGTTCATTAGTTTGGATGCAGTCTTTCTCATCCACTGCTTTCAGTACTTCTGGATGAAAGCGCTGTAAATGTCTCTTTAGATTAGAAGCTCTGGTAGGAGCATTTTTATCTTTGCCTGAATATGCACTGATGTTGGCTTCACAGCATTTGTTTTCGTCTGGATCATTTGTCATACACTGACAGACATAGTGTTTTCTATCTTGAGTGATGGTGAAATGTTCAAATACAGCTGATTTAATGTGACGCTTCTTTGACATTCTCAGGTTTTTAATTCTGCATTCACAATCCAAATGACAATTGTTTTTCCTAAAAACAATTGTACAAAATTATTGCCAGGTTGTACAACTGATATAGTGGTCAGTAATACTGTTATTCCTCATGTACTCACAATTAACTGATGCAAAGTTTGTTGAAAGGATAATACTTCTTACAGTTTTCCTCTTCTGAGTAGCAGCTGTGAGATGCTTGGAAGACGCACACCTAGTAAACATCTAGTCTAGAGGAGGAGCTTTACTACTAAGAATTTGCAACACATTTTCAGTTTCATACATTGTAAGTAGGGGGGTTGGGGCACCATGAGGTTAACCAAGTATAAGATTAGATAAGGGCAGTGGAGAACAGTGACACACAAGAAGTAAGAAATGTCTCTATCTCCAGCAGAACTGCTTATCACTGTTGTTCATAGTTTGATAGAACATAGATATGAGTAACATAAAATTCATATGAAAGTTCAATTATGAAATATTAATACATTTTTTTAAAAGCTGGAGTCGGTACATTTCTTCCAACTTCGACTCCAACCAAAACTAACTCCGACTCCGACTCCACAGCCCTGATTTCTCCAACCATTTAGTTCTGCCATGTACCTGGCATTTGGACTCTCCATTATTCGTGTGTATACCTTACTGGACGAGGTACTGATGTATAGCCTTATTGTGGATAGAGATAGGGGATTTTCTTGGTTATTTATCCTCGGGCACAAGGCATGCTATCAATGCCTACAACTTTTTTGGATAAGTGGAACTTTTAGTGTATTTGTGATTGCACATTGTGAGTACTATTGCAGACTGGCAGATCTATTATTATTATTATTTATTGTTATAGCGCCATTTATTCCATGGCGCTTTACAAGTGAGGAGGGGTATACATAATAAAAACAAGTACAATAATCTTGAACAATACAAGTCATAACTGGTACAGTAGGAGAGAGGACCCTGCCCGCGAAGGCTCACAATCTACAAGGGATGGGTGAGAATACAGTAGGTGAGGGTAGAGCTGGTCATGCAGCGGTTTGGTCGATCGGTGGTTACTGCAGGTTGTAGGCTTGTCGGAAGAGGTGGGTCTTCAGACTCTTTTTGAAGGTTTCGATGGTGGGCGAGAGTCTGATGTGTTGTGGTAGAGGGTTCCAGAGTAGGGGTGATACGCGAGAGAAATCTTGTATACGATTGTGGGAAGAGGAGATAAGAGGGGAGTAGAGAAGGAGATCTTGTGAGGATCGGAGGTTGCGTGTAGGAAAGTACCGGGAGATGAGGTCACAGATGTAAGGAGGAGACAGGTTGTGGATGGCTTTGTACGTCATGGTTAGGGTTTTGTACTGGAGTGTCTGGGCAATGGGGAGCCAGTGAAGGGATTGACAGAGGGGAGAGGCCGGGGAATAGCGGGGGGACAGGTGGATTAGTCGGGCAGCAGAGTTTAGAATAGATTGGAGGGGTGCGAGAGTGTTTGAGGGGAGGCCACAGAGCAGGAGGTTGCAGTAGTCAAGGCGAGAGATGATGAGGGCATGGACTAGGGTTTTTGCAGATTCTTGGTTGAGGAATGAACGGATTCGTGCAATATTTTTGAGTTGAAGTCGGCAGGAAGTGGAAAGGGCTTGGATATGTGGTTTGAAGGAGAGATCAGCGTCAAGGATAACCCCGAGGCAGCGAGCTTGTGGGACTGGGGAGAGTGGGCAGCCATTTACTGTAATGGATAGGTTCGTTGGGGGGGGTCATGTGAGATGGGGGAAAGATGATGAATTCTGTTTTGTCCATGTTAAGTTTCAGAAATCTAGCGGAGAAGAAGGATGAAATAGTGGACAGACATTGAGGGATTCTGGTTAGTAGGGTGGTGATATCTGGTCCAGAGATGTAGATCTGTGTGTCATCAGCATAGAGGTGATACTGAAAGCCATGAGATTCTATGAGCTGTCCCAGGCCAAAGGTGTAAATGGAGAAGAGCAGGGGCCCAAGGACTGAACCTTGTGGGACTCCGACAGATAGGGGGCGAGGTGAGGAGGTGGTGTGTGAGTGGGAGACGCTGAATGTCCGGTCTGTTAGGTATGATGAGATCCAGGATAGGGCCAAGTCTGTGATGCCAAGGGATGAGAGGGTCTGTAATAATAGGGAATGGTCCACTGTGTCAAAGGCAGCCGACAGGTCGAGGAGGAGGAGAACAGAGTAGTGTCGCTTGCTCTTGGCGGTTAAGAGGTCATTGGTGACCTTAGTTAGGGCAGTTTCAGTGGAATGGTGTGACCGGAAGCCAGATTGTAAGCGGTCAAAGAGGGAGCAAGAAGAGAGATGGGAGGACAGTTCAAGGTAGACGTGTTGTTCCAGTAGTTTTCAGGCATAGGGGAGAAGTGATATAGGGCGATAGCTAGATACTGAGGATGGGTCAAGAGAGGGCTTTTTGAGGATAGGTGTGATGGAGGCATGTTTAAATCTTGAGGGGAAAACACCAGTTGTTAGTGATAGGTTGAAGAGATGGGTTAGGGTTGGGATGAAGTTTGTGGTGAGGTTTGGGATGAGGTGGGATGGGAGCGGGTCAAGTGCACAGGTGGTGAGATGCGATCTTGAGAGTAGAGTGGCGAGTTGATCTTCTGTAATGGTGGAGTAGTTGGTTTTGGAGGTGGGTCATTCCATATCAAGTGATCCAAATATGAATATTTTTTTTACCTTATGTCTTTAGATTTTTTTTATTTTTTGTTTTTATGAAGTACAACTTTAGTTAATTACAAATTAAAAGTTTAGAATTTTTTTCTTCATCAGTTAATTTTTTACAGATTTTTAAAGTTTTGAAAAAGCATGGATTTTGGCCTGGTATGGCTTTACATTTTCTATCATATCTCGGGCTAGAATTAAGATATAGAGTTGGGAGAGGCATCATTTTTCTCAGAACGGTACTGGCTTTCATTTGATATGTCACAAGACTATGTTTCTTTATATTTTGTTTTGGAGAAATCAAATTAAAAATTTTGATGCGCAATTCTGAAAAAAACGTATGTTTTAAAATTGTGAAAACATGCATGTGTGTTACTTGTGTCCTTGTTTATATTTGTACAGGGATTCAACTTGGGACCTATCACATTTGTATTTTTTTTTTAAGCCTTGAATCATCTGATTTTATGTTTGTGTGAGTTTCTTCCTTTTTTCTTTTCAAATTACAACTTACTGCATTCAACATTTATATGTAACAATAAAGAAACACAAAAAACAAATACCGAAGTGCCAGAATAAATGCATCTTAATCATCATAACAACTTGCTCAGCATTTTCAACCTGAATTCATTGAACAAGCCAAAAGATAAAAGGTGCTCATATCCTCAAGTGTGATTTTCTAAATACAGTCTCGTCCTAATTATGTTAAAAACAAGAATAAAAGAACCAATATTTCTACCACCTATTTATACATATATATCACTAAACATGTCATTTCTGAAGTGTTTAAGAAGAATAGTCCAGTAGTTAAATCCTCGTACTATAAAATATGAACTAATCAAACAATTAATAGTAGGTTTTTACACTGGGCTTCTATCATCAGTGTCCCTTCTAGTGAGTGAAATGTCATCTTGTCCATCAGCGCTAACTAGCAATGGCCGTTTCCTTCTGTGTCAGAGTATGTGCGGCTGTCATGGTGCTCGGCTCCACCTGAGTTATATCGGATTTTTGTTCACTTTTACAATGTCTGATTTTCTTGGATACACAAAGGACGGCGCTGGACCAGAAGGTGCAGAAAAGTCACTTCTACGTCTTCATTTTCACAATCTTTGGAGAGTCCAGTAGCCGCCAGCGCCGATCATATTCACAGGTCACATAGCCAGTTATGTCATCCATTGCCGATCTTGTGCCGCCTTCTACCACGTCATGGACATCACTGTCTTTATTTCCACTACATGGGATGACAGTCCGGTATTGCTGAGTCCCTGTAACCGAGGTTATAACAATCTCTCCTCCTCCTCCTTCCCGTAGTCCTGGTTTGTACAATACATGAACTGGATGTTAAGAATATTTTTCTCCCTCCATTTGAGGAGTTGCCTGGGTGATAAGATTTGGTGTGAATACGGCCTCTGGAGACCCGAGCTGCTGCCTGTCATCTGCTCTGCATTCACTGTCCACCCCTGGTCATTCTCAGGCTGAGCCCCAACAAAGCTTTCTCCTCTGTCCTCTCCTGCTTCTAAGCTGTAACATAATAAAATAATACAGTAATATCTGGCAATCATGGATTATTTGGCAAATCTAGACCCCACACTGTTAGACCACAAGCTGAGCAGATCTGAAATCAAGATTTTTGAACTGACACTGTAATAGTTTTATTTTTTAAAATATGATCCCATCATGATCCCATCTTGTGTTTTGGTACAGATGTGAATAGGAGCATAAGCAGGCACATGTGCAGTTTTTGAAATTTTTAAATTAAACGTTTTTTTCGGAAATGCGTTTTAAAGTTTTGCGCTTGCGTTCGCATAGGTAAATTATTATCAAAGATACGCTTGTGACATATCTGGTGAAAGCCTGTACTGTTCTGAGTAGAATGGTGTTTATTTTGTTTCTCTATCTCTTTTCTAGCCTGAGTTATGGGGAGAAATGTAAAGGCAGGCAACACCGAAATTCGCACTTTTTCCGAACTTTGAAAATCAATAAAAATTTTTAAAAAAAATCTAGAATTTTTTTTTCTTCACATTTTGCATTCTCTGACACACTATTACCAAATAACAAAATCTCAAAAGAATTAAAAATATAGTGGTAAAAATCATTGGTTCACTTGACATGGAATGACCCAGGTGGAGGGTAGGGAAGTTGGGAGGAAGGGCTCTGGGGCTTGTTGACCAAAACTGTCTCTGATGTTATCAATCTTCTGCTTGAAGAATGAGGCAGAGTCTTCAGCAGAGATAAGTGGGGAGGTAGGAGGTGCTGGGGGACGGAGGAGAGAATTGAAGGTGTTGAATAACTGTTTAGGGTTGTGAGACAGGGAGGATATGAGAGATGAGAAGTAGGTTTGTTTAGCTGTGGCGAGTGCGGTCTTGAAAGTAGTGAGGGACTGTTTGAATGCGATTAAGTGGTCGTTGGAGTGGGATCTTTTCCATCTGCGCTCAGCAGCCCTGGAAGCTCGCCTCAGTTCTTTGGTCAGGCTGGTGTGCCAGGGCTGTCTGTTGATTTTGCGAGCTTTGGTATGTGTAAGTGGGGCAGCAGATTCCAAAGCTACAGCTATTGTGGTGTTATATAGAGCGGCAGCGTCATCCGCATTGTGTATGGAACTTATGTCTGTGAGAGGGAGGAGGGATTCAGAGAATGAATGTAGGTCAAGATGTTTAAGATTTCTGCGAGGGTGTGAAAGTTTGTGGGGTGGGGACTCTAGACATGGAGTGGAGAGAGATGAGAATGTGAGAATGTGAATATCTATCTGATATTATTTAGACCCTATGAGTTTCTGTGGGTATGCTTTTATAATCTCTTTTTTTTAACAGTAAAGTATTGATTATCTATGAATATTGGATGCTTTCCTGTAATATTAAAGTTTAGCTTTTTTTTCCTGGTACCCATTTCAAGACTTCAAGGGTGAAATGTGTTGGGTTTTACTGACTAGATGCAGTTTTGTAACATTCAAGTTCCTGAAATTAAAGTTGCAAGGTTTTTAAGTCTATTTGCAGAGGCTGGATTTGCTTTTTCTGTGTGGTTATCTGACATACTCATGTCCCCGTGCACCTGTACAAGAATGAAATTGTGAGACCGCGGAGCTGGAGGTTTTATTTCATCTGAAAGTCTTGTTCGCCTACTTACCAATTGTTGGCTTGAGCTGTGCCCTCTCATTTTATTTTAAGTATTATTTGTGCGTAAGTTTTCATGCCCCTTTAATTCGTCACATCTTTCAGTTACCATGCAAATATACGACAACCATGTGCTGGACTACATTTTTGCCATAATTTAGGCAACGTCTGTGACCTAATTTATGATGACTTTCTCAGCTCTCACTAGTCCACACCCTATCTTAGTTCAACTCACTTTGGAAAAGTTGGCATAGATTTCCAAGTGCTGGTGTTCTGATAGTGTATGGTCTAAAAGGGTGCCAGTGGTCTTAATGTGCTTCTTTTAAGATACATCTTCTGCGAAAATATAGGTAGGCACTACGTGATTAGTTAGTGCAGCTGCTCTGCTCAGATCGTAGTAATTACTGGAGTGCACAGGATTGCGGCATGACTCCATCCAACAGTATGCAACATTGGATGAAGTCACTGCCGCAGACCTGGTGCCCCGATCAGTGCTCACTGGGAATTACTATGATCTGAGTGGAGAAGATGCTGAGCTCCACCTACAGCTGTGAAGTGGGCATGCCCAGTTCACAGCTGATATGGCCACAACATAGGAGGTGTAGTCAGACATTGACTGCAGTCTCCTATAGCCTGAGGCTGCTGTATTTGCAGTGTAGAAGTGTCGTGCCCTGACACTTATAGACCAGCACATGAAAATTATATTAAACCTTGCACCATTTAATTTCATACACTAATAAATTAACAAAGTCTAAACATTAAAAAAACAAAAAAAGAATTTGTGACACAATCCCTTTAAATGTGCCTGCCACATGACTTAGGAAAATAAACAAAACCAGACATGTTTCGGACATTCACCTATCATCAGTGCAAAGCAGGAGACCTGATTTTGCTAAGGGTGCTTTCACATTGCGTTGTGTGTCCCCGTCGGGGCATACGTCTTAAGTACCTGCAAAATGGGGTCAGGACATATGCCCCGGCGGGGCCATAGACTGCAGTGGTGACGGCAGAGCAAACTTGTGCTCTGTCGTGCACTTTTTTCGGGAGTGTATGGCTACAGGAGGCAGACACTCAGATGCAGTCTGCTTCCTGTAGGCTTTCATTTCCCAAAATACACGGCAGAGCGAACGTTCACTCTGCTTTCACTATTCCAATCTGGCTCCTTCAGCACATACATCCGGATCCCGTTTTGTGGAGGATTTCGGACGGATGCCCTGATGGGGACAACAATATGAAAGCACTCTAGCAGAGAGGCCTCCGTCTGGTGATCAAAGGGGGGATGTTTATAGCACAGGAACGTGTGGCCAGTCATCCCTATGTGTGGGATAGTTGGGGAAGATGTTTGGTGGCCAGGCGATCGTTCTGCTGAAGCCTAATGTGCATGGGAGCCTTTCGTCCTTCCCATACAGCAGATGGTTTGCTAAAGTTGTCCATTCTAGTAAGAAGCTAAAGGCAAGAGTTGTATGAATAGTCTAGACAAGTGTCATTGTTACAAACTCCCAGCTCTGACAAGTGTGGAATATGATGACAAACTGAAAGGCACAATATATAGAGACTATAAACTGGTAAATGAAGATGTTAAAAACAACCAACCCCCAATTTATTGTGTAATTGCTTTTGTGACATAGCTCACGAGTGATTTCGCTGAGGAAGTGCAAGGGACGGATCAGCATTTTATTGGCATTTCCAGAATTTCAGTCACACAGCCTTTTTAGACCGGAAAAAGTCAGATGATTCCCTGGCCACAAAAGATAATGTGCCATGTTTACAAGAAACACGTACACATCATACATTGCCGGCTGTCCTTTACAGCTTCTTCCAAGATGAAAGCTGGTGACCCTGCGAGTAAGGCTACTGTCACACTAGCGTTAACTGCAATCCGCCACAATGCGTTGTTTTGCCGAAAAAACGCATCCTGCAGAAGTGCTTGCAGGATGCGTTTTTCCCCCATAGACTAACATTAAGCGACGGATTGACACACGTCGCAACCGTCGTGAGACGGTTGTGGCGGACCGTTGGGACCAAAAAACGCTACATGTAACGTTTTTTGCTCACGACGGTCCGCTTTTTCCGACCGCGCATGCGCCCGTTGTGCGGCGGAGACAACGCTAGCGTCGGGAACCTCGGACCGACGCACCGCGACGGGCCGAGCCCGATGCTGGTGTGAAAGTAGCCTCACACTGAGATCGGCTTGTCCTGGTGTGTGTGAATTAATTAGGCCTGTAGATGGGGAATGTATCTACCGGCTGCTCTCCTCCAACACAGACTGAGACGTGGACATACATCAAACAACGTATTTAATGATTAGCTGAGCTCATCTCATAGTGATTGGTAGCCTCTGTGACTCCGCTGACGTGCAACAATGTAAGCAATCACAACAATCAGGATCAACACCACAAGGATGATCCCAACCACGATCGGGACGGTCATATTCTGCGATCCATCCGAGCATTTCATCTCTGTGGAGATACAAATATTATGGAGGTTTATACTAGACAAGAACTGGGAATTTCAGACTCCACAGCTAATAGTGTGTTCCCCTTACTTAAGTCCCAGAAGGATTTATGTACTTGAAGACTTAGGAGAACTTTCCCATCATGCATCCCTCGTTACTAGGATGAAAGCTCACCTCTTCCATAGTTTCCACCATCCAGTTTAAAGGCCTGAGCCTTCACTTTCATGACGGATAAGCTCACGTTTGGGGTAACTTCAATGTTCACTTTTTCACAAGAGAAGAAGCGTCTAAGCGGAGTGACCATGGCTTTCAGACTGGAATTACCAAATTTCTCCGGTTCTGAAAAACCAAACTGGAATTTAGGGGTTTCATATTCAATATCCCAAAACACGGGCAGGGTTATTACATGACGATACACTGCAGAACATGAGCAGGATTAGAGGACAAGACATACCAAAACATGGGCAGAATTATTAGAGGACAATACACCTCAGAACAAGGGCAGAGTTATTACATGACTATACACTGCAGAACATGAACAGGATTATTAGAGGACAAGACACCCAGAACATGAGCAGGATTATTACAGGATGATACATCTTAGAACACGGGCAGAGTTATTACAGGATGATACACCCCAGGACATGGACAGGATTATTACAGGATGATACACTTTAGAACACGGGCAGAGTTATTACTGGACGAGACACCCCAGAACATGAGCAGGATTATTACAGGATGATACACCCCAGGACACGGGCAGAGTTATTAGAGGACGAGACACCCCAGAACATGAGCAGGGTTATTAGAGGATGATACACCCTAGAAAATAGTCAGGATTACACCCGAGAACATAGGCAGAGTTATTACAGGATGATACACCCCAGGACACGGGCAGAGTTGTTAGAGGACGAGACACCCCAGAACATGGGCAGGATTATTACAGGATGATACATTTTAGAACACGGGCAGAGTTATTACTGGACGAGACACCCCAGAACATGAGCAGGATGATACACCCCAGGACACGGGCAGAGTTATTAGAGGACGAGACACCCCAGAACATGGGCAGGGTTATTAGAGGATGATACACCCTAGAAAATAGTCAGGATTACACCCGAGAACATAGGCAGAGTTATTACAGAATGATACACTCCAGAACACGGGCAGGATTATTAGAGGATGATACACCCTAGAAAATAGTCAGGATTACACCCGAGAACATAGGCAGAGTTATTACAGAATGATACACTCCAGAACACGGGCAGGATTATTATGGTACAATACACCCGAGAACAGGATTGGCATTTTAGAGGCTGTTGCACGTTTTACCTAAACTCTTCAGGGTTATATTAACCTCATTCAGGAAGAAATTGTTGTCTTTGGTATCCTGTGGAAGCAAGAAATGTAGTTATCAGCAAATATCTGCATTGTGTCCACTCTTCACCCAAATTATTTTCTGGCTAGTTCCTGCCAAGTATGGCTCTATGAGATCCCTAATGCTACCCTTGCCCTTGTTAGGCTACGTTCACATTTGCGGTCAGCGCCGCAGCGTCGGGCGCCGCAGCGGCGCCGCATGCGTCATGCGCCCCTATACTTAACATGGGGGCGCATGGACATGCGTTGTGCTGCGTTTTGCGCCGCATGGCCGCAAGCGTTGGACGCAAGAAACGCTTCAAGTTGCATTTTTTTTGCGTCCAACTTGCGGGCAAAAACGACGCATGCGGCGCAAAACGCAGCGTTTTAGCGTGCGTTTTGCCGCGTTTTTGTTTGCGTTGTGCGCTGCGGCGCCGACGCTGCGGCGCACAACGCAAATGTGAACGTAGCCTTACGTAGCTGATCGCCCACCTACGACACCTTGGTGTTTCACCGCAATACCTGGCTGAATGTGATGGTGACTTGTCCTTGTGGAAAGGTCAGGGTCAGCCAGGCTTTGTCTGCAGAGCAGTTTCCAGAAGGTTCAGTGTCCGGCTCTGGTAGGTTCACTATCTGAACAGTAGGAATTGTACAATTACTGCATAGTCCTGTGAAGCTTTTGTTGTCTTAAAACATCAGTTTATAGGATACAATTTACAGAGTTTTTAACTTTGTACATATTTGATTTTTCTTGTACCCATGCTGTGCTACCATCTACTGTCTAGTCGCGCTCTCAGTGTGTCCCTTACACGGTGTCATTTATTAATCAGCCGACTCCTCCAATCATGCCCAGAGCTGCATGCTTTTTGGGATTTGTGTAGTTTATCACCGGAACTTTCACAATGTACTGCAACTTTGGATGTGATTGGAGGACGGGCTTCAATGTTACAAGATCATTTTAAATGTAAATAATTTGCATTACATTTTAAATGTAAATAATTTGCATTATGCGTAGATGTAAAGTTTTTTTTTTTTCATCTCTTAACCGGCACCGCTGCCTGTCTCATCCCCTCATTCCTATTTTTTTCTATGTAACTCCTCAGAATAACTAAAATATTACTTGTGATCCCAGCGTGCACTGTATGTTCATTGCCTTTGTGGGGTCAGGAGGTGGAGAAAGTCCATGGAAGAGTCCAGGATGACCCTGAAATCAATCCACTCTGGCTGGGTCACCTCAAGTCTGTCACATCCTGTGCATGTGCCTTGGGGTTGTAAATGAGTGAAGCGGTAACGGACCGCGTTATGCCACGGATAATGCACTCCGTTACCGCCGCTATCAACCCTGTGTGACCAAGTTTTTACTATTGACGCAGCCTATGCAGCGTGAATAGTAAAAACTTCTAATGTTAAAAATAATTTTAAAAAAAAATCATTAGATACTCACCTTCCGCCGCCTTTCCCGCTCCTCGCGATGCTCCGGACGGTCTATGCAAGTGGCACGTTCCGGTGGCAAGGATGGTCTGGGAGAAGGACCTGCCATGACGTCACGGTCATGTGACCGCGACGTCATCACAAGGCCTGCGCGAGCAGGACTTGCCGTGATGTCACGGTCATGTGACCGCGACGTCATCACAGGGCCTGCGCGAAAAGGACCTGCCATGACGTCATGGTCACGTGACCGCGACGTCATCACACCCTGGGACTGGAAGCAGCCGCCTGCACCCCACACAGGCGACAGAACTACAACGCGCCTGCGGAAGGTGAGCATATGTTTATTTTTTTAACCTGTAACATATGTGGCTGGGCAATATACTACGTAGCTGGGCAACTACGTGACTGCCCAATATACTACGTGGCTTACTGCCCAATATACTACGTGGCTGGGCAATATACTACGTGGCTCTCTGCTGTATACTACGACACTGGGCAATATACTACGTCGCTGTGCAATATACTATGTGGCTCTGTGCTGTATACTACGTCACTGGGCAATATACTACGTCGCTAGGCAATATACTACGTCGCTGGGCAATATACTACGTCGCTGGGCAATATACTATGTCGCTGGGCAATATACTATGTCGCTGGGCAATATACTATGTCGCTGGGCAATATACTATGTGGACATACATATTCTAGAATACCCGATGCATTAGAATCGGGCCACCATCTAGTAATAAATAAAAGATCTATGAAAATGAACAGATGAAAGTCAGACATTGCTTTTTCACCATGCTTCCACAGAATTTAAAAAAAAATAAATAAAACTCATGAAATCGGCCTGGACAGAAATGATGGGACCCCTGAAAATAATGTGACAAAAGGGACATGTTAAATCACCGTGTGTCCACTAACTAGCATCACAGGTGTCTACAATCCTGGAGTCAGTGAGGGGCCTGTATATAGGGCTACTCACTGTGCTGTTTGATGACATGGTGTGTATCACACTCAGCATGGACAATAAAATTATAGACAAACATGTTAAAGGTAAAAGTTATGAGACATCTGCAAGCAGCTTGATGTTCCCGTGACTACAGCTGCACATATTATTCAGAAATGTAAGATCCATGGGACTGTAGCCACCTCCCTGGATGTGGCCGCAGGAAGAAAACTGATGACAAATCAAAGCGACGGATAATACAAATGGTAAAAAAAAGCCAGAAAATCTTCTAAACAGATAAAAGGTGAGCTACAAGCTCAAGGAACATCAGTGTTAGATTGCACCATCTGTCGCTGTATGAGCCAAAGTGGACTTCATGGGAGACGACCAAGGAGGACACCATTGTTGAAAAAAAAATCATAAAAAAGCCAGACTGGAATTTGTCAAACTACATGTTGATAAGCCACAAAGCTTCTATGAGAATGTCCTATGGACAAATGAGACAAAAATGGAACTTTTTGGCAAGGAACATCAGCTGTTATGTCCACAGACAGAAAAATGAAGAATATCAAGAAAATAACACTGTCCCTACTGTGAAACATGGAGGAAGCTCTGTTATGTTCTGGGGCTGCTTTGCTGCATCTGGCACAGGGTGTCTAGAATCTGTGCAGGGTACAATGAAATCTCAAGACTATCAAGGGATTCTAGAGAGAAATATGCTGCCCAGTGTCAGAAAGCTTGGTCTCAGTCACAGGTCATGGGTCTTGTAACAGGATAATGACCCTAAACACACAGCTAAAAACACCCAAGAATGGCTAAGAGGAAAACATTGGACTATTCTGAAGTGGCCTTCTATGAGCCCTGACCTAAATCCTATTGAGCATCTTTGGAAAGAGCTGAATCATGCCGTCTGGAAAAGGCAACCTTCAAACACGAGACAACTGAAGCAGTTTGCTCTTGAGGAGCTGCCATAATACCTGTCGAGAGGCGCAGAAGTCTCATTGACAGTTACAGGAATCGCTTCATTGCAGTGATTGCCTCATAGGTTGTGCCACGAAATATTAAGTTAAGGGAACCATCATTTCTGTCCAGGCCGATTTCATGAGGTTTTTTTTTTTTAATTCTGTGGAAGCATGGCTGAAAAGCGATATCTGACTTTCATTTGATCATTTTCATAGATCTTTTATTATTTTGTCGGATTCAATTAATTTCTGTAACCATTGTGGGTTTTTCTATCATTAAACGAGGAGGACCAACAATTTTGACCATGTGTGTATCATCTTTTATATTTTAAAAATTACAAAAATGTTAATGGGCTGATGCAAATGTTTGTGCACCCTTGGAGATGTGTGTGCTCTGATAACTTTCACCAGGGTTTCAGACCTTAATTAGCCTGTTATTGTTATGGCTTGTTCACCATCATTGTTAGGAAAGGCCAGGTGATGCAAATTTCCCAGCTTTATAAAAAAACAAGCCTTCTCTAACCTTGTGCCAAAAACAGCAGCCATGGATTCTTCTAGCAGTTGCCTAGCCCAGAAAGAAGAAGGCTATAAGACGATAGCAAAGAGTTTTCAAGTTGCCCTTTCCTCAGTTGAAAATGAAATTAAGAAAAGGCAGTTACCAGGAATAGTGGCGGTCAAAATAAGGCCTGGAAGACCAAGCAAAATTTCAGTGAGAGCTGCTCATGGGATTACTAGAGAAGCAAATCAGAACCTTCTGAAAGATTTAGCAGACTCTGGAGTTGTGGTACATTGTTTTACTGTTCAGAGATACCTGAACATATATCGCCTTCATGGAAGAGTCATCAGAAGAAAACCTTTCCTGCGTCCTCAGCATAAAATTCAGCCTCAGAAGTACGCAAACAAACATGGAAACAAGCCATGTGGACCGATGAGGTTAAAATAGAACTCTTTTGCCACAATGATCAAAGGTATGTGTGGGGAAAAAAGGGCTCAGAATTTCAGGAAAGGAACATCTCGCCAACCATTAAGCATGGGGAGGATCAATCATGCTTTGGGGTTGTGTTGCAGCCAATGGCATAGGGAACATTTCATGAGTATAGGGAAGAAGGGATCCAATGAGATTCTTCATGCAAGCATAACACCATCTGTAAAAAAGCTGAAGGTGAAAAGAGGACGGCTTCTACAAATGGATAATGATCCTAAACACACTTCAAAGTCCACAATAGACAACCTCAAAAGGCTCAAGCTGAAGGTTTTACAATGGCCCTCACAGCCCCCTGATCTGAACATCATTGGAAATCTGTGGCTAGACCTCAAAATAACAGAGGATGGAAGACGCCCCAGGAGTCTGACAGAACTGGAAGAATTCTCCAAGTAAGAATGGAGGAAAATCCCTAAAACAAGCTGTGATACTTTCATAAGGGGGTGTTACTAGGTACTAACCATGCATGGTGCCCAAATGTTTGCATAGGCCCATTTTCCGTTTTATAATTTTTAAAATGTAAGAGATTAAAACATTTTTTTGCCTAAAATTCAAAGGAAATGTGTCATTTTTAGGCCTTTTAAAGATCATTTCACCTTCTAATCGCTTAACTGTTCACCTTCTAATCGCTTAACTGTTCACAACAGTAATTTTGACCAGGGGTGCCTAAACTTTTACATCACACTGTTGAAGCTCCACCAGGATGTTCTCTGCCGTTATCTTGATAGTATCGAGCCATCGCATTGCTGGTTTTCCTCTTCGCCTTGTTCCTTCTATTCTTCTGACCATAATGTCCTTCTCTAGTGATTTCTCTCATCATATGATGTGCCCACAGTAGGCAAGTCATAGCTCGGTGATCCTTGCTTCCAGAGACATGTTTGGCTTGATTTGTTCTTCTTGCCATACACGGTTTTGATAACATCCTTCTCCAGCACCACATTTCGAATGCGTCGATTATTCTTCTGTCTTGTTTCTTTATGGTCCAGGTTTCACAACCGTATGTTACCACAGAAAAGACCACACTATATACGAGCCATGTCTGTCACAAGTGAATTGTTCCTCAATTTGAAGACCTTGTCCAGTGACTTCACTGGTGATTTGCCCATATCTATTCTATTGACTTACGGTGTCATCTCTACATCATGAGTGATCATTGATCCATGTAGGTTGTCCTTTACCATTTCTGGTTCGTTGTCGCCCATCTCAAATGATTGACATGATAGTGAGTTGCTAGTGTTTGAAAGACATATGTACCAATATTAGTAATTTCCACCACTTTAGAAATCCCTTGACTTTCCTCATGTTTTATCTGCTAACGACTATCAGATGGTAAACAATCAAAACGATTCGATCAGTTCCAAAAAGCAGATTCTCTCCAATCACTCACTATCACCCGTGCAATTGTTTTATGATTGTGAACTTTTAGTCAGTATCACAATATTTTATATGAAAATTGCCCATTATAAAAAAGTCCCCAATTTACCTCTGACGTCTTCGTGTCGTTATATGATATTTTGAAAGATGCCGTTATCCTCAAGCATACGCCTGTAGTGCCATTAACAACATATTCTGTAGAAGGAGGCATCGTTGTGACCGGAAGTGATGTCTGATTTGTATGGGCAGTTGGATGAGGTGTAGATGTGTGGTTGGTATGGCCAGTTGGATGGGGTGTAGATGTGTGGTTGGTATGGCCAGTTGGATGGGGTGTACTGGTGTAGTTAGTGTGTGTAGTAGTATGAGGCATAGTTGTGTGGTTGGTATGAGCAGTGGTGGGAGGCATAGTCGTGTGGTTAGTATGAGCAGTGGTGGGAGGCATAGTCGTGTGGTTAGTATGTGCAGTGATAGGAGGCATAGTTGTGTGGTTAGTATGTGCAGTGGTTTGTGCTGTAGTTGTGTGTGATGTTAAGTGTGTAGTTGTGCGGTGTGTAGTTGTTTTCTTTGGGCACCACAGACATGGTGGAATTGCGTTTCTTCGATCAGGTGCAGGATCTTGGTCACTACAGCAAGCTGTAATACAGATGTAGAGGGAATTTTGATTAATGAAAGACATTAACCCTGAAATCCATAATTCTTCGGTGGTGACCCGTTCCTCACCTCTCTTTATCCCATAACCATACAATGTGCTGCTATGTACCCCAGATATTCACATCTATAAGTTGTGGTTTACACTTAGAGATGGTCACAAGAACATTAAAGGGCACCTGTCACCCCGTTTTTTCCGTATGAGATAAAAAATACTGTTAAATAGGGCCTGACCTGTGCATTACAACAGTGTATTTTGTGGACCCCGATTCCCCACCTATGCTGCCGAAATACGTTACCAAAGTAGCCGTTTTCGCCTGTCAATCAGGCTAGTCTGGTCAGATGGGCGTGGTGTCTTCCCCCAGATCTTGCTTATTTTTCCGTTGGTGGCGTAGTGGTTTGCGCATGCCCAAGTCCAGAATCCACTGCACAGGGGAGGGAAAAGAGCGCGATCTGCGCTATTCCCCTGGTGATCGGTGGGGGCGGCCGCATCTCGCATCTCTGCTTCAGGAAAATGGCCGCCGCGATCTCCATCTGCGCACGAGCGGCATCCCGCGGCCATTTTCCTGAAGCCCCGGGCAGCAGAGCGCTCCATCTGCGCACGCGCGGCCACAGGAAGATGGCCGCCCCCACCGATCACCAGGGGAATAGCGCAGATCGCGCTCTTTTCCCTCCCCTGTGCAGTGGATTCTGGACTTGGGCATGCGCAAACCACTACGCCACCAACGGAAAAATAAGCAAGATCTGGGGAAAGACACCACGCCCATCTGACCAGACCAGCCTGATTGACAGGCGAAAACGGCTACTTTGGTAACGTATTTCGGCAGCATAGGTGGGGAATTGGGGTCCACAAAATACACTATTGTAATGCACAGGTCAGGCCCTATTTAGCAGTATTTTTATCTCATACGGAAAAAACGGGGTGACAGGTGCCCTTTAAACTCCAAATTACTATATCACCATGAGATTGAAGAATTATGGCCCATCAGTATAGGAAAGGATTCTTTACTGTTACAGCAGTAATGATAATGTTACAAGGTGAACCTGACTATGTTACTGTGATGGGTGAATGCACTCTGTCATATATAGGTGAATGACATCTCCAAATCAAGATATAATAACACTTCCCGAGATGTTTGATCTCTGTACATGAAGGCACAGTAGTCAATATATTTCAGAAGTAGTCAAAATGTATCTACTACATAATTGTCTAAGGGGTACTAACTTCTTTCTGTCTGTCCTTCTGTCTGTCTGCAACTTCCGTCACGGAAATCCATGCATCGCTGATTGGTCTCGCCAGCTGCCTGTCCTGGCTGCCGCGACCAATCAGCGACAGGCACACGAGAATTACTTCCTACCTACTCCTGTCCAGTCAGTGCTCCATAATCCCCTCCAGTCAGCGCTGACAAAGGGTTAATGACAGCATTAACGGACCGCGTTATGCCGCGGTGTAACGCACTCCGTTAATGCTGCTATTAACCCTGTGTGACCAACTTTTTACTATTGATGCTGCCTATGCAGCATCAATAGTAAAAAGATCTAATGTTAAAAATACTAAAAAAAAAAAAAAACCTGCTATTCTCACCTTCCGTTGCGCGCGCCTGCCACCAGCTTCTGTTCCCAAAAATGCATTGCGAAATTACCCAGAAGACTTAGCGGTCTCGCGAGACCACTACGTCATCTGGGTAATTTCGCAATGCACCCTGGGAACGGAAGATGGCGGCAGCCACGCGCGCATCGCCAGAGCTTCGCTGGATCCCGGCGGGTGAGTATATAACTTTTTTATTTTAATTATTTTTTTTAACAGGGGTATGGTGCCCACATTGCTAAATACTATGTGGGCTGTTTTATATACTGCGTGGGCTGCGTTATATACTACATGGCTGCTATATACTGCGTGGGCTGTGCTATATATTACGTGGGCTGTGCTATATACTACATGGCTGCTATATACTACATGGGCAGTGTTATATACTATGTGGGCAGTGTTATATACTGTGTGGGCTGTGTTATATACTGTTTGGGCTGTGTTATATACTGTTTGGGCTGTGTAATAAACTGCGTGGCTGCTATATACTACGTGGGCAATGTTATATACTACGTGGGCAATGTTATATACGACGTGGGCAGTGTTATATACTGCGTGGCCACTGTTATATACTGCGTGGCCTGTATTAACGCATCAGGTATTCTACAATATGTCGTGGCCTGTGCTATATACTATGTGGCTGCTATATACATACATACATAAATATTCTAGAATACCCGATGCGTTAGAATCGGGCCACCATCTAGTTCATTATAACAATATAAAAGAGTTAAAAAGCAAGCAGAGAGTTATCTCTACAAGTAGCCCAGAGAAATACCGAGTCAAAAAATATATATGTAATGCTGGTAGTTCAAAAGTGTGTAATAAGGCAGTAATTAGTATTTCATTTGATAAAGTGCAATTAGTGCTGAGAGATTCTCAAGTCCTGATATATATTAGCTTATTGTGGTGAAAGTTCTTAGTGCGGGTTGGTAAGTGAAGGTCAGGATGGGGTCCTGTATTTTGTAATAGTTGGTATGAATGCCTTTAATTCCAAGAAACCCCATGCAAAAATCAGCCTTCCATGTTGTTGGCATATAACTTCAACAGCAAATAATCAGAAACTGGAAACAATCTTGTGAACAAATGATGTTAAGTATAACTTACTGCAGTGGTAAGAGACTCCTGTGTACCAGGGCTGCCACCCTGATGCCGCCGTTTCACCTTAGCTTCTTCTACAGTAAGTTATACTTACTGCGTTGCAGTAAGTTATACTTATTTGTTCACAAGATTATTTCCCGTTTCTGGAAATAAGAATACGGATCCAGGTGTCAAGCCAGAAACTTGTACGCCTTGTCATTGTTGTCCTACTCACTGCGTAGGCCGTTCTGCTCCTCCCCATGTCAAGCCGTCTCACTGAGCTGCCTCATACAGTAAACCCTTCATTGCTGCTTCCTCCTGCTTTCTCTACCTGTCTATACAGGTGGCCAGACTCTGCAGGAATTTAACCCTGCTGTGTCCTGCAGAGTTTTGTTTTCCTGGCCAATCCTTTGCAAGCAGAGGATATATTAGGCAGCTCCTCCCTCCATAGCTTGCTTTAACTTAGATTCCTAGTCACAGACCGTTTCTAGTTACCTGTCTGTCATGTCGGACGCTGTTCAGACCAGGTCGTCCGACATACAGCGGTAATTCCGCTTTTGTCCACTATGCGCTCATTGGCGTTGGCTAGATTTTATCTAGCTGGTCCGGGGTTAATTTACCTGGTGTTCGGATTGGAAGTTGGGCCATGCCCACTGCCTTTAAATAGTTCTGAACATTGGGCGTCGCCAATTATAGCTTCTGTCTTGTGCGTGGTTTTCTCGGTCTGGAGTGGTGAGCTAGTAGTTGGAGTATCGTTGCTGGTGGTGTATTTCCCTTTGTCTTATTTGCTCCTTCCCATATTTGTATTTGTTTTGCCCTTTGCATTTATAGTGTATTCCTGAGTGACTGCGGCGTGGTGCTTATATTTCCGTTATCCTTGTCTGTGCTAACTGTGGGTATTGGAGTGTGGTCTCTTCACTGGGTGGTGGGTGGTGGTTTCAGCCTAGGGTTGAAACAGGAGATAAGGCGAGGGTGGAGGCCCAGACATGCACACCATCAGTGTAAACTCTGGGAGAGGGACAGTCAGGGTTTCCCTAGTCTGAGGGAAATCGCAAGGGCCCGGGTTACTAGCTCTTTCATACCTAGGTTTCCCGTGACACTGTCTTGGTGGATTCCTATTTTGTCTCTCCTGTTACTGACCCAGCTTGTTTGCTCGTTTTTGTCTGATCTCTCCACTCCTGACCCCGGGATCATATTCTGATTTTGTGCTATCCACCCCATCCTCAAACTGTCTGACCACATCTGATCATACCCACTGCAGGTCCGGGGACTGCCCTGGGCTGGTACCTGGTGACTTCTTGCGGCCAAGCCTGTCCTTACCATCATAGTCTCTAGTGAAGCCCAGGTAGCCACATAGTTACGCCCCTCTAGGGTAAGCCCGGCTAGTGGTGCAGTGGGCCCACACCCTCTGCCGTCCGGTAAGTTTGACATCAGTTGTGTGCAAAGTTAGAGGGCATTATAGAGATGACCTATAAAAATATATTGCAGAGAATAATATAATAACTGACAACCAGCACAGACTCATGAAAGATTATGTCTAACCAACATGTTGGGTTTCTATGAGAAGTTAAGTGCAAAACTGGATGTTGGCCAAGCGGCTGATGTGATTTATCTGGACTTTGCAAAGGAGCAAAGGCATATGATACTGAACCACACAACAGTCTTCACTGAAGCTCCAAAAGCAGGAACTAGGGGAAACTTTATGCAGATGTGTATGGAACTGGTTAAAAGACCAGAAACAGTTCTAAATGGTACCTTCTCTAAATGGGATATAGTAAGCAGTGGGGACCGCAGGGATTTGTACCGGGAGCAGCGAGGACAGCAGGGATCTGTACCGAGAGCAATGGGGACCGCAGAAATCTGTAATGGGAGCAGCGGTGACAGCAGAGATCTGTACCGGGAGCAGCGGGGATCTGTACTGGGAGAAGCGGGAACCGCAGGGATTTGTACCGGCAGCAGTGGTGACCGCAGGTATCTGTACTGGGAGCAGTGGGGACTGCAGGGATCTGTACCAGGAGCAACGGGGACCGCAGGAATCTGTACCAGGAGCAACGGGGACCGCAGGAATCTGTACCTGGAGCAGCGGGAACCATAGGGATCTGTACTGGGAGCAATGGGGACCGCAGGGATCTGTACCAGGAGCAGCGTGGACCAAAGGGATTTGTACCGGAAGCAGTGGGGACTGCAGGGATCTGTACCGGGAGCAGCGGGGACCGCAGGGATCTGTACTGAGAGCAATGGGGACCGCAGAGATCTGTACCGGGAGACAAACCATTGTATGCTGATAATGTCAATAGGCAAAGGGAAATGTAAATTATATACATTAGATTATAAAGGTGAAGCCACATACACTGGTGGAGGAAGGGAGAGAAAATGCATGACAGAAGGTCATCTTACCCATATTGCCCATGTGGAAATGTACAAAAGCTGGCAGCCCCAACGCGCGTTTCGCGTGGGCTTCCTCGGGGGCTGTGGCTGCCTTTGTGTCATATCAGCATTATATGGGAGCCAGTTCAGGTGTTCATAATCACTTAATATAATACACGCTGCTGTGTCTCATAGCAGCTATGGCAGGAGTGAGGTGGATAGCGGTGCATGCACGGTGCAAGCTTAGGCCATTTCCATTGCTGCTTCCGGCATTTGCTTGAGACGCAGCGGATATGGGGGAAATCGCCAGTAACGTTAGTGCCGAGCGTCGTCAGCAACAATCATGACAGTGGAGCTCACCGCGTGTGCGTCCACACCAAACTCCATTTTAATTAAGGGCAAAGACCAGGAAGAAAGGAATACACAGTATATACATAGTCTAAAGGTGTATACAGACGGTGAATCTACACAGTGCAATGCATTAACTCCTTAGATTGTGTCACAGAAGGTTGTAAACAATAAATATAAAAGGACATATTGTGCTAAAGAGTGACAAGTACGAGCAAACAAGGACAAAACAAATATTGCCACACAGAATATTAGAAAACCGAAAAAATCAGCTTCACACAAGGCAATGTGATAGAAAATATACATATATCTTTGTTCATGGCCCCCTAGGGGATTTATTTAGGTGTTTCACACAGAATATTAGACATAATCCAACTACGGGACATATCTCTACCCCACTTTGACAGCACTATAAAAACACTACCAAACAGAGGTGTTAGCTCAAATACCATAAAGAGCTACATAAAGTGACACGTGCTAAGGATAAATGTGAATTATCGTACTTGTCACTCTTTAGCACAATATGTCCTTTTATACTTATTGTTTAGACCCTTCTGTGACACAATCTAAAGAGTTAATGCTTTGCCCTATATAGATCCACCATCTGTATACACCTTTAAACTATGTATATACCATGTATTCATTTCTTCCTGGTCTTTGCCCGTAGGCTATGTTCACACTAGGGGTTTTTGCTGCGATTTTTTTTATTGCTTTTTTATGCTACTTTTAAGCTGCTTTTTACAGTACCAGCAAAGCCTATGAGATTTTCAGAAATCTCATGCACACGCATTGGATATTTTGGCATCAGGATTGTGTGCTGTACTGCATTTTTTTGACAGGGCATGTCACTTCTTTCAATATTTTTGGAGCGTTTTTCACCCATTGACTGGATGGTGAAAAAAACGCTTAAAACACGCAGGTTGACTTTTTTTGCAGCGTATTTGCTGCAGAAAAGTCAAGGACAGCAGGATGTGACCTCACAGTCAGCTTTGCTACATCTAGTTGGCAGGCTGCATGGTTAAATGATGTGACTATACAGCCTGTCAACCAGCAGTGACACTGAGCAGCGGACCCAAACCCCATTCATTTGAACTGGGGGCGCGAACATACAGTGTTTGCCATGCGTGTCAAACACCGCTTCTGATCAGCGGTAAAATTTCCCCACCGGTCAGACAGTCGTGGCTCCTACGATGTCAAAAGACAGCATGAGCGCGCAGCTGTGATTGGAGGTATAAAGTTTATCTTCAGTCCCTGGTGTCAGCTGAAGGGACTAATGCTTCCAACATCTGACACCTGCTGCCGCTAATAACAGTGAGAACAGGAGCGTCTGATGGGAGTATTCAGTATTCATCAGCCGGCTCCTGCACTGTAAATAATTTTAAAAAAACGGTGTAGGTCCCCTGCATTTTTAATGCAACCCTCACAGCTGCGAGCTGCAACCCTCACCTGTCAGCTTCAGCAATGCTGGTTATCAAGAATAGAGGGGTCCCATGCTGTATTTTTTAATTATTTAAATAAATAATTAAATGAAACGACGTGGGGTCCCCCCGATATTTGACAACCAGCCAGCTAAAGCAGACAGCTGGGGGCTGGTATTCTCAGGCTGATAAGGGCCATGGATATAGACCCCCCCAGCCTAAAAATTGCAGCCCTCAGCCACCCAGAAAAGGCCAATTCTTGCCCTTTACAGGCTCTTCTTGTGATATTATTTCATCCCTATATGCTGGTAATATGTCATATTATTCGGTCACTATATGGTCTGATCATGGTGTGATGTATTTGTTCATTGTATGTGATATTATTTGGTCATTATGTGGTGCTAATAAGTGATCTGGTCATGGTGTGGCTATATTTGCCCCTT
The DNA here is from genome assembly GCF_051348905.1 of Ranitomeya variabilis. Classification (NCBI taxonomy): domain Eukaryota; kingdom Metazoa; phylum Chordata; class Amphibia; order Anura; family Dendrobatidae; genus Ranitomeya; species Ranitomeya variabilis. Next base: position 6,022,199 of record NC_135236.1, on the reverse strand, counting down.
GTATGTGGTATTATTTGGTCATTATGGGATCTGGTCATGGTGTGGCTATATTTGTCCCTTATATGTGGTATTATTTGGTCACTATGTGGTCTGGTCATGGTGTGGCAGTATTTGTCCCTTGTATGTGGTATTATTTGGTCATAGGATCTGGTCATGGTGTGGCAGTATTTGTCCCTTATATTTGGTATTATTTGGTCACTATGTGGTCTGGTCATGGTGTGGCAGTATTTGTCCCTTGTATGTGGTATTATTTGGTCATTATGGGATCTGGTCATGGTGTGGCAGGATTTGTCCCTTATATGTGGTATTATTTGGTCACTATGTGGTCTGGTCATGGTGTGGCAGTATTTGTCCCTTGTATGTGGTATTATTTGGTCATAGGATCTGGTCATGGTGTGGCAGTATTTGTCCCTTATATTTGGTATTATTTGGTCACTATGTGGTCTGGTCATGGTGTGGCAGTATTTGTCCCTTGTATGTGGTATTATTTGGTCATTATGGGATCTGGTCATGGTGTGGCAGTATGTTTCCCTTGTATGTGGTGTTATTTGGTCACTATGTGGTCTGGTCATGGTGTGGCAGTATTTGTCCCTTGTATGTGGTATTATTTGGTCATTATGGGATCTGGTCATGGTGTGGCAGTATTTGTCCCTTATATGTGGTATTATTTGGTCACTATGTGATCTGGCCATGGTGTGGCAGTATTTGTCCCTTATATGTGGTATTATCCGGTCACTATGTGGTCTGATCATGGTGTGATGGTATTTCTTCCCTGTATGTGGTGATATTAGTCTTGGTATAGTGGATTGTGATGTGTATGGTGGTCATTTGTTCTCTCTGTAAATGCAGAAATGCATTTACAGTGGTTCTCCTGTAAGTAAAAAAAAAGTAATCACCTCTCGACAGGATAAGCAATAACATATTGATTGGTGGGGTTTTGGCTATTTGGACCCAATCGGCAGAATGTGGAACTTGTTATCCCCATTAGACTGGAGTGGTATGTCCAACGTGACCACTGATCCATTTATTCCCTCAGTGGCTGCTCTTGTTTTTTTCTGGAAGCCCCAAAGAGAATGAATGGGGCTGCGGTCAGAAATCCCATCTGCTGCTCCATTTTAAAATGGGGATAAGTGTCCTGTCAGGGATAAAACTTCCTCATTCTTCCGATTGGTGCAGTTTCTAATGGTCGGACCAAAGTGATCACCTATCCTGTGGAGCCCATGGATCGGTGATAACTTGTTTTACCCAAAGAAACCCATTAATGTAAACTACCGTAATTATACATCCCAGTTATGGGGGCGCACAGTAGATGGTCCACTATAATCAGGATAACTACTGACAGATATTTGCATATAGCTGTAGGGTGGGCCCCAAGAGTCCATTCCCTGGTGGGCACCAGACACCCCAGTCCAACCCTATATGGATCTGTTGCACACTGATTTCCTGCGCCATCACCACGGACTGTTTTATTGTGCTCCGTTTGCCTTATCTTTTATCTACTGTGTAATAAACAATTTTTTTATACTTTTAAAAAAAAAGTTTTTTGGACTTTGACTCCTAGTCTCTTATAGGTTATATCATTTTATAGACCATCATCTTGGCTATCTCATCCATAAATTTGACTTGTAGTTATTTAGCATATGATTAGTCATGCAGATTCTCGTCATGTCGCTGCATTGTTACTGTTTTGCTCCTTTTGGTGGAAAAATCATTTCCTATATACTGCAAATTACAACCTGTCCTCACATTCCCTAATAGCTCCGTGTGTTATTGGGATGATTCCCAAGTGAAAGGTTTGAATCAAGGAGCATCCATGAAAAAGATTTCCCAAGAAAAGAGAACGTGCATCATCCAGCTCATCGATAGAAAACTGCTAAACTGCATTAGGTGAGCACCTTGACGGCTGGAATAATATGAAATGAAGTCCGTCCATCCATTCAGAAGCCAAGAGGTGGACGTTCAGGCAAAATATCAGAGTCAACAAATCGGCTCATCACAAGGTCTATCGGTTCTGGGGCGACAAACATGGCAGTGGATTTGGCTTGTATGTTGGAAATAGTAATATCACAGATGTCTATGCAAGCACCATGTGAAATATAAGTCTGGAATGGTGACCCGAAAATAGGTGAAGAAGCCTCAACTTCAATATTGTTATATGAAGTGTCAGCTCGAGTTTGCAAAAAAGTACGAGAAGTGGACAGTAGAAGATTGGAAGCAGGTTATTTGGAGCAATGAGATGAAAGTCAATAGACTGCTCTGATGGCTGCAGATGAGTCTTGTAGAAACAAGGGGAAAAGGAGCTAATGGATGGTGAAATTGAAGGAACTGTCAAGATTGGTGGAGGAAGCCAGATGATATGGTGTTGATTCACTGCCAAAGGCGTTGGATACTTGACCGGAATCGGTGGTGGCCTCAATGCTGAGTTATATGTGAGTATTCTACATGATGAGTTACTTCGTACACTCGAGTACTATGGGTATAAAAAGGGCGACGTAGTGTGCCAGCAGGACAACGACCCGAAGCATACGGCGAGACTAGCGAAGAATTGGTTCAGTGACAATGAAGTAGGGGTGCTGGATTGGCCCCCACAGTCCTCAACCCAAATAAACACTTGTGGGAAGAGGTGAAGAAAAACTTATATACATATCCAAGTGAGGCGACCAGTGTCCACCAACATGGGGAACGTGGAGAAGAGACCTGGGCTCAGATTTCGATGGAGACATGGTGGAATCTGATCGAGAGCATGCCAAGAAGGAATCAGGCAATGGTGAAAGCCAAAGGTGGATTTACAAAACATTGGCAAAATAATACAAATTTAGATTTTTTAGGAGCAAAACAGTAACAATGCAGTGACATGACGAGAATCTGCATAACTAATCATATGCTAAATAGATGCAAGTTAAATTTGTGTATGAGATAGACAAGAGCATTGTCTATAAATGATGGTGGTCTCACGTTCGGAGCTGTGGTGGATTAGGAGATATGGAGGCTGAAAGTCAGAAGGTCATAACATTGTTACCCTTTTGCTCATCAGTGTACATTAAATAGGAATACACTCTGGACTACAGAACAGGAGAAGGACTTGGGTATTTTGTTTACAAGTAAGCTGAGCTGCAGTACTCAATATCAGGCAGCAGCTGTACAAGCACACACAATTTTAGGGTGTTTAAAAAAATATAAAATCCTGTGATCCCAATGTATTACTACTTCTATATCATTATCTTATCAAGTATATGGTGTTCAGTTTTGGATGTAACATTTTAAAAAGGATATTTGGAAGTTAAAGTCAGCTAAAAGGTGGGCATCTAGATTATTACACGGGATGGAGGCTTCTCACAAATGGTATATACAGTATATAGAACCAGTATCACAAATACAACCTCCACACTTTCCATGAATCCACAGCACTTGACGTCACAGTGTCGGACTGGGGTTCCAAAAGCCCACCAGTACCAACTCCAGGGCCCCCTTTTTCAACTATATGCAAATGTGACATTATCTTTAAATCACAAATTTATATAACAATTAAATGGGTAGATTGTTAAATTAATAAGATGTCGCCTTTATCTGTATATAGTGATTGACCTATATAGTGCCAAGTACTACTCATATAAGAGGGTGGTGGTCCACTCTTCACAGGGGCCCACCAGAGGATATTCCTGTGAATGTATACATCCATACCCCATGACAAGGGGGTGGAGGCAGCACGGTTCTTTTTAGACTCAACGGGTTGTCAGTTGTGATCTCATAACAAATTTGTTCTGTGAACAATCATGTTTCACCTCACCAGAAATTACTTTTCTGTTCAAAGGGAGGTACTTCCACAAAGCTCTGGGGCACAGCAATGGGGACTCCCTGTGCCCCCACATATGACAATTTCCTCCTTGGCTAGTGTGAGGAAACCGTAGAGTTTGGCACAGAAAAAGATGTTGAGACGTACACAATTGAACAGTGGGTACTATACGTAAACAACATTCATATCGTCTGGAAGGGTACGTCCTCACAATTCTCCGAATTTGTTGAGAGATTGAATTGCAACATAAGTCTCCACTTCACGAATGAGGTGGACACCACTTGTTTACCTTTCCTGCCCAACAAATGAAGGAGGGGAGGTCTTGGAACATAAATCTATCAAACACCCATGACCACCAATTCACTCCTCGGGTGGGATAGCAGCCATCTAAAAGCATGAAAAAGTGGAATACCCAACAAAAAATATCCGAGAGTACGGAGGAATAGCTCATTGACAGAGAGCGCCCCAAGAAACTGCTGAGAAAAGCTCATAATGAAGCCAGGGTGACAAAAAGAGAACATCTCCTTATCCCAAAGCCGAAATCTAAGGAGGATGTGACTGGTTATTACCACCTCTGGTAATGGAGCTAAGGCAGTTAGGACAAGACTGACCCCGTACAGTGACACGTCCCCTGTTTAAGGACTGGACCCCGTACAGTGACAAGTCCCCTGTTTAAGGACTGGACCCCGTACAGTGACACGTCCCCTGTGTATAAGGAGATGGACCCCATTCAGTGACATGTCCCGTGTATTATGTATTAGGACCCCTTTATATACACACTGGCCGCTCGGTACCTTGGATGTAGATGCAGATGATGAGGATTGTGCTCAGCTTTCCCATTTCTCTCCAGTCTCTGCTCCTCGTTGTCTATGTCTCTTCTTCCTGTTGTGAACAGTGGACTCCTCTGCACCTTCCACCTCTTTTTCTCCCAGACCCCCCACGTGTCATGTGATCTCACTTCTCTTTTTTAAAGTGTCAGTAAAAGGAAACGAGAAGAGGAAGAGGCTGTGATTGATAGCAGAAAACGCCGAGACCTGACTGACGACCGTAGATTGTGTGTCCCCATCACTCAGTGCAGTCACCACCCCATGTAACAGTATGATCCCACCAGACTGAGCAGAGCATAATTATAAACAACCAGGAATGGTGACTGTATGTGTGACTTATAATTGTGCTTACCGCAGTGCCCCCATAATAACAGTGATATTCACAGTGCCCCCATAATAACAGTGATATCCACAGTGCCCCCATAATAACAGTGATATCCACAGTGTCCCATAATAACAGTGATATTCACAGTGCCCCCATAATAACAGTGATATCCAGTTTCCCCATAACAGTGATATTATTATTATTATTATTTATTGTTATAGCGCCATTTATTCCATGGCGCTTTACAAGTGAGGAGGGGTATACATAATAAAAACAAGTACAATAATCTTGAACAATACAAGTCATAATAGGTACAGTAGGAGAGAGGACCCCGCCCGCGAAGGCTCACAATCTACAAGATCCACAGTGTCCCCATAATAACAGTGATATCCACAGTGCTCCCATAATAAGAGTGACATCGAGAGTGCCCCCATATTAACAGTGATATCCACAGTGCCTCCATAATAAGTGATATCCACAGTGTCCCCATAATAACAGTGATATCCACAGTGCCCCCATAATAACAGTGATATCCACAGTGCCCCCATAATAACAGTGATATCCACAGTGCTCCCATAATAAGAGTGACATCGAGAGTGCCCCCATATTAACAGTGATATCCACAGTGCCCCATAATAACAGTGATATCCACAGTGTCCCCATAATAACAGTGATATCCACAGTGCCCCCATAATAACAGTGATATCCACAGTGCCCCATAATAACAGTGATATCCACAGTGCCCCATAATAACAGTGATATCCACAGTGCCCCATAATAACAGTGATATCCACAGTGCCCCATAATAACAGTGATATCCACAGTGCCTCCATAATAACAGTGATATCCACAGTGCCCCATAATAACAGCTATATCCACAGTGCCCCCCATAATAACAGTGATATCCACAGTGCCCCCATATTAACAGTGATATCCACAGTGCCCCATAATAACAGTGATATCCACAGTGTCCCCATAATAACAGTGATATCCACAGTGCCCCCATATTAACAGTGATATCCACAGTGCCCCATAATAACAGTGATATCCACAGTGTCCCCATAATAACAGTGATATCCACAGTGCCCCCATAACAGTGATATCCACAGTGCCCCATAATAACAGTGATATCCACAGTGCCCCCATAATAACAGCTATATCCACAGTGCCTCCATAATAACAGTGATATCCACAGTGCCCCATAATAACAGTGATATCCACAGTGCCCCATAATAACAGTGATATCCACAGTGCCCCATAATAACAGTGATATCCACAGTGCCTCCATAATAACAGTGATATCCACAGTGCCCCATAATAACAGCTATATCCACAGTGCCCCCCATAATAACAGTGATATCCACAGTGCCCCCATAATAACAGTGATATCCACAGTGTCCCATAATAACAGTGATATCCACAGTGCCCCCATAATAACAGTGATATTCACAGTGCCCCCATAATAACAGTGATATCCAGTTTCCCCATAACAGTGATATTATTATTATTATTATTTATTGTTATAGCGCCATTTATTCCATGGCGCTTTACAAGTGAGGAGGGGTATACATAATAAAAACAAGTACAATAATCTTGAACAATACAAGTCATAACTGGTACAGGAGGAGAGAGGACCCTGCCCGCGAAGGCTCACAATCTACAAGATCCACAGTGTCCCCATAATAACAGTGATATCCACAGTGCCTCCATAATAAGTGATATCCACAGTGCCCCCATAATAACAGTGATATCCACAGTGCCCCCATAATAACAGTGATATCCACAGTGCCCCCATAATAACAGTGATATCCACAGTGCCCCCATATTAACAGTGATATCCACAGTGCCCCATAATAACAGTGATATCCACAGTGTCCCCATAATAACAGTGATATCCACAGTGCCCCATAATAAGTGATATCCACAGTGCCCCCATAATAACAGTGATATCCACAGTGCCCCCATAATAACAGTGATATCCACAGTGCCCCCATAATAACAGTGATATCCACAGTGCCCCCATATTAACAGTGATATCCACAGTGCCCCATAATAACAGTGATATCCACAGTGTCCCCATAATAACAGTGATATCCACAGTGCCCCATAATAACAGTGATATCCACAGTGCCCCCATAATAACAGTGATATCCACAGTGCCCCATAATAACAGTGATATCCACAGTGCCCCCATAATAACAGTGATATCCACAGTGCCCCCCATAATAACAGTGATATCCACAGTGCCTCCATAATAACAGTGATATCCACAGTGCTTCTGTAAAAACAGTGATATCCACAGTGCCCCCATATTAACAGTGAAATCCACAGTGCCCCATAATAACAGTGATATCCACAGTGTCCCCATAATAACAGTGATATCCACAGTGCCCCATAATAACAGTGATATCCACAGTGCCCCATAATAACAATGATATCCACAGTGCCCCCATAATAACAGTGATATCCACAGTGCCTCCATAATAACAGTGATATCCACAGTGCTTCTGTAAAAACAGTGATATCCACAGTGCCCCATAATAACAGTGATATCCACAGTGCCCCCATAATAACAGTGATATCCACAGTGCCTCCATAATAACAGCGATATTCACAGTGCCCCCATAATAACAGTGATATCCACCAATGCCCCCATAATAACAGTAATACCCATAGTGCCCCATAATAACAGTGATATCCACAGTGCCCCCATAATAACAGTGATATCCACAGTGCCCCCACAATAACAGTGATATCCACAGTGCCTCCATAATAACAGTGATATCCACAGTGACCCCATAATAATAGTTGTAGTGAAATATGTATAGGTATATATGTGTGAATAGCAGTAATTTAACATCTGTCCTTAGACTTCAGGTCTCACAAAGGTCACAACATATGCTATCCTGAGAATGCAGTCTACTGTCTCCAATCTCGCCAGGGGGTCTTGCTGAGAACCAGGAAGGGGAAACTGTGGTGAAATATGTGTATATATCTATATGTGTGTAGGGGCATGTGTCTAGGGTTATATGTGTGAAAAGTGATAATGTAACATCTGTCCTGAAGGCAAGTCCCAGCTAGGTGTTAATAGGTACTTCCTTGGAACTAGTAGAAATGCTGTCTCCAGATCTCACCAGGAGGTCTGGCTAAGGCCAAGAACAAAGGAACACTTGACACCTCTGAGGTCTTGGAGGGGAGATGCTAAATTGCGGCCTGAGGTAATCTATCCCTGAGAACCTCTCCACAAGAGAGAATAATGTATTCATTGAGGGAGCGGCCGTGGCCCAATCAAACAGGCAGCAGTTATGATATTGGCCTGAGGGGCCGGTCTAGAAACCTGACCTCCAGGCCAAAGTTATAAATTTAGGCTGCAGACAGAGAATTGTGTTCACATGATGGGGCAGCCTGAGAAGCTGGTGTGATCCAATCTACATTCGTCCTACCCTCAGGGAGCAGAAGCAACTACCAGTTAGATAACTTCTGTAAGTTTCTCCTGTTTATTTTGATACTGTTTTGCATAAGTTGTATGTCTTTTTATTATTATATTTTTATACCTTTTCTTATTGTAAGCACTGACCCTTTTGTTATTAAAGTATAAAACTTTAACAAGTTGAACCTTGAATGTTCTAAAGAATCCATAGCCTAAGGTGTGTGAGCCTTATGCGTGATAGACATATTTTTATTAGTATTATTATTAGTCCGGGACTCATCGCCCGTGTATTCGATGAGTGGTGGCAGCGCGTATGAGCGGGTGTGTGGCCTGGGTCGGTGTGTGATTTATGCTCCCATTACAGCATAGGACAGAGGTTGAATGCTGGACTGAGAGAGGGGAGATAGATTAACCCTTGCAGGCACAACCCCAAGTCACGTGTGAGAGCAGGCACGTGACGAATAAGTGACACCACGGAGTAGGGATACGTGATAATTGGTAGCGAGCGGTGGGATAGAATTATTTCTATTAGAGCATTAGTGCATGGTTTAATCAATTATTCCCTGTACTAAAGAATTGGTATCCTTGCGAGGAGTGCACCAGTTCTACAAGGATCAACTCAGTGCTTACTTAGACATACTTGTAAACTGTTTCCCCTCCCCGTTTTTCTTTTCTATCTTTTTATTTGGCAAAGGCTGTTCATCGATATGGCAGCCCAGTACAAGAAGCAGAGCAAAGAGGCTCTGACCGACGTCTGTGAGCAGAGAGGAATAGAGACAGCCGACAGATCCAGTGAGCTGCTGATACGCGCCTTGGTCGAGCAGGACATAGAGCAAAGTGCTGGAACATCTGGGCAAGGAGAGAGCCCACCTCAGAGAGACAAAGCAATGCCAGCTCTTGCACCGGAGATTGTTATGGACCGGTGATTTAGGAGCGACATGCGACTAGCTCTGAGCAGGTGGTAACTATACAGACCGCAGTTCCTGATCTTAACACAACACTAGCAGTAGCCGTGGGATGTTCCTGTCACTCCCTGGACACCTCGTCACAGCCGGAGAACTAGCTACCCCTAAAGGTAGAAACAGGAAAGCTATCTTGCCTCAGAGAGAATCCCCAAAAGAAAGACAGCCCCCCACAAATAATGCCTGTGAGAGGAGAAGGAAATGACATACGTAGTATGAAACAAGATTTAGCAAAGGAGGCCACGTCTAGCTAGATAGATAGTACAGGAAAGAACACTGTGCGGTCAGTAATAAAAACTAGAAAAAGTCCACCGCAGAGAAATGCAAAAATCTCCACACCTGACTAAAGGTGTGGAGGGCAAAATCTGCTGCCCAGAGCTTCCAGCTTAGCTGAATAGATCATACTGATAAGCTGGACAAATGAGCAAAACATAGAATGTGCTGAACAATAAAGTCCACAACAAGTGGACTGCAAAAGGACAAGCAAGGACTTATCTTTGCTGAACGGGTCAGAGTGTCAGGGAAATCCAAAAGAGCAGTGACTCCAAGCAGGAACAATTGACAACTGGCATTGATTGAGGGATAAGGCCAGACTAAAATAGCCGAGCCAGAAAGACGATCAGTGGAAGCAGCTGCTGATCCTAAATCCAAGAAGCAGCTATACCACTCAAAACCACAGGAGGGAGCCCAAGAGCAGAATTCACAAAAGTGCTACTTACAACCACCGGAGGGAGCCCAAGAGCGGAATTCACAACACATCTCCACTCCAAGACCTCAGAGGTGTCAAGTGTTCCTTTGTTCTTGGCCTTAGCCAGACTTCCTGGTGAGATAGGGAGACACAATGTCTACTAATCCCAAGTTAGTACCTGTTAACACCTAGGTTCAACTTGCCTTCAGGACAGATGTTACATTATCATTACTCACACATATAACCCTAGACATATGTCACTACACACATATAGATATATATATATATACACATATTTCACCACACTCACCATCATGGACCTGAGTAGGGGATATTTGCAGATACCCCTGACCAGAGAAGCTCAGGAGAGGTCTGCCTTTATAACGCCATTCGGGCTGTTTGAGTTTCTGGTAATGGTGATGCCATTTGGTATGAAGAATGCCCCTGCCACCTTCCAGAGGTTGGTCAATCACTTATTTTAAGGATGTGATGATTTTGCCGTTGCTTATCTTGATGATATAGCCATTTTTAGTGATTCTTGGGAGGAACACCTCGTAGATCTTTTGCAGATGTTGCAAAGGCTTAAAACTGCAGGTCTTACTGTTAAGCCAGGGAAGTGTCTGGTAGCCATGGGGAAGTATAATACCTAGGACACTGGGTGGGGGGAGGACTGCTAAAACCTGAGCCAGGGACGATAGAAGCCATTACAGCCTGGTCCACCCCACGAATCAAGAATCAGGTACTGTCCTTCCTGGGTACGGCTGGCTACTATAGGAGGTTTGTAGCAAACTACAGTGCTCTGGCCCAGTGTCGGACTGGGATGCCAAGGGCCCAGCTGTAACGCTGTCTTTGGAGGCCCACCTGTATGCAAATATTACACTACCCTCTTTCACAAATTTATCTACTGTATATATATAATAATAAACTGGGTAGTTTGATTAATGAATGAGATGTTGCTTTTTCTGTACAGAATCAATTGAATTATGCCAAGTACTGCTCAAAAACTGGGGTTGGGGGCCCAGACCTGCACAGGGGCCCACTGGGGGGATTCCCTTGTTGCCCTATGGGCCAGTCCGAGCCTGCTCTGGCCTCCCCGTTAACTGATCTGACCAGGAAGAAACTTCCCATAATTGTCTCCGGGAGTCCTCAGTGTGAGGAATCATTTTCTGCCCTAAAGTCGGCATTGGTTAGTTCACCCGTCCTTCAGGTCCCAGATTTCACTCACCGGTTTGTAGTGCAGACAGATGCCAGCAGCTATTGGCTAGGTGCGGTTCTCAGCCAGGTGAACCAACAAGGTGAGGAGCACCCAATTCTTTACCTAAGCAGGAAACTTCTACCCAGAGAAGTGGCTTATGTCACCATTGAAATGGAATGTTTGGCAATTGTGTGGGCTCTGCAGAAGCTGCAACTTCACCGTTATCACAGATCATAACTGTAACGGGGTCTACCGTGTTAGAGTACCTCTTTCAGTACCACCCCGTGGTTCAGGAGGTCCACTCTGCTTTGGCTGGAGTCTGAATGAAGGACGCTGGCTGGAATTCCTTGGTTACATGAGCGCATATAAAAGATCACTGCTTCTCCACGTATTTCCAGTGTGACAACACTTTACTCACAGGACACAGAATATATCACAGATACAGAGGGCAGGCCAATTGAAACGCGGCAGGCCAGACATACATTACAATAGCCACAGGTGGCCAGAGCCTGCCGATGTTTACTGTGGGAATTACAAAGGTGGGGGAGGTCAGAAGGGGGATATCTTGTCCCCTCTGCCCAGGGGCGCAGCCTGTGGGCTGATGCATTAGGGACATACATCTCACATGGAACCTATTATACATACATATAACTGCACAACATATTCTGGGTGCTGAGGGGTTCCGTAACACGGCTCCCCTTATCAGTGACGCGATTGGCATACACAGTCTGATCCTTAATGGATCAGTTTGGAGATGACCAAAGTTTATGGGGTTGTTACAAGTTCCGTTTGTCGACTTAGTCCATCGGCGTTACCGTTTTGTTTGCCGGGTCTGTAGTGGATGGTGAAGTCCAGAGGTTGTAGGGCTAAACTCCACCGCAGTAATCTGGCGTTGTCTCCGGAGACCCGATTAAGCCAGACTAGGGTATTATGGTCCGTTAGGAGGGAAAACTGTCGTCCATACAAATATGGTTGCAACTTTTTGAGTGCCCATACTACTGCCAGGCACTCCTTCTCGATGGCCGCATAGCTTACTTCACAGGGCAGTAATTTCAGACTCAGGTAAGCTACCGGGTGTTCTTGGCCATCCGGCCCGACTTGGCTCAGTACTGCCCCCAATCCAAACATAGAAGCGTCCGTGTGAACAAGGAAATGTTTAGTTGGATCGGGTGCGGCCAATACAGGGGTATTGGTGAGGGCGTCCTTTAGCTGGCGGAAGGCTTCCTCACACTCTGGGGTCCAGGTTACCTGGCGGGGTTGGTTCTTACGGGTCAGATCAGTGAGGGGCTTGGCTACGCTGCTGTAATTGGGAACGAATTTCCTGTAATACCCTGCTGTCCCTAGAAACGCCATGACCTGGGTTTTAGTGCGTGGGGTGGGCCATTTGGCTATGGCCTCAATCTTGGCTGGTTCTGGTCGCTGTTTCCCACCTCCCACCCAATGCCCTAAATACTGAACCTCTGCTTTGCCCACGTGACACTTGTTTGGGTTTAGCGTGATTCCGGCCTTGTGGATCCTGTCCAATACTGTCTCTAGGTGATTTAGATGCTCTTCCCATGTCGTGCTGTAGATGGCGATGTCATCCAGGTAGGCACAAGCATAGTCCTGGAGACCATCCAGAAGCCGGTCAGCCAGCCTCTGGAAGGTCGCCGGGGCATTCTTCATCCCGAATGGCATAACTCGAAACTGGAATAAGCCGAACGGGGTGACAAATGCTGACTTGGGAATAGCGTCAGGACCAAGGGGAATCTGCCAGTAGCCTTTGCATAGATCGATGGTGGTCAAATACTTTGCCCCCGCCAGCTGGTCTAACAACTCATCGACACGAGGCATGGGATACGCATCCGTCACCGTTTTCTCATTGAGCTTACGATAGTCTACACAAAACCGTGTAGTCCCATCCTTCTTGGGCACTAACACTACGGGGGATGCCCAGGGACTATCTGACTCTTCAAAGACCCCTAAACGCAACATCTCTTGTATCTCTTGTCGCATCCCTTCTCGTACAGACTCAGTGACGCGGAAGGGGGGTTGTCGCAGGGGGGTCTGATCCTGGGTCTCAACCTTGTGTTGTGCCAGGCAAGTGTACCCTGGTCTCCCCGAAAACATCCTCTGTCGCTGCCTCAACAACGCCTCCGCCTGCTGTCTCTCCCGGGGATCTAGGTCTTCACCCAAGTGTACCTGGTCCCATGTTTTAGACTGAGTCCTTTCCCCTAAGACATCAGGCAAGGGAAGTCCGGCTAAATCCTCTGCTTCAGGTGCACAGATGGCCACTACCTCTTCAGGGCGCTCCCGGTAGGGATTCAGCATATTCACGTGGAACATGCGGATAACCCTGGGACCGTCACAATCGGCGACATTATAGGTGGTGTCGGCTATTTTCCCCACTACCTGGTAGGGCCCCTGCCATGCAGCTTGGAACTTGTTCTGCCTGGTGGGCTCTAACACCAGGACCTTTTGTCCTATTTCCAAGGTGCGTTCTCTGGCCCTCCGATCGTACCATACGCGCTGGCGCCGCTGGGCCACCTGCATGTTCCCACGTACAGCCTGGGTCAGCTCCTGTAGGTGGCCCTGGAATTCCAGCACAGGGTACAATAGGTACCCCTTCTATGATGCCCTCCCCTTCCCAGTGTTCTAGCACTAAGTCTAGGGTTCCCCTTACCCGCCTCCCGTATACCAGTTTTAATGGGGAGAACCTCAGGGATTCTTGCGGCACCTCCCGATAGGCAAACAGGAGGTGTGGCAAGAATTTCTCCCAGTCCCTGTAGGTCCTGGTAAATGTGAGATGTATGTCCCTAATGCATCAGCCCACAGGCTATCCCCCTTCTGACCTCCCCCACCTTTGTAATTCCCACAGTAAATATCGGCAGGCTCCGGCCACCTGCGGCTATTGTAATGTATGTCTGGCCTGCCGAGTTTCAATGGGCCTGCCCTCTGTATCTGTGTGATATATTGTGTCCTGTGAGTAAAGTGTTGTCACACTGGAAATACGTGGAGAAGCAGTGATCTTTTATATGCGCCCATGTACCAAGGAATTCCAGCCAGCGTCCTTCATTCAGACTCCAGCCAAAGCAGAGTGGACCTCCTGACCCACGGGGTGGTACTGAAAGAGGTACTCTAACACGGTAGACCCCGTTACACTGGTGGCACACAGCGGGATGTGATACCCCATCTACAGGAGGAAAGGAGTGAATGGAAAACAACTACCAGAAGTTAAAGAGGACTACATTAAAAGATCTGGTGGAAGCCTGAGGGTTAATCGCCAGCAACAAAACAAAAGCGGATTTGATAGCAGCCATCATGGAACACGACAGTGCAGCGCCCCCCAATGTGAACGCAGAGGAGACTGAATTCCAGAGGGAGGTAAAGAACAGACTGGCGTCCTAAAATCCCTACAACAGGATAGGGACCTAATCATAAAACCGGCTGATAAGGGTGGGGCTATAGTGGTCATGGATAGAACTCAGTATAGGAATGAAGTATTACGTCAACTTGGAGATACTTCTACCTATAAAAAACTCCCACACAACCCTATCACTGGTATTCAGAATACCATCAAAACCACACTCGAAGATTTTTGCATACGGGGTATACTTGATGGCAAAACACGCGAATTCCTCACTAAAAAACATCCGATCACACCCGTGATATATATCCTTCCCAAAATCCACAAAGATCTTCAGAATCCACCGGGCAGACCAATTGTGGCTTCCACAGACTCCGTCTTAGCTCCTATTTCTATTTATTTAGAAAAAATCTTAACACCTCTGATTAGAAATACTCGCTCTTTTCTACTGGATACTGGAGCC
Source organism: Ranitomeya variabilis (assembly GCF_051348905.1). Classification (NCBI taxonomy): domain Eukaryota; kingdom Metazoa; phylum Chordata; class Amphibia; order Anura; family Dendrobatidae; genus Ranitomeya; species Ranitomeya variabilis. The sequence goes on along the minus strand of NC_135236.1, from coordinate 6,007,170 downwards.
TTCCTCCAAATCATTAAAGATATCACCCCCGTCCCTTCCGATACCATCCTGGTCTCTTTTGACGTGAAGGACCAATACACGTCTATACCACATTCAAACGGCATCCAATCCACCCGCTGGTTACTCTCCAACAATAACATGAGCCCTGATTTAATTGATTTCTGTTGCGAACTCCTGTCAATCATTCTAAATAACAACTTTTTTATTTTCGAGGATACCTATTATCTTCAAATCAAGGGCTCGGCCATGGGCTCAAATGTGGCACCTCCTTATGCCAATGCCTATATGGCCCATTATGAGGACACAGCAATATACACCCATGAGCTCTTCCACAACCATGTTTTGACGTGGAAACGGTATATTGATGATGTTTTTTGCATCTGGAGGGGTGATGTTGATTCTCTACAGGCCTTTTTCCTTTTTTAAAAAACTACGTGGCCGGGTCTTGATTTTACTGTTACATATGATCTCTACCAGATTAGTTTCCTCGACACATTGGTCAAGAAAGATATCAACGGTAATTTGACCACCGATCTCTACTCAATACCCACGGACCGCAACAGCCTGTTGCATTTTGATAGCTTCCACCTGCTAAATATGAAGAAATCTATCCCAAAATCCCAACTCAACAGGGTAACCAAAATAGTCTCTGATCCCGACCTGAAAGACCATCGAATATCTGAAATGAAATCTAAATTTTGTGAGAGGGGCTACCCACTTAGGGGTTTAGAGTCCTCTACTACAGACCTTGCACGTAGAGATAAAATTCCGGCCACATCACGTATCCCCTTTATCCACCAATATCACCCTGCTGCTTACAGACTACATAAATCTATCCGCCAACATTGGCATATCCTCCAAACAGCATACCCATCGGTCAGGGAATTTCAACAACCCTTCCTTCCGTGTTTCAAAAGGCCCCGCAACATCAAAGACTGTTTAGTCCGTGCCGATATAGGCCCCACACAACCCCATTTAACTCAGCGGTTTTTAAGTAACCCCAAAACAGGAACTTTCCCCTGTCTCAGTTGCAACCAGTGCAATAACGTCCTTAAGGGCAATATCATCCACCATCCATACACAGGCAAGAGATATCCTATTGATGGTTTTTTCACCTGTGACACCAATTTCGCGGTATACCTCATCAAACGCCCCTGCGGTCTTTTATACATCGGGGAAACCACCCAATCAGTCAAATCTAGGATATCTAAACATAAATCGACAATAAGGTGCAAAAATCTCTTACTCCCTATACCATCACATTTCATCGCAAAAGGCCACAGTGTATCCCAGCTCAAATTCCAGATAATAGAGCAAATCACACCACCCCGTCGCGGTGGAGACCGCGTTTCTATTCTCAAACGCAGGGAGGCTTATTGGATACACGAGCTGAACACACTGAACCCCAGGGGACTTAACAGGGACTATGAGTTATCTTCATTTATTTAAAGTCCCTTCCATAATGACAGTTTTAAATCATATCCATGGGTTCTGCCAGGCTATATTGCCTCTAATGATGTGATTGTATGTGTCAATTTTCAATTTTTATCTGTCTATGACTATTTATCATTTTTCCAGTTCAAAACCTCCCCGACCCAATATATCATTGCGGTCCTTATGTGATGCCCTAACAGCCAGGTGTTTCTTATATATGATACCAATGTACAGCTGGGCATGTCTGCTCATTTATATTTTGTGTTCAATCAGCAACCATGTTGTAACTATAGCTGATATTGTTTGATGTGCTAACCCCTCCTGTAATTATGTTTAACACGGTCTGTAGTGGGTGGATATGCAACCTTTTCTAGCGGCATTAGGACACATAGTATATAAAAAGTTTTTCATCTATTCATAGTTTACAATGTTTGTTGTTCTCTTGCCAAAGCTCTCCCTCTCCTTTACAGAATCGGCCGCTTTGAAACTACCCTTCTGAGACACTCCGGGGCCACCGTAGTACACCTCTGCACCAGCTAATCCATTGCCTTGGAACGCACTCCCACCTCTTTCTCCTTACAGTGGAACGCATTTTCACCGCCCTTGCGGTCATGTGACACACACGTCACCACACTCCGCCCCTTCCGGCCACACTTCACCGGCAACTCCATGCGCACACCGTTCCTCTTCCCCACTACATAAGGAGGTCCTGGGCGCTTCCTTCCCCAGCTTACACTTGCGGTGGATACCGCGTGCTCCCTCCATTAACCAGGCTGCTAGCGCGCATTTCCCTCCCAGCCCACAACAGCGGTGATACTGCGTGGCTTCTTATTTACTGGGCCGGTAAGTCCAATTTACCATATATCTTTACTACCCATTTAGCGCCATCTATGTCATATCGCATTTATCCCTCCTGCAGACAGTGTCACTTATGACACAAGACCTGGCATTTACAGACTGCCTCTACAACCTGGGATGCATTCCTCCTGGTATGTACCATACACCCACATTATTTAGTGGCTCACGGACACAATTTATAGCATACCAATCTCTCCTGCAGATAACACTACCTGGGACATATTCCCCTGCGTCTACGGACTGCTTCTATAAACCTGAATTCTATATAGCTTCAGGCTTTTTTCTGGTATGCAACTATTTTATTATTTTTCTTGGCATCATAAGCCCTATAGTATTATGTATGGTCCATAGAGGCACGCACAGGGTCATTTCTACATGTATGCCGTTTAATTTTTTCTTCAGATGCAGCTTAGTTCTGATTGTTTTTGGGGCTCCTCCAACATACTAGTAATCTAGGTAGGTTTACCTTTTCACCGATACCTCACGGCTAAGTGTGTCCGTCATCATCACCTTCTCCTACCTCCATTCCCGAGTTCCTTCTTGACGCGTCACCATACTTTCACGTATACGTTCAATTGTTCTCAGCATGAATATCTTGGCAACCTTGTTTGAATGTCCCCCAATGGGGTTATTACTCGTTTCCATAATCATGACTCTTGTGTTTTATATATTTTGTTTATTTACTTTGATTGTTTTTTGTTTATGTGTATTTTCTGTATTTTGTTTCCTTATGCTTTGGATATCATTCTTTTTGTATATATTTTCCTTTAGCACACTGATGAAGGTCCAGTTACGACCGAAACGTTTGTGTTTTACTGTATGTATAATAAACCCCCACTCTGCATCACAACATATTCTGGGTGCTGAGGGGTTTCGTAACAATAACCCATTGAGTTGGCTCAACAGAGTAGTTGGGGACAACGGGAAATTGCTTAGATGGAGTCTGATATTACAGCAATATTTCACAATTCAGCATAAGAAAGGAATCGATCATGGCAATGCTGATGGCCTATCTCGCCAAGGTGGGGCGGAACCAGATACGTGCTCGGGAGCTGACCTGTAAGTCAACCCCCATGCATGTTCATAAGGAGGGAGGTGTGGTGAAATGGATAGATAGATAGATAGATAGATAGATATACATATATCTATATAATATAATGCTGGGAGTGTCACTCTGTCCGAAGCCTTTATAGTCTGCTCAAGCGTAAGCGCCGGCGCAGTCTGGACCCCACAGAGTGACGCTCCCAGGAGATTGCGGTATGCGTAAGCACTGAACGCACACCGCGATCTCCAACGGAGAAGCAGGGACGAGGGTGAGTATGCAATATTTACCTGTCCCCATTCCAGTGATGCGCGCTGCTCCATCCTCCGCTTGCGACTGTTCAGTCAGAGGGCGGAGCGCATTAACGCGTCATCGCGCCCTCTGAACTGAACGGTTAAGAGGGCGCGATGACGCGCTTAATGCGCGCCGCCCTCTGACTGAACAGTCACAGGCAGAGGACCCGGAAAATGGAGCGGCGCGCAGCAGTGGAACGGGGGACAGGTAAATATAGCAAGTGCCGGGGGCCTGAGCTAGCGGCGACTCCGGCACCTGACCCCCCAGCGCGCCGGTGTCCCCGCCTGCTCAGGCCCCCGGCACTCGGCGCCCAGCACAGCCGCCCACACTCACCACCGCCACGCACCTGCCCGCACTCAGCACCGCCACGCGCGGCCGCCCGCACTCAGCACGGGACCGCCACGCGCGGCCGCCCGCACTCAGCACCGCCACGCGCGGCCGCCCGCACTCAGCACCGCCACGCGCGGCCGCCCGCACTCAGCACCGCCACGCGCGGCCGCCCGCACTCACCACCGCCACGCACGGCCGCCCGCACTCAGCACGGCCGCCCGCACTCAGCACGGCCGCCCGTACTCACCACCGCCACGCAGAGCCGCCCGTACTCACCACCGCCACGCAGAGCCGCCCGCACTCACCACAGCCACGCTCAGCCACCCGCACTCAGCATCGCCACGCGCAGCCGCCCACACTCACCACCGGCACGCAGAGCCGCCCGCACTCAGCACCGCCAAGCACTCACCACCGCCACGCACAGCGGCCCGCACTCAGCACCGCCACGCGCAGCGGCCCGCACTCAGCAGCGCCACGCGCAGCGGCCCGCACTCAGCACCGCCACGCGCAGCCGCCCGCACTCACCACAGCCACGTGCAGCCGCCCGCACTCAGCACCGCCACGCGCAGCCGCCCGCACTCAGCGCAGCCGCCCGCACTCAGCACCGCCACGCGCAGCCGCCCGCACTCAGCACCGCCACGCGCAGCCGCCCGCACTCAGCACCGCCACGAACAGCCGCCGCACTCAACACAGCCACGCACAGCCGCCCGCACAAACACAGCCCTCCGCACTCAGCACAGCCGCCCGCACTCAGCACAGCCGCCCACACTCAGCGCGCAGGATGGGAGCACGACAGGATGGGGACGCAGGATGGAGCAGCACATAATAGGATGGGGGCGCAGGATGGAACAGCACATGGCAGGATGGGGATGCAGGATGGAGCTGCACATGACAGGATCGGGGCGCAGGATGGGAGCACATGACAGGATGGGGATGCAGGTTGGAGCAGCACATGACAGGATGGGGGCGCAGGATGGAGCAGCACATGACAGGATGGGAGAGCAAGATGGGAGCCACACATACCAGGATGGAGACCATATACCAATATAAATGCTTGCCACCCGGGCGTAGAACAGGTTCAATAGCTAATATACACTCACCGGCCACTTTATTAGGTACACCATGCTAGTAACGGGTTGGACCCCCTTTTGCCTTCAGAACTGCCTCAATTCTTCGTGGCATAGATTCAACAAGGTGCTGGAAGCATTCCTCAGAGATTTTGGTCCATATTGACATGATGGCATCACACAGTTGCCGCAGATTTGTCGGCTGCACATCCCAAAGATGCTCCATACAAGGCAGGATGGATCCATGCTTTCATGTTGTTTACGCCAAATTCTGACCCTACCATCCGAATGTCGCAGCAGAAATCGAGACTCATCAGACCAAGCAACGTTTTTCCAATCTTCTACTGTCCAATTTCGATGAGCTTGTACAAATTGTAGCCTCAGTTTCCTGTTCTTAGCTGAAAGGAGTGGTACCCGGTGTGGTCTTCTGCTGCTGTAGCCCATCTGCCTCAAAGTTCGACGCACTGTGCGTTCAGAGATGCTCTTAGGCCTACCTTGGTTGTAACGGGTGGCGATTTGAGTCACTGTTGCCTTTCTATCAGCTCGAACCAGTCTGCCCATTCTCCTCTGACCTCTGGCATCAACAAGGCATTTCCGCCCACAGAACTGCTGCTCACTGGATTTTTTTTCTTTTTCGGACCATTCTCTGTAAACCCTAGAGATGGTTGTGCGTGAAAATCCCAGTAGATCAGCAGTTTCTGAAATACTCAGACCAGCCCTTCTGGCACCAACAACCATGCCACGTTCAAAGGCACTCAAATCACCTTTCTTCCCCATACTGATGCTCGGTTTGAACTGCAGGAGATTGTCTTGACCATGTCTACATGCCTAAATGCACTGAGTTGCCGCCATGTGATTGGCTGATTAGAAATTAAGTGTTATCAAGAAGTTGGACAGGTGTACCTAATAAAGTGGCCGGTGAGTGTATATATATATATATATATATATATATATATATATATATATATATATATATATTATTATTATTGTTTATTTATATAGCACCATTAATTCCATGGTGCTGTACATGAGAAGGGGTTACATCAAAATACAAATATCACTTACAGTAAACAAAACTAACAATGACAGACTGGTACAGCGGGAAGAGGACCCTGCCCTTGCGGGCTTACAATCTACAGGATTGTGGGGAAGGAGACAGTAGGTCGAGGGTTGCAGTAGCTCCAGTGGTGTTGAGGTGGCCGTGTAGTCTTTACAGGCTGTAAGCTTCTTTGAAGAGATGGGTTTTCAGGTTTCTTTTGAAGGATCCAAAAGTAGTGGATAACCGGATGTGTTGGGGCACTGAATTCCAGAGGATGGGTGATATTCGGGAGAAGTCTTGGATGCGATTGGGTGAGGAGCGAATAAGCGTGGAGGAAAGGAGGAGGTCTTGGGAGGACCGGAGATTACGTGAGGGAAGATATTGAGAGATTAGTGTGGAAATATACGGAGGAGAAAGATTATGGATGGCTTTGTAGGTCAGTGTTAGTAATTTAAACTGGATACGCTGAGAAATTGGGAGCCAGTGAAGGGATTTGCAAAGAGGGGAAGCAGGAGTGTAGCGAGGAGAGAGATTAATTAGACGGGCAGCAGAGTTAAGGATGGACTGGAGGGGTGCGAGAGTGTTAGAAGGTAGGCCACAGAGGAGTATGTTGCAGTAGTCGAGGCGGGAGATGATTAGGGCATGCACGAGCATTTTGGTAGAGTGTGGGTTGAGGAAAGGACGGATTCTGGAAATATTTTTGAGCTGGAGGCGACAGGAGGTGGCGAGAGCTTGGATGTGCGGTTTGAAGGACAGGGCAGAGTCAAGGGTTACTCCGAGGCAGCGGATTTTGGGGACAGGGGAAAGTGTGATTTCATTTATTTTGATAGATAGATCAGGTAGGCAAGATATGCGAGAGTGAGGAAAGATAATTAGTTCAGATTTGTCCACATTGAGCTTGAGGAAGCGAGAGGAGAAGAAGGAGGATATGGCTGATAGACACTTTGGGATTCTGGAGAGCAGGGAGGTGACATCTGGACCAGAGAGGTAGATCTGAGTGTCATCGGCATATAAATGGTACTGGAAGCCATAGGACTTTATGAGTTGTCCCAGGCCGAGTGTATAGATTGAGAAGAGTAAGGGTCCTAGGACAGAGCCTTGAGGGACACCAACAGAGAGGGGGCGAGATGAAGAGGTAGTATGGGAGTAGGAAACGCTAAATGTGCGGTTGGCAAGGTATGAGGAGATCCAAGATAGGGCGAGGTCTTTGACCCCAAAGGAAGAGAGGATCTGTAGTAGGAGGCAGTGGTCAACTGTGTCAAAGGCAGAGGACAGGTCTAGGAGGAGGAGAATAGAGAACTGTCTGTTAGCTTTGCCTGTAAGTAAGTCGTTAGTAATTTTGGTCAGGGCAGTCTCAGTGGAATGGTGGGGACGGAAGCCAGATTGTAGGTTGTCGAAGAGAGAGTTAGATGCAAAGTGAGAGGAAAGTTCAGCATGGACGTGCTGCTCAAGGAGTTTGAATGCAAATGGGAGCAAAGATATGGGGCGATAGCTGGACATGGCGCTTGGGTCAAGGGATGGCTTTTTGAGGATAGGTGTGATTGTGGCATGTTTGAAGGCAGAGGGGAAGGTACCAGAAGTTAGTGAAAGGTTGAAGAGATGGGTTAGGGATGGGATTAGTGTGGTGGTGAGGTTGGGGAGGAGGTGGGATGGGATGGGGTCAAGTGCACAAGTGGTGAGGTGTGATTTGGAGAGAAGATGAGCAAGCTCCCCTTCAGAGATTTTGGAGAGTGAAGTTATGGGGTTTGGGCATTGATCTCTCATACAAAGGGGTAGTGGTGGTTGGACAACAAAGACTTGCCTTGTTGGTCTATCTTATTTTTGAAGTGCGTGGCAAAGTCCTCGGCAACGATTAGGGAAGTTGGAGGGGGCAGTGGTGGGCGGAGGAGGGAGTTAAAAGTGTTGAACAACTGTTTGGGGTTGTGGGATAAGGAAGATACGAGGGTTGTGAAATAGGCCTGTTTAGCAGAGGTGAGAGCTGATTTGAATGCCAGTGTTGCTTGTTTGAGTGCAGTGAAATCATCTTGTGAATGCGTTTTCTTCCAACGCCGTTCTGCAATTCTGGACACTTGCCGAAGCTTTTTAGTGATGTTATTGTGCCAGGGTTGTCTATTGGTTCGTCGCGCTCTGCTATGCATGACAGGGGCAACCGTGTCAATAGCTGATGCAAGAGTGGCATTGTAGAAAGCAGTGGCAGTGTCTGTGTCGTGGAGTGAGGATATAGAGGACAGTGGTAGGATGGAGTCAGAGAGTGTGTGGGTGTCTAGGTGTGCGAGGTTCCTGCGTGGGTGCGCATGGTGCTGGACATGGGTGACAGGTGAGGAGGGCAGGGATGAGAAAGTGAGTAGATGGTGGTCGGATAGAGGAAGAGGGGAGGTTGTGACGTTAGATAGGGGGCATAAACGGGTGAAGACCAGGTCTAATGTGTGTCCATCTGTGTGGGTGGCTGAGGAGGACCACTGAGTAAGTCCAAAGGATGAAGTAAGGGACAGGAGTTTGGAGGCTGCTGACTGGTGGGTGTCAATGGGGATATTGAAGTCACCCATGATGATGGTGGGAATGTCAGCAGAGAGAAAGTGAAGGAGCCAGGTGGAGAATTGGTCAATAAAGGCAGTGGCCGGGCCCGGAGGTCGGTATATGATGGCCATTTGGAGGTTGTAGGGGGAGTAGATGCGGACAGAGTGGACTTCAAAAGAGGGGAGGATAAGGGAGGGTAGAGGTGGGATTGCGTTAAAGGTACAGTTGGAAGAAAGGAGAAGGCCCACTCCTCCACCATGTTTGTTGCCAGGGCGAGGAGTGTAGGTGAAGTGGAGGCCACCGTAACATAGTGCAGCAGGGGAGGCTGTGTCAGAGGGTGTCAGCCATGTTTCAGTGATGCCCAGAAAGAAAAGATTACGAGAAGTAAAGAGGTCGCGAATCACATGGAGTTTATTGCAGATGGAGCGGGCATTCCATAGTGATCCAGAGAGAGGTTGCAGGGGGGTGGGCGTCATGGGCACGGATTTGAGGTTGGCAAGATTACGGGTATTTATAGTGGGTTGGGAGCGATAGGAGGGGGTAGTAATGGTTGGTATGAGCTGTAGGGGTCCAGGATTGGGAGATATGTCACCAGCAGTGAGGAGAAGCAGAGAGAGACAGAGCAGGTGAGAGAAGGAGAGTGGGCGGCTTGTTTTGTGTTTTATTAGGAGAGATCTGAGGTTGAGGAGAAGGTCAGTGGAGGAGGTCAGGTGGGGAGGCAGGAGGGAAGGAGAGATTATTACTTGGTTAGGGGGTGCTGGTGTTTGAGGATAGCGAAGGAGAGTGAGGAGTAAGGGAGCCAAAACTGTTATAGCGTATGTCAGCATAGTGTGGCAGAAAGTTAATGAAATTGAGTACAGTTATTAACAGGGGTTAGTCTTACCTTCTGTTCACTTCTGGCTCTTTTCTGGCATATTTCTGCTATAATATTTGTTATTATCCTTTTAGCGACATCCTTATAGAGACAGACCAAGGTCCAGACAGACCTGTGACTCTGAATTTAGAACAGGCTAAGGGCTCATGAAATAGGCCAGGTGTGATCAGGAGGGAGGGGCAGCAGGGAGACTGGTCACAGACACAGGAGGGGATTAATTAGAAGTCAGAAGGGAAAATGCAAGGGGAAATAGACCCAAATGGAAAGATAAAGCCAAACTGTGTATTGGCATCAAGGAATTACAATGAGAAAACATGCATGGGAAGGGGGAAAAAACAAACAAACAAAAAAAACAAAAAAAACGTCATAGCAGCCAGCGGTCATACCAGGAAGAAATATCAGGGTGAGGAAGATCAGGAAAGTGGGGTGATGGTGATGGGATTGGGGTAGCAGCCAGCGGACATACCTGGGGATGAAGCAGATAGGTTGTCAGATTGATAGCAGTAACAAAGCATAATAAAAATAAAAATGAAGCATCTATAGCAGGGGGTTATTTTTCTGGCATATTTCTGCTATAATATTTGTTATTATCCTTTTAGCGACATCCTTATAGAGACAGACCAATATATGTGTGTGTGTGTGTGTGTGTGTAGTGAAATATGTATAGGTCTATTGTGTGATTAGCAGTAATTTAACATCTGTCCTGAAGGCTGCAGGCCACACAGGACACAACACATGTGTCTTGAGAAGGCAGTCTACTGTCTCCGATCTCACAAGGGGGTCCTGCTGGGAACCAAGAAAGGGAACATTTGACACCTCCTAGCTCTTTGAAGAGAGATGTCAATTACAGCCTGACACTATCTATGTGGGAAGCTTTACACAAAGAATCTCAGAGAAAATAATATATTCATTGGGGGAACAGCCGTGGTATAATCAAAAACAAGCAATTAGAATATCAACTTGAGGGGCTGGTCTAGAAATCTGACCTCCAGGGTGACTCTATAAATTTGGCTTGTATACAGTCAAAATTGTTCACATAATGGGGGCAGCTGAGCTGATGTGATCCAGTCTATATTCATCCTACCCTCTGGGAGCAGAAGCAGACTACAAGTTAGCTATGTCTGTAAGTTTTCTCCTGTTCTGTTTTGCATACCTGTATGTCTTTTTATTACCATATTCTTATACTCTTTTTACTGTAAGCACTGAACCTTTTTGTATTAAAGCATAAAACTTTAACAAGTTGAACCTCATATGTTGTAAAGAATCCATAGCCTTAAACTGTGTGATAGCCTTATGAGTGGCAGACAGTAGTAGTAAATTTCTGGGACTCATCGCCCGTGTGTTCGGTGAGGGGTGGCAGCGTGTATGAATGGGTGTGTGGCCTGGGTCGGTGTGTGATTTATGCTCCCATTACAGCATAGGACAGATTGAATGCTGGACTGAGAGAGGGGAGATAGATTAACCCTTGCAGGCACAACCCCAAGTCACGTGTGAGAGCGGGTACGTGACAAATTGGTAGCAGCACGGAGGGATCCCTGACAAGAGGTGATATCAGTCATTGTACAGGAGGTGAGCTGTGACATCACCTATAGTGAATGGTGGAGCCTGTATTATCTACTGTATACAGAGATGTTATCAGTCAATGTACAGGGGGATTAGGTGAGCTGTGACATCACCTATAGTGAATGGTGGATCCTGTGTTATCAGCGGGATATAGGTGTTATCAGTCATTGTACAGGAGGATTAGGTGAGCTGTGACATCACCTATAGTGAATGGTGGATCCTGTGTGATCAGCTGTATATAGAGGTGTTATCAGACATTGTACAGGAGGATTAGGTGAGCTGTGACATCACCTACCGTATTGTAAATGGTGGATCCTGTGTTATCAGCTGTATACACAGTTGTTATCAGTCATTGAAATCGGGCATCTGATAGTGGAAAACTCTTCCTGACAGTATGGGATGTACGAGTTGAGCATGGCTAGAACTGATTGCTGTGAAATTTGCAAACTGCTTTTTTCATTTTTTAAACATTGTGATAAGAAAAAGATTTCCTGCATAATAAAAGCAGAACAGAAAGATGACAATTGCTTACCGGTAATTGGATTTTCCCGAACCATGACAGCACCGTACCAAGAGAGTATCCACCTCCCGGAGCAGGAACCGTTTTATTGATGAAGTAACGCCCCGGGTAGAGACCTCTACCCTCAGAGCACTGCTGGAGAAGCCTCGTCCAGGCCTTGGTCAATGGAATTCCAGCACTTCTATAAGTGGAACATGTGGTTGAGTAGACAGAGACAGATTGCATCTGGGAAATTCTGAAAACTTGTTCCAGACTTAAACATATTTAAGGGAGGTAACCTTTTATTTCTACTCAAAAGGACAGTGGAGACTAAGTTCTGAGAACCCTCTGGACGATAATCGTCCCCTTTCAAGTTCCAGGTAGTTAGTTGTAGGCTGTGAACCTGAGGATGGAAAACTGGACCTTGGGACAGGATGCTGGGACTGTCACGCAGTATCCAGGGGTCTCAGATTGACATGATTCTCAGCCAGTTAGACCATGCCCTTTTGGGCAAAAAAAAAGGGGGCAATTGATATGACTCTGGCCCCTTCCTCGCGCATTTTCCTCAACGCTATCTGTATCATAGGGAAGTGTGGAAAAGCGTAAGCCAGGTGAAAGTCCCACTTTTGTAGGAGGGCATCCACCCCATGAGGGAATTCCCCTGGATTAAGGGGAAAAAAAATTCTCCACCTGGCGATTTCCTCTGATTGCAAAGTTTATTTCTGGAAGACCCCATATCGTACAGATTTGACTGAGAACTTTACCATTTAAAGTCCATTCTCATTGACTGAATGAATAAATGACGCCTTAAGTAGTCGGCTATGTTTTCTGATCCTTTTTAATGTCGGCCTGACAGGGACAAACTTTTTTCTTCTGCCAGTAGAAATATTTTGGCCACTTCGATCCTTCATGGACCCGACCTTGTCCCTCCTCAGGCATTTACACAGGCCGCTGTTGTTTTGTTGTCAGACCGTATTACCACATATTCCCCCTAAGCCATCTTGATGCTACTTGTATGGCTTTTCTCACTGCCATCAGCTTCTTTTAAGTTTGATGAACTGTTTTTTTTGTTGTGGAATCCCAGAGGCCATCCAGGTGGGCTCCCCAACCCTTGGAACTGGCAATTGTGGGAACTACCACCGGTTTTTAAACTGTCTATGGCACTCCTCTTATGATCTTCTGGATTTTATTTTTGATATTCTATCTCTTGATGTCAAGATTAACATAGTAACATAGTTAGTAAGGCCGAAAAAAGACATTTGTCCATCCAGTTCAGCCTATATTCCTATATTCCATCATAATAAATCCCCAGATCTACATCCTTCTACAGAACCTAATAATTGTATGATACAATATTGTACTGCTCCAGGAAGACATCCAGGCCTCTCTTGAACCCCTCGACTGAGTTCGCCATCACCACCTCCTCAGGCAAGCAATTCCAGACTCTCACTGCCCTAACAGTAAAGAATCCTCTTCTATGTTGGTGGAAAAACCTTCTCTCCTCCAGACGCAAAGAATGCCCCCTTGTGCCCGTCACCTTCCTTGGTATAAACAGATCCTCAGCGAGATATTTGTATTGTCCCCTTATATACTTATACATGGTTATTAGATCGCCCCTCAGTCGTCTTTTTTCTAGACTAAATAATCCTAATTTCGCTAATCTATCTGGGTATTGTAGTTCTCCCATCCCCTTTATTAACTTTGTTGCCCTCCTTTGTACTCTCTCTAGTTCCATTACATCCTTCCTGAGCACTGGTGCCCAAAACTGGACACAGTACTCCATGTGCGGTCTAACTAGGGATTTGTACAGAGGCAGTATAATGCTCTCATCATGTGTATCCAGACCTCTTTTAATGCACCCCATGATCCTGTTTGCCTTGGCAGCTGCTGCCTGGCACTGGCTGCTCCAGGTAAGTTTATCATTAACTAGGATCCCCAAGTCCTTCTCCCTGTCAGATTTACCCAGTGGTTTCCCGTTCAGTGTGTAATGGTGATATTGATTCCTTCTTCCCATGTGTATAACCTTACATTTATCATTGTTACACCTCATCTGCCACCTTTCAGCCCAAGTTTCCAACTTATCCAGATCCATCTGTAGCAGAATACTATCTTCTCTTGTATTAACTGCTTTACATAGTTTTGTATCATCTGCAAATATCAATATTTTACTGTGTAAACCTTCTACCAGATCATTAATGAATATGTTGAAGAGAACAGGTCCCAATACCGACCCCTGCGGTCCCCACTGGTCACAGCGACCCAGTTAGAGACTATACCATTTATAACCACCCTCTGCTTTCTATCACTAAGCCAGTTACTAACCCATTTACACACATTTTCCCCCAGACCAAGCATTCTCATTTTGTGTACCAACCTCTTCTGCGGCACGGTATCAAACGCTTTGGAAAAATCATGTCTTTGTCAGTGGGCAAACTTACAAAATCAGCAAGGGATCAAATAATAATTCACTCTCTCGCTGGACTAGCCATCTAGCAATTCGGGCAAATGCCAGAAGGGCCTGTCTGGTTATGGGCCGCCTTGTCTGCTACATTGTTATCAGATTCTGCATCCTCGACTCCCATACTGTTAACAGCTGTGACGGAGCACAAAGTTACTGACTCCATCACTTAACCCAGCAGGCCGTGGGTGTCCCCTCTGTCTGCAACCTGCCAGAAGCCAGCACCAACAGGGGATGTCAGTGGTGCAATGATGCCACTGTATCGCGCCGCCAGCATCCACTGCGAAAATGGATAGAAGCGGAGTCAGACGCTGGTGGATGAGGGATTTTATTTTTGGTGGGTTGTGGGGAACCATCACACTATATGGGGTGCTGTGAGTTAGACCATCATAGCATTTAAGGGGCTGTGGGGTGGACTATCATGCTATATGACGGGCTCTTGGGGGGGGGGGGGACTATCAAACTAGATGAGATGTACCATCATAATATATATGAAGCTGTATCATATGTACCGTCATACTGTATGGGGTGATGTTGGGGGGACCATCATACTTTATAGGGGGCTATAAGGTGAAACATCACACTATATAGGGGACTGTTGGAGGGACCATCATTATATATGGTGGGCTGTGAGGTGGACCCTCATCCAATATAGGGGGCCAGGAGGTGAAACATCATACTATATGCAGGGTTGTTGGGAGTACTATACTACTACATAGGGGCTCTGAGGTGTACCATCATAATATATAAGGAGTTGTGAGGCATACCATCATACTATGTGGGGAGGTGTTGCATGGGACCATCCTACTTTATAGGGGGCTGTGGGAGGGACCATCATACCATATGCAGGGCTGTGCGGGGATCGTCATGCAGTATTTAGGCTTTGGGGGATGTTCAGTGTATGGGAGTTTATTCTGTGTGGGACCATCTAACTGTGTAGGGTGGCTGTGGTGGACATATACTGTCTGGAGGTCTATGCTATGGGGTACATTATACTATGTTAAGAGCTGTAATGACGATCGCACTGTATAGGACGGTTATGGGGTCCTCATACTGTACGGGGGGCTTTGGTGGACATTACATTTTATCTAGGGGCATGTGGTGGGCATCATACTGTGTGGGAGTCTGTTGTGCCTCATACTGTATATTGGGGGCTATGATGAATACCATACTGTATGGGAGGCTGTGGTGACAGTCCTACTGTGTGGGGTGCTGTGGGCATTATACTTTGTTAAGGTTTGTGGTGCAATCACACTTTGTGGGGGCCTAATACTCTACGGAGTATGATAGTGAGACCACGTAAGAGCTTCAGTAGGGGCAAAATAACTGTCTAAGTGATGCTAAACATTTGCTTCTCCGTTGCTGCTTTCTTTGACTGTGACATGATAGAAATAACAGGTGCCACCTAGAAAAAGTCCTATGTACACCCCTGCTCAGGAGCATTATTACAATTAAGAGGTACTGAGGGTCATTATTATGAGGAGGCACAATATTGCCTTGCGCTGGCGTGTACTCCGGAGGACAGAGAATGAACTTCAATCCAATATTGCGGCCAGCATGCAGCCAGCGGGTAAGGAAAGGGTGAATCAAACACCCGAAAACCCCGCCCATATGACCCAAAACTGGTCCCGCCAAATTCAGGTGACAGGTTCCCTTTAAGGACTCAGAAGTCTGAAATTACAGACTTTAACCTCAGCGCCTTTAAAGGATCAGTATGGTGGCATTATCAGTATTGTATATGCTGGTGACATTTGGTTAGGGCTTGTTGGTATGTCTGTAACATTACAATATTCTTATTTTTGATATTATAATTATTTAATGTTATATAGCAATATTATTAGGGTAATAGTAATATATCCCCATCTTGTGCCCAGGGCGAGGACAATGTGGGCCTGAGATTTCAAATGACAGGGCTGAATTTCAGTCTCATTCAGTCCATAATTATATATATTCATCATGTAAACTAGGGGCGTTGCAGTGAGGGATCAGTGACCTGTCAGAAGCCATACAGATGAAGACCTAATCAGAGCCCCACATGAAGACCCCCCCACAGGCCATCCCGCAGCACGAGCTATATCATTACCTCAAAACTGCAAATAAAGACTGAACAACCACCACAAGACGGATTTCATCGCCAGGTATCAGTGTAATCAGTATAACGGCGCTGACCTGACAGTCTGTAGTTACTGAGCACAGTCCTGCCGACAGGTTCCCTATAAGGTGTTTTTTCTGCCCATCCACCACATCAGCAAGTTTAAAACTTGTTGATAAAGAACATTTCTTGTGCAGATGACCCGATCCCATAGACTGCACAGTCAGGATCTTCCACTGAAGGCATCGTGTATGTTATTGCGCCCACTCGACTGCCGTAATTGTAGCCCTGGAAGCCTAACAAGGACATTGCTTCTTATATACAGGTTCAGTGGGTGCACTCGCTCGTCCGCTAGCACGGCTGTCTTTAGAAAGCCTGCATGGACCAGAGCTCATACCACCGAACCCTCCCCGAGGGCAGAACACTACTCAAACACCACTGGGTGAGGGTAAAAGTGTGGCAATTTATTTAACCAACACACAATAGCATACAGAACAGTCCCAGGAAATACCCAAGATGGTGCAAATTACAAAGCCTCGCCCTTCTGCTGACTCAGCAGGATCAGAGCTGCTTCCTGTGCCGAATACCCCCACAGTGAGGTGGTAACGACAAGCTTCTGAAGCCGACAGTCCATTGATGTACGAGGCCAGGTGACTTGATTGTCCCAACTTTGATTCTCGAAACGTCTTTGAGGGTTCAGTGATGGTCAATGAGGCAGCTCTGTATTTCTTCAGTTGGAGCCATGATTTCTGTGATGTAGACTCTCTGAACACAGGCAGATCCTCCTTTTGAGGGTATGTGCACACGATGTGGATTTTTCTGTGCAGATTCTGCAGAATTCGCAGGTGAAATAACCTGCGTTTTACCTGTGGGTTTTGTGCAGATTTCACCTGCGTTTTACACCTGCGGATTCCTATAATGGCATAAGTGTAAAACGCTGCAGACTCTGCACAAAAAATTGACATTATGCAGAAAAACCGCTGCGTTTTCAGTGTGGAATTTTCTGCAGCATGGGCACAGCAGATTTGTTTTTCCATAGGTTTGCATGGTACTGTAAACCGCATGGAAAACTGCTGCAGATCCACATGGCCAAAACTGCAACGTGTGCACATAGCCTTACAGGTCACAACTTCTCATTCAGTCTTACCACCACAGGCTTGGGATAATAGGTAGGAGGCCATCCCTCACTGGAGGAGTGTGCAAACAACATGCATAGATTGTCCTTCATATTGCAGAACACCAATGGGTCATCAACATATTAAACATTCAAACATTGTGCCTTTGTTTCCCAAAGATAGTAGAACAATACTAGGACTGCAATATAGGACAGATACAATAACTAATCAGCAGCCAGTGAACATTAATTCAGGGACAATAGGGGGTCACCAGTCATTCTCACATGAACTCTTGCTCATGGCCCTGGGCCTACTGAAATAATATGTCTGGATAATTCACATTTAATGCGGTGTCGCCACATTTCTGTTACTGAAATATCCTGCTGTTTTTCAGCTTCTACGATCTTGTGTCCGATTTTCTCTGGTAGAATAACACATTGTTGGTGAACAGAATCCAGACAGAACCCCTTCAAGTTCTTGGGATCTATTTTCTATTTGTCCTTGTGCACAATCTATCCTAGATCTGCTAAGATAGGACCTGCCCGACAGCCCCCACAGTCTCCTCCTGATTCTCCTATCACTATCGTCAGGGTGGTTTTGTCCTTATTAATTTCTGCCACTGTTATGGTAAAGATTCTGGGCGCTAAAGCTACCCTGAAGGGAAGACATCGGTACTGTAGATGCAGAAGGCTCTTTGATCTTTACAGCCACCCCGAGATATTGTTCCCACATTTCACAAAAATAATCAAATGGGTACTTCAAAGAACATTAGGAACAAACACCTTAGGCTACTTTCACACTAGCGTCGTGCACTGCTGTCGCTATGCGCCGTTTTGTAGAAAAACACATCCTGTAAAAGTGCTTGCAGGATGCGTGTTTCTCCATTGACTTGCATTAGCGACAGCAGTGCGACGCATTGCCACACGTCGCAACCGTCGTGCGACGGTTGCGTTGGTCCGTCGCCACCAAAAAAGTTGCATGTAACCCCGCACATGCTGCCCCCCACACCTCACAATGGGGCAGCGGATGCGTTGAAAAACAGCATCCGCTGCCCCCGTTGTGCGGCGCTTCCACAGTATGCGTCGGTGCGCCGCATTGCGACGTGCAGTGCACAACGCTAATGTGAAAGTAGCCTTAACTGGTATTTTCCATTCAGTAGGTTTTTATGGACCTGGAACACAATGTTCGCGTTTCTCCAGGCTGTTAAATTTAGGATCCTGTACAGAAATAGGTTCTCTAGAGGTTTCCACTCCCATAGTAGATCTAACAACTTAAATTTTCCTGTGTCTTCAGCCGGAAGGCACAACCAAGCATGTTTCCCTTCTGACAAGGGGGGATTCTGAACAATCTGAATTGACCAACTCCCCAGGCTAATGCACCAAGTAAACAACAGTATATATGGTCGTGTAACTGTATAAGTATATAACGCCTAAAAATATGAAACAACAACCAATAATTAAGGATTAAAATATAAATTTTATTGAAAACATAATAAGAACAATTTAAAATTCAGGAAAGGACCACCAGGTGGCAATAGAATGCAGGTTATCATACACGGGCATGACAGTAAATTTTTTAGGTAATTTTACATATTATGCACTGTTCATTTTTCATAATATATTCCATATGGAAGAATAAAATATAAAGTGCATATAGTGCATATAATAGAATTAATATGAAAAATAAATACTCAAAAAGTAAATACAGTGATAAAAAAATCAATTTTGCCCAGATAGTAAATTACCTCTAAAGTGCACTAAGTAAATCGCATAATATTGCGAAAAAATTTAATATAAAGTGCATATATCAAGAAAGTAATGCTGTGCATGAGTAAACTATATACATAAAATAAATAAATATTATGCCTCCAAAAATAGATATAGTAAAGTGCCGTGCACAATAAATAAAGGAGGAAAACAAAGAAAAATAAACTCAAATAGTTACAAAGTACACCAAAACATAATCATATGAAATGTATCCATGATCAGACATACCCTGATGATAACACGTGTTTCGCTTCAGCTTTGACGAGGGAGACTGAAGGTAAGCCCGTCACATTGCCTTATATATCCCTAAGGACCAATCATAGAAAGTGCATCGTGCAAAACAGCAAATAGATGGCGAGACTAAGTTACCATGCATGGTAATACTGCCGTCATCTCCTGGAGATCAAGGACGCGTCTCCATGGAGCGCATCACATGACCGGAGATTAAGACAGTCAGAATGCCGAGCCCCAGCACCTAAGTCAGAGACACCGATAAGATGACCAAGTAGTAAGGGAGCGTGTCAAAATCTTATATATAAAAGTGAAACTAAGATAGCTCCCAAAAGGGGGGCAAGTTAAACTGTGAAGTGCATAGACGTATAATATGTATATGAAAAAAATATACCATCATGTCCACAGCGGACCAAGATATACAAAACAATATATACAAAGTCGAATAATGCAAAAAAAAGTAAAAAAACACAAGAAATAAAATAAAAAACAACAACCAAACAAATAATATATATATATATATATATATATATATATATATATATATATATATATATATATATATATATAAACAAGAACATAGTATAATGTAGAAAAAGATTGATCCATATGTAACAGCAAATGAAGAGATTCTAAAACGGGCACATGTAGTCCATAGGTTTCATGTCAAACAGCGAAATAACTAAAAACAAAAACAAAAGATAAAACAGAGAAATAAGAAACAAATTTTTAAAAAAACCATTAAAAACATATAACAAATAACAAAATGGGAGAAACTAATTAGAGAAAAGGCACAAAACTCAGGGCCTCATTTAAGCCCTTAGGGGACACAGTGTCTAGTTTGCAAATCCACTGTATTTCTCTCTGTGCCAGCCGCTTTTTCCAGTCCCCACCCCGGGTCCCTATAATGATTCTATCTATCCCACTTACCTTCAAAAGGGATGAATCACATCCATGGAAAAGCTTAAAATGACGGGGTATCGTTTTTAATTCAGCGATGTTTGTGATACCCTCCGCAGCTTGGATATCGAGTACATGTTCCCTGACTCTCTTCCTCAGTTCACGTGATGTCATGCCTACATACAGTTTTTTGCACGGACAACTCGCACAGTAAATTACGCCCATTGTTTTACAATTGATGCTGTGGGTAATTTTAAAAGTCTTCATGCCAGAGGAGTCAGCAAAGTTCTGTGTTGTATTGATATTGGAGCAAGCCACGCAAGATCCACATGGTTTGCACCCCCATATTGGTTTTCCCGAGTTGAATATAGTTCTCTCTTTGGGACCCTCCAAATTACTCTGGACCAACATATCCCTTAGATTACGGGACCTTCTATAGGTAATTGCTGGATATTTGGGGATAAAGTGATTTAGAGTGTTGTCCAATCTCAAGATATCCCAAAATTTATTGAGTGCTCTCCACATTTAACTTTAACATTCAACTCCCCAGGCTCCTTCAGAGCTGAAATCTGAAGAGATTATGCCTACTTGAGGAGGAGGTAGATTTGGTATGTCAATTCTTTCTGAACTTTGCCTTTAGAGGGGCTGTCCACCACTTGGACACCCACTTCTCATTCCCCAAGTTTGGCTCCAATAAAGTCGTAGTTACTCACCGATAACGGTGTTTCTCAGAGCCCATGACAGCACTACCAGAGAGATGGAATCCGCCCTTCAGGGACAGGAAAACCTACAGGATAAAAGGGCGGTACCTCTCTCCTGCCTCAGTTTAGTTTACAGAGCATCAGAGGTCCTCCAGGTTAGTGACAACAAGAAATACACATTTTTAGCAAAATACTTATGAAGATTACACCGTGTCTAAATCAAACACACACTTCGTATATTAAAGTGCTCACCGCACACGTGATAAGGGGGGGGAATAAGCAGGTGCTGTCATGGGCTCTGAGAACACCGTTATCGGTGAGTAACTACGACTTTCTCAGTCGCCCATGACAGCACTACCAGAGAGAATTGCAGAGATTATTGCTTTTAGGGAGGGACCACAGCCTGCAAGACCCTTCTTCCGAAGGTTAAGTCCGACGAAGAGGCTAAGTCTAAGCGATAGTGCCTAAAGAAGGTTGAAGGTGTTGACCAGGTGGCCGCTTTACAGATTTTATCTATTGGTACCTCCGACCTTTCGGCCCAGGAGGTCACCATAGCCCTTGTAGAGTGTGCCTTGAGTCCTTCAGGAACTGCGTTTCCCGTGGACGAGTATGCCAAGGCTATCGCATCAGTAACCCAACGAGCTATAGTGGCTTTGGAGGCTTTGAGTCCTTTTCTAGGTCCCTGAAAGCAGACAAAAAGACAGCCTTCCTTCCTACACTGACGGGAGGATTCTAGGTAGTGTATTAGACACCTTCTCACGTCTAAGGTGTGGAATTTTTCCTCTTTTTGATTTTTCGGGTTTGGACAGAAGGAAGGATTATTTCCTGGGATCTATGGAAATTGGAAGCAACTTTGGGTAGATAAGCAGGGTCTGTTCTCAACACTACCCTATCCTCCATGATTTGTATGAAGGGAGGGTTCGCAGATAGAGCCTGAAGGTCACTAATCCTACGGGCAGATGTTAGTGCTGTAAGAAGGGCCGTTTTGAGGGATAAGATTTTAAGTGGTATCGAATCTATGGGTTCAAACGGGGGTTCTGTCAGAGCTGATAGTACTAAGTTTAAGTCCCAAGATGGAGGGTTTCTGATTTTTATTGGCCTAGACCGTACAGCGGCTTTAATGAATCTTGCTATCCATGGGTTAGTGGCAATACTATCATTGTATAACGCCCCTAAGGCTGCTACTTGCACCTTTAAAGGTGCTCACCGATAGGCCCATATCCAAGCCTTTCTGTAGGAACTCTAATATTTTGACCACTGGAACCCCATCTTGTAGTTTTACCCCGGAGGTGGACAGAAACTTTTTCCAAGTTTTACCATAGATTTTAGTTGTTATTGTCTTCCTACTTTTTAATAGCGTGGAGACTAAATTATCTGAGAATCCCCTTGCCCTTAGCAGTGACCTTTCAAGTTCCACGCTGTCAAGTGTAGATTTGCTGACTGAGGGTGGAACACCGGCCCCTGTGATAAGAGGTCCGGAAGATCCGGAAGGACCCAGGGATCTGTGACCGATAGGATTCTCAGCCAGGAAAACCAGGCCCTTTTGGGCCAGAAGGGGGCTATTAGAATAATTCTCGCCCCGTCCTGTCTTATCTTCCGTAGGACTGCTGGTATAAGTATATAAGGGGGAAAGGCATATGTCAGACCGTGAGTCCAGGGAATCGAGAATGCATCCAGTGCTCGGGGGTTCCCTCTGTGGTTTAGAGAACAAAACTTTTCTGTTCTCTATACTGGCGAAGAGGTCTATTACTGGTACCCCCCAGATTTTTCTGATCTGATCGAAGACCCTTTGGTTCAGAGCCCATTCCCCGTTTCAGCTGGGTACGGCTTAGGAAGTCTGCCTTTTTGTTCACTACGCCTCTTATGTGTAGCGCCGAGAGGGATAGGAAGTGATGTTCGGCTAAGGTGAAGATCTGGGAAGTAGTTTCCATCAGGGCTTGGGATCTGGTCCCCCCCTGGTGGTTCAGGTAGGCCACTACTACTTGATTGTCCGAAAAAACCCGGACATGTTGTCCCCGTAGTTTGGGAAGAAAAACTGACAGAGCATGGCTCACTGCGCAAAGTTCTTTTTGATTTGAGGATACCTGGTATTCTCGATCTGTCCAGACCCCCTGAGTAACACTGTTTCCCAGGTGAGCTCCCCACCCCGTGGGACTGGCCTGGAAGGCGACATTCCTGTAAAACTGAGTCCAGAGTTAGGCCCAGAAACTCTTGTACCATGGTCAGTTCCAGTTTTGACTTCTGGAGATTTAGGAGCCAACCTAATTCCGTTAGAGTTTTTATCACTCTGCTGCACTGTTGGCGACAATGTTGGGCTGAGTTGCTGACAATCAGGAAGTCGTCTAGGTATGGTATTATAATAACATTTTCCTCCCTTATGTGGGCCATCATTTCTGCTACCACCTTGGTAAAAACACGGGGCGCTACCGAAATGCCAAACGGGAGGGCCTTGTACTGGTATTCTTTCACTACTCCCTCCATGACTACTGCTAATCTGAGGTATTTGTGAGTTTTTGTGGATGGGGACGTGATAGTACGCATCGCTGAGATCCAACACTACCATGAAACAATTTGGAAACAGGTTTTTTTATTGTAGATCTTATCGATTCCATTTTGAATGTTTGATTCTTTACATAACTGTTTAATCTCCGTAGATTTATTATTGTGCGGAAGGAACCGTCTGGCTTTGGAATCAGAAACAGTGGGGAAAAGAATCCTTTCCCTCTTTCCGGTAATGGAACTTCTCGGATCACATCTTTGGTTATGAGTTTTGAGATTTCTAGTTCCAAGGCCTGTTGTTGCCGCCATGAAGGTTTCAATGGAGTGACCACATAGTGTTGGGGAGGAAGGGTGGTAAAATTTATTTGAAGTCCCATTTTTATTAGGTTTAAAATCCAAGTACTGGAAGAGATTTTTTCCCAGGCCAGAAGGTATTGAGACAGTCTCCCTCCCACCCTGGGGGAGGTGTCACTTAGGGTTTTTTTTATTTCTGGGGGAGTTGCCAAAGAGGAAGCCCCTGTCTCTATTTCTCCCCTCATCCCACCTGTTCTGTTCTCTAGGGGGGCGTCTGCAGAAAAATTTCCTGTTCCGAAAGGGCCGCCTAACGTATGGTGCGGCCAGGTTAGGGAACCCCTTCTTCTTATCCCCTGCTTTTTGTAAAATGTCATCTAGGGTTTCTCCAAACAGAAATTTTCCCTCACATGGGATTGAACAAAGTTTTTGTTTTGTCTGTAGATCGCCTGGCCAGTTTTTCAGCCACAGCGTTCTACGAGCTGCATTGGACAGGGCTGCCGATTTTGAAGTCAGTTTGATAGAGTCCGCCGAAGAGTCAGCCAAGAAGGCTGCCGCCCCCCTAATCATGGGAATTGATTCGATGACTTTGTCGGGATACTCCATCCCTTAACTGTTTCTCCAGATTGTCTATCCAAATCATTAGAGATCTGGAAGTACATGCGGCCACTATGGCGGTTCTTAAACATCCCCCTGCTGACTCCCAGGCCCCTTTTAGGAAGGTGTCGGCTCTTATCAAGGGGGTCTTTTAGCGTACCCATGTCCTCAAAGGGCAGCGCAAATTTCTTTGACGCTTTAGCTACTGCCACGTCAAGTTTAGGGGCTTTGTCCCATGCTGTAGAATCATCTTCCGCAAAAGGATATTTCCTTTTAAGGGAGGGTACAGATGAGTTTTTTCTTTCTGGCTTCTCCCACTCCTTTTTAATCAGGGCCTGCACGTTTTCATTAAGTGGGAAAACTCTGCGTTTTTTCTGGCCCAGGCTGCCAAACAATGTCCTGTACCGTTTTGTCAGGACGTGGGTCTAGGACCCCCATTGTAGATCTTACAGTCTTTACAAGGGCATCTACTTCATCTAAGGGGAAGCAGTGGCGGCCTCCACTCTCCGAGTCTGAGGAGGAGAAGGAACCTTCCTTGTCTGACACATCCTCATCAGAGCTAGAAGTATTGGAGTGAGAAAGGGGGACAGGTGTTCTCTCCTTAACCCCCTCCCCTTTAAGGGATTTAAACGCTGTTTCTACCTCTGATCTTATTACTGAACGTAATTCAGAGGCAAAACTAGGGGTTTCCTCACAAAGGACTTGTCCTATACAGGAACCGCATAATTTTTTATCCCAGTTCTGTAACAGGGGTTCTCCACATAAGGGACAGTCTATGTTTAGTTTTCACCGTTTTTTTTCTTGCCTAAAAAATAAACGGAAAAGGGGATCCTAATTACTTGGTGCACTTTCACGAAGATCTCTCACCCATCTTGCGCAGCTACAAGTACCAGTTCTGGAGGAGGCACGGGATCTTGTATGAGACCCGAAGTAGAAGGTGTCGGCTGGCTGGACATATTGGAGGCTTTACTCTGCGGCGTGGAATGACTCCTGGAGCGGGTACTTCGGGTGCCTGCAGAGGTCCTTCTCTTTGTCTCGCCCGACTTGCGCTGCTGTTGCTGCGGCGGTGGCTGTAAGGGCTGCGCCGGCTGGAGCTGCTGATCGCTGTCCGCCATACTGGGACTGCATGCAGCAAAGGGCGCTCTCACAGCGGTGTTTTAAATAGCCCGCCGATCACCCCTCCTCCAGGCTGCGTTGCAGGGAAGCGCTGGTCCCCAGTGCGCATGCGCGATCCCCGGAAGTAGACAGCGTCTATATCCGGTGCGGCGGCCATCTTGGTGCTCTCACACACCAGGCCGTCGCTCCGGACCAGGCCTCTCTGCAGAGGCATGCCGGGTCCCTGAAGCCCCTACCCCAATCCGGGGAGGCAGCCGCGCTCCCCTCCGCACGCTCTGCAGCCCCATCGGACCCAGAAGCGGCGGACACCAAGCCAGCGGTGACAGGGGCCTCCCCGCCGTCATACCTCCACTGGTCGGCTCCGGATACAGGTACCGATCCTGAGGGTTCCCCTGTCAGGGACAGGAAACAAAACTGAGGCAGGAGAGAGGTACCGCCCTTTTATCCTGTAGGTTTTCCTGTCCCTGAAGGGCGGATTCCCTCTCTCTGGTAGTGCTGTCATGGGCGACTGAGAAAATAGCCTATACTCTGTTGCTGTGCTGGCGCTGTGGTGTCAGCACTTGCAGTCCCGGGGCTCTTGTGCGGTTGCACGACACGTGGTGCCCAATCAGCGCTGGGGTCATGGTCCCTGCCTTCTGTCATATTGAACATGAAGACGAAGTTCAGATCAGATGCAGACTGGACTTCCTCCTTATGTTCAATTTGTCCAAAGGTGGAGACCGTGATGCCAGCGGGAGTCCCAAGGAGAGCAAGGGCTGACACTGAGGGAACAGAGCCGGCACAGGGAGTATGAGCTTTTACTTTATTGAGGCCGTGTGGGGAATGAGAAGGGGTTGTCCTAGTAGTACTTAAGCGCACCCGTCACCAGGTTTGGCCAATGCGAGTTAAGGTCATCACCTTTCAGGGCTGATGTACAGCATTCTATAATGCTGAAGATAAGCCCTCGATCAAACCTGGAAGAGAAGAAAAATAACTTTCTCACCTGCGAGGTGGTCCGGTCAGTGTCGCAGGTCTTGGTCCGGCACCTCCCTTCTTGCGATGCCGCCCTCCTGCTTGCTTCATGACTCCCCAGCATCGCGCTCCTGCGCAGGCACTGGGAAAGGTCTCTTCCAGAAGGGAACCACACTAGAGATACTGCCCTTTCATTTCAGGCTTCCTGTTAGTAAATTTTCTCAGTATGGTGAAGGGAAAAGCCCACTGTAGACTATGTATTTTCTGCAGCAGACCCTGTTTAGGAAGGGCCTTCCACTCCCGAATCAGCACATTCCCTCGCTCCATCCTGCAGTTTCCAAGTCTTCATCATGACGAGTGCAGCAATTCACTTAGTTTCTGGAGGTGGATTCTTGTTCTGGGTGGAATCGTGATCTGATGCATCGCCCTCAGTATCTGCTCCAGCGCAGATGTACAGCACCGAACACTGGTCAGAGGCCTCGTGTCATTCTCCACCTCTCCTTAGACTGAAGCTGGAGAACATGGTTGGTCAACACCTTCTTGGCACTGGTGCCCAGTTTTGTACGGATACGCTCCACATTTTTCATCTTTGCAGTCAAACCTTTCCCCACTCAACAGTAATCTCTAGCCCAATCCAATTCCTGCTGCAAAGAGCAGTATCCCTGGTGGTCTAGTGGTTAAGATTCGGTGCTCAAAATATAAAAATAAAAGTAATCACCTCACCTGATTAGATGAATTCCAGGGACTGGAGTCCTCTGAGGTTAAGCCCATGACAGTCAGCAACTACTCTGCCCCCTCGAGTCTCTAGATTCACCAACAGGGAGCAGACAATCAGCACATTACATTAGTCTACATTTATGAAGATCCTTATGTTATTTGCAACCAACAGTCACCGGCCCGAGCCAGTCACCAGACAGGCCACAAACCAATTTAGATTAAGTCACCGACTTGTTTGCCATGCTGTGCCCTGCAGCAACACTCCTTGAAGCAAGGAAGTCTGGGCACACAGTGCCAAAGTCCGTGACCAAAGCGCTGCGGTCACTTCTATGGTGGCAGTCCCGGGTGAGCAGTCCGGCTGTTGGCCGCACACTACCTGTCAGCCTCCCTTTGATGTGTGGGCTCAGTGCAGCACCACGGTTGTGGCATGATACATGACAGCAGTGGATTAGTCAGTTCATGAGTGCCAGTAGCGGGTGCACAGACACTGACGAACACGTGATAACAGCCTGCGGCCAGAGACCACGTCCCGCCTGCAGTATCAGTATCTGCACCACCCCGGCGTCAGCACTTCACCCATTTCCCACCAAAAACAGCACTAAAAGGAAAGAGGGGGAGGGGTGGTTAACAGGGCCAAGGTGGGGGTAGGGATCAGCAGGGGTGGGGGGGAAAGCACGAGACAAACTATTTTGCAAAAACAGGCTTTTATTTAATAAATACTATACAGAGCAAATAAAAGTTTCCAACAATTGGTTCTTTTGGAAAATTTTTGTAAAAAAAAAAAAAATGGAAATATCCAAATTGAGTTCCAATTTATGGGGAGGTGCGGGCGGGGGGGGGGTCTGTTTGGTCCACTGATTTGGTGGGAAAGATAAGGGAGGATTAGTGTTCACTTTATTATGGAAGAAAACACGAGTACAAGGATTTACGGCCACAAAAACCTCAAAATAACATTTATTTCAAACAAAAAAGGAATATAAATCATTTAATGGCATACAGGGATGGGACGCCGTGTGCTGCCAGCCCCCGCTGTCCTGAGGCCCGACACCGGGGGGGCAGGCACTGTTTTTTGTATTTTTCATTATACTTTTTTTTTCTGTTTTTTTTCTTTTTCTCCCCTTAGGGGTCTAAATCAGATCAGCCACGTTCATCGGCATCTCTTCGATGGTTGTGTTATAAAATGTCTCTATGTCTTTTAATGTGCGCTTATCTTCTTCAGTCACCATGTTTATCGCGACTCCTTTCCTACCGAAACGTCCTCCGCGGCCAATCCTGCAGGAGAAAGTGAGGTGAGTACGGAGCGGCTGCAGGCAGTCATTGGGGATGTGTCGGCCATGTTTAAGTTGCGAGAAGCTACAGGAGAGCAACAATCGCGGTGGAGCATGGCCCGTTCATCTACCACATGTCTACATTCTGCACTCAGCATAGTGGCTGCGCAGAGAGGGAATACATGTGGTGCTGGATGTGGAGGCTGCGCAGAGGGAACACGCGGTGGTGCTGGACGTGGGGGCTGCACAGAGAGGGAATACATGTGGTGCTGGATGTGGAGGCTGCGCAGAGGGAACACGCGGTGGTGCTGGACGTGGGGGCTGCACAGAGAGGGAATACATGTGGTGCTGGATGTGGAGGCTGCGCAGAGGGAACACGCGGTGGTGCTGGACGTGGGGGCTGCACAGAGAGGGAATACATGTGGTGCTGGATGTGGAGGCTGCGCAGAGGGAACACGCGGTGGTGCTGGACGTGGGGGCTGCACAGAGAGGGAATACATGTGGTGCTGGATGTGGAGGCTGCACAGAGGGAACACGCGGTGGTGCGGACGTGGAAGCTGTGCAGAGAGGGAACACGTGGTGGCGCTGACATGGAGGCTGTGCAGAGGGAACACGCGGTGGTGCGGACGTGGGGGCTGCGCAGAGAGGGAACACGTGGTGGTGCTGGACGTGGGGGCTGCACAGAGAGGGAATACATGTGGTGCTGGATGTGGAGGCTGCACAGAGGGAACACGCGGTGGTGCTGGACGTGGGGGCTGCACAGAGGGAACACGCAGTGGTGCGGACGTGGAAGCTGTGCAGAGAGGGAACACGTGGTGGCGCTGACATGGAGGCTGTGCAGAGAGGGAACACGCGGTGGTGCGGACGTGGGGGCTGCGCAGAGAGGGAACACGTGGTGGTGCTGGACGTTGGGGCTGCGCAGAGAAAGAACACGTGGTGGCGCTGACATGGAGGCTGTGCAGAGAGGGAACACGCGGTGGTGCGGACGTGGGGGCTGCGCAGAGAGGGAACACGTGGTGGTGCTGACATGGAGGCTGTGCAGAGAGGGAACACGCGGTGGTGCTGACATGGAGGCTGCGCAGAGAGGGAACACACGGTGGTGCTGGACGTTGGGGCTGCGCAGAGAAAGAACACGTGGTGGCGCTGACATGGAGGCTGTGCAGAGAGGGAACACGCGGTGGTGCGGACGTGGGGGCTGCGCAGAGAGGGAACACGTGGTGGTGCTGGACGTTGGGGCTGCGCAGAGAAAGAACACGCGGTGGTGCGGAGGCTGTGCAGAGAGGGAACACGCGGTGGTGCGGACGTGGAGGCTGTGCAGAGAGGGAACCGGTGGTGCGGACGTGGGGGCTGCGCATAGAGAGGGAACATGTGGTGCTGGACGTGGGGGCTGCGCATAGAGAGGGAACACTGTGGTGCAGGACATGGAGGCTGCACAGAGGGAACACGCGGTGGTGCGGACGTGGAGGGTGTGCAGAGAGGGAACACGTGGTGCTCGACGTGGGGGCTGCGCATAGAAAGGGAACACATGGTGGCGTCGGACTGACCTGTGAATGTAGTTCTCTCTGTTCGTTGGCAAGTCGTAGTTAATGACCAGGGAAACCTGCTGCACGTCGATCCCTCGGGCCTGCACATAAAGCAGCATTAGTTTGAGATCTTTACCACTGCAGCGCAGTCACCGCACAAGACTAGAGACAAGGGCCAGCACTTACCAGGAGATCTGTAGTGATCAGGACACGGCTGGAGCCGGACCGGAACTCTCTCATGATCACGTCTCGCTCTTTTTGGTCCATGTCCCCGTGCTGAGGAGGAAGAGGAGGATTAATTAGAGTGTGACCCACATGGGCAGACCATGTCCCCACAGCATGAACCAGCCACAGTCACAACCACTGTGCTGGGATGAATATGGGGAGACTTCTCTACCCCTGCCAGATGTAAGAACGCCGTCACATGACGAGCCCTTGCCCAGTGACTGGGGAGCACTACAAGCAGCAGCACAACTCACCAACGCAGACACCGTGAAGTCCCGGGCATGCATCTTCTCCGTCAGCCAGTCTACCTTTCGGCGAGTGTTGATGAAGATGACGGCTTGTGTGATGGTCAGGGTCTCGTACAAGTCACACAGCGTGTCCAGCTTCCACTCCTGCAGAGACAAGCCGCACAGGTGAGCCCTGGGGGAGGGAGATTGGTGGGTCTTGACCCTGTACAGGTGAGCCAGGGGAGTCTTGGCTCAGCACATTAGTGTCCCCATAGCATGAACCAGCCAACAGTCACAACAGCTGCACTGGGATGAATATGGGGGTCTCTCTGCCCCCGTCAGATAGAAGACCACACGTCACATGACGCGTCCTTGCCCAGTGACGGGGGTGGCGGCGTCACACTGATGAGCACTCACCTCCCGCTCCACGTTGACGTAGAACTGCCGGATGCCCTCCAGGGTCAGCTCCTCTTTCTTGACCAAGATGCGGATCGGGTCCCTCATGAACTTCTTGGTAACCTCCAGTACATCTGAGGGCATCGTAGCAGAGAGCAGCACCACCTGGGGGACAGGGCAGGCGTTACACTGGGCAGATATGGCCGCGGCCATAGCAGCATTGGATCATCAGTCTCAGATAGAGTGTGTGATCATATTTCCCAGGATCCTCTGCTGCAGGCACGTCTGAGCCGCAGAACGCAGGAGCAGAGCGCTGCAGCGGAGCGACCCGGGCCTCAGATGACACGCATGGGATATCATCATGAACTGGCACACTATGGCAGCCGATGCTGTCCGACAGCGCTGCCCACCTACCGCCTCACCTGAGCATTGCTGCTCAACTTCTGGAAGATGTCGTAGATCTGATCCTTGAATCCCCGGCTCAGCATCTCGTCTGCCTCGTCCAGCACAAACATCTTTATGTATTTGGGGGCTGTCGAGAAAGCACTAGAATTAAGATGTTGGCGAACTACAAGTCTCAGAAGCCCCGGTGGTGGCTGCGATGAAGGACTTGTACCCATAGCATGAACCAGCATACAGTCACGACAGCTGCGCTGGGATGAATATGGGGGTCTCTCTGCCCCCGCCAGATATAAGACCACACGTCACATGACGCATCTTTGCCCAGTGGCGGGGGGTAGCAGTATTAGAAATGATGGGGACAGCGGAGGGTCTGATGGTGAGGGGGGTATTAAAGTGCCCTGAGATCAGGATTGTGCACATTAACTACAGTGTCGGGTTGTCGCCATTATACTGATACCTGGTGATGAAATCAGTCTTGTGGTTGTTGTGGAATCCTTATTTTCAATTTTCGTGCTCCGGGGCGGCCTTGAGGGAGGTCTTCATGTGTATGGCTTCTGACCGGTCATTGACCCCCACCCTATTATATTTATATATTAATCCCTTAGTGACAGGGCCAGATTTTAAAGTCTGACCAGTGTCACTTTATGTGGTAACTCTGCAATTCTTCAACAAATCCAGGTGATTCTGACATTTGTTTTTTTGTGGCACATTATAATTTCTGATCATGGCAAGTTTATGTTTTGTGTTTTATAAATAAAAAAAACAAATTAACAAAAATGTTAAAAAAAACAAATAAAAAAACAAATCAATCTTCAAACTTTGAACGATTATCCCTTTAATCCAGAGTCATCCCACAGAAAACCATGAACATTTCCCTCATGTCAGCTTTACGAATTATTTTATTTTCTTAGCATTTTACGAGGTTTAAAAATGTAGCAGCAATTCCTCACGTTTTCAAGGAAATTTACAAATTTTGTTTTTAGGGACCTATCCAGGTTTGATGTCACTTTGGGGGTCCTATATATTGGGAAAACCCCAAAAGTGACACCATTTTATAAACCGCACCCCTAGACATATTGAAAACTGCCATCAGGTAGTTTATTAACCCTTCAGGTGATTCTCAGGAATGTATTGACACCACCTAAATATCGGTCACTTCTGAACCGGCCGCAGGAGCAGAGACTAAGACCACACAATCATGATCTCAGGGGGCCGATGGGGTGAAATAGGAAGCCCCCACACATAGATGCTGCTGTCAATAGAGACTATAAGGGGTTAAAGGGAACCGGTCACCCCGTTTTTTCAATATGAGGTAAAAATAGTGTACAATAGGGCCTGAGCTGTGCTGTACAATGGTGCCTTTATTATCCCGATTCCCCACCTTTGCGGCCAAAATACCTTAGTAAAGTCGCCGTTTTCGGCTGTCAATCACGCAGGTCTGGTCAAATGGGCGTGGTGAAATCGCTGTTTCTCCCCGGCGTTGGCGTAGTGGTTCTCGCATGCGCAGCAGCCGAATGCACTGCGCAACGGCCGAAAAAGAGCGCGATCTGTGCTATTCCCCTGGTTATCGGTGGTGGCGGCCATCTTCCTGAGGCCGCGCGTGCGCAGATGGAGTGCTCCGCTTCCCAGGGCTTCAGGAAAAAGGCCGCCGCGACCACCATCTGCGCACGTGCGGCACCCCGCGGCCATTTTCCTGAAGCCCCGGGAAGCAGAGCACTTTATCTGCGCACGCGCGGCCTCAGGAAGATGGCCGCCGCCACCGATAACCAGGGGAATAGCACAGATCGTGCTTTTTTTCAGCCATTGCGCCGTGCATTCGGCTGCTGCGCATGCGCGAACCACTACGCCAATGCCGGGAAGAAAAGCAAGAGGTGGGGGAGAAACAGCGATTTCACCACGCCCATTTGACCAGACCTGCGTGATTGACAGCCGAAAATGGCGACTTTACTAAGGTATTTTGGCAGCAAAGGTGGGGAATCAGGGGATAATAAAGGCACCATTGTACAGCACAGCTCAGGCCATATTGAACACTATTTTTACCTCATATTGAAAAAACGGGGAGACAGGTTCCCTTTAAACAGATGTGGACGGTGCCAGCACTGATCGTGGCTGATGCAGCAAGTTGTCAGCTCTAGTGGACAGCCGGCAGCTGCAGGACTGTCACCTGTATGGGGAGGCTATCCTCATATCAGGTCAGGAAAAAGACGTATTTGGTGTCATTAAGGGGTATAAAAAAAAAAAAAAAAAAAAAAAAGCCCCCTCGGCAGGCGCTGCAGCACTAACACATCTATAATACAGTGCCTACAAGTAGTATTCAACCCCCTGCAGATTTAGCAGGTTTAATAAGATGCAAATAAGTTAGAGCCTTCAAACTTCAAACAAGAGCAGGATTTATTAACAGATGCATAAATCTTACAAACCAAAAAGTTTTGTTGCTCAGTTAAATTTTTATAAATTTTAAACATAAAAGTGTGGGTCAATTATTCTTCAACCCCTAGGTTTAATATTTTGTGGAATAACCTTTGTTTGCAATTACAGCTAATAATCGTCTTTTATAAGACCTGATCAGGCCGTCACAGGTCTCTGGAGTTATCTTGGCCCATTCCTCCATGCAGATCTTCTCCAAGTTATCTAGGTTCTTTGGGTGTCTCATGTGGACTTTAATCTTGAGCTCCTTCCACAAGTTTTCAATTGGGTTAAGGTCAGGAGACTGACTAGGCCACTGCAACACCTTGATTTTTTGCCTCTTGAGCCAGGCCTTGGTTTTCTTGGCTGTGTGCTTTGGGTCGTTGTCTTGTTGGAAGATGAAATGACGACCCATCTTAAGATCCTTGATGGAGGAACGGAGGTTCTTGGCCAAAATCTCCAGGTAGGCCGTGCTATCCATCTTCCCATGGATGCGGACCAGATGGCCAGGCCCCTTGGCTGAGAAACAGCCCCACAGCATGATGCTGCCACCACCATGCTTGACTGTAGGGATGGTATTCTTGGGGTCGTATGCAGTGCCATCCAGTCTCCAAACGTCACGTGTGTGGTTGGCACCAAAGATCTCGATCTTGGCCTCATCAGACCAGAGAACCTTGAACCAGTCAGTCTCAGAGTCCTCCAAGTGATCATGAGCAAACTGTAGACGAGCCTTGACATGACGCTTTGAAAGTAAAGGTACCTTACGGGCTCGTCTGGAACGGAGACCATTGCGGTGGAGTACGTTACTTATGGTATTGACTGAAACCAATGTCCCCACTGCCATGAGATCTTCCCGGAGCTCCTTCCTTGTTGTCCTTGGGTTAGCCTTGACTCTTCGGACAAGCCTGGCCTCGGCACGGGAGGAAACTTTCAAAGGCTGTCCAGGCCGTGGAAGGCTAACAGTAGTTCCATAAGCCTTCCACTTCCGGATGATGCTCCCAACAGTGGAGACAGGTAGGCCCAACTCCTTGGAAAGGGTTTTGTACCCCTTGCCAGCCTTGTGACCCTCCACGATCTTGTCTCTGATGGCCTTCCCATGTTGACCATGTATGAGTGCTGTTCACAAGTTTGGGGAGGGTCTTAAATAATCAGAAAAGGCTGGAAAAAGATAATTAATCCAAACATGTGAAGCTCATTGTTCTTTGTGCCTGAACTACTTCTTAATACTTTAGGGGAACCAAACAGAATTCTGGTGGGTTGAATAATAAATGACCCTCTGAAAAGACTGTTCACAATTTAAGCTAAATCTGCAGGGGGTTGAATACTACTTGTAGGCACTGTATGTATGTAATCCTTTAAAAGGAACCTGTCACCTGAATTTGGCGGGACCAGTTTTGGGTCATATGGGCGGGGTTTTCGGATGTTTGATTCACCCTTTCCTTACCCGCTGGCTGCATGCTGGCCGCAATATTGGATTGAAGTTCATTCTCTGTCCTCCTTGCGCTGGCGTGTACTCCGGAGGACAGAGAATGAACTTCAATCCAATACTGCGACCAGCATGTAAGGAAAGGGTGAATCAAACACCTGAAAACCCCGCCCATATGACCCCAAACTGGTCCCGCCAAATTCAGGTGACAGGTTCCCTTCAAAAGTGGCGATCTGATAGATGCTACAGCGGTGCCATCTTGAAGGAGGCATTTTTTTTTTCTCTAGCAGGATGGCGCCACCGTAGCAGCGACTGGGTCACCGCCGTAGCCGCTATTATTATTATTATACATTTTTATAGCGCCATTTATTCCATGGCGCTTTACATGTGAAATACGGGGCAAATATAGACAAATACATTAAACATGAGCAAAAAGCAAGGCACACGGGTACATAAGGAGGGAGGACCCTGCCCGCGAGGGCTCACAGTCTGCAGGGGACGGGCGAGGATACACTAGGAGAGGGGAGAGCTGGTTGTGCTACTGCACAAACTGATGATTTTTGTAATGAACTTATGGATAATAAGAAAAGGATTCCATGCACATTTCATATGCCTTTATGCCGCAGCGCAGTCACCGCCCGCAGAGGGGGTTCTTCCAATAAATAAAATATTCATTATGTAAACTAGGGGGCGGATCTGAGGGATCAGTGACCTGTCAGAAGCCATACAGATGAATATCTAATCAGAGCACCACGTGAACACCCCTCCCACAACAACCACAAGACCGATTTCATCATCAAGCATCAGTGTCATCAGTATAACGGCACCAACCTGACACTGTCTGTAGTCACTGAGCACAATCCTGATCACAGGTATCAGTGTAATCAGTATAACGGCACCGATCTGACACTGCCTGTAGTCACTGAGCACAATCCTGATCACGGGTCACATTAAGTTATTGAGAGTAGGACTGTGACAGTGTACGGATAGTGGAGGATCCAACAGTAGGGGGCAGAGGAGTGACAGCGGGGGGGGGGGGGGGGGGGGGGGTCAGCAGAGGTCTGGTGGTGCGT
Source organism: Ranitomeya variabilis (assembly GCF_051348905.1). Classification (NCBI taxonomy): domain Eukaryota; kingdom Metazoa; phylum Chordata; class Amphibia; order Anura; family Dendrobatidae; genus Ranitomeya; species Ranitomeya variabilis. The sequence goes on along the minus strand of NC_135236.1, from coordinate 5,971,273 downwards.
ACTCACAGAGGTAACGCCGGTTCAACATGTCGAACACTCTGCCTGGTGTGCCCACAATGATGTGTGGGGCTTCGGACTGCAGCTTCTGCACTTCTGCCCGCACGTTGGTGCCACCAATGCAGGCGTGGCACGAAGCCCCCATGTAGTCGCCCAGAGCCATCACCACCTTCTGGATCTGGAGAGAAGAACAGATGTAACCTGACAGCTAGGGGGCACCACCACACCACTGGTGTCTGCAGCCGTCAGGACACCTACCTGCTGCGCCAACTCTCTGGTCGGTGCCAGCACCAGCGCCTGCGTGGCCTTCATGTCCAGCTCGATCTGCTGGAGGATTGAAATGGCAAACGTGGCTGTTTTCCCAGTCCCAGACTGAGCTTGGGCAATAACGTCATAACCTGCGAGATCAGACAGTCAGTCATGTGACCGCATGACGGGGTCCAGCAGATGCGGAGTCCGGCGCCCTCTATACTGCACTCACCCTTGATACAAGGTAGAATGGCGCGCTGCTGAATGGCAGACGGTTTCTCAAAACCATAGGCATAGATTCCTCTCAGGAGCGACTCGGAGAGGTTCATGTCATCAAAGCTGTCCACCACCTCGTTCCAGTTACTCTGCAGGGAGGTAAAAAAGGCGTTATACTGGGGCCCGGCATAGCAGGGGTTACCAGGACGCCGGCAGGAGGGGCACCCACCTCAATGATGCCATCAGGCTCCATGCCCTCGGGGCCATTGTCTCTGGATCTGGGGAAAAGAGATAGTCAGCAACTCAGGGGATGAACCAGAGCCCACGCAGGACCCCCAGTTACACACCACACATGCCCCCCATAGCGACCCGGCCACACACCACAGGACCCCCCCATAGTGACTCCCATGATGTCAGCAGTCAGGACAGCCCCTCGCCCCAATACACAGAACCCACAGCTAAAATCTGCACCCCCAGCAGCCTCACAGGGACATGCCAAGATGACTGAAGACCAGGCATTATGCCAGCAGTCGGTTCAAACTCAGGAGCCTGAGCCCCCCACTAACCAGCACACAGGTACGAACAGAGGGGTCACCCATATCAGCCTCGCCACTCCTCTGAGCTGCCGAGCTCCCAGGGGCACAATACAGAGTGGGGCCAGCACACGCAGGGGAGGGGGCACAATACAGGGGGCCAGCACACGCAGGGGAGGGGGCACAATACAGAGAGGGGCCAGCACGCGCAGGGGAGGGGGCACAATACAGAGGGTCCAGCACGCACAGGGAAGGGGCACAATACAGAGGGGGGCCAGCACACGCAGGGGAGGGGGCACAATACAGAGGGGGGGCCAGCACGCGCAGGGAAGGGGGTACAATACAGAGGGTCCAGCACGCACAGGGAAGGGGCACAATACAAAGAGGGCCAGCACACGCAGGGGAGGGGGCACAATACAGGGGGCCAGCACACGCAGGGGAGGGGGCACAATACAGAGGGTCCAGCACGCACAGGGAAGGGGCACAATACAGAGGGGGGCCAGCACGCTCAGGGGAGGGGGCACAATACAGAGGAAGGGCCAGCACGCGCAGGGGAAGGGTACAATACAGAGGGGGGCCAGCACACGCAGGGGAGGGGGCACAATACAGAGGAAGGGCCAGCACGCGCAGGGGAAGGTTACAATACAGAGGGGGCCAGCACGCGCAGGGGAGGGGGCACAATACAGGGGGCCAGCACGCGCAGGGGAAGGGTACAATACAGAGGGGGGCCAGCACGCGCAGGGGAGGGGTACAATACAGAGGGGGGCCAGCACACACAGGGGAGGGGTACAATACAGAGGGGGGCCAGCACGCGCAGGGGAGGGGTACAATACAGAGGGGGGCCAGCACGCGCAGGGGAGGGGTACAATACAGAGGGGGGCCAGCACGCGCAGGGGAAGGGTACAATACAGAGGGGGGCCAGAACGCGCAGGGGAGGGGTACAATACAGAGGGGGGCCAGCACGCGCAGGGGAGGGGTACAATACAGAGGGGGGCCAGCACACGCAGGGGAGGGGTACAATACAGAGAGGGGCCAGCACGCGCAGGGGAGGGGGCACAATACAGAGGGGGGCCAGCACGCACAGGGGAGGGGTACAATACAGAGGGGGGCCAGCACGCGCAGGGGAGGGGTACAATACAGAGGGGGGCCAGCACGCGCAGGGGAGGGGTACAATACAGAGGGGGGCCAGCACGCGCAGGGGAGGGGTACAATACAGAGGGGGGCCAGCACACGCAGGGGAGGGGTACAATACAGAGAGGGACCAGCACGCGCAGGGGAGGGGGCACAATACAGAGGGGGGCCAGCACGCACAGGGGAGGGGTACAATACAGAGGGGGGCCAGCACGCGCAGGGGAGGGGTACAATACAGAGGGGGGCCAGCACGCGCAGGGGAGGGGTACAATACAGAGGGGGGCCAGCACACGCAGGGGAGGGGTACAATACAGAGGGGGGCCAGCACGCGCAGGGGAGGGGTACAATACAGAGGGGGGCCAGCACACGCAGGGGAGGGGTACAATACAGAGAGGGGCCAGCACGCGCAGGGGAGGGGGCACAATACAGAGGGGGGCCAGCACGCGCAGGGGAAGGGTACAATACAGAGGGGGCCAGCACACGCAGGGGAGGGGTACAATACAGAGAGGGGCCAGCACACGCAGGGGAGGGGTACAATACAGAGGGGGGCCAGCACACGCAGGGGAGGGGGCACAATACAGAGGGGGGCCAGCACGCGCAGGGGAGGGGTACAATACAGAGAGGGGCCAGCACACGCAGGGGAGGGGTACAATACAGAGAGGGGCCAGCACACGCAGGGGAGGGGGCACAATACAGAGAGGGGCCAGCACACGCAGGGGAGGGGGCACAATACAGAGGGGGGCCAGCACACGCAGGGGAGGGGTACAATACAGAGGGGGGCCAGCACACGCAGGGGAAGGGTACAATACAGAGGGGGCCAGAACGCGCAGGGGAAGGGTACAATACAGAGGGGGGCCAGAACGCGCAGGGGAAGGGTACAATACAGAGGGGGGCCAGAACGCGCAGGGGAAGGGTACAATACAGAGGGGGGCCAGAACGCGCAGGGGAGGGGTTACAATACAGAGGGGGGCCAGCACGCTCAGGGGAGGGGTTACAATACAGAGGGGGGCCAGCACACGCAGGGGAGGGGTTACAATACAAAGGGGGGCCAGCACACGCAGGGGAGGGGTTACAATACAGAGGGGGGCCAGCACACGCAGGGGAGGGGTTACAATACAGAGGGGGGCCAGCACACGCAGGGGAGGGGTTACAATACAGAAGGCCAGCACACGCAGGGGAGGGGTTACAATACAGAGGGGGGCCAGCACACGCAGGGGAGGGGTTACAATACAAAGGGGGGCCAGCACACGCAGGGGAGGGGGCACAATACAGAAGGCCAGCACGGGGATATTATGAAGGGCAGCGATGAGGGAGATTTTTGCAGGACGCACAGTGAGGAGCAATTACTCAAAGGGTGCAGCATGGGAGATATTTTTTATTTAGGATCATTAAAGGCGTTTCCCACGAACAAAGTTAATTTTGGTCAAAAGATCCTGGAATAATATCCACAATTGGATGTGAAATGAAATGTCCCTGTGCTGAGATAATCTTACAAACGTGCCCCTGCTGTGTAATGGTCGTGTCTGACCGTACGTCTCACGGACAGAGAAAAATAAAAACGACAGGACTTAAAAGGATCATTTGTGATCCTGGCTGTAAAGTAAAACAGGCTGTGAAATGTTCTCACACAAGAAGAATCAGCTGTGATCCCAGCAGTAATGTCTGTAGACACAGGAGCTGTGGGACGATCAGACATGTTCCTGTACGGTCACATTTATAAGATTATCTTGGCACAGGAACTACTTTTGTTTGTGAGAAAAACACCTTTAAACCCACAATTACTTAACCCCTTCCCGACCTCCGCCGTACTATTACTGGGGAGGTCGGGTCCCCGCTTTGATGTGGGCTCCGACGCTGAGCTTACCTCAAAGCCGTGATGTCAGCGGTTTTGTACAGCTGACATGTGCCTGCAATAGGGACGGGTGAAATCGCAATCCACCCGCTGCTATTAACTAGTTAAATGCCGCTGTCAAACGCTGACAGCGGCATTTAACCGGCGCTTCCGGCCGGCCGGAAAAGAGTCATCGCCAACCCAGTCACATTATCGGGGGTCAGTGATGCATCAGGATGGTAACCATAGAGGTCCTTGAGACCTCTATGGTTACTTTTGCCGGCCTGCTGTGAGCTCCACCCTGTGGTCAGTGCTCATAGCAAGCCTGCAATTCAGCTACATAGCAGCGATCTGATGATCGCTGCTATGTAGCAGAGCCGATCCAGTGGTGCCAGCTTCTAGCCTCCCATGGAGACTATTGAAGCATGGCAAAAGTAAAAAAAAAAAAAAAGTTTTTAAAAAAAATATATAAAAGTTTAAATCACCCCCCTTCGCCCCATTCAAAATAATAATAATAAAAAAAATCAAACCTACACATATTTGGTATCGCCGCGTTCAGAATCGCCCGATCAATAAAAAAAAATAAATAAAAATTAACCTGATTGCAAAACCACGTAGTGAGGAAAAAAAAAATTGAAACGCCAGAATTACAGTTTTTGGGTCGCCACAACATTACATTAAAATGCAATAACAGGCGATCAAAAGAACGTATCTGCACCAAAATGGTATTACTAAAAACGCCAGCTCAGCACGCAAAAAAAAAAGCCCTCACCAGACCCCAGATCATGAAAAATGGAGACGCTACGGGTACCGGAAAATTGCGCAATTTTTTTTTTTTTTACCACTTCGATAAAACGTAATCTAGACATGTTTGGTGTCTATGAACTCGTAATGACCTGGAGAATCATAATGGCAGCTCAGTTGTAGCATTTAGTGAACCTAGCAAAGAAGCCAAACAAAAAACAACTGTGGGATTGCACTTTTTGCAGTTTCACCGCACTGCGAATTTTTTCCCGTTTTCTAGTACACGACATGCTAAAACCAATGATGTCGCTCAAAAGTAAAACGCGTCCCGCAAAAAATAAGCCCTGACAGCCATATTGACGGAAAAATAAAAAAGTTATGGCTCTGGGGAGGGGAGCGAAAAACGAGAACGCAAAAGCGGAAAAAGGCAAGGTCGTGAAGGGGTTAAGGGCACCACGTTGGGAAGTGCTGCTGAAGACACTTGTTCTGGGCATGAAATCTCATCACGGTGACTCCAAATCGAGAAGTCACCAATAAGGTACCTGGTTGTGTTTATTTGTGACCCTGCCTGTGTCACCTGTGCTATGGTTAGCAGTCTGTTGGTGGCTGGCAACAACTCCCAGCATCTCCATACTATTGTTAATGACACACTTGGACTTCTAGGTTCATGTGATACAATTGTACATGGGACTGACCTGACATTACAATCGATTACTGTACTATTGTTTGGCGCTGCATTCATGTACTCACAGTGGTTCTGGTGATGCATTTATGTACCGATTGTGGTTCTGGTGGTGTACTGTTGTCAGTGATACTGGTTCTGTACTATTAATCTGTAACGCACTTCATGGCCATGCTAAAACTTAAAAAGCCCTCAACTTAAAAGGGAACCCGTCAGCAGGCTTCTGCTATGTAATCTAAACAGCAGGAGATCGAGGCTTAAAAACAATTCAGTGATGCATCTTAGTGGAGTCACAATAAAATGGACCAACTCCGAAAATACTAACTTTGGGGGCAGTAGTACAATGCAGGTTGTGCTGTAAATGGCTTCATAAGAACTTGGGAAAGTTATGAAATGTCTAAATGTCTGTTCCTGATCTGAGGATCTGGCTGTAAGTGGAGATGAATCTGTGCTGCACTTTTTGCACATGCTCAGTTGTGACCAGCACTGAAGACAGACATCAGGGAAATTGAGATGGAGGTTAGGTTCACCGTCCCCACAGCCCTGGATGTGTCACTCATTACCAAATCTAACATTGCTGGTCTAACCCAACTCACTATTGACTTTGCACATTGAAAGCCTGGTGGGGCGGAGTCTGATGTGATGTGGGCGGAGTCTGCTGTGATGTGGGAGGTGCTAGCTTTCTCAGCTCTGCTTCATTCTTTGCCTACATCAAGTTATCTGCACACGGTGCGAGTTCCATTGTGGATTTTGGAATATCACCTGTGGATTCCTATAAAGGAATAGGTGTAAAACGCTGCAGAATCCGCACAAAGAATTGACATGCTGCAGAAAATAAACCGTAGAGTTTCCCTGTGGAATTTTCTGCAGCATGTGCACAGCTTGATTAGGGAGATGTATATTACGGGGCAGTATATATGATTGGGGGGGTATATTACGGGGCAGTATATGATTGGGGGGAGGTACATTACGGGGCAGTATATATGATTGGGGGAGGTATATTACAGGGCAGTATATGATTGGGGGAGGTATATTACGGGGCAGTATATATATGATTGGGGGGAGGTATATTACGGGGCAGTATATATGATTGGGGGGAGGTATATTACGGGGCAGTATATATGACTGGGGGAGGTACATTACGGGGCAGTATATGATTGGGGGGAGGTACATTACGGGGCAGTATATGATTGGGGGGAGGTACATTACGGGGCAGTATATGATTGGGGGGAGGTACATTACGGGGCAGTATATATGATTGGGGAGGTATATTATGGGGCAGTATATATGATTGGGGGGGTATATTATGGGGCAGTATATATGATTGGGGGGAGGTATATTACGGGGCAGTATATATATGATTGGGGGAGGTATATTACGAGCAGTATATATGATTGGGGAGGTATATTACGGGGCAGAATATATGATTGGGGGAGGTATATTACGGGTAGTATATATGATTGGGGGAGGTATATTACGGGGCAGTATATATGATTGGGAGAGGTATATTACGGGGCAGTATATATATGATTGGGGGAGGTATATTACAGGGCAGTATATATATGATTGGGGGAGGTATATTACGGGGCAGTATATATATCATTGGGGGAGGTATATTACGGGGCAGTATATATATGATTGGGGGAGGTATATTACGGGTAGTATATATGATTGGGGGAGGTATATTACGGGGCAGTATATATGATTGGGGGAGGTATATTACGGGGCAGTATATATATATGATTGGGGGAGGTATATTACAGGGCAGTATATATATGATTGGGGGAGGTATATTACGGGGCAGTATATATGATTGGGGGAGGTATATTACGGGGCAGTATATATGATTGGGGGGAGGTATATTACGGGGCAGTATATATGATTGGGGAGGTATATTACGGGTAGTATATATGATTGGGGGAGGTATATTACGAGCAGTATATATGATTGGGGAGGTATATTACGGGGCAGTATATATGATTGGGGGAGGTATATTACGGGTAGTATATATGATTGGGGGAGGTATATTACGGGGCAATATATATGATTGGGGGAGGTATATTACGGGTAGTATATATGATTGGGGGAGGTATATTACGGGTAGTATATATGATTGGGGGAGGTATATTACGGGTAGTATATATATATATATGATTGGGGGGGTATATTACGGGGCAGTATATATGATTGGGGGGGTATATTACGGGGCAGTATATATGATTGGGGGGGTATATTAAGGGTAGTATATATGATTGGGGGAGGTATATTACGGGTAGTATATATGATTGGGGAGGTATATTACGGGGCAGTATATATGATTGGGGGAGGTATATTACGGGGCAGTATATATGATTGGGGGAGGTATATTACGGGTAGTATATATGATTGGGGGGAGGTATATTATGGGGCAGTATATATGATTGGGGGGAGGTACATTACGGGTAGTATATATATGATTGGGGGAGGTACATTACGGGGCAGTATATATGATTGGGGGAGGTATATTATGGGGCAGTATATATGATTGGGGCAGTATATATGATTGGGGGAGGTATATTACAGTAATACTCAGTACAGGCCTCCCCTATACATAGTACAAGCCCGCCGCCCCCCATACACAGGTATACTCCTCTATAGTCAGTACCAGCCTGTATACTCCCCTCATACCTTCCCTCCCCTATAGTCGGTACCGGCCCCGCCGCCCCCCATACACAGGTATACTCCTCTATAGTCAGTACCGGCCCCCATACACAGTACCGGCCTGTATACTCCCCTCCCCTATCGTCAGTACCGGCCCCGCCGCCCCCCATACACAGGTATACTCCCTATAGTCAGTACCGGCCTGTTTACTCCCCTCCCCTATCGTCAGTACCGGCCCCGCCGCCCCCCATAGTCAGGTATACTCCTCTATAGTCAGTACCGGCCCCCCATACACAGTACCGGCCTGTATACTCCCCTCATACCTTCCCTCCCCCATACACAGTACCGGCCTGTATAATCCCCTCCCGTATAGTCAGTACCGGCCCCGCCGCCCCCCATACACAGGTATACTCCCTATAGTCAGTACCGGCCCCGCCGCCCCCCATACACAGGTATACTCCTCTATAGTCAGTACCGGCCCCCATACACAGTACCGGCCTGTATACTCCCCTCCCCTATCGTCAGTACCAGCCCCGCCGCCCCCATAGTCAGGTATACTCCTCTATAGTCAGTACCGGCCCCCATACACAGTACCGGCCTGTATACTCCCCTATCATCAGTACCGGCCCCGCCGCCCCCCCATACACAGGTATACTCCTCTGTAGTCAGTACCGGCCCCCATACACAGGTATACTCCTCTGTAGTCAGTACCGGCCCCCATACACAGTACCGGCCTGTATACTCCCCTCCCCTATCGTCAGTACCGGCCCCGCCGCCCCCCATACACAGGTATACTCCCTATAGTCAGTACCGGCCCCCCATACACAGTATCGGCCTGTATACTCCCCTCCCCTATCGTCAGTACCGGCCCCGCCGCCCCCCATACACAGGTATACTCCTCTATAGTCAGTACCGGCCCCCCATACACAGTACCGGCCTGTATACTCCCCTCATACCTTCCCTCCCCCATACACAGTACCGGCCTGTATAATCCCCTCCCGTATAGTCAGTACCGGCCCCGCCGCCCCCCATACACAGGTATACTCCCTATAGTCAGTACCGGCCCCCCATACACAGTATCGGCCTGTATACTCCCCTCCCCTATCGTCAGTACCGGCCCCGCCGCCCCCCATACACAGGTATACTCCTCTATAGTCAGTACCGGCCCCCCATACACAGTACCGGCCTGTATACTCCCCTCATACCTTCCCTCCCCCATACACAGTACCGGCCTGTATAATCCCCTCCCGTATAGTCAGTACCGGCCCCGCCGCCCCCCATACACAGGTATACTCCTCTATAGTCAGTACCGGCCCCCCATACACAGTACCGGCCTGTATACTCCCCTCATACCTTCCCTCCCCCATACACAGTACCGGCCTGTATAATCCCCTCCCGTATAGTCAATACCGGCCCCGCCGCCCCCCATGCACAGGTATACTCCTCTATAGTCAGTACCGGCCCCCCATACACAGTACCGGCCTGTATACTCCCCTCATACCTTCCCTCCCCCATACACAGTACCGGCCTGTATAATCCCCTCCCGTATAGTCAGTACCGGCCCCGCCGCCCCCCATACACAGGTATACTCCCTATAGTCAGTACCGGCCCCCCATACACAGTACCGGCCTGTATACTCCCCTCCCCTATCGTCAGTACCGGCCCCGCCGCCCCCCATACACAGGTATACTCCTCTATAGTCAGTACCGGCCCCCCATACACAGTACCGGCCTGTATACTCCTCTCATACCTTCCCTCCCCCATACACAGTACCGGCCTGTATAATCCCCTCCCGTATAGTCAGTACCGGCCCCGCCGCCCCCCATACACAGGTATACTCCCTATAGTCAGTACCGGCCCCCCATACACAGTATCGGCCTGTATACTCCCCTCCCCTATCGTCAGTACCGGCCCCGCCGCCCCCCATACACAGGTATACTCCTCTATAGTCAGTACCGGCCCCCCATACACAGTACCGGCCTGTATACTCCCCTCATACCTTCCCTCCCCCATACACAGTACCGGCCTGTATAATCCCCTCCCGTATAGTCAGTACCGGCCCCGCCGCCCCCCATACACAGGTATACTCCTCTATAGTCAGTACCGGCCCCCCATACACAGTACCGGCCTGTATACTCCCCTCATACCTTCCCTCCCCCATACACAGTACCGGCCTGTATAATCCCCTCCCGTATAGTCAGTACCGGCCCCGCCGCCCCCCATACACAGGTATACTCCTCTATAGTCAGTACCGGCCCCCCATACACAGTACCGGCCTGTATACTCCCCTCATACCTTCCCTCCCCCATACACAGTACCGGCCTGTATAATCCCCTCCCGTATAGTCAGTACCGGCCCCGCCGCCCCCCATGCACAGGTATACTCCTCTATAGTCAGTACCGGCCCCCCATACACAGTACCGGCCTGTATACTCCCCTCATACCTTCCCTCCCCCATACACAGTACCGGCCTGTATAATCCCCTCCCGTATAGTCAGTACCGGCCCCGCCGCCCCCCATACACAGGTATACTCCCTATAGTCAGTACCGGCCCCCCATACACAGTACCGGCCTGTATACTCCCCTCCCCTATCGTCAGTACCGGCCCCGCCGCCCCCCATACACAGGTATACTCCTCTATAGTCAGTACCGGCCCCCCATACACAGTACCGGCCTGTATACTCCCCTCATACCTTCCCTCCCCCATACACAGTACCGGCCTGTATAATCCCCTCCCGTATAGTCAGTACCGGCCCCGCCGCCCCCCATACACAGGTATACTCCCTATAGTCAGTACCGGCCCCCCATACACAGTACCGGCCTGTATACTCCCCTCCCCTATCGTCAGTACCGGCCCCGCCGCCCCCCATACACAGGTATACTCCTCTATAGTCAGTACCGGCCCCCCATACACAGTACCGGCCTGTATACTCCCCTCCCCTATCGTCAGTACCGGCCCCGCCGCCCCCCATACACAGGTATACTCCCTATAGTCAGTACCGGCCCCCCATACACAGTACCGGCCTGTATACTCCCCTCCCCTATCGTCAGTACCGGCCCCGCCGCCCCCCATACACAGGTATACTCCTCTATAGTCAGTACCGGCCCCCCATACACAGTACCGGCCTGTATACTCCCCTCCCCTATCGTCAGTACCGGCCCCGCCGCCCCCCATACACAGGTATACTCCCTATAGTCAGTACCGGCCCCCCATACACAGTACCGGCCTGTATAATCCCCTCCCGTATAGTCAGTACCGGCCCCGCCGCCCCCCATAGTCAGGTACACACGATGCGGCACCGCGCAGTGAGGTCACACGTCCGCACACCGGTCACTTCCGCCGCAGACCCCCCTGTACCGGTCCCCGCCCCCCCCCTCCCTCGCTGCCTCCTCCCCGGGGCCACGTGCAGCACCGGAAGTGGCCGCCATCTTAGAGGGAAGCTCTTCGCCCTCGGAGCGGCCGCCATCTTGTCGTCTCCCCTCCCCCCGCCTTCTCCTGCGGACGCGGCCACGTGCAGACAGGCGGAGGCCGCCGTGACCCCGGGCAGGACCGCGCTCTCTGGCGGCGGCTATTCCGTGTGCGGCTCCTGTTCCCCGGGGTGAGGAGAGGACGGCGGCCGCGGCCGGTAGCCGAGGTCCTAGCACAGCACGGCGGCCGCTCACACGCGGGGGAGATGCCGGGGAAGCCGCAGTGCGGCCCGCGGAGGGTGAGGCCTAGGCCGGGAGGGTGAGGCCTACGCCGGGGACGAGCGCTCCACTCACCGGTTGTCGTAGCTCGCAGACATTCTTCAGTACGGAAGCTTCGCAGAGCCGGCGAACGCCTTATATATACTGCTCCCCTGACCCCGCCTCTCCGCGCTACTATTGGCTTGGTCTTTCCTGAGGCGGGGCCAACCGGCTTCACCGTGATTGGTGGCATAAAGTGTGTACCGCCCAAAGACGAGCCGGCTCGGAGGACTATTGGTCACCGGGATGAATACGCTCCGCCCCCACTCTTGACGCATTCTTATGCCTTCCATCGTTTCATCGCTCCACCCCATTTTGCGCAGGTCGGAAATCATTGGGGGAAGCCGTCACATGACCGGCTCTTACGACACCCGCCTAGGAGCTCGGTCGTTCATTGGACCATTTCACTGTAGCTCAAAACAGCGCCTCGTCTGATTGGTTTACATTCCTCTCACAACTGTGATCTCGGCGTGTGATTGGCTACGGCGGCTCCGAGCTCTCCCGCCCATGTGTCCGTCCAGGAAGCGATATTGTGTCTTGTTTCTCAATCAGTTAGTCGGTATGAACGACGTGAGGCGCGGGGAGCAGCGGCTGTGCAGGGCCGCAGCACCGAGAAATGTTCGTGCTCCACCGGGAGTAACGTTAGCCCGGGTCCGCCGCCATCCGTCACTTCTGCGTCTCCATTATCTCCTCAGCCCGAAACTATCCCCCCCATCATATAGGGCCAAGCTTTACCCAGAGTGTACGGCGGAGGGACGAGGGGCTCCGCGTGTGAGGGCCGGAGCGGAGGGACGAGGGGCTCCGTGTGTGTGAGGGCCGGAGCGAAGGGACGAGGGGCTCCGTGTGTGTGAGGGCCGGAGCGGAGGGACGAGGGGCTCCGCGTGTGAGGGCCGGAGCGGAGGGACGAGGGGCTCCGTGTGTGTGAGGGCCGGAGCGGAGGGACGAGGGGCTCCGTGTGTGTGAGGGCCGGAGCGGTGGGACGAGGGGCTCCGTGTGTGTGAGGGCCGGAGCGGTGGGACGAGGGGCTCCGCGTGTGAGGGCCGGAGCGGAGGGACGAGGGGCTCCGCGTGTGAGGGCCGGAGCGGAGGGACGAGGGGCTCCGTGTGTGTGAGGGCCGGAGCGGAGGGACGAGGGGCTCCGCGTGTGAGGGCTGGAGCGGAGGGACGAGGGGCTCCGCGTGTGAGGGCCGGAGCGGAGGGACGAGGGGCTCCGTGTGTGAGGGCCGGAGCGGAGGGACGAGGGGCTCCGCGTGTGAGGGCCGGAGCGGAGGGACGAGGGGCTCCACGTGTGAGGGCCGGAGCGGAGGGACGAGGGGCTCCGTGTGTGAGGGCCGGAGCGGAGGGACGAGGGGCTCCGTGTGTGTGAGGGCCGGAGCGGAGGGACGAGGGGCTCCGTGTGTGTGAGGGCCGGAGCGGAGGGACGAGGGGCTCCGCGTGTGTGAGGGCCGGAGCGGAGGGGCTCCGCGTGTGAGGGCCGGAGCGGAGGGACGAGGGGCTCCGTGCGTGTGAGGGCCGGAGCGGAGGGGCTCCGCGTGTGAGGGCCGGAGCGGAGGGACGAGGGGCTCCGCGTGTGAGGGCCGGAGCGGAGGGACGAGGGGCTCCGCGTGTGAGGGCCGGAGCGGAGGGACGAGGGGCTCCGCGTGTGTGAGGGCCGGAGCGGAGGGACGAGGGGCTCCGTGTGTGAGGAGCGGAGGGACGAGGGGCTCCGTGTGTGAGGGCCGGAGCGGAGGGGCTCCGCGTGTGAGGGCCGGAGCAGAGGGGCTCCGCGTGTGAGGGCCGGAGCGGAGTTACGAGGGGCTCCGCGTGTGAGGGCCGGAGCGGAGGGACGAGGGGCTCCGCGTGTGAGGGCCGGAGCGGAGGGACGAGGGGCTCCGCGTGTGTGAGGGCCGGAGCGGAGGGACGAGGGGCTCCGCGTGTGAGGGCCGGAGCGGAGGGACGAGGGGCTCCGTGTGTGTGAGGGCCGGAGCGGAGGGGCTCCGCGTGTGAGGGCCGGAGCGGAGGGACGAGGGGCTCCGTGTGTGTGAGGGCCGGAGCGGAGGGACGAGGGGCTCCGTGTGTGTGAGGGCCGGAGCGGTGGGACGAGGGGCTCCGCGTGTGAGGGCCGGAGCGGAGGGACGAGGGGCTCCGCGTGTGAGGGCCGGAGCGGAGGGACGAGGGGCTCCGCGTGTGAGGAGCGGAGGGACGAGGGGCTCCGCGTGTGAGGGCCGGAGCGGAGGGACGAGGGGCTCCGCGTGTGAGGGCTGGAGCGGAGGGACGAGGGGCTCCGCGTGTGAGGGCCGGAGCGGAGGGACGAGGGGCTCCGTGTGTGTGAGGGCCGGAGCGGAGGGACGAGGGGCTCCGCGTGTGTGAGGGCCGGAGCGGAGGGGCTCCGCGTGTGAGGGCCGGAGCGGAGGGACGAGGGGCTCCGTGTGTGTGAGGGCCGGAGCGGAGGGGCTCCGCGTGTGAGGGCCGGAGCGGAGGGACGAGGGGCTCCGCGTGTGAGGGCCGGAGCGGAGGGACGAGGGGCTCCGCGTGTGAGGGCCGGAGCGGAGGGACGAGGGGCTCCGCGTGTGTGAGGGCCGGAGCGGAGGGACGAGGGGCTCCGTGTGTGAGGAGCGGAGGGACGAGGGGCTCCGTGTGTGAGGGCCGGAGCGGAGGGGCTCCGCGTGTGAGGGCCGGAGCGGAGGGACGAGGGGCTCCGCGTGTGAGGGCCGGAGCGGAGGGACGAGGGGCTCCACGTGTGAGGGCCGGAGCGGAGGGACGAGGGGCTCCGTGTGTGAGGGCCGGAGCGGAGGGACGAGGGGCTCCGTGTGTGTGAGGGCCGGAGCGGAGGGACGAGGGGCTCCGTGTGTGTGAGGGCCGGAGCGGAGGGACGAGGGGCTCCGCGTGTGTGAGGGCCGGAGCGGAGGGGCTCCGCGTGTGAGGGCCGGAGCGGAGGGACGAGGGGCTCCGTGCGTGTGAGGGCCGGAGCGGAGGGACGAGGGGCTCCGCGTGTGAGGGCCGGAGCGGAGGGACGAGGGGCTCCGCGTGTGAGGGCCGGAGCGGAGGGACGAGGGGCTCCGCGTGTGAGGGCCGGAGCGGAGGGACGAGGGGCTCCGCGTGTGAGGGCCGGAGCGGAGGGACGAGGGGCTCCGTGTGTGTGAGGGCCGGAGCGGAGGGGCTCCGCGTGTGAGGGCCGGAGCGGAGGGACGAGGGGCTCCGCGTGTGAGGGCCGGAGCGGAGGGGCTCCGCGTGTGAGGGCCGGAGCGGAGGGACGAGGGGCTCCGTGTGAGGGCCGGAGCGGAGGG
The DNA here is from genome assembly GCF_051348905.1 of Ranitomeya variabilis. Classification (NCBI taxonomy): domain Eukaryota; kingdom Metazoa; phylum Chordata; class Amphibia; order Anura; family Dendrobatidae; genus Ranitomeya; species Ranitomeya variabilis. The sequence goes on along the minus strand of NC_135236.1, from coordinate 5,956,260 downwards.
ACGAGGGGCTCCGTGTGTGTGAGGGCCGGAGCAGAGGGACGAGGGGCTCCGCGTGTGAGGGCCGGAGCGGAGGGACGAGGGGCTCCGCGTGTGTGAGGGCCGGAGCGGAGGGACGAGGGGCTCCGCGTGTGAGGGCCGGAGCGAAGGGACGAGGGGCTCCGCGTGTGAGGGCCGGAGCGGAGGGACGAGGGGCTCCGTGTGTGTGAGGGCCGGAGCGGAGGGGCTCCGCGTGTGAGGGCCGGAGCGGAGGGACGAGGGGCTCCGTGTGTGTGAGGGCCGGAGCGGAGGGGCTCCGCGTGTGAGGGCCGGAGCGGAGGGGCTCCGCGTGTGAGGGCCGGAGCGGAGGGACGAGGGGCTCCGCGTGTGAGGGCCGGAGCGGAGGGACGAGGGGCTCCGTGTGTGAGGAGCGGAGGGACGAGGGGCTCCGTGTGTGAGGGCCGGAGCGGAGGGACGAGGGGCTCCGTGTGTGAGGGCCGGAGCGGAGGGACGAGGGGCTCCGTGTGTGTGAGGGCCGGAGCGGAGGGACGAGGGGCTCCGCGTGTGAGGGCCGGAGCGGAGGGACGAGGGGCTCCGTGTGTGTGAGGGCCGGAGCGGAGGGACGAGGGGCTCCGCGTGTGAGGGCCGGAGCGGAGGGACGAGGGGCTCCGTGTGTGTGAGGGCCGGAGCGGAGGGACGAGGGGCTCCGCGTGTGAGGGCCGGAGCGGAGGGACGAGGGGCTCCGCGTGTGAGGGCCGGAGCGGAGGGACGAGGGGCTCCGTGTGTGTGAGGGCCGGAGCGGAGGGACGAGGGGCTCCGTGTGTGTGAGGGCCGGAGCGGAGGGACGAGGGGCTCCGTGTGTGTGAGGGCCGGAGCGGAGGGACGAGGGGCTCCGCGTGTGAGGGCCGGAGCGGAGGGGCTCCGCGTGTGAGGGCCGGAGCGGAGGGACGAGGGGCTCTGTGTGAGGGCCGGAGCGGAGGGACGAGGGGCTCCGTGTGTGAGGAGCGGAGGGACGAGGGGCTCCGTGTGTGAGGGCCGGAGCGGAGGGACGAGGGGCTCCGTGTGTGAGGGCCGGAGCGGAGGGACGAGGGGCTCCGTGTGTGAGGGAGGGACGAGGGGCTCCGTGTGTGAGGGCCGGAGCGGAGGGACGAGGGGCTCCGTGTGTGTGAGGACCGGAGCGGAGGGACGAGGGGCTCCGCGTGTGAGGGCCGGAGCGGAGGGATGAGGGGCTCCGCGTGTGAGGGCCGGAGCGGAGGGACGAGGGGCTCCGTGTGTGTGAGGGCCGGAGCGGAGAGACGAGGGGCTCCGTGTGTGTGAGGGCCGAGGGGCTCCGCGTGTGAGGGCCGGAGCGGAGGGACGAGGGGCTCCGTGTGTGTGAGGGCCGGAGCGGAGGGACGAGGGGCTCCGTGTGTGAGGGTCGGAGCGGAGGGACGAGGGGCTCCGTGTGTGTGAGGGCCGGAGCGGAGGGACGAGGGGCTCCGCGTGTGAGGGCCGGAGCGGAGGGGCTCCGCGTGTGAGGGCCGGAGCGGAGGGACGAGGGGCTCCGTGTGAGGGCCGGAGCGGAGGGACGAGGGGCTCCGTGTGTGAGGAGCGGAGGGACGAGGGGCTCCGCGTGTGAGGGCCGGAGCAGAGGGACGAGGGGCTCCGTGCGTGAGGAGCGGAGGGACGAGGGGCTCCGTGTGTGAGGGCCGGAGCGGAGGGACGAGGGGCTCCGCGTGTGAGGGCCGGAGCGGAGGGACGAGGGGCTCCGCGTGTGAGGGCCGGAGCGGAGGGACGAGGGGCTCCGCGTGTGAGGGCCGGAGTGGAGGGACGAGGGGCTCCGTGTGTGTGAGGGCCGGAGCGGAGGGACGAGGGGCTCCGCGTGTGAGGGCCGGAGCGGAGGGACGAGGGGCTCCGTGTGAGGGCCGGAGCGGAGGGACGAGGGGCTCCGTGTGTGAGGAGCGGAGGGACGAGGGGCTCCGTGTGTGAGGAGCGGAGGGACGAGGGGCTCCGTGTGTGAGGGCCGGAGCGGAGGGACGAGGGGCTCCGTGTGTGAGGGCCGGAGCGGAGGGACGAGGGGCTCCATGTGTGAGGGCCGGAGCGGAGGGACGAGGGGCTCCGTGTGTGAGGGCCGGAGCGGAGGGACGAGGGGCTCCGTGTGTGTGAGGGCCGGAGCGGAGGGACGAGGGGCTCCGCGTGTGAGGGCCGGAGCGGAGGGACGAGGGGCTCCGTGTGTGTGAGGGCCGGAGCGGAGGGACGAGGGGCTCAGTGTGTGTGAGGGCCGGAGCGGAGGGACGAGGGGCTACGTGTGTGAGGGCCGGAGCGGAGGGACGAGGGGCTCCGCGTGTGAGGGCCGGAGCGGAGGGACGAGGGGCTCCGTGTGTGTGAGGGCCGGAGCGGAGGGACGAGGGGCTCCGTGTGTGTGAGGGCCGGAGCGGAGGGACGAGGGGCTCCGTGTGTGTGAGGGCCGGAGCGGAGGGACGAGGGGCTCCGTGTGTGTGAGGGCCGGAGCGGAGGGACGAGGTGCTCCGTGCGTGTGAGGAGCGGAGGGACGAGGGGCTCCGTGTGAGGGCCGGAGCGGAGGGACGAGGGGCTCCGTGTGTGAGGAGCGGAGGGACGAGGGGCTCCGTGTGTGAGGGCCGGAGCGGAGGGACGAGGGGCTCCGTGTGTGAGGGACGAGAGGCTCCGTGTGTGAGGGCCGGAGCGGAGGGACGAGGGGCTACGTGTGTGAGGGCCGGAGCGGAGGGACGAGGGGCTCCGCGTGTGAGGGCCGGAGCAGAGGGACGAGGGGCTCCGTGTGTGTGAGGGCCGGAGCGGAGGGACGAGGGGCTCCGTGTGTGTGAGGGCCGGAGCGGAGGGACGAGGGGCTCCGTGTGTGTGAGGGCCGGAGCGGAGGGACGAGGTGCTCCGTGCGTGTGAGGAGCGGAGGGACGAGGGGCTCCGTGTGAGGGCCGGAGCGGAGGGACGAGGGGCTCCGTGCGTGTGAGGAGCGGAGGGACGAGGGGCTCCGTGTGTGAGAGGGCCGGAGCGGAGGGACGAGGTGCTCCGTGCGTGTGAGGAGCGGAGGGACGAGGGGCTCCGTGTGTGTGAGGGCCGGAGCGGAGGGACGAGGGGCTCCGTGTGTGTGAGGGCCGGAGCGGAGGGACGAGGGGCTCCGCGTGTGAGGGCCGGAGCGGAGGGACGAGGTGCTCCGTGCGTGTGAGGAGCGGAGGGACGAGGGGCTCCGTGTGTGTGAGGGCCGGAGCGGAGGGACGAGGGGCTCCGTGTGAGGGCCGGAGCGGAGGGACGAGGGGCTCCGTGTGTGAGGGCTAGAACGGAGGGACGAGGGCCGGAGCGGAGGGACGAGGGGCTCCGCGTGTGTGAGGGCCGGAGCGGAGGGACGAGGGGCTCCGTGTGAGGGCCGGAGCGGAGGGACGAGGGGCTCCGTGTGTGACGGCCAGAGCGGAGGGACGAGGGGCTCCGCGTGTGTGAGGGCCGGAGCGGAGGGACGAGGGGCTCCGCGTGTGAGGGCCGGAGCGGAGGGACGAGGGGCTCCGTGTGTGTGAGGGCCGGAGCGGAGGGACGAGGGGCTCCGTGTGTGTGAGGGCCGGAGCGGAGGGACGAGGGGCTCCGTGTGTGTGAGGGCCGGAGCGGAGGGACGAGGGGCTCCGTGTGTGTGAGGGCCGGAGCGGAGGGACGAGGTGCTCCGTGCGTGTGAGGAGCGGAGGGACGAGGGGCTCCGTGTGAGGGCCGGAGCGGAGGGACGAGGGGCTCCGTGTGTGAGGAGCGGAGGGACGAGGGGCTCCGTGTGTGAGGGCCGGAGCGGAGGGACGAGGGGCTCCGTGTGTGAGGGCCGGAGCGGAGGGACGAGGGGCTCCGTGTGTGAGGGACGAGAGGCTCCGTGTGTGAGGGCCGGAGCGGAGGGACGAGGGGCTACGTGTGTGAGGGCCGGAGCGGAGGGACGAGGGGCTCCGCGTGTGAGGGCCGGAGCAGAGGGACGAGGGGCTCCGTGTGTGTGAGGGCCGGAGCGGAGGGACGAGGGGCTCCGTGTGTGTGAGGGCCGGAGCGGAGGGACGAGGGGCTCCGTGTGTGTGAGGGCCGGAGCGGAGGGACGAGGTGCTCCGTGCGTGTGAGGAGCGGAGGGACGAGGGGCTCCGTGTGAGGGCCGGAGCGGAGGGACGAGGGGCTCCGTGCGTGTGAGGAGCGGAGGGACGAGGGGCTCCGTGTGTGAGAGGGCCGGAGCGGAGGGACGAGGTGCTCCGTGCGTGTGAGGAGCGGAGGGACGAGGGGCTCCGTGTGTGTGAGGGCCGGAGCGGAGGGACGAGGGGCTCCGTGTGTGTGAGGGCCGGAGCGGAGGGACGAGGGGCTCCGCGTGTGAGGGCCGGAGCGGAGGGACGAGGTGCTCCGTGCGTGTGAGGAGCGGAGGGACGAGGGGCTCCGTGTGTGTGAGGGCCGGAGCGGAGGGACGAGGGGCTCCGTGTGAGGGCCGGAGCGGAGGGACGAGGGGCTCCGTGTGTGAGGGCTAGAACGGAGGGACGAGGGCCGGAGCGGAGGGACGAGGGGCTCCGCGTGTGTGAGGGCCGGAGCGGAGGGACGAGGGGCTCCGTGTGAGGGCCGGAGCGGAGGGACGAGGGGCTCCGTGTGTGACGGCCAGAGCGGAGGGACGAGGGGCTCCGTGTGTGTGAGGGCCGGAGGGGAGGGACGAGGGGCTCCATGTGTGAGGGCCGGAGGGGAGGGACGAGGGGCTCCGTGCGTGTGAGGAGCGGAAGGACGAGGGGCTCCGTGTGTGAGGGCCGGAGCGGAGGGACGAGGGGCTTCGCGTGTGTGAGGGCCGGAGCGGGGGGACGAGGGGCTCTGTGTGTGAGGGCCGGAGCGGAGGGACGAGGGGCTCCGTGTGTGAGGGACGAGGGGCTCCGTGTGTGAGGGACGAGGGGCTCCGTGTGTGAGGGACGAGGGGCTCCGTGCGTGTGATGGTCGGAGCGGAGTCACGAGGGGCTCCGTGTGTGAGGGCCGGAACGGAGGGACGAGGGGCTCCGTGTGTGAGGGCCGGAACGGAAGGACGAGGGGCTCCGTGTGTGAGGGCCGGAACGGAGGGACGAGGGGCTCCGTGTGTGAGGGCCGGAGCGGAGGGACGAGGGGCTCCGCGTGTGTGGGGGCCGGAGCGGGGGGGACGAGGGGCTCCGCGTGTGTGGGGGCCGGAGCGGGGGGACAAGGGGCTCTGCGTGTGAGGAGCGGAGGGACGAGGGGCTCAGCGTGTGTGAGGGCCGGAGTGGAGGATGCTGGGCTCCGCTCTTCAGGCTCCAGCATACACAGCCCAGGTGTCCTTTTTTGTGTATAGACAGGAGAATATTACTTTTCAGTCTGAGGAGTACTCGGCCCAGAACCCCACTAGTCCCACACCCTTTTTAGGTCCGTTGCCTTCGGCACTAGCCATGGCTCTGGTTTCTCATGACTCGGCCTGTTATACACTATCAGTCCTTCCTCACTCCAGGCCCTTCTAGTTGGTAGCACTGTGTACATTATGTTACTCTACAACCTCTACTGATTGTTGCTGGAAAGATCTTCCTTACACTATGCTAACAATATTTTATAACACTTATCACACGGTCATAACACATCACACCAGAACAGACTGTACTTAAAAGTAGCATCCAGAACAGACAAGGCCTGAACATCCCGGCATTTGGCTGTAAAATAAGACCCAGACTTTGTACAAAGACTGAATAATATACAGTCAGATTCTCTTGGAAAAGGCACAGAGCTGAAAATGAATTCCTGGTGCCCATTGGATTCATGTAAATCTGCGTCTCCGCACATAGAAATAAAAACATTTAACGGCCGATGGTCAGGAGGAATATTGGTCTGGTAACCGATGAAGAGAGGAGACAGCCACATATGGATTAGAAGCTCCAGCCTCACCTCTCAGTCTGATGTCTACCTGTGCCACCTACATACCATCACCAGAGTCGCCCTACTTCAATCCAGAGCTCTGAGATCTTACAAGAAGAAGCCGCCCATTATCAGGTCCTGTCAAAAGTTCTCATCGTTGGAGACCTCAACGCAAGAATTGGGAGAGAAAAATACTTTCTGACCACAGCTGGAAACATCCACAGTACTGTTCAAAATACTAGCAGTCCAATGTGACCAGATTAATGGAGGTTTTTGGTATTATATCACCACACGTCACACAATTTACCAGTTGGTGGATTAGATTCTAAGAAAACCACCAGACGCCTCATTCATGTTCACAATAATGTCAGTGTGGAGACCAGTCAGTGAGGTCCATCATTCTGTGAAGACAGAGGTGTGAACCAGGACATGTTTCTCTTACTATGGTGCCGAACCTATTCATCGCATACCAGGGAGCATGGACCAGTTTCCAGATATTACAATACTTGAAGAGGACACGCCCTTGAAATGGGGGTCTCGACAAGATAACGACCCTAAACACACCAGTAAATGAGCAAAATCTTGGTTCCAGTCCAACAAAATTGAGGTTATGGAGCGGCTGGCCCAATCCCCGGACCTTAATCTGACAGACCACTTGTGGGGTGACATAAAAAATTCCGTTTCTGAGGCAAAGCCGAAAAATGTCAGAAAATTGTGTGATGTCTGAGCATCCTGGGCTGTAATAACAGGTGATTGGGGCCAGAAGTTGGTTAACTCCATGAAACAGATGTGAAGCAGGTCTAAAAACTGGGTAACAACTAAATATTAGGTTAGTGATTCACAGGAGTGATAAATCCACAAAAAAGAACATAGAATGTTCTGCTCAATGCAGGAGTCACTAAACCATCTCAAGACAGATGTCTGTCCAGCCTCTGTGTGTAAACTTCCATTGAAGGAGAACTCACCACCTCCTGTGGCCGCCTGTTACACTCATTGATCGCCCTCGCTATCAAAAAGTTTTCTCTAATGTCTAATCTGTATCTTCTCCCTTTCAGTTTCGTTCCATTGCTTCTTGTGTTTCCATGTGCAAATAATATAAATAATGATGATCCTTCTACAATGTGACAGCCCTTCAGATATTTGTAGACAGCTATTAAATCTCCTCTTAGTTTTCTTTTTGCAGATAAACATTCCAAGATCCTTTAACAGTTCCTCGTACAAGCTAATGTGAACCGGTGCATACTAGGAGCAGCCATGTTCATATACAATAAACAAAAAACGCGCAGACGCTTAGCACATAATTTGGCCAATTGTGATGGATTTTAATTGCAACAGGGTCCTACCTATCCCTAAAATCAGACTTTAAAGAGAGGTATCCACATCTACCCATGAATTCAGACTTCTGTCTTTGGAAGGTATTCACACTAGACACGCTAGGACCCAGCAGATTTGAGACCACCTTTATGTTGGCTGCTGGGCATGCATAAACTGGCCAAATTATTTGCTAAGCATCTCAGTTATTTTCCTAGTATCCAGAAGCAGTATTGATATTCATATTGACATGCTTTAGCACTACAGAGTGCAACTTTTTACCCTTCGCCACGACAGCACCCCACATGAGAGAGAGGGATCCGCCCATAGGAACAGGAAACCTACAGAATAAAAGGAGGCGGTCCCCTCTCCTCAGTTTAGGTTTCCTGTTTCTATGGGAACCCGAAGTACCTGCAGTCAAGAGGATTCCTGGGCCATGCACCCGCCTGCGTCGGTCTCTGGTGGAACGGCAGGGGCTGCGGTACCAGAGGCAGCGGCGGGGGAGCCACTGTTTGCAGCCTCCCCCCTCGTCTGATCATCGCCATGGTCCGGGTTCGGTGCCGCTGGGCCGCCCGGATCCATGAGGACGCGCGCTCAGCGGCCGGCTTCTTATCCAGTAGCCGCCGCATGGTAAGGAGGAGCGGCGCGTCTAACCCGGACGCCGCTGGAGCACTTCCGGGTTGGGTCCGGGGAGGCAGGAGATTCGGCGCCAGATTTAAAACTGCAGCGCTAGCGTCGGCCGGTGTGTGTAAGTATGGCTTCACCGGCCGATGTAGCGCACTTATCTGCAACAGAGCAGTCTTCCCAGTAAGGAGACAAGCGCCAGGAGCAGCACCAAAAGTGGAGATCGATCCCAGGAAAAGCGATCTGCCACCAAACAGAAAAGTCTTTCATCTAAGAATCCGCCTCCAGAACCGGTACCTGTCAGCTTCACTGGGTGAGTTTTAAAACAGTCTCTTCCCATATGCTGATATATGTTCCTCCTATATCCCCTTCCTCTAGACTAAGAAAAGGACACATAAAACCAAACACAGAGAATGTGCCTTATGTTTGCAACCCCTCCCGGACTCCTATACTAAGAGGTTATGTGCAGAGTGCATCGTATTGACCTTACGGCAAGAAAACGTAATGACTCCGTCCGACGTTAGAGCCATAATTCGTGAAGAGATGCAAGGTCTGGCCCATACAAGTAGCACCAGTACCCGTCAGCCTAGCAGGTCCCGATCTCCAGTAAGCTCGGAGTCAGAGGTAGTACAAAAATCCTCTGATGAAGAGGAATCCCAGCCAAGTTCATCGGAATATGAAGGAGGGCTTTGTCTACCAAATAGTAGTGTAGACAATTTAATTAACCCCTTCATGACCTTGCCGTTTTTTGCAATTCTGACCAGTGTCCCTTTATGAGGTAATAACTCAGGAACGCTTCAACGGATCCTAGCGATTCTGAGATTGTTTTTTCGTGACATATTGGGCTTCATGTTAGTGGTAAATTTAGGTCGATAATTTCTGAGTTTATTTGTGAAAAAAACGGAAATTTGGCAAAAATTTTGAAAATTTCGCAATTTTCACATTTTGAATTTTTATTCTGTTAAACCAGAGAGTTATGTGACACAAAATAGTTAATAAATAACATTTCCCACATGTCTACTTTACATCAGCACAATTTTGGAAACAAATTTTTTTTTTGCTAGGAAGTTATAAGGGTTAAAATTTGACCAGTGATTTCTCATTTTTACAACAAAATTTACAAAACCATTTTTTTTAGGGATCACCTCACATTTGAAGTCAGTTTGAGGGTTTTATATGGCTGAAAATACCCAAAAGTGACACCATTCTAAAAACTGCACCCCTCAAGGTGCTCAAAACCACATTCAAGAAGTTTATTAACCCTTCAGGTGTTTCACAGCAGCAGAAGCAACATGGAAGTAAAAAATGAACATTTAACTTTTTAGTCACAAAAATGATATTTTAGCAAAAAATTTTTTATTTTCCCAAGGGTAAAAGGAGAAACTGGACCACGGACGTTGTTGTCCAATTTGTCCTGAGTACGCTGATACCTCATATGTGGGGGTAAACCACTGTTTGGGCGCACGGCAGGGCTCGGAAGGGAAGGAGCGCCATTTGACTTTTTCAATGAAAAATTGGCTCCAATCTTTAGCGGACACCATGTCGCGTTTGGAGAGCTCCCGTGTGCCTAAACATTGGAGCTCCCCCACAAGTGACCCCATTTTGGAAACTAGACCCCCCAAGGAACTTATCTAGAAGCATAGTGAGCACTTTAAACCCCCAGGTGCTTCACAAATTGATCCGTAAAAATGAAAAAGTACTTTTTTTTCACGAAAAAATTATTTTAACCTCAATTTTTTCATTTTCACATGGGCAACAGGATAAAATGGATCCTAAATTTTGTTGGGCAATTTCTCCTGAGTACACCAATACCTCACATGTGGGGGTAAACCACTGTTTGGGCACATGGTAAGGCTCGGAAGGGAAGGAGCGCCATTTGACTTTTTGAATGAAAAATTATCTCCATCGTTAGCGGACACCATGTCGCGTTTGGAAAGCCCCTGTGTGCCTAAACATTGGAGCTCCTCCACAAGTGACCCCATTTTGGAAAGTAGACCCCCCAAGGAACTCATCTAGAGGCATAGTGAGCACTTTAAACCCCCAGGTGCTTCACAAATTGATCCGCAAAAATGAAAAAGTACTTTTTTTTCACACAAAATTTCTTTTAGCCTCAATTCTTTCATTTTCACATGGGCAACAGGATAAAATGGATCCTAAAATTTGTTGGGCAATTTCTCCTGAGTATGCCGATACCTCATATGTGGGGGTAAACCACTGTTTGGGTGCACGGCAAGGCTCGGAAGGGGAGGCGTGCCATTTGACTTTTTGAATGGAAAATTAGCTCCAATCGTTAGCGGACACCATGTCGCGTTTGGAGAGCCCCTGTGTGCCTAAACATTGGAGCTCCCCTACAAGTGACCCCATTTTGGAAACTAGACCCCCCAAGGAACTTATCTAGATGCATAGTAAACACTTATAACCCCCAGGTGCTTCACAGAAGTTTATAACGCAGAGCCGTGAAAATAAAAAAATAATTTTTCTTTCCTCAAAAATGATTTTTAGCCCAGAATTTTTTATTTTCCCAAGGGTAATAGGAGAAATTGGACCCCAAATGTTGTTGTCCAGTTTGTCCTGAGTACGATGATACCCCATATGTGGGGGTAAACCACTGTTTGGGCGCACGGCAGGGCTCGGAAGGGAAGGCACGCCATTTGGCTTTTTGAATGGAAAATTAGCTCCAATCATTAGCGGACACCATGTCGCGTTTGGAGAGCCCCTGTGTGCCTAAACATTGGAGCTCCCGCACAAGTGGCCCCATTTTGGAAACTAGACCTCCCAAGGAACTAATCTAGATGTGTGGTGAGCACTTTGAACCCCCAAGTGCTTCACAGAAGTTTATAACGCAGAGCCATGAAAATAAAAAATAATTTTTCTTTTCTCAAAGATTTTTTAGCCCACAATTTTTTATTTTCCCAAGGGTAATAGGAGAAATTGGACCCCAAAAGTTGTTTTCCAGTTTCTCCTGAGTACGATGATACCCCATATGTGGGGGTAAACCACTGTTTTGGCACACGTCGGGGTTCGGAAGGGAAGTAGTGACGTTTTGAAATGCAGACTTTGATGGAATGCTCTGCGGGCGTCAGGTTGCGTTTGCAGAGCCCCTGATGTGCCTAAACAGTAGGAACTCCCCACAATTGACTCCATTTTGGAAACTAGACCCCCAAGGGAACTTATCTAGATGTGTAGTGAGCACTTTGAACCCCCAAGTGCTTCACAGAAGTTTATAACGCAGAGCCGTGAAAATAAAAAATGTGTTTCCTTTCCTCAAAAATATTTTTTTAGCCCAGAATTTTTTTATTTTTGCAAGAGTAACAGGAGAAATTGGACCCCAAAAGTTGTTGTCCAGTTTCTCCTGAGTACGCTGATACCCAATATGTGGGGGTAAACCACTGTTTGGGTACATGCCGGGGCTCGGAAGGGAAGTAGTGACGTTTTGGAATGCAGACTTTGATGGAATGGTCTGCGGGCATCATGTTACGTTTGCAGAGCCCCTGATATGCCTAAACAGTAGAAACCCCCCACAAGTGACCCCATTTTGGAAACTAGACCCCCCAAGGAACTTATCTAGATGTGTGGTGAGCACGTTCAACCCCCAAGTGCTTCACAGAAGTTTACAACGCAGAGCCGTGAAAATAAAAAATAATTTTTCTTTCCTCAAAAAAGATGTTTTAGCAAGCAATTTTTTATTTTCACAAGGGTAACAGGAGAATTTGGACCCCAATATTTGTTGCCCAGTTTGTTGTGAGTACGCTGATACCCCATATGTGGGGGTAAACCACTGTTTGGGCACACGTCAGGGCTCGGAAGGGAAGTAGTGACATTTGAAATGCAGACTTTGATGGAATGGTCTGCGGGCGTCACATTGCATTTGCAGAGCCCCTGATGTGCCTAAACAGTAGAAACACCCCACAAGTGACCCCATTTTGGAAACTAGACCCCCGAAGGAACTTATCTAGATGTGTGGTGAGCACTTTCAACCCCCAAGTGCTTCACAGAAGTTTATAACGCAGAGCCGTGAAAATAAAAAATAATTGTTCTTTCCTCAAAAATTATGTTTTAGCAAGTAATTTTTTATTTTTGCAAGGGTAACAGGAGAAATTGGACCCCAACAGTTGTTGCCCAGTTTGTCCTGAGTACGCTGGTACCCCAAATGTGGGGGTAAACCACTGTTTGGGCGCACGTCGGGGCTTGGAAGGGCGGGAGCACCATTTGACTTTTTGAACGCAAGATTGGCTGGAATCAATGGTGGCGCCATGTTGCGTTTGGAGACCCCTGATGTGCCTAAAACAGTGGAAACCCCTCAATTCTAACTTCAACACTTACCCCAACACACCCCTAATCCTAATCCCAACTGTAGCCATAACCCTAATCACAACCCTAACCCCAACACACCCCTAGCCATAACCGCAACACAACCGTAACCCTAATTCCAACCCTAATCCTAACCCTAATCCCAACCGTAACCCTAATCCCAACCCTAACCACAACTGTAACCCCAACACACCCCTAACCCTATCCGTAACCCTAACCACAAGCCTATTCTTAACCCTATTTCCAACCCTAGCCCTAATTCCAACCCTAACCCTAAGGGTATGTGCCCACGTTGCGGATTCGTGTGAGATTTTTCCGCACGATTTTTGAAAAATCTGCAGGTAAAAGGCACTGCGTTTTGCCTGCGGATTTACAGCAGATTTCCAGTGTTTTTTTGTGCGGATTTCACCTGCGGATTCCTATTGAGGAACAGGTGTAAACCGCTGCGGAATCCGCACAAAGAATTGACATGCTGCGGAAAATACAATGCAGCGTTTCTGCACGGAATTTTCCGCACCATGGGCACAGCAGATTTGGTTTTCCTTAGGTGTACATGGTACTGTAAACCTGATGGAAAACTGCTTCGAATTCGCAGCGGCCAATCCGCTGCAGATCCGCGGCCAATCCGCTGCCAATCCGCTGCGGATCCGCGGCCAATCCGCTGCCAATCCGCTGCAGATCCGCGGCGGATCCGCTGCAGATCCGCGGCCAATCCGCTGCCGATCCGCTGCCGATCCGCTGCAGATCCGCGGCCAATCTGCTGCGGATCCGCTGCCGATCCGCGGCCGATCCGCTGCGGATCCGCGGCCAATCCGCTGCCAATCCGCTGCGGATCCACTGCGGATCCGCGGCCGATCCGCTGCGGATCCACTGCGGATCCGCGGCCGATCCGCTGCGGATCCACTGCGGATCCGCGGCCGATCCGCTGCGGATCCGCGGCCGATCCGCTGCGGATCCGCAGCCGATCCGCTGCAGATCCGCGGCCGATCCGCTGCGGATCCGCTGCGATCCGCGGCCGATCCGCGGCCGATCCGCTGCGGATCCGCGGCCGATCCGCTCTGTGTGCACATGCCATAACCCTACCCCTAACCCTAACCCTACCCGTAACCCTAATCCTACCCCTAACCCTACCCCTAGTTCTAACCCTAACCCTAGCGGTAAAAGAAAAAAAAATATTTTCTTTATTTTATTATTGTCCCTACCTATGGGGGTGATAAAGGGGGGGGTTTATTTATTATTTTTTTATTTTGATCGCTGTGGTAGAACCTACCACAGCGATCAAAATGTACCTGTAACGAATCTGCCAGCCTGCAGATTCGGCGGGCGTACTGAGCATGCGCCCGCCATTTTCCAAGATGGCGGCGCCCAGCGAGGAGACGGCCGGACACCGGGAGGATCGGTAAGTATGAGGGGGTGGTGGGGGGGTGGATCGGAGCACAGGGGGGGGGATCGGAGGACGGGGGGAGCGGACAGGAGCACGGGGGAGCGGACAGGAGCACGGGGGAGCGAACAGGGGGACGGAGGGGGGTACCTGACAGAACGGACGACTGGGGAGGAGATCGGGGGCGGTGGGGGGGGCCAGTACATGATTTCCAGCCATGGCAGATGCTATTGCAGCATCGGCCATGGCTGGATTGCAATATTTCACCATTTTCATAGGTGAAATATTGCAAATTGCTCTGATTGGCTGTTGCACTTTCAACAGCCAATCAGAGCGATCGTAGCCACGTGGGGGCAAAGCCACCCCCCCTAGGCTGAAGTACAACTCCCCCTCTCCCTGCAGATCGGGTAAAATAGGAATTAACCCTTTCACCCGATCTGCAGGGATGCGATCATTCCATGACGCCGCATAGGCGTCATGGGTCGGGAAGGGGTTAAAGCCGTCAGGAGCACGATGGGGTGCCCAGATGAGAAGGGAAAGAAGTCAGCGCAGGACATCATGTTCGCGGGGTTAGGACAAAGAAAACGAAGGTCCTTCCCCGCCATACCCACAATTAAGGAGCTGGTTAAAAAAGAGTGGGAGAAACAACATACAAGAGGATTCTTGCCATCCTCTGCTAAGAGACGCTACCCCTTCAGTGACGAGGAACTTAATTCCTGGCAAAAGATACCAAAAGTTGATGCGGCAGTGGCTTCAACTTCTAAACAGTCGGTCTTGCCTGTGGAGGACTCAGGGACTCTAACTGATCCGTTAGACCGAAAAGCAGAAGCCTTACTTAAGAGGTCATGGGAGGCTAATACGGGGGCATTCAGACCAGCCATATCTAGCACCTGTACTGCAAGGTCACTGCTAGTATGGACAGAGCAGCTGGAGGAACAAATTAGGAGTGGAGCTTCGAGAAATACAATTCTGTCGAAAATCCCTCTAATGAAAGATGCAGTAGCATTTCTAGCCGATGCGTCGGTGGATTCGCTACGTCTAACAGCCAGGTCAGCCGGCCTAGTAAACACAGCCCGGCGAGCACTCTGGTTGAAAAATTGGAAAGGGGACGCACAGGCCAAGGCAAAACTTTGTGCGATCCCCTGCCAGGGAGAGCTTTCAGGAGGCGCCCCTTCACCAGGAACAAACCTACTGAACAAAGGGAGCGCTGGGAAGCAAAGGATCCAAAACAAAGAGGTGCTCTGTTTTCCGGATCCTATAACCAAAAACGTAATAAATACCGTTAATTATGAAGTGGGCGGTAGATTAAAATATTTCTTTGATAAATGGAAGTTGATAACATCTAGTCCTTGGATTCTGGACATTATTGGAAACGGATTGAGATTAGAATTTCATAGGATCCCTTGGGATTCTTTTATTGTAACATCTCCAAGAGGTCAACAACAACAAGAAGCTCTGGAATCAGAGATCCTGTCGCTTCTATATAAAAAAGTATTGATAGAGGTTCCCCGAGATCAAGAAGGGAGGGGGTTCTATTCCCCTTTATTCTTGATCAATAAACCAGATGGTTCATTCAGAACCATCATAAACCTCAAAAAACTAAATTCCTTTTTACGTAACCACACTTTCAAAATGGAATCCATTAGTTCTACCATCAAGCTTTTGTTTCCTAGGTGTGTCATGGCCGGGATAGACCTAAAAGATGCTTACTATCACCTTCCTATACATGCCGAACACCAGCAGTATCTAAGAGTAGCGGTCATCCTGAAGGGACAGGTTCGTCACTTCCAATACGTAGCAATGCCATTTGGGCTTTCTATGGCCCCCCGCATTTTTACAAAAGTGATGTTAGAGGTAATGGCTCATCTACGCCAACGGGACACTTTAATAATACCCTACCTGGATGACTTTTTAGTGATAGGGAATTCTGTGGCTCAATGTAAATTGCGGTTGTCTAACACAATCTCATCCCTGCAGGAGTTGGGTTGGATTATCAACTTCGAAAAGTCCAGACTGAATCCAGACACTACTCAAATGTTTCTAGGGATCCAGCTAGACTCCGTAAGTCAAAAAAGCTTCCTCCCGCATGCAAAGAAAACGACTATACAGTCAAAGGTGTCAGAAACAATAAAAAAACCCTACATGACACTGAGAAAGGCTATGTCCTTACTAGGATCATTGTCCTCATGTATCCCGGCTGTACTATGGGCGCAATTCCATACCCGCCAATTACAGTACGAAGTACTGTCAGCCCAGGGACGGAAAGGACACCTAGAGAGTAAACTAACTCTCTCTAGAGATGTCACAGAATCTCTAGCCTGGTGGCTAGATATGGGACACCTTTCAGGGGGTGTACCGTGGATAGTAGATCCATCCAAAATAATTACTACAGACGCCAACCCTACGGGATGGGGTGCACATATGGAAGATGACATAGTCCAGGATACCTGGAATCAGGCAGAATCATCATGTTCGTCAAATTGGAAAGAATTAACAGCAGTAGGAAAAGCCTTAAATTATTTTCTTCCACAGATTCAAGGAGCAGATGTAAGAGTTTTCTCAGACAACTCCACCACAGTGGCCTATGTAAACCGTCAGGGCGGTACACGGTCAGGAAGTCTGATGACCATCGCAGGGGAGATCTTCCAGTTTGCAGAGACTCATCTTACATCCCTAACAGCCCTACACATCAGAGGAGTAGAAAATACCAAAGCGGACTACCTCAGTCGAAACAGGCTGCGCCAGGGAGAATGGTCCTTAAACAGAACAGTGTTCAGACTAATAACAAGAGCATGGGGAGTGCCTCAGATAGATCTATTTGCCACAAGAGGCAACAGGCAAGTAGAAAGATTTGCTTCCCTGAACTCCATGGATCATCCAGACATGCTGGACTCCCTACATCATCCTTGGGACTTCAGACTGGCTTACGCCTTTCCTCCAATGTCTCTAATTCCGCTAGTGATCAGGAAGATCAGGAGGGAACATGCAAGGGTAATCCTCATTGCACCCTTCTGGCCAAAGAGACCGTGGTTCTCCTGCCTCCAAAGCATGTGTCTATCCGATCCATGGATTCTTCCATTGGACAGGGAACTACTGTTCCAGGGGCCGTTTTTCCACCCGCAAGTGAAAGGGCTTCACTTGACGGCGTGGAACTTGAGCGGCAGTTACTAAGCTCAAGGGGTTTTTCAGAACAGCTAGTAAAAACCCTGCTACTAAGTAGAAAAAGATCTACCACCCTGATATATAGCAGAGTTTGGAAAAAATTCTTAGAATTTCATACAGTACCATTCACTAATCAGGTTCCGATAACACCTATTCTAGAGTTCCTACAAAAAGGTAGAGAATTAGGATTATCAGTGAACACCTTAAGAGTCCAGATATCAGCGTTAGGAGCCCTATATGGATATAATATAGCCGCTGATAGATGGGTCTCCAGATTCATTAAGTCTTGTGAACGAAGTAACCCGGTACATATTCCCCGTCTACTTCCGTGGGATTTAAATCTAGTGCTAGAAGCCTTAACCAGCTCCCCATTTGAGCCTCTAGATTCTATACCTCTAAATGTCCTCACATATAAAGTAGCCCTTTTGGTAGCCCTGACCTCAGCCAGACGTGTTAGTGACATCCAGGCCCTATCAGTAGACCCACCATTCTTACTGATATTCCATGATCGAATAGTCCTAAAACCAGACCCCTCTTACCTCCCTAAGGTAGCATCCACCTACCACAGGTCACAGGAAATATTTCTCCCTTCCTTCTTTGATTCTCCTGTAACCCCTGAACAACATAAGTTCCACACCTTAGATGTCAGAAGAGCCATCCTGACTTATATAGAAAGGTGTCAAACATGGAGGGAGAGTAGGGCTCTGTTTATCTCCTTTCAGGGCCACAAGAAAGGACATGGGGTCACGAGAGCTACCATATCTCGGTGGATCAGAGATGCTATCTGCTTGGCCTATACATCAAAAGGCGAGATTCCTCCAGTGGGTATTAAAGCGCACTCAACACGAGCCATGGCTTCCTCCTGGGCGGAACAAGCGGATGTCCCGATCCATCTAATATGTAAGGCCGCAACTTGGTCTACACCTTCTACCTTTTACAACCATTATAGACTTGATCTATCTTCATCTTCTGATTTGACCTTTGGTAGAGCTGTGCTTAGTACAGTAATCCCACCCGAGTAATGACTCTCTGAAAGTCTCTCATGTGGGGTGCTGTCGTGGCGAAGGGTAAAAAGCTGGATTACTCACCGGTAATGCTCTTTTAATGAGTCCACGACAGCACCCATTTACAACCCTCCCTGATTACGCACAGCCCTTTCTTTAATTCACAAATAATGGTTGTATAGAGTTTTTAAGATATTTTGCTGAATAAGAATTAATACTAAAGCTTTTGCGGTTCCCTTTTTATACTCTGTAAACTAAACTGAGGAGGAGAGGGGACCGCCTCCTTTTATTCTGTAGGTTTCCTGTTCCTATGGGCGGATCCCTCTCTCTCATGTGGGGTGCTGTCGTGGACTCATTAAAAGAGCATTACCGGTGAGTAATCCGGCTTTTTTTTTTGTTTGTTTCTTGTTCAAGGAGGAGTAGAGGGGGATAATTCCTTCACGTGATAGTATGCCTTGACTTCAGCAAAGCATTTGACAGAGTATCTCACACCATCCTTATTGAAAAAATAACCAAGCATAGGGGAAAAATTATGGAATCACTCAAGTCTGAGGAAAAACAAATTATGGAATCACCCTGTAAATGTTCATATCCAAAACTAACACCTACATCAAATTAGGTCTGCTCATTAGTCTGCAACTAAAAAGGAGTGATCACACCTTAGCGAGCTGTTGCACCAAGTGGACGGACATGAATCCTGGCTCCAACACGAGAGGTGTCAATTGAAACAAAGGAGAGGATTATCAAACTCTTAAAAAAGGGTAAATCATCACACAATGTTGCAAAAGATGGTTGTTCACAGTCAGCTGTGTCTAAAATCTGGACCAAATACAAACAACATGGGAAGGTTGTTAAAGGCAAACATACTGGTAGACCAAGGAAGACATCAAAGCGTCAAGACCGGAAACTTACAGCAATATGTCTCCAAAACAGGAAATGCACAACAAATCAAATGGGAGGAAACTGGAGTCAACATCTGTGACCGAACTGTAAGAAACCACCTAAAGGTAATGGGATTTACATACAGAAAAGCAAAACGAAAGCCATCATTAACACCTAAAGAGAAAAAAAACAAGGTTACAGTGGGCTAAGGAAAAGCGATCGTGGACTGTGGATGACTGGATGAAAGTCATATTCTATGATGATTTGCGATTCTGCATGGGGCAAGGTGATGATGCTGGAACCTTTGTTTGGTGCTGTTCCAATGAGATTTATAAAGATGACTGCCTGAAGAGAACATGCAAATTTCCACAGTCATTGATGATATGGGCTGCATGTCAGGTAAAGGTACTGGGGAGATGGCTGTCATCACATCTGCAATAAATGCACAAGTTTATGTGGATATTTTGGACACTTTTCTTATCCCATCAATTGAAAGGATGTTTGGAGATGAAATCATTTTTCAAGATGATAATGCATCCTGCCATAGAGCAAAAACTGTGCAAACATTCCTCGAAAAAAGACACATAAGGCCAATGTCATGGCCGGCAAATAGTCCGGATCTCAATCCAAATGAGAATCTTTGGTGGAAGTTGGAGAAAATGGTCCATGACAAGGCTCCATCCTGCAAAGCTGATCTGGCCACAGCAATCAGAGAAAGTTGGAGCCAGATTGATGAAGAGTCCTGTGTGACCCTCATTAAGTCCAGGCCTCAGAGACTGCAAGCTGTAATAAAAGCCAGAGGTGGTGCAACAAAATACTAGTGATGTGTTGGAGGGTTTTTTATTTGTTTTTCATGATTCCATAATTTTTTTCCACATAATTGAGTCCATAATTTTTCCCTCTGCTTGTTCTAAAAAAGTAACCATTACTGAGTGCCACATTTTGTTCTTGATTTCTTTTAGTGTTTCTTAAAGCAAGAAAGTTGCCATTTGTAATGACTTTAGTTTTGTGCCATGTCTGTGATCTGCTTGTGTTCTACAAAATTAAACAACTGAATGAACATCCTCCAAGGTCGGTGATTCCATAATTTTTGCCAGGGGTTGTAGATGAAGGAATTGAGGGTACACTGATTAAATTTGCTGATGACACAAAGCTAGGAGGGATAGCTAATACTAGAGAAGAGAGAGAAAATTCAAAAAGATATAGCAGTGGGCAGCATATACAGGAGCAATGGGCAGCAACTAACAGAATGGTTTTTAACGGAAAAATGCAAAGTACTACATCTGGGTAATAAAAATGAAAAAAGCATATACAGAATGGGAGGAATAGGGCTAAGCAACAGCACGTGTGAAAAAGACTTGGGTATACTAATAGATCACAGACTGAACATGAGTCAACAGTGTGATGCAGCAGCAAAAAGAGCAAATACAATTCTGGGATGTATTAACAGAAGCATACAGTCTAGATCACGTGAAGTCATTATTGCCCTCTACTCCTCTTTGGTCAGACCTCACCTGGAATACTGTGTCCAGTTTTGGAGCAAGTTCAGAGAAGAGCGACCAGAATGGTGACAGGTCTGCAATCCATGTCCTATGAGGAACGTTTTCAGGATTTGGGAATGTTTAGCTTGCAAAAAAGAAGACAGAGGAGAGTTAATAGCTGTCTACAAATATCTCAAGGGCTGTCACATTGTAGAAGGATCATCTTTATTCCCATTTGCATAAGGAAAGACGAAAAGCAATGGGATGAAACTGAATGGGAGGAGACACACAGATATTACAAAAAACTTCTTGACAGTGAGGGAGATCAATCAGTGGAACAGGCGGCCACGAGAGGTGGCGAGTTCTCCTTTCATGGAAGTTTTCAAACAGGCTGGACAAACATCTGTCTGGGATGATTTAGTCTACTTTCACACATCAGGTTTTTGCCGTCAGGCACAATCCGGCAAATTTAGAAAAAAGATCTGTTTTTTTTCTGCCGGATCTGTTTTTTTTTCTCATAGAGTTGTATTCGCACCAGATTGCGCCTGATGGCCACACAATTCATCTGTTTTTTGCCGGATCCGTCAAAAATTATTTTTCCGGCAGACGGAGAAAACGGAGGTGAAATGAGTGCATCTGGCTACCAATTACTTTTTTTACTGAGCATACCCTGTAGCTATCTCTCGCTAAATCTCCCTGGAGCAGGAAATCTAAACTATGCCTGGTAAACAAAAACGGATCCAGCAAAAAAAAAAAAAAAGGATCCGGCGCATCAGTTTTTCACAATTTGCAGCGGATCCGTTTTTTAAAAAATTCGCCGGATTATGCCTAATGGCAAAAAACTGATGTGTGAAAGTAGCCTTAGTGAATCCTGCTTGAAGCAGGTGGTTGGACCAGATGACCCAAGAGGTCCCTTCCAACTCTACCATTCTCTGATCTATGCTTTTAATACATCCTAGAGCTGTTTGCCTTTTTTTGCTGCTGCATCACACTTTAGAGTCGTGCCATCTGTGATCTATTAGTATACCCAACTTTTTTCACACATGCTGTTGCTTATTTCTTTTCCTCCAATTCTGTAGACGCAATTTTCATTTTTCTTGCCCTGATGTAGAATCTTGCATTTCTCCCTGTTAAATACCATTCTATTAGTCACTGCTTATTATTCAAGCTTATCTAGATCCTTCTGAATCCGTTCTCTGTCTTCTATAGTGTTAGCTATCCCTCCTAGCTTTGCATCATCTGGAAATGTTATTAGTTTACCTTCAGCTCCCTTATCTAGATCATTTATAAAAATGTTAACAACACTGGGGCCAGGACAGAGCCTTGTGGACCCCACCTGAAATACTTTTCCGATTGGATATGCAACCATTTATTACCACTCTGAGTACGATCACTGAGCCAGTTATGAATCCAACTACCCGCAGCCTTGTCAATCCCATACTTTATCATTTTTCCAATAAGGATAGTATGAGATACTTTATGAAATGCTTTGCTGAAGTTGAGATATACTATATCTACTGCCTTTTCCCGATCCACCCAGTTAATGATTCCATCATAGAAGGAAATTAGATTAGTCTGGCATGACTTGTTTGCTACAAACCCATGATGGCTCTGGTAATTACTGTATTCTTATCCCAGTACTTACATACATGCTGTTTAATAATTTGTCCACAGCTCTTTCCTGGTATAGAAGTAAGGCTCACTGGCCTGTAATTTCCTGGATCTGTTTTCTTTCCTTTTTTGAAGATAGGGACAACATTTGCCCTTCTCCAATCTTCTGGGACTTCTCCTGTTCTCCAGGATTTTTCAAAGAGTCTGGTTAGTGGTTCTGCAATTTCCTCTAACTCTTTCAGTGCCCTAGGATGTAATTCATCTGGATCAGGAGATGTAAATTCATGTAAATTATCAAAGTGTTCTCTCACCATCTCTCTGTTTATAGATAGTGTGGATTCTTTTATTTCTTCGATAGCACCGTGAACATCAGTTGATGTTACATTTTCTTTCTTAGGCCCCTTTCACACATCAGTTTTTTGCCGTCAGTCACAATCCGTTGGCTCGATAGATCCGTCGCAGGTTGTGAAAAACTGATGCAACGCATTGGTTTTTTCGACGGATCCAACTAGCGGATCTCGCTAATTGGATCGTAAACAAAATCGGAGCATGCTCAGTTAAAAAAAAAAAACGGAATCAGTTGCCAGATTCCATCATTTGACGGATCCGGCGCCCTTAGGCTTCCATTCGATGAAAAAATGACGGATGGCGACAGATCCGTCGCTGTCCGATTTTTCGACATACAAAAAAAAAGTTACTTTGTCCGTCATCTCTGGCCACCGCACAAACAATTTTCAATGGATCCGGTGAACGACGGATGAAACGTGAGGCCATCTGTCACTAATACAAGTCTATGAGAAAAAAAAACTGATCTGGCGGCATCCGGATTCGTTTTTTGTTTTTTTTCTAATTTGACGGATTGTGACTGATCGCAAAAAACTGATGTGTGAAAGCGGCCTGAGGGTATGTTTCCACGTTCAGGAAACGCTGCGTGTTTGACACTGTGTAGAGCCGCAGCGTCAAACACGCAGCGTCCAGATGTTACAGCATAGCGGAGGGGATTTTATGAAATCCCGTCTCCACTATGCGTGGTAACACGCATCCGGCGGCCCTGCGATTCCGGACATGCGGCGCGTGTTTTTAGATCGCAGCATGTCCGTTTACCTTGCGGCTGCGCCGCCGCAAGGTAAGACACAGGGCCCTATGTGTGGGGTACGATGATGCCGGATGTGTGCAATTAACACATCCGGCATCATCGCGTCAACAGAAGGGGCGGAGCTTATTGCAGAGCGGGTTTGCCGCTCCGACCAAACTGCCAGCCATCCTGAACATGGACATGTACCCTTAGAGAACACAGATGCAAAACAGCAATTTAAAAGTTTGGCTTCTCAACATAATTTTTTGACCACTTCACCCTTTTCATCCTGCAAAAATCCTATAGCATCTCTTGACTTTTCTTTTGCGTTTGACATACCCACAAATCCTGTTTTTGCTGATTTTGGTCTCCCTTGCCAGACTCACTTCATTACTGGCTTTAGCACTTCTAACTCTTGCTCTGCATTCCCTGCAGACAGCATTATATTCTTCTTTAGATATGCCTCCTCTTTCCATTTAATTTACATTTCTCTTTTCCTTTTTAACAAGTGGTTAGGTTTTGTGTTCATCCATCCTGGTCTCTTTAAATGCTTCCAATATTTCCTTCTTTTCAGGATTGTGCGGTGATAAAAACATATTGTGAGTTTGTAAAGGCAAATGCAGACACTGCTATTTGTTAGAACAATGTTCATTTTTTTTTATTTTCTGTAAAGTAGTTAAAAATTATCTACATTTCTCTTCCATGTTTTGAAATAGAAAACCGTGTGCAATGTTCCAAATTCTGGAAATAAAAGCTAGTATAAAGATTTCGTGATTAACTCATGTTTTTGAACACACTGCTATTATTTTGAACACTACTGTACATATTTGGAGAAGAGACTGACGACCACGACTCAATACACATGGAGAGAAACAGCTATTACAGTACAGTCAGCAAAAGTGGCAAAAATCTCTTGAACTTACCGTATTTTTTGGCATATAAGACGCACTTTTTCCCCCCAAAAAAAGGGGGGAAAATGGGGGGTGCGTCTTATATTCGCAATGCAGGCTTACCGTGGACCGTGGCGGCAGAGGTGCGGCGGCAGAGGTGTGGTGGCAGAGGTGTGGAGATGAGGAGGCGCAGTGAGCGGGGTCCCTTTCCCCGGTGAGGTGATGCAGCAGCCCCGGTAATGCAGCAGGGCCGGGTGAATCCTGTTGTTATCGGTGCGCGCGGCCATTTTCCTGAGGCCGCGCGTTCGCAGATGGAGCTCTGCTGCCCGGGGCTTCAGGAAAATGGCCGCGGGATGCCGCGCGTGCGCAGATGGGGATCGCGGCGGCCATTTTCCTGAAGCCCTGGGCAGCAGAGCTCCATCTGCGAACGCGCGGCCTCAGGAAGATGGCCGCGCGCACCGATAACAACAGGATTCACCCGGCCCTGCTGCATTACCGAGGCTGCTGCATCACCTCACCGGAGAAAGGGACCCCGCTCACTGCGCCTCCTCATCTCCACACCTCTGCCACCACGGTAAAAGGATTCACCCGGCCCTGCTGCATTACCGGGGCTGCTGCATCACCTCACCGGGGAAAGGGACCCCCGCTCACTGCGCCTCCTCGTCTCCACACCTCTGCCACCGCGGTAACAGGATTCACCCGGCTCTGCTGCAATACCGGGCTGCTGCATCACCTCACCGGGGAAAGGGACCCCTCTAACGCCATACCTCCTCATCCCAACACCTCTGCCGGTAACCACTGCTGCCACCCTCCCATGGACACCAGGCTGTGGCGTCGCCCACCTAAGCAGGAAGGGACCCTGCTCAGGTGCACGCCGTACCGCCTCACCCCACCTCTGCCGACACCATGCCTCCTGTGACCCTGCTCTGCCACCACCAGCCCACAGGTAAGATACTGTAAATTCGGACAATAAGACGGACCCCCCATCTTATAAAAAATCTTTTTTTCTGCAATTTTCACCCCAAATTTGGGGTGCGTCTTATGGTCCGGTGCGTCATAGTCCGCGAAATACGGTATATACCGTATTTTACGCTTTGTAAGACGCACTTTATTTCCCCCAAATTTGGGGGGGGAAATGTGGGTGCGTCTAACAAAGCGGATATACCGCTTACCATTACAGGCTGGGATGAGGGGGTGTCCGCCGCCGCTACTGCCCGCCGCTGCTGTCGTCCGCCGCCGCTGCCGGGGTTGTCCGCTGCTGCCCCGGGTGATGCTGGAGGCTCCGGAGCCGCGGGGGGGGGGGGGGGGGGGGCGCTCTGGCGACATTTTGTGAAAGACCAGAGCCCCCAGGCAGTTCGCCCATGCGTTCCAGTATGACTAATTCCGGGAAAATGGCCGCCGGAATCTCGGGAGTTGAGATTTCAGCGCTGAGATCTCATCTCTCGAGATTCCGGCGGCCATTTTCCTGGAGTCAGTCATACAGGAACGCATGGACAAACTGCCGGGGGCTCTGGGCTTTCACAAAATGTCGCCAGGGCCCCCCCCCCTGCAGCACCGGAGACAGCCCTGCAGCATCGGAGACAGCCCTGCAGCACAGGAGCCCCCTGCAGACCCCTCATCCCAGCTTGCAGCACAGGAGCCCCCCTGCAGACCCCTCATCCCAGCCTGCAGCACAGGAGCCCCCCTGCAGCACAGGAGCCCCCTGCAGACCCCCTCATCCCAGCCTGCAGCAATGCTCCACTCCTGCCTCCAGCAACGACCCTGGGCCCCTGATCCACCACAGCCACAACCCCTGGTAAGTAATAAGACGCATGGATTATAAGACCCCCCACCAATTTATTTAAAAAAGTTTTTTCCTATTTTTCTCCTCAAAATTTGGGGTGCGTCTTATAATCCGGAGTGTCTTACAAAGCGAAAAATACGGTATGTAGAAGTTTAGGACTTCATAAAGTCAATGGCCATACCAATGGAAAATCTCTAGGAAGATATACATTAAACTTCCATGTAGGAAGGAGTGTAGTAGACTACGCCATTACAGACATGGACCCGGCAAATAGTACCTTCATAGTCACCCCACAAAGTCACCTGACAGATCACAGCCAACGTCTTTTGTACAATCTACAAAGAAATCAATAGAAAAGCCTCAGCAGAGTGGCCTCTTCAACCTGCCTCCATCCTATAAATGGTCCAAAGCGTCGGCAATAAAATATAAAGAGGTTCTAAACAGACCCCCAATACAGGCGATGCTCCACCACTTCAACTACGAGTACAAGCCTAACCAAGGAGTGAACCAAGCTACAAAAGTCCTCAATGATATATTCTACACCATAGCCAGATTGTCCGACCTTAAAAAAAAAAAAAAAAGAGTCAACCGTAAAATGCCAAAAGAAAAACAGACCAATGGTTGGTTTGCAGAATGTAAAACCGTTCAGAAGACCCTGAGAACAGCCTTAAACAAGAAACACAGAGACCCCAGCCACCCGTGTCTGAGGGATGCCTACATCATACAAAAGGCAACTATCCTCAGGAAGAAGAAGCAGTTACATCGCCACCAAATTTAAACAACTCCTGGGAACTATGGAACCACACGGGCGGAAAAAAAACATCCAAAGCTGCAACATCTGGCTCTAGTACTTCAGTGACCTCTACAAAGACATCCCGAAGGAAAGACTAAAGGTACCTTCACACGAAACGACTTTGTAACGATATCGCTAGCGATCCGTGACGTTGCAGCGTCCTGGCTAGCGATATCGTTTCGTTTGACACGCAGCAGCGATCAGGATCCTGCTGTGATGTCGCTGGTCGCTGAATAAAGTCCAGAACTTTATTTGGTCGTCCGATCGCCGTGTATCGTTGTGTTTGAAAGCAAAAGCAACGATACCAGCGATGTTTTACACTGGTAACCAGGGTAAATATCGGGTTACTAAGCGCAGGGCCGCGCTTAGTAACCCGATGTTTACCCTGGTTACCAGCGTAAAAGTAAAAAAAAACAAACAGTACATACTCACCTGCGCGTCCCCCAGCGTCTGCTTCCTGACACTTACTGAGCGCCGGCCCTAAACTGAAAGTGAAAGCACAGCTGTGACGTCACCGCTGTGCTGTTAGGGCCGGAGCTCAGTCAGTGTCAGGAAGCAGACGCTGGGGGACGCGCAGGTGAGTATGTACGGTTTGTTTTTTTTACTTTTACGCTGGTAACCAGGGTAAACATCGGGTTACTAAGCGCGGCCGTGCGCTTAGCAACCCGATGTTTACCCTGGTTACCCGGGGACCTCAGCATCGTTGGTCGCTGGAGAGCGGTCTGTGTGACAGCTCCCCAGCGATCAAACAGCGACGCTGCAGCGATCGGCATCGTTGTCGCTATCGCTGCAGCGTCGCTTCGTGTGAAGGTACCTTAAGCCAAGAACAGAAAAACATTGGCAAAACTAAAGGCAATGAAGAAAAAACTAAAAAAAATATTCCCAAACCCTCTGGATACACCAATCAAATTAAAGGAAGTTACAGAGAATCTCTTCTGTTCACACGTTCCTGATTTCCCTGCTGTTTTTTCTGCACTAAAAACCGCAGCTCTTGGCAGAAAACGCAGGTGCGGTTTTTGGTGCGTTTTGGTGTGTTTTTTTGGTGCGGTTTTTAGTGCGTTTTTTTATGCAATTTTCTCAGCAGATTGTCTGTGTTTGACACAAATAAAGCTTTAACTTCAGTGGGGGGAAAAAAAAAAAAGAAATGATGTCATTTCCTTGTCCAACCCTTTTCTTCTTCCATCCTCCATTTTGGGACTAAACACCAAAATGAGTGGACGTGTTTTGAATGACAGCGCTCCGCAGAGTGCTGAGCGTAGGCCAGATCACAGCCCGCGGATCCAGCTCTATCCAGCTATTTAAGTCTACGTTCACATTTGCGGTCTGCGCCGCAGCGTCGCCGCATGCGTCATGCGCCCCTATATTTAACATGGGGGCGCATGGACATGCGTCGCACTTGCGTTTTGCGCCGCATGCGTCACTGCGGCGCACGCGTCCGGGCGCAGAGGACGCAAGTTGCATTTTTGCTGCGTCCAAAATCAATCAAAAAAAGGACGCATGCGTCGCAAAACGCAGCGTTGTGCATGCGTTTTGCTGCGTTTTTGTTTGCGTTGTGCGTTGCCGACGCTGCGGCGCACAACGCAAATGTGAACGTAGCCTTAGTGCCACGTATTTAAGTGCCACGTATCACGTATTTCAGTGCCACGTATTTAAGTGCAACGTATCATGTATTTAAGTGCCACGTATTTAAGTGCCACGTATTTCAGTGCCACGTATTTCAGTGCCACGTATTTAAGTGCCACGTATCACGTATTTCAGTGCCACGTATTTAAGTGACACGTATCACGTATTTAAGTGCCCTGTATCACGTATTTAAGTGCCACGTATTTCAGTGCCACGTATCACGTATTTAAGTGCCACGTATTTAAGTGCCACGTATTTAACCCCTTAAGCCCCGAGGGTGGTTTGCACGTTAATGACCGGGCCAATTTTTACAATTCTGACCACTGTTCCTTTATGAGGCTATAACTCTGGAACGCTTTGACGGATCTTGGCGATTCTGACATTGTTTTCTCGTGACATATTGTACTTCATGTTAGTGGTAAAATTTCGCAATTTTCCAACTTTTAATTTTTATGCCCTTAAATCACAGACATATGTCACGCAAAATACTTAATAAGTAACATTTCCCACATGTCTACTTTACATCAGCACAATTTTGGAACCAAAAATTTTTTTTGTGACGGAGTTATAAGGGTTAAAAGTTGACCAGCAATTTCTCATTTTTACAACACCATTTTTTTTTAGGGACCACATCTCATTTGAAGTCATTTTGAGGGGTCTATATGATAGAAAATTCCCAAGTGTGACACCATTCTAAAAACTGCACCCCTCAAGGTGCTCAAAACCACATTCAAGAAGTTTATTAACCCTTCAGGTGTTTCACAGGAATTTTTGGAATGTTTAAATAAAAATGAACATTTAACTTTTTTTCACACAAAATTTATTTCAGCTCCAATTTGTTTTATTTTACCAAGGGTAACAGGAGAAAATGGACCCCCAAAGTTGTTGTACAATTTGTCCTGAGTACACTGATACCCCATATGTGGGGGTAAACCACTGTTTGGGCGCATGGCAGAGCTCGGAAGGAAAGGAGCGCCATTTGACTTTTCAATGCAAAATTGACTGGAATTGAGATGGGACGCCATGTTGCGTTTGGAGAGCCTCTGATGTGCCTAAACATTGAAACCCCCTACAAGTGACACCATTTTGGAAAGTAGACCCCCTAAGGAACTTATCTAGATGTGTGGTGAGCACTTTGACCCACCAAGTGCTTCACAGAAGTTTATAATGCAGAGTCGTAATAATAAAAAAATCATATTTTTTCACAAAAATTATCTTTTCGCCCCCAATTTTTTATTTTCCCAAGGGTAAGAGAAGAAATTGGACCCCAAAAAATGTTGTGCAATTTGTCCTGAGTACGCTGATACCCCATATGTGGGTGTAAACCATTGTTTGGGCGCATAGCAGAGCTTGGAAGGGAAGGAGCGCCATTTGACTTTTCAATGCAAAATTGACTGGAATTGAGATGAGACGCCATGTTGCATTTGGAGAGCCCCTGATGTGCCTAAACACTGAAACCCCCTACAAGTGACACCATTTTGGAAAGTAGACCCCCTAAGGAACTTATCTAGATGTGTGGTGAGTACTTTGACCCACCAAGTGCTTCACAGAAGTTTATAATGCAGAGCCGTAAAAATAAAAATCATATTTTTTCACAAAAATTATCTTTTCGCCCCCAATTTTTTATTTTCCCAAGGGTAAGAGAAGAAATTGGACCCCAAAAAATGTTGTGCAATTTGTCCTGAGTACGCTGATACCCCATATGTGGGGGTAAACCACTGTTTGGGCGCATTGGAGAGCTTGGAAGGGAAGGAGCGCCATTTGACTTTTCAATGCAAAATTGACTGGAATTGAGATGGGACGCCATGTTGCGTTTGGAGAGCCCCTGATGTGCCTAAACATTGAAACCCCCCACAAGTGACACCATTTTGGACAGTAGACCCCCTAAGGAACTTATCTAGATGTGTTTTGAGAGCTTTGAACCCCCAAGTGTTTCACTACAGATTATAACGCAGAGCCGTGAAAATATATATATATTTTTTTTTTCACAAAAATGATTTTTTAGCCCCCAGCTTTGTATTTTTACAAGGGTAACAGAATAAATTGGACCCCAAAATTTGTTGTCCAATTTGTCCTGAGTACACTGATACCCCATATGTGGGGGGGAACCACTGTTTGGGCGCATGACAGAGCTCGGAAGGGAAGGAGCGCCATTTGGAATGCAGACTTAAATGGATTGGTCTGCAGCCGTCACGTTGCATTTGCAGAGCCCCTGATGTACCCAAACAGTACAAACCCCCACAAGTGACCCCATATTGGAAACTAGACCTCCAAAGGAACTTATCTAGATGTGTTGTGAGAACTTTGAAACCCCAAGTGTTTCACAAAAGTTTATAGCGCAAAGCCGTGAAAATAAAAATTCTTTTTTTTTTTTTCACAAAAATGATTTTTTAGCCCCCAGTTTTGTATTTTCACAAGGGTAACAGGATAAATTAGACCCCAAAAGTTGTTGTCCAATTTGTCCTGAGTACACTGATACCCCTTATGTGGGGGGGAACCACTGTTTGGGCGCATGACAGAGCTCAGAAGGGAAGGAGCGCCATTTGGAATGCAGACTTAAATGGATTGGTCAGCAGCCGTCACTTTGCATTTGCAGAGCCCCTGATGTACCCAAACAGTACAAACCCCCCACAAGTGACCCCATATTGGAAACTAGACCTCCCAAGGAACTTATCTAGATGTGTTGTGAGATTTTTGAACCCCCAAGTGTTTCACTACAGTTTATAACGCAGAGCCGTGAAAATAAAACATCTTTTTTTTTCTCACAAAAACGATTTTTAGCCCCCCAAATTTTTAATGTTCCCAAGGATAACAAGAGAACTTGGACCCCAGAAGTTGTTGTTCAATTTGTCCCGAGTACGCTGATACCCCATATGTTGGGGTAAACCCCTTTTTGGACGCACGGGAGAGCTCGGAAGGGAAGGAGCACTGTTTTACTTTTTCAACGCAGAATTGGCTGGAATTGAGATTGGACGCCATGTCGCGTTTGGAGAGCCCCTGATGTGCCTGGACAGTGGAAACTCCCCAATTCTACCTGAAACCCTAACCCAAACACACCCCTAACCCTAATCCCAACGGTAACCCTAACCACACCCCTAGCCCTGACACACCCATAATTCTAATCCCAACCCTAATCCAAACCGTAAATGTAATTCAAACCCTAACTTTAGCCCCAACCCTAACCCTAACTTTAGCCCCAACCCTAACCCTAACTTTACCTCCAACCCTAGTCCTAACCCTAACCCTAACTTTAGCCCCAACCCTAACCCTAGCCCTAGCCCTAACCCTAGCCCTAACCCTAGCTCTAGCCCTAACCCTAGCCCTAATGGGAAAATGGAAATAAATACATTTTTTTAATTTTATTATTTTTCCCTAACTAAGGGGGTGATGAAGGAGGGTTTGATTTACTTTTATAGCGTTTTTTATATCGGATTTTTATGATTGGCAGCTGTCACACTAAAAGACGCTTTTTATAGCAAAAAAGTTTTTGCGTCTCCACATTTTGAGACCTATAATTTTTCCACATTTGCTCCACAGAGTCATGTGAGGTCTTGTTTTTTGCGGGACGAGTTGACGTTTTTATTGGTAACATTTTCGGACACGTGACCATTTTTGATCACTTTTTATTCCGATTTTTGTGAGGCAGAATGACCAAAAACCTGCTATTCATGAATTTCTTTTGGGAGAGGCGTTTATACCGTTCCGTGTTTGGTAAAATTGATAAAGCAGTTTTATTCGACGGGTCAGTACGATTACAGCGATATCTAATTTATATCATTTTTTATGTTTTGGCGCTTTTATACGATAAAACTATTTTATAGAAAAAATAATTATTTTGGTATCGCTTTTTTCTCAGGACTATAACTTTTTTATTTTTTTGCTGATGATGCTGTATGGCGGCTTGTTTTTTGCGGGACAAGATGACGTTTTCAGCGGTACCATGGATATTTATATCAGTCTTTTTGATCGCGTGTTATTCCACTTTTTGTTCGGCGGTATGGTAATAAAGCGTTGTTTTTTGCCTCGTTTTTTTTTTTTTTTCTTACGGTGTTTACTGAAGGGGTTAACTAGTGGGGCAGTTTTATAGGTTGGGTCGTTACGGACACGGCGATACTAAATATGTGTACTTTTATTGTTTTGCTTTTTTTATTTAGATAAAGAAATGTATTTATGGGAATAATATATATATTTTTTTATTATTTATTTAGGAATTTTTTTTTATTTTTTTTTTACACATGTGGAAAAAATTTTTTTTTACTTTTTTACTTTGTCCCAGGGGGGGACATCACAGATCGATGATCTGATAGTGTGCACAGCACTCTGTCAGATCACCGATCTCACTTACATCGGTGCAGGCTTACCAAGTGTCTGCTCTGAGCAGGCACTCGGTAAGCCACCTTTCTCCCTGCAGGACCCGGATGCCGCGGCCATCTTGGATCTGGGACCTGCAGGGAGGAAGGAGGTAGGAGACCCTCGGAGCAACGCGATCACATTGCGTTTCTCCGGGGGTCTCAGGGAAGCCCGCAGGGAGCCCCCTCCCTGCGCGATGCTTGCCTGTACCGCCGGCACACCGCGATCATGTTTGATCGCGGTGTGCCGGGGGCGGTCCGTGACCGCTCCTGGCACATAGTGCCGGATGTCAGCTGCGATAGGCAGCTGACACCCGGCCGCGATCGGCCGCGCTCCCCCCGTGAGCGCGGCCGATCGCGTATGACGTACTATCCCGTCACCCGGAATTAAGTCCCAGGTCACCTTGATGGGATAGTACGTCATACGGGATTAAGGGGTTAAGTGCCACGTATCACGTATTTAAGTGCACGTATTTAAGTGCCACGTATTTCAGTGCCACGTATTTCAGTGCCACGTATTTAAGTGCCACGTATCATGTATTTAAGTGCCACGTATTTAAGTGCCACGTATCACGTATTTAAGTGCCACGTATCACGTATTTAAGTGCCACGTATCACGTATTTAAGTGCCACGTATCACGTGCCACGTATTTCAGTGCCACGTATTTCAGTTGCACGTATTTTTGCTATTGTAAGGTGGCATTAATCCCGGTTAATAATGGAGAGGCGTCAATAAGACGCCTATCCATTATTAATGCTATTAAAATGATAAAAAAAATATAGGGGGACCCCCCCCCCCAAAAAAAAAAATGACATAGGGTCCCCCTATATAAGTGCCACGTATCACGTATTTAAGTGCCACGTATTTAAGTGCCACGTATCATGTATTTAAGTGCCACGTATTTAAGTGCCACGTATCACGTATTTAAGTGCCACGTATTTCAGTGCCACGTATTTCAGTGCCACGTATTTCAGTGCCACGTATCACGTATTTAAGTGCCACGTATTTAAGTGCCACGTATTTAAGTGCCACGTATCACGTATTTCAGTGCCACGTATTTAAGTGCCACATATCACGTATTTAAGTGCCACGTATCACGTATTTAAGTGCCACGTATTTAAGTGCCACGTATCACGTATTTAAGTGCCACGTATCACGTATTTAAGTGCCACGTATCACGTATTTAAGTGCCACGTATTTAAGTGCCACGTATCACGTATTTAAGTGCCACGTATCACGTATTTAAGTGCCACGTATTTAAGTGCCACGTATCACATGCCACGTATCACGTATTTCAGTGCCACGTATTTCAGTTGCACGTATTTTTGCTATTGTAAGGTGGCATTAATCCCGGTTAATAATGGAGAGGCGTCAATAAGACGCCTATCCATTATTAATGCTATTAAAATGATAAAAAAAATATAGGGGGACCCCCCCCCCAAAAAAAAAAAAAATTGACATAGGGTCCCCCTATATTTTTAGGCCAGAAAGGCTAGGCAGACTGCTGCGGGCCAATATTTGTGGCCTGGGAAGGGGTTAAAATACCCATGGCTGTTCCCAGGCCATGAATATGAAGTCCACAGCTGTCTGAGTAGCCTTTCTGGCTCAGAAATAAAGGGAGAGCCCCCCCCAAAAAAAAGTGTTGGGGTCCCCCTATATTTTTAGGCCAGAAAGGCTACGCAGACAGCCGTGGGCTTATATTCATAGCCTAGGAAAGGGGCCATGGATATTTGCCCCCCCCCTGGCTACAAATATAAGCCCGCAGCCGCCCCAGAAGAGGCGCATCAAAATGATGTGCCAATTCCGGCACTTAGCCCCTCTCTTCCCACTCCCGTGTAGCGGTGGGATATGGGGTAATGAGGGGTTAATGTCACCTTGCTATTGTAAGGTGGCATTAAGCCCGGTTAATAATGGAGAGGCGTCAATAAGACGCCTATCCATTATTAATCCAATGAAAGGGTTAAAAAAAACCCACAAACACTAGAAAAAAAATATTTTAATGAAATAAAGACACCCATTTTTTGACCATATTTTATTGTACGCTCAATCCGTCCTGAAGACCCTCGACCTGAAAAAGACGCAAAATAAAAAAACAAATTCATACTCCCTGGCCCTGTCCGCAGAAATCCATCGAGGGTCCCACGAAGATCTTCCATGGAGAACAGACACATCCAGAGATATGTCTGCTCTCCACGGCTGCAGCAACACACTGACAGGAGCCATAGTTCCTGTCGGTGTGTCACTGCGCATGCGCGAGCGAGTTTACCGGCGGTCATTGACCCCGGCACTCTCGCTTAACGGCAGTGCTGCGTGGGAAAGTTCAACGCAGCTGTACTGCCGTTAACCGAGACGCCGGAGCCATTGAACTCCGGAACAGTACGTGATACACTGCTAGGAGCTTCGCTCCTGGCAGTGTATCGCCGGAGAGCAGCCGATCGGCGTGGGACACTCGTTTTATGGATTCTGCGGACAGGGAGTATGGATTTGATTTTTTATTTTGGGATTTTTTTCTAGGGGATCGAGGGCTTCGCGTACCAGTGTGCTGTTGGTGAGTATATACTCTGTGTTATATGTTGTATGTACTGTGTGTCATGTATGTGTATTGTGTGTGTTTTGTGTAACTTTACAACTCTCTAATACCGGATGGGAGTAGTAGTCCCATACGGCGACTTAGCACAATGGTGGCACTAGCGTCGCATGGGGACACACACACACACACACACACACACATACCAAATCTATCAAACGGCCGACATCGATCCCCATGCGACGGTATGCCTCCATGTCTCTTCGGGATACAGGATCACACTCCGCCCACGCACTTCCGCCCACGCACTTCCGCCTGCAGCGGTTTCTCCACCCATAACCGCAATAAAACCCGCAGATATATTTTTGATCTGTGGGTTTTACTGCGGATTTGACCTCACAATGGAGGTCTATGGGTGCAGAACCGCTGCAGTTCCGCACAGAGAAGTGACATGGTCCTTCTTTTTTACCGCAGCTATTCAGCGCGGCTTTTTTAGTGAATTTCTGCATCATGTGCACAGCGTTTCCTGTTTTCCATAGGGTTACATTGTACTGTACCCTGCATGGAAAACAGCTGCGGACCCGCAGCGGCAAAATCGCTGCGGTTCCGCGGTAAAAAACACATTGTGTGAACATGGCCTAAGGTGTAGAAAAGCCAGTGGCCTGGATGGAATCTCACCAGAAATGCTGAAGTACAGCCCACCAGAAATACAGGCTGCAATGGCTAAACTCTTTGATATTGTGCTGAGCGCTGACTACTTAGCTCGTACCTGGAATAAAGGCCTCATCACACCCATTCACAAAAATGGGGACAGGTACAACCCTGCCAACTATAGAGGCATATGTGTCAGCAGCAACCTGGGAAAACTGTTCCACAGCATCCTGAACAAGAGAATCCTATTTACTCACCGAACGCAACGTCCTCCGCAAAAGCCCAGCAGGGTTCATGCCAAACTAACTGGCTGGGAGGTGGAACCACTGGTCGGAGCCCAAAGAAGACCTGATGGGGTGTGACTAGGAGCCTCCCCTAAATGGAACATGGGTATGCAGCAGCATACGATACCGCGATCTGATGAGAGACAAGAGAGGTGGTCCAGATGCTACTCCAGGACTGACCTTAGGTAGGTGGCAACTGACCCCTTAGGACAAGACGAGAACCATGGATGCAGACTGGACTGGTTGTCGGAGCACTTGCAGGTGCGGCGGGATCGGCTGACGTAGAGATGAGTTCTGTCAGGTGCAGAGGGACCGGATGACATTGAGGTGAGCACTGGCAGGTGCCGCGGAACTGGCTGACGAGATGAGCAATGGCAGGTGCAGCGGGACCGGCTGACCTTGAGATGAGAAATGGTGGGTGCAGCAGGACAGGCTGACTTTGAGATTAGCTCTGGCAGGTGCAGCATACACGGACCTGAGAACTCAATAGAGTGTTAGGAAACAAACACAACATTGTACAGGCACCTCCATGTTGGAGGAGGTGCTTTAAATAGTAAGTTTCCTCCAGCTATCGGCTGGGGACACTTTAGGGGAATGCGCGCAGCCCCTTTAAGAAAGTGAAAGCATGCACACACATGCCCCAAGCAAATTGCTTTGCGTGCAGTGCATGCTCCCCGGGCAGCTGCAGAACCAGAAGGAGACTGAGCAGGAAGGGGGCCTTGCCGGTAAGTAGGCTGTTGTCTGCAGTGGTATAGGGATCGCACGCAGAGACACTGGAGCTACAGTACCTCCTTTTTACGCCCTCTTCAAGCCTAACAAAAATCTCTCCAAGAGTAGAGGGGTATGTTTTCTATGGAAGCCTCTATTCAGGACCAAACCCCTTTCAATCCACGAGAAAGAAGGTCTTTCCTCTTACCCTCTTGGTGGCCAGAATGTTCTCTACCTCGAAAACATCCTCAGTGCTGAAAGGAGCCAGAGTGGAACCAGGAACCTTGAAAGAAATGAGAACGACAGGTTTGAGAAGAGACACATGGAAAGAATTGGGGATTCACAAGGAGGCGAGTTTGTAGGCTACTGGATTAATTTTGTTTCAACACCTTGAAGGGACCTAAGAAGCGAGGACCCAGTTTATAAGATGGTATCTTGAGATGAACATACTTATATGAAATTAATCAAAATCGTTCCAAATATAAGAAGGCACTTCAATCAAGATTCAACAACAAAAGCTCCCACACATGTGGTACATGCAGAATAGGAAGTGATCCAACACAAAAGCAGTAAAAATTAAATCTTATTAAATATATAGAATACAAAAACTAAATGCCGCAAAGGGACACCAAGCAGTAGGTGAGGTGAATAAAAAATGCACCAAAGTATTAATAATAATAACAAGGGGGATACATGCACATGTAATAGCTATCCCTGAAATAGCAAGATTAAATAGCTCAGGAGCATAATGCTAAATGTAAACAACACCTCAATATAATCAACACCTAACTTATAGGCACAACTGGAGACCGGTAAGTAATGTGACAGTAGGGCAATAAAAATCTCAATCACATAAAACCTAGTAACCAGATGTAATGATAATGCTGAAATAGCTGTAACAGAACTGTATACTAAGTGCCAACATAGGTAAACCTATGAAAATAGGAGGTAACATTACTGGTAACAGGTGACCACAAAGGTCTGCTCCATGTCTTCTCACCCCGACGCACGTTTCGCCGCCAGCTTCTTCCAGGAACATCTGATTACTAGGTTCTATGTGATTGAGATTTATATTGCGCTACTGTCACATTACTTACCGGTTTTCGGTTGTGCCTATAAGTTAGGGGTTGATTATATCTATTCAATCTTGCTATTTCATAGGGGGAGCTATTACATGTTCATTTATCCCCATTATTATTAATACTTTGGTGCATTTTTGGTTCACCTCACCTACTGCTTAAGTGTCCCTTTATGGCATTTTGCTTTTTTATGCTCTTTTTTTTTTTTCAAACAGGAGAATCCAGACATGTCTTGTCCGCATGTCTTTTCATCCGCTCGGAGGATTTTACCAAGTATACCTTGGTATCCTCCCAGAGCTCTGAAAACGTCCCAATGAGGGAATCGGGAGGAATATCGGAACGGATAGCCACATGAAACGGGACTTTGGGGTGTTGAACGTAAACTACAAAAAAACGAAGATTTAGCAGAAGACTTGCTCACATGGTTATTGTAAGAGAATTTGGCCCAAGGCAAGATTTCAGCCAAGTCACCTTGGTGAGCATTGACAAAGTGCCGGAGGAAGTTAGGATCTGATTGACTCGTTCCACTTGGACTGAGGATGGTAGGAAGATGAGAAAGCCAAAGTAACATCTGGTAATTTACAGGTGATCATCCAGAAATGAGAGGTAAACTGAACACCTCTATTGGAGACTATGTTAGATGGTAGGCCATGGAGGTGAAAAATATGAAGAATAAATTCTTTTGCCGGTATTGGTGCAGATGGAAGATTGGATAGCGGGCCATCTTGGAGAAACGATCACAACCACCCAGACAACAGTACTCACGGCCGATACTGGCAGATCCGTGATAAAATCCATGAAAATATGCTGCCAGGGGGCAGAATATAAGGGCAAGGGAAGCAACAGACCAGTCAGATGCAGAGATGAAATTCGCAATAGCTTTGCACAGGGTCAGCCACCAATAGTGTCCGAGAGATAAGGAGAGCAGTCTTCTTCTATTCAGCATGGCACAATATCCTCGATAACCTTGATAAATGGGCCCAGAGAAGAACACGCTTCCTATCAGGTTTAGCCACGCAAGTCTTAGTGGACGGAAGACTTGACAAGTCCAGCAGAACTACCGTGATTTGCTTTGAGGGCTCGATTTGTTTAAACTTCTCCTTCTGGTCGGAAGCCTGGAATTACCTGGACGTTTTTATCAGCCAGTCGAAAATGGAGAGTGAAGTTGAAGTGAGCGAAGAACAAAGACCACCTGGCTTGAAAAGGGTTAAGCTGCCGTGTGGATTGCAGATAAGCAAGATTCTTGTGGTCAGTGTATATAACCACAGGGTGTAATGCTCTTTCCAGCAACTATTGCCACTCCTCCAAAGCCAGCTTGATAGCGAGCAGTTCTCTATTGCCAATAGAGTAATTGCGTTCCGGTGCAGAGAAGCCGCAAAACACCATGCGATCGTATGAAGACTTCTAAGACTAAAGGCCCCGTCTCACTAAGCGATTTACCAACGATCACGACCAGCGATATGACCTGGCCGTGATCGTTGGTAAGTCGCTGTGTGGTCGCTGGGGAGCTGTCACACAGACAGCTCTCCCCAGCGACCAACGATCAGGGGAACGACTTCGGCATCGTTGAAACTGTCTTCAACGATGCCGAAGTCCCCCTGCAGCACCCGGGTAACCAGGGTAAACATCGGGTTACTAAGCGCAGGGCCGCGCTTAGTAACCCGATGTTTACCCTGGTTACCAAAAAAAACAAACAGTACATACTCGCCTTTCGGTGTCCAGGTCCCTTGCCGTCTACTTCCTGCTCTGACTGAGCCGCCGTACTGTGAGAGCAGAGCGCAGCGGTGACGTCACTGCTGTGCTCTCACTTCTCACTGTACGGCCGGGAGTCAGTGAGAGCAGGAAGCAGACGGCAAGGGACCTGGACACCGAAAGGCGAGTATGTACTGTTTGTTTTTTTTGGTAACCAGGGTAAACATCGGGTTACTAAGCGCGGCCCTGCGCTTAGTAACCCGATGTTTACCCTGGTTACCAGTGAAGACATCGCTGGATCGGTGTCACACACACCGATTCAGCGATGTCAGCGGGGCCTCAACGACCAAAAAAAGGTCCAGGCCATTCTGACACGACCAGCGATCTCGCAGCAGGGGCCTGATCGCTGGTACGTGTCACACATAGCGAGATCGCTACTGAGGTCGCTGTTGCGTCACAAAACTTGTGACTCAGCAGCGATCTCGCTAGCGATCTCGCTATGTGAGACGGGGCCTTTAGAATGGTGACAGCCTCTGAGGAAGATGCATCCACCTCCTGGAAGAACTGCTTGTTATGGTTTGAACGATGCAGCACAGGGGCCGAGGAGAATGCCTGCATGAGGGATGCAAAGGCGTCTTCTGACTCTGGAGTCTTTTCCTTAGGACAGGCCCCTTTGCGAGTCAGGACAGATATAGGAGGAGTCCAGGAGGAAAAATGCGGAATAAATTGGCGATAATTCACAAACCCGAGAAACCGCTGGATAGCCTTAAGACAGTCTGGACAAGGCCACTTGAGGACGGCGGATAACTTCTCTGGATCCATCTTCAGACTGGTCTCAGAAACTATGTAACCAAGAAATGGAAGGGAGGTGTGTTTGAAGACATATTTCATATTTGGCATACATATGGTTAGTTCTTAACCTTAGCAGAACCTGGTAAATGGCCCTCCTGTGTTGAAAGATCAGGAGAGAATACCAAGATGTCATCTAGGTATACTACCACACACATATAGAGCAGGTCATGGAAGATGTCATACCAGTTCTTGGAAGACACCTTCGGATTACAGAGTCTAAACGGCATAACACAATACTCATAATGGCCATCTCGGGTGTTAAAGGCAGTCTTCCATTCATCTCCCTGGTGAATCCGAATCAGGTTGTAAGCCCCTTGTAGGTCAAGCTTTGTGAAGACTCTGGAACCCTTCAGGTGATCAAACAGCTTGTAGATGAGAGGTAGGGGGTTCTTATTTTTTACTGTGATTTGGTTAAGGCCCCCATAGTCAATGCAAGGTCGCCAAGAGTCGTCCTTCTAAGGGTATGTTTCCACGTTCAGGAAACGCTGCGTGTTTGACGCTGCATAGAGCCGCAGCGTCAAACACACAGCATCCAGATGTTACAGC
This sequence comes from Ranitomeya variabilis, assembly GCF_051348905.1. Classification (NCBI taxonomy): domain Eukaryota; kingdom Metazoa; phylum Chordata; class Amphibia; order Anura; family Dendrobatidae; genus Ranitomeya; species Ranitomeya variabilis. Next base: position 5,915,817 of record NC_135236.1, on the reverse strand, counting down.
ATAGTGGAGGGGATTTCATGAAATCCCGTCTCCACTATGCATTAAAAGACGCATGCGGCAGACCAGCGGAAACGAACATGCGGCGCTTCTTTTCAGAACGCAGCATGTCCTTACAATGCTGAAACAAAGTAAGAACAACGCAGGTGACCTGCCACTGACCTGCATAAAATCCTGACCAAATCCTGATGCAATCCTGAAAGTGGACACATACCCTTAAAGAAAAACCCAGCACTGGCGGGAGAGGAAGATTTCAGGATGAATCCCCTAGCAAGGTTTTCCTCAATATACTGGGACATGGCACAAGTTTTGGCCTGGGACAGGGAATACATTCGGCCTCGTAAAGGTGATGCGCCAGGCAGGAGGTGAATCGGGCAGTCATACGGCCTATGAGGTGGCAAGGTCTCAGCCTCTTTCTTGTCAAAGACATCCACATACATCCAGTATGCCGGAGGCAGGCCAGGCAAATTAGCGGGAGAAGTAGGAGACCGAACAGGACGAATGGGAGCAAGGCACCTCTCTTGACAACCTGAACCCCAACTGAGTACTTCTCTAGACTTCTAGTCCACAACAGTTTCCTGACTTTGCAGCCACCAGAGAGCTAGAAGCAGAGGATGAGAGACCAGACAGCACATAGAGATAAATTTCCTCAGAATGTAGCATCCCCACCTGAAGCTCCACGGGCTCCGTTTTGAACTGGGTGGTCTTGGGAAGAGGCTTTCCATCTACTGAAGAAATCACCAATGGATCCGGAAGACGTAGGATCAAGATTTTATACAGCTCGACCACAGCCTGTTGAAAATTGCCCGCGGAGCCGGAGTCCGCAGCCAAACCAGGTGGGCTAATTCAACAAAAGACCTTTTGCCGCAGGAGACCGATACAGCCAGGGTAACAACGGAATGGAAGAAGTCTTGCCCAAGGTAGCCTCTCCTACTAACCCTAGGCACTGGTGTTTCCAGGTTTCTTGGGGCAAGACCAGATAAAGTGTTCGGAGCTGCCACAATAGAAGCATTCTTTCTTTCAGCATGACAAACCTGGTCAATCTGCATGGGTTCAAGGGAAGAGGTCGCAGTAGGAACTTGCTTAATGATCGATTGTTGAAAGCTGGGAGCCAAGTGCACCAATCTCCTCTCACGGTTCACCTTTTTGGTCCACTCCTGGAACCTGATGTCAATCCGGGTTGGCAGGGACACCAGGTCATCCAGAGAGGTGGGTATCTCCCAACCAGCCAGTTCATCTTTGATTCGCCAAGAGAGGCCCTCCCAAAAGGTTGTGACCAGTCTCATTGTTCCAAGAGAGTTCAGACGACAAGGTACAAAAACGGACTGCATGCTGGCCCACAGAGAGGTTACCTTGACGTAACCAGAGTAGAGAAGAGGCTGCAGAAGAAACGAGGCCAGGTTAAAAAGCCTTATGGAAGGCATCCAAGGACTGTAGGTTCGATACCAAAGGATCCCCTCTCTCCCACAGAGGATTGAGCCATGCTAGGGCTTCACCAGATAGATTTGACAAAATGAAGGTCACTTTGCCTTGGTCGGAGACGAACTGATTAGCCAGTTCGAAAATGTAGCGTACACTGGTTAATGAAGCCGACACAGGGCGGGATCTCTGCCAAAGCATGGAGTAGTGGACAAACAGGGTCTAGAACCTGGTACATGACTGCCAGCCTAGTGGGTCACCATCGCGGTACCTGCCACCTGAGAGGATGTGGAAGCGGCCATTACTGCCAGCGCATCTAGACAGGTATTCACAGTCCATAGAGGAGATAAAATCTTATCCTTCTGATCCCTCTGGAGGTAGACCTCCTAATATAGGTCTGAGATGGAAGACGCCTGGGAACCAGTGGATTCCATGGCCTGTGCAAACTGTAAATGGAACCACTGTGCCAGAGCCAAGGAAGACCAGGAGGGGCGTGACTAGGAGCCTCCCCTAATCTGACCACAGCTACACAGCAGCATACGATACCAAATCCCGAGGAGAGACAAGGGAGGTGATCTAGGTGCTACTCCAGGACTGACCTTGGGTAGGTAGGTCGCAGCTGACCCCCTAGGAAAGGGCAGCTGAGGCAGCCTGAGGGAATGTCCAACAGACGCAGGCAGATGGAGTAAGAGGACAGGAACCACGGATGCAGACTGGACTGGCTGATGGAGAGATGGGCACTAGCAAGTGCAACTGGACAAGGTGACGTTGAGATGGGACTGGCAGCTATAATAGGTGTGGCCAACAGATGAGCACTGGAAGGTGCAACGGGCCCAACTGATGTAGAACTGAGCACTGGCAGGGGGTGGCGGGGCAGGCTAATGTAGTGATATGCACTGGCAGATGCAGTGGGACTGGATGACGTTAAAATGAGTACCAGCACGGGCAGCGTGCAGGGACCTGAGAACTCACAAGAGTGTTAGGAAACAAACACACCTTGTTGGAGGAGCCTTAAATAGTAAGTGTCCTCCAGCTATTGACTGGGGACACTTTAGGGAAACATGCGCCACCCCTTTAACAAAGGGGACGTGTGCACGCGCATGCCCTAAGCATAGTGTCCTGAGACACACCTGGTGGGAGGAGACAGCAGGACAGTGGCTACGGCGGTGAGTACGCTGGTGTCTCTGCAGGGGGAGAGGGACTGCACGCAGAGACGCTTGCGCTACACAAACCACCGCACTACCGACCACATCTACACCCTGCACATATTCAGATCCACGTCCACAATACACAGCGCGGGAAGATAAACGCTTATTTTGTGGACTTTAAAAAGGTCCTCAACTCAGTAAGGTACCCGGACCTGTTCCTGAAAGTGCTGGAGAGTGGAATAGGAGGAAAGACCTATGATGTCTTCAGAAGCTCCAAAACCGATAACCGCTGCAGCATGGGGGGGGGGGGGGAGATGGGAAAATGGCTGATTTCCAGCAGAGCAGCAGAGTCAGAGAAGGCTGCAGCCCAAGTAAAACGCTCTTCAACATTTACATCAATGAGCTGGCCAACGCCCTGGAGCCTTTGCAGCACCAGGTCTCTCACTCCATGACGATGAAATTTGCTGTACGCAGATAACCTACTGCTGCTGTCACCAACAGAGAAAGGTCTCCAAGACAACCTCAAAATCTTTGAGGAATTCAGCACCACATGGGCACTACTGATCAACCCAAACATAAGCAACATCATGGTGTAGAAGACAAAGAAGATTGGACTAGCACCCTTCATTTGTGCTAAACAACTATGCTCTTACAGGAATGGACAAATACACCTACCTTGGCGTGGAAATTCACCAGTCAAGGAGCTTCAAACAAGCCATAGAGACCCTGAAGGACAAGGGCCTACAAAACCCATGCTATCCGTAGGAAACTCTACCATATGAAGCCGCCAGTGAGGGTCTGGCTAAAAATATTCAATGCCATCATTGCCCCAATCCTCCTGTATGGAAGCGAAGTCTGGGGTCTTCACACATACCCAGACTGCCCAAGGTGGGATTCCAGCTCAACAAACATTCCACCTGGAATTCTGTAAGGACCATCTCTAGGTCCATTGGAGCACCACCAATAGTGCCTATCGGGCTAAGCTGGGCAGATTCCCACTGCACCTAGCAGTCCTGAAGAGGGTGCTGTCCTTCCAGGCTCACCTACATAAGTCCAAGCTCCCATCATCATAAAGCCATGCTACATGTAAGGGGGCCAAACAAACCAGGACCCCCGAAACAGCTCCCCCAAACCCAACTGAAACCTCAACCACACCAATCTGATAAAAGCCAGAATCAGGAAGATGGTAGATTAATTAGATTTTATTACCTGATGAGTGCCCTCTATCATTTCTTCAAAAAGACAGAGCTATACAGCAGGGTCAAGTCAACTGCCATCTTGTATCAGGAGGGGATTTTCAGATGCAGCGATTTCTAGGACTGCACTACAGGGCCTCAATCACATCCAGGAGTTAAATTCTGCCCATACGGTATACGGCATCCACAGAATTTAGCATGGTAGATCAGGCAGCAGCCCTAGCTGTTCGAGAGATAAGGGAGACAGATCGTGGGGCGACCAGTGATGGGGTCCTTGTAGAAAAAGATCAAGAAGCCGCAGTGTCATACACCACGTCTATATACGAGACCTAGCAGCTGATGGATGACCAGATAATACAGTGCTCAGCATAAATGAGTACACCCCAATAGATCATCTGAAAAGCTTTAGTTTCCTTTCAGAATCCACATTCTCTATAGGACACCGTACTACAGAATACTCCCACTAATGTTGGCCATTGATTGCAAATTAGAAAAAACTTTTTTGCGTGCAAAATCTAAAATTCATTCAAGACCATGTTACAAAAATGAGTTCACCCCAATAAAAGTCTTCGAAGCAAAGCTAAAGTTTGGACTACAAAATTCTAATAAAACAGGAAATAACCCCAGATCAGTCGGATTCTTAATTACGCCGATGTCCAACAGACGAGCGACTATAAGAGGGTGATACCCAACACAGAAAACCCCTTTCCATTTCATGTGTAAGTAATGGCATCACGAAAGAGAAATGTCATTAGACCAAGAAAAGTGGCAACATGTCATTGGTGGGATCATGAAGTCACATGTACTGCTCAATAGTGACAGAAGATATCGCCATCACTTCAAAGGTAGACAAGCACTTTTCCCACAAGATGACAAAACTCACATCTGCAGGTGGGAGTGACTCGGTGGGGTGTGTCTCCTGATCTGACAACCCGACACCTGTGGGGAGTTCTGGAGACAAGTTGTCACCATCCGGCATCCAGGCTTATTCTGAAGAATGGCTAAAGATGGATGTAGTATGTCGCCACCTTGTTCCTTCCAGGCCTAGAACACTCTGTTCCGTCCTTACACATCATGGAGGTCACAAACACAATACTAGGTGTAGGAGTTTTTTACATTACACTAATTTGAGGAAAACTGGAGATTTTGCACTGAGTTATATTAACCTTATTGTTATGGGGAAAAATGTTCCATGAACCTCAATTGTCAGAACGTTGGAAATGGTTTATGTGTTCGGTTAGATATTGATTTTAGAATCTTCCTTTTCCAAGGGGTGTACTCATTTATGCACTGTATATACATTTATTGTACGACTTTGGTCCAGTGATCATTAGGCTATGCTATACCTTTTGTTGGGCTTATATGAGCAGGCAGATGGAGGCCAATAGACACTCGCTGTACGGGGCCTTTTGCTGCTTCTACAAAATGCATACACTTGTTTTAGGTCTGACGTTCAACATGAAAGGCTACAGTTCCTGACAATGGCCAAAAACCCCCAAAACATCCAACATGTGATCTCTCTCTTCACCAATATCTACTCGTTTACTATAGAGATAACAGTGAAGACCCTGGTGGACCCATCCAGACCCTGGTGGACCCATCTAGGCTTGCACAAGTTCAATCTTCCTAAAGAGCGTTCATTCATCAAGCTTCCATGACTCGAGACTGAGCCAAAGGCAGTTAAATTAGGTCACAAAAACGTACCAATGTTTGGCAGGAAAAAAAATTTGAGATGGCTTATTGGGAAATCTAAAGATCAGTTGTACTCTGATGCAGTCGCACAATTCTTGCCACATTGTGATCACAACAGCCAACTCGCAGCCCATAAAGATGGGGGAACACAAGTCCTCATCAGCTCGTTAAGAATGCAGATAAAATGGTGGACAAAGAAATGCTAGCCAAAAAAAAAAAAGAGCAGAAAGCACCTGACAGTAGAGGAACGTAATATAGATGCCACAACCTGTAGACGTCACATCGGAGATGCTCACCTGCCAAGGTGGAAGTGAGGGGTGCAGGAATAAGAGCCAAAAGATGGACCCACGATACTGTGAGCCTTTATGAGCTAGGACATTAGTATCTCAAGGTTCCTTGTCCTGGCTAAATCTTATTAGACAGTTTCTACAAAGAGGACTACGTAAGGGTAAAGCAGGGGCCCACCCTGTACACCCCATATAATAACCATAGCACACCCTCATGTCACCACGCTCAGCAGATAGATAACTATAAAAAAAAAAGTCCCTTGGAGAAGAAATTGACCAGCCATACGACAGATTTTCTATAGAACTTTTAATTCATTTTTTTTAAATTTCTGTTTTCTGACAAAAAAACAAACAAAAAAAAAAAAAAACTACAAATTTTTTTCCCCCAGAAACAATTAAATAAGAAAAAAATACAAAAAGAGAAAAAAAAAAAGTAGAGACACAAAGATGGGCTGCTGCTTTTATGCTTTTATAAGGGTGAGAATGCGGGGTCGGATGCAGACAGGGACAGACTGCGGGTACAAAGGGAGGAGGAGCGGGGGTTGGGATAGACCTTAGAACGGCAGTTTCTTTTTTTTTTTTCTTCTTTTTTTCTTTAATAAAAAAACAAAACAAAACTTCTGGACTCCACAACGCAATTTACAACTGAAAGCTCCAAATTGAGCCTGTGAGGGCGGCAGGTGACGACGTTCTCCAGCACAGACATGGAGTGGGCAGTTACACATCGCGGAGACCCTCGGATACTGATCCTGGCTCAGTCCAGACACCGCACCCGACGGCTCCTTTCACATTGTCAGCCTGCAGTGACACAGCTCCTTATACATCTGGCGCCGCAGTTTTGGCATATCCTGCTGCCCGAATGTAAAGGGGAGCTCCAAGGCGAGGAACTTGCAGTACTGTCGGAGAGAGAACAGTAACATTATCCATCCTCGCTGCGGAGGAGCACGGTCAGAACTCGAGGAGTCTCACCTGCAGCACAAACGCCCCGCAGTCGCTGTCGTTATTCTGACGCGCCACATTCTGAAATGCAAGAAGAACAATAAGCACAAGCCCGCCGCGCTCCACTGCCGGCAGAGCGGACTCCGGCACCTACCATTTTGAAGTATCCCTTCCAGTCGCTCTCAAACTCCGGCCTCTCCTTCTTTATCGCTTCAGCCTGGAGATATTTGGCTATGTGCTGTTAAAGGAGACACTTTGTTATTGGGTGCAGGGACATTATTTTCTGAAGGAACTCTGAGATTTGGTGTCCACGTTTTTACATAAGACTACACCTGTGCCCACAAGGCCCAGTGGCCAATATGGCAGCTATAAAAAACGCAGACAATCAGTGTCCATAGTTTTCAGCGTGCTCTAATTTTTAGGCATGAGAGTTAGATTTCTAATCCTAACATCTCGGTTCTGCCATCTTACATGTTCCTCTGTTGTCGTACTATCCATCCAGTATCTGGACATACACAGGTCGCGGCTGCTGATCGGTTACGGACCATACGTTACAGCACTTTGTGCCGCCCCTATTTTCTTATAGACTGCGAGCTCCTGTGCACAGGGCCCGACTCCTCTAGTCTGAATTATGATGTACTTCTGATACTGGTTTTACCAGTACCCTATGAATTATGTGCTCCAGTATATGTTGGCGCTATATAAATTACATTATGGCACAAAATGCAAGGAAAACTAGGAGAGGAAGCTTTAACGTCAGCCCTAGATGATTACAGAACCTCTCCAACATCAGAGATATTTACTTTTTTTTTTTTTAATAACAGCTAGCAATGGCCTAAAACAAGGTGAAAATGCACCTTCGTGATCCTCTGCCGCTCCGGGGACAACCTTCCCAGATACTTCACACAATTAGTGTGTAGTGTAGTAATGACATGAGGACATCACTGAGGTCACCACTGGTGGTCCCCAGGGAAGAGAACAGAAAACGTACCACAACTGCTTGACTTATCTACTGTAGGAACTTGCTTTCAAAAGGAAGCTTGTAATGATGCAAGTTTGTGCACCGTAGAGAAACATAGGCCAGGTAGTGGCCTTACACACAGGAAGCGCAGAGGGCAACAGACAGAGAATCTCCCACAGCTTGTGGAGTGACCAGTTGCCAACAGGACTGTCCAGGATGATGAAGAGAGTGAAGGTCCTAGAAAGATGTCTGAGCGAGAAAGACGTGAAGAGGTCCATCCACGTCTAGATAACGAGGACAACCCTTGGGAAGGTGAGAGGCAGAAGTACAATACAGTATATTTTGACCTTTTGTTTATTCCGCACTAAGAGCAGATTTCGACGTGAATCAAATATCTGGGTGGAATTTGAGCCAATCTGCCGAATACAAATGTCGGCATATCGGCTCCTCACTACTATTGAGGCGTTTGAAAATGAGAATGGAAAGACAACTGTTACCCCCATCAATATAAAGGTACCCTCCAAGAAAGAATATACATCAAAAGGTTGACCGGCCTATATTTTGAAGAAATGTGCAAATGGTCGAAGGAGAGTGGAAACAGATGCTGGAGACTTGTCTCTCTTTGATGGAGTAAAGGCCAAGCCCCAGATTTAGCATTTTTAGGTTAAGTATAAAGCGCAGCATTAATAAAATTAATGGCGGGAAGATGACGATTTTTTTTTGCACCAGCAGAAAATGAACGATTAATACGCAAGTCAGCAAAATTGTTCAATCTCAATGTCCAAACTACAAACTGGGCGAGTTAGTGGTAGACTCTGGAAACCATGAAGTCTAGTAGGCACATAGGTGCCCAACGACATCCAGATACAAGGGGACACTCTTCTGAGTCCAGATGTTCTTCATTGAAGACATCTTCTATCCAGTTCTCTACTCCCAGAATGGGGCCCTCTGCTGAGGGCTCTGAAGTCGATAAGCCAAACCTTTGACTCCTCCATTTCCACGACCCCAACTACGCAGCACTGGTCACTACTGACATGGACATAAAGTGCAGTACAGATTCATCTCCATTTGATGCCAAGATCAGGAACAGAACAGACATTTATATGACATTTCAGAACTTTCCCAAATTCTGATGGAAACCATTTACAGCACATCCTGCACTGAACCCAATTTATCATATATTTTAGGAATCGGAGACAGTTCATTTTATACGGACTCCAACTCCACCAAAATGGACTGACTCCACAGCCCTGCCTCTGCTGATGCCAAAATGTAGCCCATGATGAGATCTTGGCCAATTCCGCCATCAATATTCAACAGTGGGTTCAGCCTTGAGGATTCAGGCAGGGGAACATCATAACGTCATCCAACCAGACCTGTACTTTCATCAGGCAGAAACTAAAAGTTCCAGAAAGTTAAATTGGAAGAACTGTTTCCCTCCAATGTTTGTGAAACGACCCCAGAACTAAAGGCTGGCATGTTTTGAATGGCTATCCCATGGAGCAGGACAAAAATAGGCCCCGAGGGACAGATGGGCAGAGAGTCACCACCAGATAGTACAAGTGTACCTCCAGGGGAGCAGAACCACAGAAAATAAGAGACTTCAAACGGATTCTATTAGGCCAGGATTGTTGGGGTGTGCGAGTGTGACGTTAGGCATGGGGGATGGCATTTATTGACTTGACCATGGAAGCCCGAACCAACATGCAGAAGCAGAGAGTAAAGGGAGCCCCTCTAATAAAAAGCCGGCAATCATGAAAAAAACAAAATGGCAATATTTTGTTTTACACATTAGGTCACATAAAAAATGGCCTCTAGGTGTTAAAATAAGGTAGATACAACATTTGATGAAAAACATCACAAGTTAGTATCATCATTTATCAAAAGCTAGTCCAAGATGCAGAAGTGTGAGAAAAATATAAGTACACCTTTACTGCTTCCATAGGGAAAGTAGTTGGGGCTGTTATGCAAATGCCCTTGATCGTTACTGATCCATCAGTAAGTGTGAACAGCCCTGTAAAAGCAGAAGTTTTGTAAGTTTGCTGGTCTGGAGAATTAATGTGTGTATTACCACAATGTTCAGGGGAAAGACATCAGCAGTGATCTAAGAGAACCAATTATTGCTGCACATCAGTCTGAAAAGTCAGAAATCATTTTCCAAATAACCATAATGTAGTCCATCTACAGTGAGCAAGTTTACTCACAAGTGGAGAACAATCATGACCATTAACCTTCCCAGAAGGGGACGTTCCAGCAAGGTCCTCTTAATGTCAGACTGTGCAACACGCAGAATAATTCCAAAAGTGCAGGGTGCAGGATACCGGCACCACAACTGCACCGCACAGGGCAAGGCGACACTTCTAGGAGCAGTGTGGTACGATAATGAAGACAGAAGGCAGAGATTTCCTCCAGACACGGCCCGCCCAGAGTCTGGAAAAAATCATTACACAAATAAAATAGGATTTCTCTACAACAAGGCGGCAGGTATGAGGCAGACAGGTAGCACCTGTGTGGCCATAGTAAAAGGTCATTCACATCCCGGAGGGACAGGTTCCCTTTAAGTGCATCAAAACAGTGGGAAAAAAGCCCAATTACGCAGTTTATTTGGACACAGAACTTTCCTTTATTCCCTAATAAATCACTGGATATCACCTACATCGTAAAAACTTCTCCAGAACCCGACCTTTTCTCACTTTTGAAACTGCTAAAACTCTGTCACTGTTATTTATTCTTGTCTAGACTACTGCAACTCTCTACTAATCGGTCTCCTTCTAGCTAAACTTTCTCCGCTCCAATCCGTCCTGAATGCGACAGCCAGGGTCGTATTTCTGTCCATCAGCTTCAGCACCACCCTATATCTCATCTGTCTACCATTATCCGTCCTCTCCACAGTGCTACTCCACCCTGCATCTGCTCCTCATCTGTCTCCCACCTACATGTCCTCTCCACAGTGCTGCACCACCCTACATCTACTCCTCATATCTACCATCTATCCGTTTACTCAACAGTGCTGCACCACCCTACATCTCCTCCTCATCTGTCTACCACCTACCCGTCCTCTCCAGTGCTGCACCACGATACATCTGCTCATCTGTCTACCACCTACCCGTGCTCTCCAGTGCTGCACCACCCTACATCTCATCATCTGTCTACCATCTATCCGTCCTCTCCAGTGCTGCACCACCCTACATCTACTCCTCATATCTACCATCTATCCATCTACTCAACAGTGCTACACCACCCTACATCTCCTCATCTGTCTACCATCTATCCGTCCTCTCCAGTGCTGCACCACCCTACATCTCCTCCTCATCTGTCTACCACCTACATGTCCTCTCCAGTGCTGCACCACCCTACATCTACTCCTCATATCTACCATCTATCCGTCTACTCAACAGTGCTACACCACCCTACATCTCATCATCTGTCTACCATCTATCCATCCTCTCCAGTGCTGCACCACCCTACATTTCCTCATCTGTCTCCCACCTACCTGTCCTCTCCACAGTGCTACACCACGATACATCTGCTCATCTGTCTACCACCTACCCGTCCTCTCCAGTGCTGCACCACCCTACATTTCCTCATCTGTCTCCCACCTACCTGTCCTCTCCACAGTGCTACACCACGATACATCTGCTCATCTGTCTACCACCTACCCGTCCTCTCCAGTGCTGCACCACCCTACATCTCCTCATCTGTCTCCCACCTACCTGTCCTCTCCACAGTGCTACACCACGATACATCTGCTCATCTGTCTACCACCTACCCGTCCTCTCCAGTGCTGCACCACCCTACATTTCCTCATGTCTCCCACCTACCTGTTCTCTCCACAGTGCTGCACCACCCTACATTTCCTCATCTCTGTCTACCATCTATCCGTCCTCTCCACAGTGCTACTCCACCCTGCATCTGCTCCTCATCTGTCTCCCACCTACCTGTCCTCTCCACAGTGCTGCACCACCCTACATCTACTCCTCATATCTACCATCTATCCGTCTACTCAACAGTGCTACACCACCCTACATCTCCTCCTCATCTGTCTACCATCTATCCGTCCTCTCCACAGTGCTGCACCACCCTACATCTACTCCTCATATCTACCATCTATCCGTCTACTCAACAGTGCTACACCACCCTACATCTCCTCATCTGTCTACCATCTATCCGTCCTCTCCACAGTGCTACACCACGATACATCTACTCATCTGTCTACCACCTACCCGTCCTCTCCAGTGCTGCACCACCCTACATCTGCTTATCTGTCTACCATCTATCCGTCCTCTCCAGTGCTGCACCACCCTACATTTCCTCATCTCTGTCTACCATCTATCCGTCCTCTCCACAGTGCTGCACCACCCTACATCTCATCATCTGTCTACCACCTACCCGTCCTCTCCAGTGCTGCACCACCCTACATCTGCTTATCTGTCTACCATCTATCCGTCCTCTCCAGTGCTGCACCACCCTACATTTCCTCATCTCTGTCTACCATCTATCCGTCCTCTCCACAGTGCTGCACCACCCTACATCTGCTCATCTGTCTACCACCTACCCGTCCTCTCCACAGTGCTGCACCACCCTACATCTGCTCATCTGTCTACCATCTATCCGTCCTCTCCAGTGCTGCACCACCGTACATTTCCTCATCTCTGTCTCCCACCTACCTGTCCTCTCCACAGTGCTACACCACGATACATCTGCTCATCTGTCTCCCACCTACCTGTCCTCTCCACAGTGCTGCACCACCCTACATTTCCTCATCTCTGTCTACCATCTATCCGTCCTCTCCACAGTGCTGCACCACCCTACATCTCATCATCTGTCTACCACCTACCCGTCCTCTCCAGTGCTGCACCACCCTACATCTGCTCATCTGTCTACCATCTATCCGTCCTCTCCAGTGCTGCACCACCCTACATCTCATGATCTGTCTACCACCTACCCGTCCTCTCCACAGTGCTGCACCACCCTACATCTGCTCATCTGTCTACCATCTATCCGTCCTCTCCAGTGCTGCACCACCGTACATTTCCTCATCTGTCTCCCACCTACCCGTGTGCTCCATTCTACAACTGATCTAAGACTAGCATCCTCTTTAATCTGAACCTTGCATATCCGTGTCCAAGATTTCTTTTGTGCTTCGCCAGTTTTCTGGAATACACTACCCTGTCTCATCTACTATCTAAAACCTACGTTTTTAAGCGAACGTTAATAACACACTTCTTTTGACAGGCCTATCACCTCACTAATCTAACTATTTTCAATAGGAATATTAGGGGGTGAGGCAAACTTGTTTTTCATATTTTTTTTTTTTTTACTTTTCATTATGTTGTAGTCCTTTTAATCCCTTCACCCCAGAGTCAGGTTTCACTTTCCTGACCAGGACAAATTCTCTAATTCTGACCACCGTCACTTTATGAGTTAATAACTCTGGAGCTTCCCCAGATCCCACTGATTCTGTTTTTTCAGGACATATTGTACTTCATGTTAGTGGTAAAATGTCGATATTTTCATTTAAAAAAAATCTTATCAAAAATTTTACAAAATTTCAAAAGTGTTGCGGTTTTCATACTTTCAATTTTAAGCCCTTAAAATTTTGTCACACAAAATAATTAATAAATAACATTTCCAACATGTGGACTTCACATCTGCATCATTTGAAAGAATTGTTTTTTTATTAGGAAGATAGAAGGGTTAAAAGTTTATCAGCGAATTTTCCAACAAGATTTACAAAAATTGTATTTATTTTTTTTTAGGGACCACATCACATTTGAAATGACTGAGGGGAGAGAACATGTGGCAGAAAATAACCAAAAGTGACACTATTCTACAAACTGCACCCCTCAAGGGGCTCAAAACCACATTCAATAAATTTATTAACCCTTCAGCTGCTTCACAATAATTGAAGTAATGAGGAAGAAAAAAAAAAAAAAATGAACATACAATTTGTTGTGCAATTTTTCTTGAGTACGCCGCTACCCCATAAGTGGGGGAAAACTACTGTCTGGGCGCACGGCAAAGCTTGGAATGGAAGGAGCGTCGATTAGAATTCTAGAGCTCAAATTTTAGCTGGAACAGACTGCAGACCCAAAGTCATATTTGGAGACAACAGTAGAAACCCCCATAAGTGACTCCATTTTACAAACTACACTTCTTGATGAATTCAGCTAGGGCTGCAGTGATCATATTGACACTACAGAGGTGTGACAGAATTTTATACAATTGGGCAGTGAAGAAAAAACTACTTTTTTACCACTAAAACTTTGTTTTAACCACAGGTTTTACATTTTCACACGGGGAGAGGAGTGAGTAAAAATGGCACCAAAATCTGTCCCACAATTTCTGCTGAACATGGAAATACCCCATATGTGGCTGTACGGTACTACTAAGCCAAACTCCATGGGTGTTTCCCAGAAAAGAGCAGCAATGCATGAAAATTACAAATCTGCCCATGTAGTGCCCAGTACATTGCCTATAAATATTGCCCAGCACATTGTAGAGTCCAGCTTGCGCTTCTGGAGGCATGCACCCGTAAGTTTGGCACTTCTGTAGCAATGAGAACCTGCCTAACATGTGGACGCTATATGTGGTTTAGATACACTGTGGGGCTCAGAAGGGAGGGAGCATTAGGATTTGGGAGTGGAGAATTTGCAGAATTTCTTTTGGTAAGCGAGGAGCCATTTCGCTTTTCCAGAGACTTTATGCTACCAGCAATGTGGAAGCCCCCTATATTTCCGTTAACATTTATCCTGGGCACTACGCTGAGCACTTACTTTGGGGTTTCCATCTAAATCTCTGAGTGACGTGATTCATATGAAACCCCTAGAGTTACTCTGGACTCCATCTGGCCTCTATTCAGCGGTGTCCTTTTCAGAGGTGCGCAAAACCTTGGCAGACCGCGCTTTTATACTCACCTAAAAAACCAACACCACCAGATCACAGGCCAGACGGTGTCCACAGTGTCTCCATCTGCCTCATTATATCAATGTACATAGGGAATCTTCTGCCAGTGTAAGCGCTCAGTGAACAGCGCAGAATAAATGTGCCCGAGCCTTACTGCGATCTTTGGAAGGCAGAATGAAAAAAAATAAATAAATTTAAAAAAAATCAGGAGCAGGTGAAGAATTGGTTTTATTTTTTCCACCGTTCTTTGTGCGGTATAAGTGACCAGACGACTTCATTCTTCGGGTCGGTGTGATTATAGCGATACCAGAGTTATATTTTTGTATGTTTTGGTGCTTGTTACACAATAAAAACTTTTATAGAAAAAATTATTTTTGCATTGCTTTATTCTGACTATAACTATTTTTCTGCTGACGGAGCCGTATGGCGGCTTGTTTATTGTGGGACAAGATGACGTTTTCAGAGGTAACATTTTCATTTCATTCCACTTTTTTGGCGGAATGATGAAAAAATCGTTTGTCACTTTCTTTACGGTGTTCACTGAAGCGGTTAACAGTATACAGGCCTGGTGAGGAAGTAAGCCGGCCCAAGGATGCGATCAGCAACAGACCTCCCCCCCAAAAAATAAACAAAACAAAAAAAAAAGTAAAACCCCCACCACTAAGACTGCTCCCCCAAGGACTAGCAGAGTTGCCCCTAAGTTATTCTCACCCTGTGGTGAGAGAAGCAGGAAAGCCAGGAACGGAGCGAATGACAACAGCAGTGTCCGTTTACCACCTCAAAGGGGAAGAAAGACTTGTAAGAGTAGGTGGGTGGTCTACCTCCTCCAGACGAGGGACCCAGGGACTGCAGGAAGGACTCAGGGATTGCAGGAGGGACTCAGGGACTGCAGGAGGGCTTATGCTGCACAGATGGAGAAAACACTGTCTTAACGCCCCCCTAGTTAACGTCCTCCTAGTCGCAGCAGTTAACCCTCGGTCCACCTTGATTGTCAGTGTCCTAAGGGGCCGGGCTGGACGAGTCTGGCCCTCTGGGGAGTCACACAGAAAACCAGTGAGCATGTGATGAATACGTGGAGCAGATCTGCACGACCACGGCACTCACCTTGGGGCAGCGCCTGTTCAGGGTGCGCTGGGAATCAAAGTATGTGATGGTCAGCTTCGAGACGTCCACACAGACCAGAGACCAGTGCACCTCCAGGTGTATGGGAATCAGCAGCAGCCGCTTACTGAATATATCCACCTGGAAAAGAAGAGAGCAGGTTACAGCGGACCCTCACAGCCGAAGGAGGAGAGCGGCAGGCCCGCAGCTGAGACTGGGAGAATTAGTCGCCGAATAAAGGGGTTGGCGGCAGCAGGCATGCAACCGAAAAACGGGGGAGCAGGCACGCAGCCGAGGGGGCAGTGGGCACGCAGCAAGAACGCAGCTGGAGTGGGAGGGAAGGTACAATGCCAGAGGACCATGTAGTGGACTGCACAGTCCTCCCACGACAAGTGGACAGAGTGGAAACAGTTAGGCATGGCCTCGTCTGCTCGGGTGCGCAGCTTCATTTTTGTACCGCACCACTGTACGAGAAGCCTCTAGTCTAGCTGGGTCAAGGCACGGTATCAGCCTCACACCCTCCATGGACTCGGAATCCGTCACCAGGAGGACAACGTGGATTAGGAAGAGTCGATATTCTGCGCTCCTTTAGGCGCTGCTCTAAGGAGGCCAACCAGATAAAAGCACAGAAGCTCCATGTGATCTGCGGCAGCGGTGACGCTGAGGAGGAATTTATGCAGCAGCCATTCTCAGAGCGGTAACAGTCTGCACATCGGGACCGCTGGCAGTAAAGAGAACAGCAGCCCACCCTGTAACATCCAGTCCCTGACGTGGAAGGATAAAGAGCACACGACTTCAATGTCCAGAAATCCTGCACAAAACCCGGCGCAGGCCGCCGAGCCAAGAACATTGCCGCAAAGTCTGTTCCTGACCCGCATGTAACTGATTACCGGGAGCAATTCTACTCTCAAACCTTGTGCTGGACGTCACTCAGACCATGCACCGGTAAGAGTCCTGCTCCGCGCACTTCAGTAGGGGAAGGTGAGTGGCCTGGTGACGCCACTTCTGCCTGTGCCATCTGCAGCCACGGTGCACCTATCTTAAGTCCGTCAGCTACAGGTGGACGTGATGTCACCGGCGGCTCGCCTCCCTATACGATGTCCTGGTACCGCAAGTCTACATTTCCTGAACATCTCCTACTCTAGTCTGAAGGCCTGGATGTCATGTCTCCATCCTCTCCAGCCACCGTTAAGATCATTCTCCCATTAGTTGACCTCTGGATTACGGTCTTGCAGTTCAGGTGGAGGTGATCCCGAATCTGGAAACATCTCGCCACCATCTTGGAAAAATGTCCACTTCTTTACGCTGCAGGTGGCACCTCTTCATCTTCTCAAGGTTACAGGCTGCGACCACAAGTCAGATCTTGGAAAGTTCCTCACGCCTCTCCCCAGGATGCGCCCTTCCTCACATTTGTGAACCCAGACAACCCTTTAGGCGAGAGGCTGCTGGGGGACTATTAAAGAGACACCCATCTTGTGGCCAACGTTCACCATGTGTCCCCGCTACATTGCGGCGCAATACAAGCCAATGATGTTATGATGGAGGAGCATGGCCGCCACCTGGGGTCACACAGAGGACGACACTCGTACTCACGTTCTTCGTCCACCTTTTAACTCCTTCATATCCTTTTGTTCTCAGTTTATCATAAAAAAAACTGTTGAAGAAGTGAACCTGAAAGAAAAGAAAAAGTGTGAGGGCTTGTGCCACGTGGAGGAGGCAACGTGGCAGAAGCGGCCACTCCACCCACAACACACAAGACATTTCACATGACCTCGGGCAGGACACGTGGCCACCATGGAGCACTTCCTTCCAGTATGTGTGCGGTCACTAGGGCACTACTGAGCAGCAGGGCAGAAGTCATGTGTCAGGACATAGCGGGGAAACTAAGGCCACATGACAGCGTGGAGGAGGGGATCTGGAGCTACGTCAGTGGGGGAAGGGGTCTGGCTCTACGGATGCAGGGGAGGGGACAGGAGTCACTGAACAGAGCACGATATAAGTGACTAGCACACTCCAAAGTGTTGTGATGCAAAAAGGGGGGGTTTATTTACATACAGTAAACCACAAACGTTTCGGTCGATACTGGACCTTCATCAGTGTGCTTAATATAGTAGTATGCTTAATGGAGCCCCAAAATAATTAGTTTAATTTGCATCCATATACTAGGCCTGGGATTATAGGCCAGAAAGGCAGTGGAGGTTGTCAACCCACTGAGACAGTATATACGCGGTATCCAGTGTTTAGGTTTGGGAACCTATGACTGTGCACCTCCCCTCTTAGGCTGTGCTGGACGTTTTCTATACAATACTGAACAGAGCACAGCCCCATCCTGATGTCTCCTCATCTATTCTCTGGGGGCGCAGAACAGCGAGAACAAACCTCACCTTTTCCGGCACCGCATCCATCACCAAGTCTCCATACATGTTCATCACCTGAAAGATAGAAGGCGTCACTCTAGCTCCTCACCCAGCCGCCCCCTCTCCCCACCACCACCTCACCACTCCCAGCCGCCCCCTCTACACTCCACCCAGCCGCCCCCTCACCACTCCCAGCCGCCCCCTCTACACTCCACCCAGCCGCCCCCTCTACTCTCCCAGCTGTCCCCTCCCCACCGCCACCTCACCACTCCCAGCCGCCCCCTCTTCCCACAGTACCTTCACCACTCCCAGCCGCCCCCTCTCCCCACCGCCATCTTACCACTCCCAGGCACCCCCTCTTCCCCATGCCCCGCAGCCACCTATCCCCACCTCACCTCTCTCAATCGACCCCTCTCCCCACCGCCACCTCACCACTCCCAGCCGTCCCATCTCCCCACCGCCACACCACTCCCAGCCGCCCCATCTCCCCACCGCCCCCTCACCACTCCCAGCCGCCTCTTCTCCCAGCCGCCCCCTTTCCCCACCACAATCTCACCTCTCCCCACCGCCACCTCACCACTCCCAGCCGCCCCCTCTACTCTCCCAGCTGTCCCCTCCCCACCGCCACCTCACCACTCCCAGCCGCCCCCTCTTCCCACAGTCCCTTCACCACTCCCAGCCGCCCCCTCTCCCCACCGCCATCTTACCACTCCCAGGCACCCCCTCTTCCCCATGCCCCGCAGCCACCTATCCCCACCTCACCTCTCTCAATCGACCCCTCTCCCCACCGCCACCTCACCACTCCCAGCCGTCCCATCTCCCCACCGCCACACCACTCCCAGCCGCCCCATCTCCCCACCGCCCCCTCACCACTCCCAGCCGCCTCTTCTCCCAGCCGCCCCCTTTCCCCACCACAATCTCACCACTCCCAGCCGCCCCCTCTACTCTCCCAGCTGCCCCCTCTACTCTCCCAGCTGTCCCCTCCCTACCGCCACCTCACCACTCCCAGCCGCCCCCTCTTCCCACAGTCCCTTCACCACTCCCAGCCGCCCCCTCTCCCCACCGCCATCTTACCACTCCCAGGCACCCCCTCTTCCCCATGCCCCGCAGCCACCTATCCCCACCTCACCTCTCTCAATCGACCCCTCTCCCCACCGCCACCTCACCACTCCCAGCCGTCCCATCTCCCCACCGCCACACCACTCCCAGCCGCCCCATCTCCCCACCGCCCCCTCACCACTCCCAGCCGCCTCTTCTCCCAGCCGCCCCCTTTCCCCACCACAATCTCACCTCTCCCCACCGCCACCTCACCACTCCCAGCCGCCCCTTCTCCCCACCGCCACCTCACCACTCCATGCTACCCCCTCCCCACCGCCACCTCACCCAGCCGCCCCCTCTTCCCACCACCATCTCACCACTCCCAGCCGCCCCCTCTTCCCACCGCCACGCCACTCCCAGCCGCCCCATCTCCCCACCGCTCCCTCACCACTCCCAGCCGCCTCCTCTCCCCACCGCCACCTCAGCTCTACCAGCCACCCCTTCCCCACCACCATCTCACCTCTCCCCACCGCCACCTCACCACTCCATGCTACCCCCTCCCCACCACCACCTATGCCCACTGTCACCTCACCACTCCCAGCCGCTCCCTCTCCCCACCGCCACCTCACCACTCCATGCTACCCCCCTCCCCACAACCACCTCTTCCCAAAACCCCACCACCACCTATGCCCACTGCCACCTCACTACTCCGAGTCGCCCCGTCTCCCCCCTGCCCCCTATCCTCTCCCAACCGCCCCCTTTCCCCACCACCACCTCACCTCTTCCAGGCACCCCACTCACCTCTCCCAGCCGCTCCCTCTCCCCACCGCCACCTCACCACTCCATGCTACCCCCCTCCCCACAACCACCTCTTCCCCAAACCCCACCACCACCTATGCCCACTGCCACCTCACTACTCCGAGTCGCCCCGTCTCCCCCCTGCCCCCTATCCTCTCCCAACCGCCCCCTTTCCCCACCACCACCTCACCTCTTCCAGGCACCCCACTCACCTCTCCCAGCCGCCCCCTCTCCCCACCGCCATCTCACCTCTCCTCTCCCAGCAGCCCCCTCTCCCCACCACCTCTCCTCTCCCAGACGCCCCCTCTCCCCACCGGGATCTCACCTCTCCCAGCTGCCACCTCTCCCCACCGCCACCTCACCTCTCCCAGCAGCCCCCTCCACACGCCCCGCCGCACCCACCTGGTCGTTCAGCCAGTTCTGGCCGTACAGCGTGCCCAGGTCGTCCATGCTCAGGACGTGCCTCTTGTATGTGACCCGAAAGCTGCGCACCAGGTTGTTCCCGGGGAGGCGCTGATACGACTGGATGACGTGCTGCACCACCGCCCTCCTGCACAACAACAACACTTAGACATTAGCCATACCTCATCATCTAGGCCCGATAGCGCAGCTCTGGAGTACAGGATGTGACCCTTTATGGCGGCACTGCTCCTACCTGGCGGGGGTGGAGAACGACAGCTGAAAAACATCCTCCAGCTTCTCCAGCACCTCCTCTGTCCCCAGCGGAATCAGACTGCCATATGTCTGCAGAAACTGGTCCAAGATACCTGCAAGAGACGGAGACCACGCACTGATACACAGGCAATCCAATAATCCAGCAGTACCACGGTCTACACACGTAACAAGTGTCCAAATCCACCACTACCACAAACTGCGCCCCAAAAGTGCCACCCTCGCCAGCAGAATAGTGAGTGCAGCTCTGGAGTATAATACAGGAGGTAACTCAGGATCAGTAATGTAATGTATGTACACAGTGACTGCACCAGCAGAATAGTGAGTGCAGCTCTGGGGTATAATACAGGATGAAACTCAGGATCAGTAATGTATGTACACAGTGACTGCACCAGCAGAATAGTGAGTGCAGCTCTGGGGTATAATACAGGGTGTAACTCAGGATCAGTAATGTAATGTATGTACACAGTGACTGCACCAGCAGAATAGTGAGTGCAGCTCTGGGGTATAATACAGGATGAAACTCAGGATCAGTAATGTATGTACACAGTGACTGCACCAGCAGAATAGTGAGTGCAGCTCTGGAGTATAATACAGGATGTAACTCAGGATCAGTAATGTAATGTATGTACACAGTGACTGCACCAGCAGAATAGTGAGTGCAGCTCTGGGGTATAATACAGGATGTAACTCAGGATCAGTAATGTAATGTATGTACACAGTGACTGCACCAGCAGAATAGTGAGTGCAGCTCTGGGGTATAATACAGGGTGTAACTCAGGATCAGTAATGTAATGTATGTACACAGTGACAGCACCAGCAGAATAGTGAGTGCAGCTCTGGGGTATAATACAGGATGTAACTCAGGATCAGTAATGTAATGTATGTACACAGTGACTGCACCTGCAGAATAGTGAGTGCAGCTCTGGGGTATAATACAGGATGTAACTCAGGATCAGTAATGTATGTACACAGTGACTGCACCAGCAGAATAGTGAGTGCAGCTCTGGGGTATAATACAGGATGTAACTCAGGATCAGTAATGTAATGTATGTACACAGTGACTGCACCAGCAGAATAGTGAGTGCAGCTCTGGGGTATAATACAGGAGGTAACTCAGGATCAGTAATGTAATGTATGTACACAGTGACTGCACCAGCAGAATAGTGAGTGCAGCTTTGGACTATAATACAGGAGGTAACTCAGGATCAGTAATGTAATGTATGTACACAGTGACTGCACCAGCAGAATAGTGAGTACAGCTCTTGAGTATAATACAGGATGTAACTCAGGATCAGTAATGTAATGTATGTACACAGTGACTGCACCAGCAGAATAGTGAGTGCAGCTCTGGGGTATAATACAGGATGTAACTCAGGATCAGTAATGTATGTATGTACACAGTGACTGCACCAGCAGAATAGTGAGTGCAGCTCTGGGGTATAATACAGGAGGTAACTCAGGATCAGTAATGTAATGTATGTACACAGTGACTGCACCAGCAGAATAGTGAGTGCAGCTCTGGGGTATAATACATTACTGATCCTGAGTTACATCCTGTATTATACCCCAGAGCTGCACTCACTATTCTGCTGGTGCAGTCACTGTGTACATACATTACATTACTGATCCTGAGTTACATCCTGTATGCACACAGTGACTGCACCAGCAGAATAGTGAGTGCAGCTCTGGAGTATAATACAGGATGTAACTCAGGATCAGTAATGTAATGTATGTACACAGTGACTGCACCAGCAGAATAGTGAGTGCAGCTCTGGAGTATAATACAGGATGTAAGTCAGGATCAGTAATGTAATGTACACAGTGACAGCACAAGCAGAATAGTGAGTGCAGCTCTGGAGTATAATACAGGATGTAACTCAGGATCAGTAATGTAATGTACACAGTGACAGCACAAGCAGAATAGTGAGTGCAGCTCTGGGGTATAATACAGGAGGTAACTCAGGATCAGTAATGTAATGTATGTACACAAAGACTGCACCAGCAGAATAGTGAGTGCAGCTCTGGAGTATAATACAGGATGTAACTCAGGATCAGTAATGTATGTACACAGTGACTGCACCAGCAGAATAGTGAGTGCAGCTCTGGGGTATAATACAGGATGTAACTCAGGATCAGTAATGTAATGTATGTACACAGTGACTGCACCAGCAGAATAGTGAGTGCAGCTCTGGAGTGTAATACAGGAGGTAACTCAGGATCAGTAATGTATGTACACAGTGACTCCACCAGCAGAATAGTGAGTGCAGCTCTGGAGTATAATACAGGATGTAACTCAGGATCAGTAATGTAATGAAGTAATGAATATACACTGACTGCACCAGCAGAATAGTGAGTGCAGCTCTGGGGTATAATACAGGATGTAACTCAGGATCAGTAATGTAATGTATGTACACAGTGACTGCATCAGCAGAACAGTGAGTGCAGCTCCGAAGTATAATACAGGATGTAACTCAGGATCAGTAATGTAATGTATGTACACAGTGACTGCACCAGCAGAATAGTGAGTGCAGCTCTGGAGTATAATACAGGATGTAACTCAGGATCAGTAATGTAATGTATGTACACAGTGACTGCACCAGCAGAATAGTGAGTGCAGCTCTGGAGTATAATACAGGATGTAACTCAGGATCAGTAATGTAATGTATGTACACAGTGACTGCACCAGAAGAATAGTGAGTGCAGCTCTGGAGTATAATACAGGATGTAACTCAGGATCAGTAATGTAATGCATGTACACGGTGACTGCACCAGCAGAATAGTGAGTGCAGCTCTGGGGTATAATACAGGATGTAAGTCAGGATCAGTAATGTAATGTATGTACACAGTGACTGCACCAGCAGAATAGTGAGTGCAGCTCTAGGGTATAATACAGGATGTAACTCAGGATCAGTAATGTAATGTATGTACACAGTGACTGCACCAGCAGAATAGTGAGTGCAGCTCTGGGGTATAATACAGGGTGTAACTCAGGATCAGTAATGTAATGTATGTACACAGTGACTGCACCAGTAGAATAGTGAGTGCAGCTCTTGAGTATAATACAGGATGTAAATCAGTTTCAGTAATGTAATGTATGTACACAGTGACTGCCCCAGCAGAATAGTGAGTGCAGCTCTGGGGTATAATACAGGATGTAACTCAGGATCAGTAATGTAATGTATGTACACAGTGACTGCACCAGCAGAATAGTGAGTGCAGCTCTGGAGTATAATACAGGATGTAACTCAGGATCAGTAATGTAATGTATGTACACAGTGACTGCACCAGCAGAATAGTGAGTGCAGCTCTGGAGTATAATACAGGAGGTAACTCAGGATCAGTAATGTAATGTATGTACACAGTGACTGCACCAGCAGAATAGTGAGTGCAGCTCTGGGGTATAATACAGGATGTAACTCAGGATCAGTAATGTAATGTATGTACACAGTGACTGCACCAGCAGAATAGTGAGTGCAGCTCTGGAGTATAATACAGGATGTAACTCAGGATCAGTAATGTATGTACACAGTGACTGCACCAGCAGAATAGTGAGTGCAGCTCTGGAGTATAATACAGGATGTAACTGAGGATCAGTAATGTAATGTATGTACACAGTGACTGCACCAGCAGAATAGTGAGTGCAGCTCTGCAGTATAATACAGGATGTAACTCAGGATCAGTAATGTAATGTATGTAAACAGTGACTGCACCAGCAGAATAGTGAGTGCAGCTCTGGAGTATAATACAGGATGTAACTTAGGATCAGTAATGTATGTACACAGTGACTGCACCAGCAGAATAGTGAGTGCAGCTCTGGAGTATAATACAGGAGGTAACTCAGGATCAGTAATGTAATGTATGTATACAGTGACTGCACCAGCAGAATAGTGAGTGCAGCTCTGGAGTATAATACAGGAGGTAACTCAGGATCAGTAATGTAATGTATGTACACAGTGACTGCACCAGCAGAATAGTGAGTGCAGCTCTAGGGTATAATACAGGATGTAACTCAGGATCAGTAATGTAATGTATGTACACAGTGACTGCACCAGCAGAATAGTGAGTGCAGCTCTGGGGTATAATACAGGGTGTAACTCAGGATCAGTAATGTAATGTATGTACACAGTGACTGCACCAGCAGAATAGTGAGTGCAGCTCTTGAGTATAATACAGGATGTAACTCAGTTTCAGTAATGTAATGTATGTACACAGTGACTGCCCCAGCAGAATAGTGAGTGCAGCTCTGGGGTATAATACAGGATGTAACTCAGGATCAGTAATGTAATGTATGTACACAGTGACTGCACCAGCAGAATAGTGAGTGCAGCTCTGGAGTATAATACAGGATGTAACTCAGGATCAGTAATGTAATGTATGTACACAGTGACTGCACCAGCAGAATAGTGAGTGCAGCTCTGGAGTATAATACAGGAGGTAACTCAGGATCAGTAATGTAATGTATGTACACAGTGACTGCACCAGCAGAATAGTGAGTGCAGCTCTGGGGTATAATACAGGATGTAACTCAGGATCAGTAATGTAATGTATGTACACAGTGACTGCACCAGCAGAATAGTGAGTGCAGCTCTGGAGTATAATACAGGATGTAACTCAGGATCAGTAATGTATGTACACAGTGACTGCACCAGCAGAATAGTGAGTGCAGCTCTGGAGTATAATACAGGATGTAACTGAGGATCAGTAATGTAATGTATGTACACAGTGACTGCACCAGCAGAATAGTGAGTGCAGCTCTGCAGTATAATACAGGATGTAACTCAGGATCAGTAATGTAATGTATGTAAACAGTGACTGCACCAGCAGAATAGTGAGTGCAGCTCTGGAGTATAATACAGGATGTAACTTAGGATCAGTAATGTATGTACACAGTGACTGCACCAGCAGAATAGTGAGTGCAGCTCTGGAGTATAATACAGGAGGTAACTCAGGATCAGTAATGTAATGTATGTATACAGTGACTGCACCAGCAGAATAGTGAGTGCAGCTCTGGAGTATAATACAGGAGGTAACTCAGGATCAGTAATGTAATGTATGTACACAGTGACTGCACCAGCAGAATAGTGAGTGCAGCTCTGGGGTATAATACAGGAGGTAACTCAGGATCAGTAATGTAATGTATGTACACAGTGACTGCACCAGCAGAATAGTGAGTGCAGCTCTGGGGTATAATACAGGAGGTAACTCAGGATCAGTAATGTAATGTATGTACACAGTGACTGCACCAGCAGAATAGGTGAGTGCAGCTCTGGGGTATAATACAGGATGTAAGTCAGCATTTTTCTCACACCTGCTGGCGGTGACCGTGGCACTAATGACCACGCCACCTGGTGCACACACTTGCACAGTCACACTGCTCAGTAACAGGTGACGTGATGCTGGGGGTGTGGGGGCTCCGTCCTTCAGTCGTGTCATATTTGGAGGGACTCACTCTGTACACAGGCCACATGCTCCTCGGTTAGTGCAGGGGCCGGGATCTCCTTCTCTGGTGAGGGGGTTAGGTCTGCTTGGTTGTGGGGTCCATTTGGGGCGGCTCCGTCAGACGTCCCGATGCTGCACACATTGCTGATGAGGATGGTTTCAGACTCGGTGGGGAGAGGGGAAAAAACCGTTAGGAAGTCCGAACGTTGACCCTGGGGGAAAACGAGGGATATGACGGGGGTGGGATCATCAGACGGGAGGAACAGGTGAGCAGCTGGCGGCTCCTTACCTGCATCCACGTCAGCCATGGTGATTGGCCAGTGACGGCTCCTCTGTAGGTCCCAAGCGCTGTGCTTTCCCCACCACCATCCCTGCCGACCCCCCTCCACCTTCCCTCCTCCTGGACCCTAATCGTCTCCTGCGGCCCCCCAGGCTGCCCCATATCTTCCAGTAGAAGGGCAGGGAGATTGTCCTCTTATAGAAGCGCAGGTAAACTGAGCGCAGCACTCGCAGGCGCTGCCTCCGCCGTCGGCGCTGCGGTCTCGGGGGCTGTCTGCACGTCTTCTTCAGCTGTGACGTGTCCTCCTCGTCCCAGCAGCCGTCCTCCCGGATACTGAACAGCTTCTCATGCTTCCTGGGGGGCAGGAGACGGCTGGCAAAGGGGGTAAGATGGCGCTGCACCGGGGAGTGCCTCATAGTGGGAGCTGCAAGACACAAAAGCAGGAGTGAGCCCACCATACTGCTCAGGATCCCCGCAAGACGGGACGGAACAGGGACTATGCAGGGAGGACCAGGCATGCCGGGGACGACGGAAAGAGGGGGAGGACCAGGTGCGCCGGGGACGATGGAAAGAGGGGGAGGACCAGGTGCGCCGGGGACGACGGAAAGAGGGGGAGGACCAGGTGCGCCGGGGACGATGGAAAGAGGGGGAGGACCAGGGGCGCTGGGGTACGTCGGAGGGAAGGGGAAGGACTTGGCGCGCCGGGGACGACGGAAAGAGGGGGAGGACCAGGGGAACCGGGGTACGATGGAGGGAAGAACCAGGCGCGCAGGGGACGATGGAGGGAGGGGGAGGACCAGGCGCGCAGGGGACGACGGAGGGAAGGGGAGGACCAGGAGCGCCAGGGACGACGGAAAGAGGTGGAGGACTAGGAGCGCCGGGGTACGACAGAGGGGGAGGACCAGGCGCGCAGGGGACGTTGGAAAGAGGGGGAGGACCAGGCGCACCGGGGTACGACGGAGGGAAAGGGAAGGACCAGGCATGTCGGGGACGACGGAGGACCAAGCGTGCCGGAGAGGGTGTGGGGCCCTGGATACCAGGGTCTACGGAGGTAAGGAGGGGCACAAGTGTGTTGGGGACTACAGAGGAAGAGGGCCCTAGATAACAGGTCTACAGAGGTACAGAGGGGGCCCCGGATACCGGGGTCTACGGAGGGAGGGGACCCCGGGTCGCCTGCTCACACAATGGCTGTCTTTGCTCTTGTTGTATTGCGGACATTGTAAATTGAGACTGAAGGCATCAAAACCAGGCCCGCAGGGGCATGGAAACAAGCAGAAAGGAACCGTGTGACCCAGATGAGAAGTCGTGCCCCCCGTTATCCCCCTCGACTTCTAGCTGCTCCGTCATCAGTCGCCACCAGGAATGGCTCCAATCATCAGGAGGTCATTGGTGTAATCACCGACCTTAAGAAAGTGTTTGCACCCATCAGGGATGTCTTGCAGCGGCAGTGTTGGTGCGCAGATCCATACAGGACTGAGAATATTCCACAACTGACCAAAGTCAGAATATGGCACGAAGCTATCAACTAGGAGACCATCATTGCTGAAAGACATTGCGGGAACCTTGAAGGTATCAAGTGCAGTCATGAAAACCATCAATCACTCTGATGAAACTCTATGCTCAAAGACAAGAAGAGCAAGGATGACCTCTGCTGCAGAGGATAAGGTCATCAGTTACTCGCCCTCACAGATGATGCCCTGACATCAGGTAGAACACGCATCCCATTCACCCCTGTCCAGAGGAGACATAGGAGCGGCCTTTATGATCAAAGTGCTTCAAAGAAGCCGCAACTGAGGACCACAGACCAGAGGCGGCTTGTAAGCACCGGACATCAGATCAGCGCAGGGATGAATCACAATCTGTTTTCGGCTACGACCCACCACATCTTTGTGAGACACAGGACAGGTGAGCAGATGGTCTCTCCATGTGCGGAGCCCAGGACTGTGGAGTCGTTAGGACAAACCACCCACTCATAGCACCGGTCACTGCTGAGCATGTGCAGAACATGCAGCAGAGTCATCTCCACTAACAGCCGAGATCAGGAAGAGAACAGATATTTATAGCATGTCCTGCACCGAAACTACTGCACCCAATGTTGCTACAGATGATGGAGTCAATCCATTCTATACCGAGTCCACAGTCCTGCCACCGTGGGTCATGGGGGGGACGTGTGACAGTGGGGGCCACGACTCATCAAGACCCCACAACGATCAGCAGCGACACCATCCCGACCTCTCTGCACTAAGAGGGACCGCGATCTGTGCTGTCCCGTCCGCTCTGCACCAAGAAGGACCCGTGATGTGCTGTCCGCTCTGCACCAAGGACTATGATCTGTGCTGTCCGCTCTGCACCAAGGACTATGATCTGTGCTGTCCGCTCTGCACCAAGGACTATGATCTGTGCCGTCCCGTCCGCTCTGCACCAAGAAGGACCGTGATCTGTGCTGTCCGCTCTGCACCAAGGACTATGATCTGTGCCGTCCCGTCCACTCTGCACCAAGAGGGACCGCGATCTGTGTAGTATCAGGACAACGACCCAGAACCTACAGGACCTGAAGAAGCAGCGGGACGGAGGCGGCAGAAGACGTGGGACCCACAGGCAGCCACCTCCACCTACAGAGACGGTTTGGAACAGAAGGAAAGCAGCTCACAGTCGCTCAGTGTCCCGGGAATCCTCCTCAGAGAAGGGCGAGGGGCCGGCGTCACACTTGACCGCGGGCCGGCGTCACACTTGACCGCGGGCCGGCGTCACACTTGACCGCGGGCCGGCGTCACACTTGACCGCGGGCCGGCGTCACACTTGACCGCGGGCCGGCGTCACACTTGACCGCGGGCCGGCGTCACACTTGACCGCGGGCCGGCGTCACACTTGACCGCGGGCCGGCGTCACACTTGACCGCGGGCCGGCGTCACACTTGACCGCGGGCCGGCGTCACACTTGACCGCGGGCCGGCGTCACACTTGACCGCGGGCCGGGGGTCTCGGCGCTGGGATCTGCTGTGCCATTTCCTTGTATCTGTTCTTCCTTCAGTCTGACTACAACATGCAACAATGTCAGAAAGCCACAATAACAAAAATTGGAAATGATGAAACATATAAGCCGTTATTATTTTTATATTTATATGGCAGTAATGGCGCAATAGTGCACGTACTTGGAAATTATAAATTAATATATATATATATATACACTCACCGGCCACTTTATTAGGTACACCTGTCCAACT